>NC_138202.1:56070208-56788958 GCF_964194415.1 Vipera berus
ATCAGAAGGAAACTCTTATCACTCCTGGGTAGCTCCTTCTGTTAAGAGTCGAAAATCAAGAAATTTGCCCTCTAATTATTTTGTTCACAGAAGTGGCACGAGAACATTTCATCTTCCCGTGCAGCCTCTTTTCAGTGTTCCAGGATCCAGACTGCTTTTAAATTCTCTTTCAGCTGCAATTAGGTAGTCTGAGTCAATACACAGATAGGCTTTCTCTGGATGAACAGTATTAAAAGCTGAGGGGTTTTTTTAAGGGGCAGATATAGCTGTTTGTTTGATTTTTGTTCTTGTTCTGAAGCTATTGTTTCAAGCACAATTCCTAATTTCTACTTTAAATTAAGAATATTCAAAGTGAAACCCTTATTGTCATTAGATATACTTGTGGTTAAATGAGAATAGAAAATCCAGTCGCTGCACTACCCTAGATTGTAAATACCTGCAGAAAAATGTAATATGATGAATTACTAGTAGTAGTACCGAGGCTGCAAATGGCTGGGCTAGCACAATGACTAAGCAATAAATTAAGGGTTAAAAAATCATAATGTTTGTATAATATAAAATATAATAGAAAAAAATCTGATTTAAAATGGAGCAATATATTTGTATCAATGACTTGTGGTTTTATTAGATATGAAATATCTTTTATTTACTTCTATTTTATTTTACTTTTTCAATTTCTTCTTTACTGCCTTTTGACTAGTTTCTGGTGCAAAAAAATCTGAGCATTCACTACATGGCAGCAAGAATTAAAGGAACACTCAGAGTCTAACAGTGCCATGTAGTGATCAAAAGAAGTTTTGCAGACCAAAGGCAATAACCCTCTTAAAACGTCCCCAAGCATTTGCACACAAATAAAGCATCAATATAATACTCTGGCCAAGTTACAAACTAATCCTACTTGTCCACCTGCAGGTAGACAAGAGATGGGGAGATTATTAACATTACTGTTGTACAAATTAGGCTGAGGTCATATGAGAGAGACCTCTCTTAGTATAGGGGAAAAATGGATTGAAATAAGAAGACTGCACTCTGGATAGGAGAAAGAGAGTAGAGAGTGAGAGGAAGAGTGCCTCATAGCTAGAAACTTGGAGAGAAAGTGATTTGGGAACAGAAGGGGCAGTTGGTTGATAAAAAATCTTCAGTCATTTAAATCAATCTGTGTAGATAGATGGAAGAGCCTATTGGAACTGCTGATCAAACTGTATTCTACAGAGCCCAAAGGCGCCATGAGAACCGGATGGGATTATGTGAGAGACTAAAAGCAAAAAAAACAACAACACTTGAACACATCCAACTTTTAATCTCTAGAGCAGGGGTCTTCAAACTTGTCCCTTTTATGACTTGTGGACTTCAACTCCCACAAGTTGAATTGGCTGAGGAATTCTGGGAGTTGAAGTCCACAAGTCATAAAAGGGCCAAGTTTGAAGACCCCTGCCCTAGAATTTTAGCTCCTGATCAGGACTTCCAGGAATTATTTATTATTGTTTTGTTTTTACTAATAAGTTAGAAAAGGCTTTGTTCTGCATCAGTGTTTCTCTAACATAATAACTTTAAAACATGTGAATTTCAATTTCCAGAATTGCCAGCTGGCTGAGAAATTCTGGGAATTTAAGTCCATGTCTTAAAGTTGACAAGTTTGAGAAACATTGATAATCCATTTCCTCTAGGATCATCTGTAGCTGACCCTCATCCAGTTTCTCAAGAAGAATCTAGAGTCTAGACAGTCATTTGTCTGAGGTAGTATAGGTTCTCCTGCTTGAGCAGGGGGCTGGACTAGAAGACCTCCAAGGTCCCTTCTAGCTCTGTTCTATTCTAAAGGAAGGATTAGAGACTAGGAGAAAATTATGAATAGAGTCAAATCAAGCAATGGTTTCTTCAGGAGGGGGCGCACCATTGTCTCTTTCAGATATGGAGTCAAAACACCCTTGGCTAAAGTAACATTAATTAACTCCTAAAATCAGGTGCACACACCCTGCCTGGTCATGCAGGATTTGGACCTAGCCTGCAGGTGGCAGACTTACACTACAGAGAACACCAGCTTCCACCTTGCTCACCTCAGTAGATCTTGCAAGAAAAAGCATAGAATCATCCATACACCTAAAGCAGGAGTGTCAAACTGCAGGCCTTGGGGGCCAGATGCGTCGCATGGAAGCTGCGTCCAACCCAGCTCTGGCAAGGGGAAAAAAGTCGCAATACTTCGCGACACGTCACGTGACACAGCGAGTTTGATACCCCTGACCTAAAGGTTCCTTCTCATCCCCACCCATTCTAGAAGAGTCCAGATCATCACGAAGATGCTGGACTGCAGATCCAGTGAACCTGAAGTACAATTTCCTATCTTATCACTGGTCAACAAGACTCCTTTCTAGTGAAAAATCATGTTCAGTTGAAGTGCAGTTTAAGGAAGGAGCAAATCAAGTAACAACATCTGCAAAACATGTCTACGAGGCCACTAAGAGTTGACTTCAAGCTGAAGGAGAATTTTTAGTGGGTTATTTCATCTCTTTTGATCTTCCATTTTTAAATGTGCAGATTCTATTGCAGTAATTAATTTGCCTCTCAAAAGTATTACACTTAGTGTTAATTAACAACACACAAGAGTTATATTATATAAAGCCCTTATCTTCATATTTCTGAACAATATAGCCCAGATTCTCATACTTACAGGCACAGCTCTCACATATCAAGCATGTAAACCTCATCAAGCATGACATTTTGCCCCTCAGCAGCATTCTTTCTACTTTATTTCCAGCCAAAATTGTTAAGTTTCCTTTAAGGCTTGGAAGTTATTCAGGGGTACATTACCTATCAAATAAAGAATGTAATAAAAGAAGCCTCTAGCAAAGATGAAACCACAGGTTAAAATATTTATCTCATAGTGTTGCTCAATTGGGAACAGTCAGTTGCACAGCTAGACAGCAATAGCACTTAAACTTATACACCGCTCCATAGTGCTTTTACTGCTCTCTCTAAGCAGTTTGCAGAGTCAGCATATTGTCCCCAACAATCCAGGTCATTTTATTGATCTTGGAATGATGGAAGGCTGAGTCAACCTTGAACTGGTCAGAATAGAACTCCTGGCAGTGGGCAGAATTAGCCTGCAATACTGCATTCTAACCACTGCACCACTGTGGCTCCTTTCTCCGTAAGAGAAAATGAATGGCTTATTTCTCTCATGAACAGTAAACAACTAAGATGCCAGCTGACAGCAAGAGAGAGTTCTCACAATGAAAAGAGCTGTGGAGAAGGGGGTTTTCAGCAAACACAGCTTGCCCACTGCTTTTTGACGTGAGCCTTTTTAGTAAGTGCACAACTCCCTTTTATATGGAACTCTGAGGGTTGCACAGGTAATTTGGGCAATATTTCTGCAGGGCTCAATGAAAACAGTATGCAAGCTTTTATCTTGGCAACTGGCAGAAGCACATATAAAACAGGGAAAGAAGAGAAGTGTTCTTATCCAGACTCCTCCTTTTTGATCTAGACTGTGTTGAAAAGTTCTGGATTGAAGGTGGGTTTTGGGTTTTTTTAATCCAACAGAACATCAGAAAGAAATTATGTAGAGAAGGGATCAGAAAAAAAACCCCATTTCCTCCCCAAAAAATTTCCCTGAATCCCTGTGGTCAGAGTCTGGTACAACACTAATTGCTGTTTTAAGACTAGTTACCTCTTTTGACCCAGAGCAGAGCATGTGCAGCCTAGTTTGTTCCTCAGTGCACACAAGCATGTATATATTAAGTGGAACCCAAGAGAAAAGCAGACAGACAGACAGACAGACAGACACACACACACACACACTTTTTCCTAACACAGAAGAAAGTTCGGATGCCTCCTTTAGCTAACGCTAGTAAACAAGATGGGAAGGACTTAGGAACACAGGCATTGGGAGATTTCCCTGGGCGTTGAAGTCCACGCGTCTTAAAGTGGCCGAGCTTGAGAAACGGTGTTTTAGTCAACTCCACTAGGTGGCAACGCAGACATTTTAAATTGAGACCAGCTGTCTTCACTCGGGCACAAAAGGACACCCCCCCCCCTTTCTCTTTAAAGATCGCCCAGGGAAACTGGGCATTTCGCAGTGCTAAGATCTCAAAAGGCAAGCCAGCAGCTGTCGGACCCAGGCTCCCTTCAAATGCACTTCTAACCTTTTAGGGTTGGGGTTGGGGTTGTAGTTAAGGAAGGGGGCTTTGCGTTCCCAAATGCATGTCAATTTTCTTCACACCCATGGTTGTTGTTGTTTCCCCCCAAAAAAAACACAACACACGTTCTTCTTGTTGCATTTTGTACTGCAAAATAATACGAAGCTTCGGGGCAACTCCTGGAAACAACTGCAGGTAATGCCTTCAATGCACTTCTGCCTGCCTTGCAAGAGTTAAAAACGAAGGGAGCCGCGAAAATTTGGCAACTTTCAAACATGAGCAAAAATTGCTACGTGCAAACGAAGAAAGGCTGCATCCTTTGCTACTTGCGTTGAAAGAGAACAGTGCTTTCCGTTAGCAAGGAAAAGTTGAGGTGCTGCCCCAATTTACAGCTTAAGATTTCCCCTTTCCTTCCTCTGCAAGAACGGCTTAGCAATGCAAAGGAATTTCCCCACGTTTCGCCCTGCGAGACACCCAGCAACTTTTCCAAACCGAAAAGAAATTAACGGTCGAATGGAGGGGGCGGGGGTGGAATCCCAAAAGGGGGTGAGGGGGGGTGGGAAACTGCAAGCTTTTGCTTACCCTCGATCCATGCAAATCCGCAAAGGAATTGCACAGAGGAAAGGCAAGGGCAAGGCACGGAGGAGCGGGACGGCCTTAATCACGTCGGGCTGTACAAGTCAAAAGAACTTTCCCTTCTGTAGAAAAAAAAAGGGGGGGGAGAAAAAAATCCAGAGAATGACTGAGGGAATTCCTCAGCCAGGGCACCCTTTGCTCCGCCACAGCAGCCTTCAAGCAGGACGAGACTAGTTGAAGCCTCGCCTTCTGCTTGGCTGGGAAATTCCCAGCCGCCCAGGCTCCGCCCCGCAAAAAAAATCCCCTTTGCCGAAGCTCTATAGGCGAGCGCCGCCGCCGCCCGCCAGAGTCTCCGTAGAGAGTTTGCAGCTAGTTGCAGCGGAGAGCGAGCGGCGGACTCGGCGTTTTGCGCGCACTCGCAGGTCATGCTGAGTCCCAGGACTTTGGATTACCCTTTGGATTTTACGATGGACGTGCACCCCCGGGAAGTGCTGAAGAAGGACAGGCAGCTCAGCCTGATCCAGGACGACAGACACGACAGCGGCTTAGGCTCGATGAAGGACGACGAGTACGAAAAACTCGTCCGGGAATTGGAAGATATTCGAATCCAGCCTACGGAGGCCGACGCGGACCCTTTAAACCAGACTTGGAAACAGCAAGCGACTGAAGATGGAGACACGTAAGTCTTGGGATGCTGGTTCCAAAGGCGGGCGGGGGGGGGGTTAGGTTGAAAGCGAGCCCTCTTCTTTCGGTTCAGGTTGTTGGCTTTCGAGCATACGTCCAAAAGTATACTGCTCAAAAAAAATAAAAAATAAAAGGGAACACTTAAAACAACACAATGTACTGTATTTAATAGTAGGACAGGTCTTCAAACTCGGCCCTTTTATGACTCATGGACTTCAACTCCCAGAATTCCTCAGCCAGACACACTGGCTGAGGAATTCTGGGAATTGAAGTCCATGAGTCATAAAAGGGCCGAGTTTGAAGACCCCTGTAGTAGGATGTCTTACCTTGTGTTCCCTTCTATTTTTTATGAGCAGTATACATTCCGTGAATGTCACACTTGACGTTCGCAAACCTGATCCTGCCTTTGGTGGGGGAGGGAGAAAGTTAAATGGAAAGTGGCATAAAGATGGGACTACCGAGTGGCCCTGGACGAGATTCTGCCGCGGTTAAAGTGGTCCCACTTGCCTTGCAGTGTTTCTTTGATCGTCCTCGCCACCCCCACCCCCCCAGTTCAGAATTCAAATTCCATTTTAGAAGGTGGGGGGGGGGGGTGGGGAGAATTACCAAGGAAAGGGTGGCCGAAGGGATCGAGGGAGATTTGTAAACCATTGGGCAGGCCTTTGGCGTTCGTAGATGGGCAGATGAAATAGGCTTAAAGTCCTTGGGTCCCTTTGAGAACGTGTATTTACACCGCGGTGAGAAACGGATGTTGGCGTAATTGTTTCGTTCAAAATTACGGCGGGTGGTTTCTGAAGACGGGCCGATCCGAGTATCTGAAGCGCCGGCGCCTTTAATTAAAAAAAATTAAGAATGAAATTCCAACCTAAGTTGACATCCGACCCACGTAACCTGGATCACCTTTTTTTTGGTTTCCTGTCGTTGCATCGGGATTGGGAAGAGAGTTGGAATTTCCGCGTTGATCCCTAGAAACGAAGGAAGGAAGCCGAGGGGCGTTTGGGAAGAATGATTCCTCTCATGCCCCTCCTTTTTGTTACTTAGCTAAAAAAAATCCCGGGGTTTTTTGCAAAACTGGGTTTTCCCCTCCCACGTCGCTTGCTTGTACTTGGCTGGTGACCAGGTTGTGGAACTTGGTGTACTAGCGGTGAGAGGGAGGAGCCAGCACAATGGCGCCGGGCGGGGTTGCTGGGTGAAGTGCGCTGGAAAGTCCCTGGCGCCTTGCCCGGAACATTCAGCTTCTCCACGGAAAATACCAGGCTGCAGCAGTGCTCGGCCCTGAAAACCCCAGGCTTTCGAAATCGCCTTCTTTCCCCTATGACTCCAGCAGGCACCTTGCCCACGTGATAAAGAGAACTAACTTATTCTGGAATTTTGGGGGGCTCATCATCGGTTTTTCCCACTCTTTTCCTCTTTGCAGATTTCTCCATCTGGCTATTATTCATGAAGAAAAATCCTTAAGTTTGGAAATCATTCACCAAGCGGGACGGGATGCGGCTTTTTTGAATTTCCAGAACAACCTCAATCAGGTACCTTCTTCGTTTTTTATTTTTCACGGTGCTGTAGACATCTTGGAGACAATTTCAAATAAACTTTTAAAACAATATAGATGAAAGAAAAAGTACAGTAAGAGAAAATTGTAAAAGAGCATAAATGCAAAATCATATGCAGAAATATCTTCATGAGCGGTCAAAGAGCAAATATTTTTTCTTAAACTTGTTTGTCCATCGCCAAGAATATTATATGCTAAGAATATTTAAGGATTCTTGGATTTCACTACCCTGAGTTAACAGTGGCTTTCCATGGTTGGTGGCAAAAATGGGTTATTGGCCTGAGGGCTCCAGCTTTGCACACTAGTGTCATATTTTCACAAGCATTTGGAAAAAAAGGCTTTCAAAAGTAAGGAGGTATTCTTAGTTTGTGTGTTCAGAGAGCCACAAAAGATGTTTTTACCTAAGGCTTCTCAAAATGCTGGAGAATGCATTCCGTGACAAAAAAAATTAAGAAATATTTTAGGTCCTCTCTCAGCCATACAAGCTCACTGGAAGACTTTAGCCAATTTACAAAATTTTCTGAGAAAAAGTGCAAGAGTAATTTATGCACAGTGCCTTCACTTCCTGGAGAAAAGAGTCTGTAAATCTAATGAATAAAATAAAATTGTACTTTTTAAAAAGACTTCTTTAAAACTGCTGATCCTGAACATGCATGTGTACACAGAGAGAGAGAGAGACAGAGAGAGAGCAGGAATCACTAACTGAAAGAAATGAAGGGTTGTATGACAATATGTATAGGAAAGAGATTGTGTTTTTCTAGCAGATTGGCTTACTTTGTCACTTATACTTTATAGACTCCACTTCATTTGGCGGCAATCACTGATCAGCCTGAAATTGCTGAGTCTCTTCTGAAAGCAGGATGTGATGCAGAAATCAGAGATTTCCGAGGAAACACACCGCTCCACATTGCTTGTGAACAAGGGTCCCTCAGAGGAGTTAATGTTCTTATACAGTATTGCCAGAAGCTTCAGCTCCATTCTGTCCTGCAGTCAGCAAACTACAGTGGTAAGTGCAAACATTGGCTACGTGGCCCACTGCAGCATTGCTGACCTTGGCACCATATTGTTGTCTTTTGATTCGCAGCGTTGGCTTATGTTCTCTTTGAAAGTTATTGTAAAGTGAGAAATGCATGGTTTCTTTTGCCTCTGTTACAGTGGCATTCCCCAAAATGAGTTCCCTTCAGATTGTTGAGATCACAGTCTGTGCTAGTTGAAAATTCTGAGAATTCCCCTTTGGGACAGGTTTATGTGAAGTATTAGATGTGCAAATGAAGTTTTCTTTTCTTTTCTTTTCTTTTTTGGAATAATAGTATTCAGAGAGCAACTGATAATTAAGCCTAACACATCAAACTACTTCATTTAGACAAGCTATGCTAAATAATGAATAGAATATTATAATATGTATGATTTTAAAAATTACAGCCAATATTTTGGAGGAATTGCTTATCAGAGGAAATAATCATGTTTTTCTCTTACCTGTGCTTCTTTAACAGGTCACACCTGTCTCCACCTGGCTTCTATTCAAGGATACCTGGCCATTGTAGAACGTCTTCTGTCCTTGGGAGCAGATGTCAATGCTCAGGTAGGTTTCTATCAAAAAAAAATAAGCAGACTGCCTTGTTATTTTGAAAGTAATTCTCATGCCTTTTCCATTGCTAACTAAATGTTTCCTTTTGTTTTTCACTAAACAGGAGCCATGCAATGGTAGAACTGCCTTGCACTTGGCTGTAGATTTGCAGAATGAAGGACTGGTATCCCTTTTGTTGAAGCATGGAGCAGATGTGAACAAAGTAACCTATCAGGGCTATTCTCCATACCAGCTTACATGGGGAAGAAATAACTCCTTCATACAGGAACAGTTGAGACAATTTACCACACTGGATTTGCAGATGCTACCAGAAAGTGAAGATGAAGAAAGCTGTGAATCAGAATTAGAATACACAGAAGATGAAGTAAGTTGTGGTTTTTCTGTACAGCTAGAATTCCACTGTAATTTTCATATATTTTTCCTATGAGAAGAAGTATGAAAATGTATTGTACATTAATAGATTATAATTGCCTTCAGTTCCTTAAATCATTTTACTAGTCAATTAAATTATTTACAGTCATCTGCAAAATAAACCTTTGGATACAGAAAGATGTAGAAAATTTTCTGATTCAGTACACTTGCATCAAGCAAATTGCTGTACTAAGTTGCTTTTTTAAATGCACATAAGTAAGACATTCCATAAATATATAGCTAGTGACTCCCCAAAAGGTACTTATGAGACATATTTGAAGTTATGCATGCATGCACACAAACCCACAGAGGGTCCTATGTTCACTTTTGGGCACTCAGCAATCTGCCCGAATTTAAGGCCATTTGCAGCATCATGTGTCCATAATTTACTTTTTTCCCCCCTGTATTTGATTTCCAGCAAACAATACCCATTGCAGACAATGGGTTTGCTTAACAACTGCTGCAAAAGTCAGGCACAGAAACATGATTTTATGACCAGCACAACTTAATGATTGTAATTCCAGGTACAATTACTGTAGTAAGTCAAGGACTACCAAGTAGTTGTATGTTAACCCCGACCCCCCAAAACAGAGCAAAGCTTCTTGACTGTTTAAATCACTGTTACCCTTAGATTTTTGGAAATCAGATTGATGCAAAAACGATGCTAACTTTCTTACAAGTATTCAGTGAAAATTAATGGTGCATTGGTTTGTGTAGTGCAGAAGAAGCATTTACTAGAAATATAAACCTATATTTAAAGGAATCCATAAACTGATTTTTTTTTTTATTTCCCTTGTCTAGCTTCTCTATGACGACTGCATTATTGGCGGACGGCATGTTTCTTGTTAGAAGAGGAGAATTGATGTAAGATCACAAGTACAAGCATGTGAACAGCTACGGAACTACTGCAGTCGCCCCGTAGAAAACATTGTGAAAACGGCAAGACGCCAAAAGTGGCTGAGTTCAGATACCCGTGTGTGAGATTGGTAGTGTAACAGTAGATATCGACATGGTCTCATTTATGTCAGAGAAGAAGAATTGAGAACTGCAGAGTCTACCTATGTTTTCACTGTACGCTCTGCAACAGGATTGGCTAGATCTATCATCTCTTGTGACTTCTGGGAAGACATTCCATATGTGTTTGATTGATAACCTGTTCCAAGGACAGAGTAGGAGCTCTTTGTTGTGCGTAGAAGAATTTTGGCAATCCTCAGACTGATTGGTTGGCCATCTGCTAGAAGGATAGGGATGTCATAGAGGCTGTCTACTGGAAGCCCTATACTTTGTAATATGTATATCATGTATACTTTGTAAATTTTGTGAATAGTTTTCTTACTTGTGAGATGTATATTTATTAAAAAAATGAAAAATGACCTGGCTCTGGTGACATGATTCTGTTGCTGAAAAAAAAATTCACTTCAAATGAAATCAAGCAGCTGATGAAACTCAGTTCATTTCTGCATACTATTTCTCTATAGAAGATAGAGTTCTTGCAGAATTTATGATGTCTCAGACTGGAGCAGACATGTCAAACACAAGGCCCGGGGGCCAGATCCGGCCCGTGAAGTGGTTTCATGTGGCCCGCGAAGCCATCCTGGAAACAGTGAGGGAACGGCCCCCGCTGCCTTGGCTCCGGCCCAGGCCGGCCAGGAGCCAGTGTACAATTTTGTGGTGGTCATCTATGCTGAAATACGTTGTCTTAGCTCCACAAGGCCATCTGGAAACAGTGAGGGAACGGCCCCTGCCATGCTGGCCCTGCCCCTTGGGTGCATGCTGGGGAGGTATCACCCTTTGTGAGGAATGAAGAAATGCACCATCGCCTGGAAGTGGCCAGCACATGGCCCTGCCTACTTTGGGCAGGCTAGGGGCTGGGCAGCGTTGTGCTTCTCTTCAGATTTGTGCCACCGGCTCAGCCTCGGCACTGTGAGGAGAGGGTCATGTGCTGGCCACTTCCAGGCGATGGTGCATTTCTTCATTCCTCATGAAGGATGACACTTCCCCAGCTGTGTTTCTTGCCTGTTTTTCCCCTCCCTCATCTCATATTTTCCCATCACTGTTCTTAAGGAAGGAAGGAGAGGGAGGGTCTGAGGGAAGTCCTGCCTTAGTCCTTCCCTGCTCCCCTTTCACCATCCCCTTGCCCCCTCCTCCTAGCCTAACCTGGGTGGTCTCCCATCCTATTGCTAAGGAAGCTTTGGATACAAAGCCAGGTCTCCTCACATGGAGAGAAAGTGGGCCTCCCTCTTGACGTTGCCCTCATACCCATCATGAGCAACCTGGCTAAGGAGAGCAAGCACTGCAGCTGGGCACCCTCTTGGGGAAGTGGGGGTGGGCTTAGTGCTGTGGGTGCTTGAGGGCTAGGCTGGGCATTTGACCTCCGCACCACCGTCCAGCCCCCCCCACACACGCATGGCCTGAGAGGATCAGTGGGGCTCCTCCAGTGGACCATGCCTTGGCACTTGCCCCAGTCCCATCTCCTTCTGCCAGAGACCCTCAGATCTGTCCCACTCCTGCCCAGCCCCCATAGGCACCCTTGACGCGAACGATGTAGAGCTGGCCATGCCCACGCAGTAGGCCACACCCACTCCAGCCATGCCCAACCAGTAGGCCACGCCCACCCTGGCCACACCCACCTCGCCCCTCAAGGGTAACCGCAATGCTGATGCGGCCCTCAATGAAATTGAGTTTGACACCCCTGGACTGCAGGGATGTTCGTCATCTCTATTTCAAGGCCATTGAAGCAGTGCTGTCTGAAGACATTTCCATGGTCATGTGGCTTGCACAACAGCGGCATTACCTTCCCACTGAAGTACCTATCTACTCACATTGCTAGATTGGCAGGAGTTGGGGCAAGGACAGGAGCTCACCCTTTTGATGCTCAGGTCTCGAACCTGCATTGCCAGCTTTTTAGACAACAAGCCCAGTATTTTAACCATTCAGCATTACGCCTCCTATCTCCCTATAGAAAGGAGTCAGTTAATTATTCTAGGTACAAATTAGAAGAGAGACTGGTCACTGAATAGAGGTAGTTCTTAACTTGCAACTGGTCACTTAGTGACCAAAATTAAGACGGACCTCCCTCAAAGCTACTTACTACCCAGTTCAGATGACAGCCCCTCCCAGGGTCACATGCAGTTGGGTATTCAACAATTGGCCTGCATTTACAGCAATTTGCAGTGTCCTGCAATCACATGACTATTTTACAACATTTTTGTGGAAAACTGGCATTTCCAGTTTTCAGCAAAAGCAATGGTCCCACTTGACCACCACAAAAAAAGGTAAAATCAGGTTGAGTTCTGCACTTTGCAACTATCATGACTTATGACCATAACAGGCAGGCTCCATTACAGTTTAAGTCAAAGGCAACCTGTAGCCCTCACTTAATGACCAGTCACTTAGGAACCATTCAACCAACCTCGCCAGAGCTGCTTATGACCCATTTTTGAATTTATGACAGTTGCACACACGCACAGTACATGATCATGTCAACAGGCTTACATTTACAGCAGGGGTGTCAAACTGCCAGCCCGCAGGCCGGATGTGTCATAGTGAAACTGCACCCACCCCATTGCCGGCAATGGAGAAAAAGTCGCAATACGTCGCAACACGTCACGTGATGATGCAAGTTTGACACCCCTGATTTACAGTATGGCAGTTGGCAGTGTCCTGTGGTCACAGGACCACAATTTTCAGTATTTGTTGTCAGTTTCTAGGGTTTACTTCCGTTTCCCAGCAAAAAAAATGCCATTGGTGAAAATGGGACCATTTAATGACTACCGCAAAAGGTCAGATATGGTCATGTGACCCATTTAACAACCACCATGGCGTGGGACTATAATCCTAGGCTCAATTACAGTCATATGTCAAAGACTACCTGTATGCAATCATTTCTTCACTTCCTAGCAGACCTTGGGCAGCTTAAAAATGTACTGAGAACACTCAGAGTGCCTTTGAAAATAATTTTCAAATAATTATTATTTCAAATAACACAAATAATTACTTTCTATTATTCCACAAAGAACTAAGAATTCTTAGCATCTTTCCAATAATGTTTTCAAGTATTACTCCTTTATAAGAAACACGCTTATGCTTTAGTAGAATTGGTGGGATATTTAAATCTGATGGATGAAGAACACTTTTGGTACGGTTGATCAACCTTTATGTAGTGATTTGTAGACGTAGTTTTTTAGGTTGGTGTTTCTTGATGTTTTATATTTTACGTATCACCAGACATGCTGGAGAAATGATAGTTCCACTTTGTTCTGAGTTTATTTACTGTTGCAACAACTGTCAGAGACAACTGAGTCACATCTGCACTAACGTGGGCAGTTCAGAACCTCTGTTGTGACCCAGAGATGAATCCAATTTTCAGTGAATAGCATTCCGATTTTTCTGATGGCCTTGGTATTCGGTGGACAGTTTTCTTCGAGCCCCGGATGGAAGTGGGAGAGAACGTTTATTGGTTCCTTCCACAACTATTAGGAATCCCACTCCCATTGTACCTTCTGAATGATTCTTTGTGCCTGGAACAGATCAGATTGGTGGAAAATTAATAACTTAAGGAACAGGCTAGATTTTAAAAATAGCTGTTCAACAGCAGTATTATTCTGCTGACTTATAAAGGTTTCAAACATAGAAGAATTTGTCTGGATCATGTTCAAATTTCACTTTGCCTTCTAGAGTAGCCCACAGTGAGATAGGCGGAAAATCAATTTGACAAATAAATTTTTCATCAATTTAATGGCCACGAATGGTAACAAAATTGTAAAACAGTTTACTTTTCCTTTAACTACTCTGCTGCTAAAACTTGCATAGGTGCCACAAGTCTTGGCTAAAAATATTTTAGGTGTCAGGAGGTTAATGTTGACTCAGCCTTCCATCCTTCCGAGGTAGGTAAAATGAGGACCCAGATTGTTGGGGGCAATAAGCTGACTTTGTATTAATGCCGCTTGGGGGTGTGTGAAAGCCCTAATAAGCAGGCATATACATAGAATGAAGGCTACTGCTAAGCTTGTAAGCCGCCCTGAGTCTTCGGAGAAGGGCGGGATATAAATGGAATTAAAATTAAAAAAAATAAATAATGCAGAAACTGATCATCATTAGAATTTCCAAAGATTAGATAAGAGTCAGTCACCAGGCACGACCCTTGTGTAGTTCAAGCTAATGCCCTTGACAAATGGCCAGACTAGGAGAGGATTCTCCCCCTATGGCCTTAAACCTACGTTGATGGTATGGTTCATAGCAAGCATTAAAAATTGCACCCAGAAACAGAGCAAGTAGAGCTATATTAAAAAGAATACATGCTCCAATAGTGTGAAATATATAATCCTAAGAGGTGAATTGTTGGGTTCTAGTTGTACTCAGAGCTTGTTTTTCTTGCAGATTTTCATTATCAGCTTAGGCAACATCAAAAAGTAGACTCCCTACGCTTGGCATTCTGATCCAACTAAAATTTCTGATAACTTTTCAAATACAACCCAGTAATATGTTGCAGTGGGTCTGTTGAGACATAATGAAGAGACCATTACAGTGGCTGGGTCATTTTCAGGAAAAAGTACAACAATCACACTAACTTCAATTGTAGAAATATATTTAGCCTCCTCTAAAACCAGAATGAGGGATGCAGTGGCTCAGTGGGTTAGGACGCTGAGCTTGTCGATCAGAAGGTCGGCAGTTTGGCGGGTCAAAACCCGAGTGCCGCGTAACAGAGTGAGCGCCTGTTACTCGTCCCAGCTTCTGCCAACCTAGCAGTTCAAAAGCACGTAAAAATGCAAGTAGAAAAATAGGGACCGCTACGGTGGGAAGGTAACAGCGTTCCGTGCGCCTTTGGCGTCTAGTCATGCCGGCCACATGACCACGGAGACGTCCTCGGACAAGCGCTGGCTCTTCGGCTTTGAAACGGAGATGAGCACTGGCCCCCAGAGTTGGAAATGACTAGCACGCATGTGCGGGGGAACCTTTACCTTTACTTAAAACCAGGATATGTGAATGAATGAATGAACCTTTATTATCAAAGTACAACTTATGTACAATGAGATTGGCTGAGCCTCCCTTCATGCCCTCCTCACCACAACTCACAGTGACAACAAACCCACCATCTTGTTACACCATGTGAGCTAATTGCACAACGCACCCTCCCCACAAGTCTATTATACATAGAGTTATTTCCCATTCAGGAGCCTGACAACCCATGGATAGAAACTGTTCTTCAGCCTGTTGGTGCGGCTGGCTATACTTCTATATCTCCTACCCGATGATAGGAGAGTAAAGAGGTACCGACCAGGGTGTGAGTCGTCCCTGAGAATTTTCCTCACTCTTCCAAGGCAGCAGGCCCTGGCGATGTCATCCAGTGGTATCAGGGAACAGCCCACTATGTTTTGTGCTGTGCTCACCACCCTCTATAGTATCTTTCTATCCACGGCTGTCAAGCCAGCATACCACACCACAATACAGTGTGAGAGAACGCTTTCTATAGTAGACCGGTAAAAGAAGGTCATCAGTCGTTGTTCTACCCTGTTCTTCTGCAAGACCCTGAGGAAGTGGAGTCTCTGTTGGACCTTTCTGGCCACTTGGGTTGTGTTGGTTTTCCAGGTTAGATCTTCACAGAAGTAGACTCCCAGGAATTTAAAGAAGGAAACTCTCTCCACACAACCCCTCCCCGATGTAAAGTGGGGCAGGTTCCTCTCTTTTCTTCCGGAAGTCTAGCACCATCTCCTTTGTCTTGCCGATGTTCAGGTGCAAGTTGTTCTCTAGATATCATAGGGATAGTTTTTGTACCTTCCCCCTGTACGCTGTTTCATTTCCACCTGTAATAAGACCCACTATGGTGGTATCATCTGTGAACTTAATAATCACAGTGGATGGGTCGGATGATACACAATCATATGTGTACAGTGAATACAGGTAGGGACTAAGCACGCAGTCTTCTGCCTTCAGGGCTGAATCTGCACAACTAAACCTATTGCTCCCTGATCTGCATGTGGCACGATCAGGTTCCCCAATACTGAATAAATAAAAATGTTCACACATTATACTAGTCATATTGAGCTATAAAACACATGCTGGCTGAATATAATGTGTGAATGAAATAAGAGTACTCATGTAGCTGTTTAAGCTAAGCAACCAAGTTGACTGTGCTACATATATCCAGTCATGCTAACATGCAAATGATCTGCAAGTTCTAGCATTGAGAATCAAGAGGTCCAGTGAAAAAAAGTCAAATAAAAAGGACCAAACTAATGACAAAAGGAACAATAACCAGCTTTAGAAATGAAAGTAAAGATAATGACGAAGTGGATAGCTTCTGCCTTTTAAAACCAACTATCAATAGTTAAGGAATTAGCAGTCAAGAACTACACTGCAGACTTGGCACTTGGCAGTTTAGCATTAATGGCTTTGAAGAAGATAGCAAAATGCCCACAAAGATCAGAATCACGCAGAATTTTTTTTTCCCCTGTGACTCTCTAAGGAAGTGGAAGACAGATTTTGAAAAAGAAAGAAAGAAAAAAAAATATTGATGCTTCCAAACTCTGGTGTTGGAAAAGACTCTTGAGATTACCATAGTTAGCTAAGAAAACAAATAAATGGATCATAGAGCAAATCAATCTAGTTCTCACCCGAAGCACAAACGATTAGGCTCACGTTATCACATTCGGGCACATTGTGCAAAGACGTAGTTTCCTTGAGAAATCCATAATGCTGGGAAAGGTGGAAAGAAAGAGAGAAAAGAGGATGAGCAGCAACAAGGTGGATGAACTTGATTACAGCAAGAATGGGTGCACTGTTAGGAGACCTGAAGGGTCTGGTGGGGACAGATCATCCTGAAGAAGGTCTGTCTACATGATCACTGGGAGTTTGCACCAACTTAATGGCATATTATCAATAGTCTGTGATGAAACCTTAGAAACTTTCCTGGCACTTTTGTCAAGTTCATTCCAAAGCACAAGACGAGACCATGCTTGCTCACTGCGTGTGTGTAGATAGATAGATAGATAGATAGATAGATAGATAGATAGATAGATAGATAGATAGATAGATAGATAGATAGATAGATAGATAGATAGATGGATGGATGGATGGATGGATGGATGGATGGATGGATGGATGGATGGATGGATGGATAGATAGATAGATAGATAGATAGATAGATAGACAGACAGACAGACAGACAGACAGACAGACAGACAGACAGATTTGAAGTTAGTAAAAATAAAAACGATGAACTCCGGGATATAAGAGAAAATTCTTTATTGCTGAGCTTTCGTCAACAAGCTGTTGACATCATCAGAGCAAGGGCTGAATGATAAGGGAGTCAGTACATATACTTGTATGGCAGTTATAACGTTCAAATTGTGGAATGTGGGTGTGGCCTGTTATAAGCTCGCTCGTTTATAAATCACAGTGGTTCCGGCTTTGCTGAAAAAGGCCGGTCTCTGGTTGATTTTTAAAAGTCGCGCCTAGCAGCTGCCTGTCACATATCAGCTGTTAGGCGCATAAGTCTCATCGTGCCGTGTGTAGTCATGCGCTGGCTGACATATACCCAACCAGGCAAAATCTCCTGATTTTTTTGACCAACATATAGTAAATTAAAAGGGACACGGTGGCTCAGTGGGTTAGGATGCTGAGCTTGTCGATAAGAAGGTCGGCAGTTTGGCGGGTCGAATCCCGAGTGCCGCGTAACAGAGTGAGCGCCTGTTACTCGTCCCAGCTTCTGCCAACCTAGCAGTTCGAAAGCACGTAAAAAGGCAAGTAGAAAAATAGGGACCACTACGGTGGGAAGGTAACATTGTTCCGTGCGCCTTTGGCGTCTAGTCATGCTGGCCACATGACCACGGAGACATCCTCAGACAAGCCCTGGCTCTTCGGCTTTGAAACGGAGATGAGTTGGAAATGATTAGCACGCTTGTGCGGGGGAACCTTTACCTTTACCAGATAGATAGATAGATAGATAGATAGATAGATAGATAGATAGATAGATAGATAGATAGATAGATAGATAGATAGATAGATAGATAGATAGATAGATAGATAGATAGATAGATAGAGATATTAATACTGCCTTGAGACACCCCATGTTATCTGCCACTTGCAGTTAGTACTAATAACTAATTCCACTAGTTTATCTTATATGTCACACATTTTGCTCAATATATTTATCTTTCTTACAAGTTATATACTCAAATGTTAAGTATGCTATAGAGAATTTCCCTGTTCACTTCAATAATGGAAATGGAGACTTTCGATCTTATTAAATTAACCTCTTGGTTTCTTTCACTACATAGTATTATTGCAACTTTTATAAAATATACAATCAGAGTTTCTGTCTAGTACTTTTTTTCCAAATGAATGCTTAATCAAAAACTATAATATGTATAAAGTATGCATTTGCCCTATATTGCCTTTTTATAGTTCTGAGCAAGGTCCTTGAACCTTAGCCATCATAGTTTTGAAAGAAGGAAACTCAAATCAGAAGATTTAAGTCCTTGCTGTCTTGCATTCGAAGTTGCTTCTTTGGAAATTATTACAGATGGTGTCATACTGAGTCAGGGTTATTCCCATTTCTTCCATGCATTTGTCAGCCTGATCAAAGGTCATGCTTTAAAACTTCCTGGTAGTATGAAAAAAATGCGGTATTCATAATGTACTTGTCAGTTTAAATTTGAATTCAGTCTTAAAAAATGAAAATCCTGCACTTTTATTTGATAAAGAGTTAACTGTTTCACTATTGCATAAATGAGCTTATTTTTGCAAGTGCCATTCATGTTTAACTGGATTTTGCAAAAGTGTATTGATTTTTGTTTATTGACTGGAAGAAAGTCATTGGATGAGCATATAAAGGAAAACGGGTTGAGCATATTATGCTAACACTTCCAGAAAAACCTGCAGAAAAAGTTACTTGAATAATTTTCAGAAAATTGTAACTGGTAGGTATTTTTTCCTTAAAAATAAAATAAGGGAACTTGTAATCAATCATATGCACCTATCAAACACTCTGTTTATCTCACCATAAAATCTAATTGAGATTTAGTGCAGGTTCGCGTCCCACCAAGCTCAAGGTTGACTCAGCCTTCCATCCTTCCGAGGTAGGTAAAATGAGGACCCAGATTTTTGGGGGCAATTAAGCTGACTTTGTAATAATGCCGCTTGGGGGGCCCCAAAAGCCCTAATAAGCAGGCATATACATAGAATGAAGGCTATTGCTAAGCACATTGATTTGTGCTTAGATTGTAAGCCGCCCTGAGTCTTCAGAGAAGGGCGGGATATAAATGGGATTAAAATAAAATAAAAAATATAAATAAAATCATGTCCCTTTCATACATATTTTCTGCATAACCTAAGATACATATTCAAAGATCTAAGAGGTAAAAAATTGTTTTAAAAACTATATATTATCAAAAATTAAGATTCATCTGCAGACACCATCTCTAAATGTCATTCATAATGAAATTAACATGAGCTATTCTGAAAATTATCCAAATACCACAAAAGCAATTTAAGAAGTACCTGAATTTTTTAAAATGATTTCATAAGCCCTACATGAGCAATATTAAGAAAGGAGAGGGACTTAAAGATTTGGAATCTGGATTATTTCTTCATTCTACTTCTGAATAACCTTTTTCTTATTCAATAATTATCTCAAAATAACTTTAAACTATGGTCAAGAACCTAATAAGCAAAGCTGGATTATTTATTCTGGGCACCTCTGACTGATAAGATTGTTTTGATTTGATAAGAAAGCTTTTAAAATCGTTTGAATTAAGTCATCACTATTCAAAGGAGAAAGAATATAATTTTGGTGGGCTGCCCTCCTCTTAGAACAGGTATAAAGCCAACTATTTTATAAATTTTATAAATTTATTTTATAAATTCCCAACATGGTCATCAGCATTGACCATGCTGACTCCACTGCTGAAAACATAGCTGGACTCCCACAGGTTCTCCATATATAAATCTCTATACATAAGAAATAGATTCAGAGAGACACATTGTCGTTCCCACAACATTGTTCTCATGTGAGGGATGATTGTGTAGTAACAAGCCTCTTCTAGTCATTGGGCTAGTATGCATTTTCAAAGCTGGGTTGAAACAGTCATGCATTGTGTGGGGACTCATTATGGACAAGAGGAATGACCAATTGAAAACAATTGCCTTTTATTTAGAGGTGGTGGTGTGTGAAGTAGTTGATGGATTTAGCCTGTCCCTGTTCCTCCTCCTCTCATACAGAGTTACATACTTTAAGAATATAAAAGCCTCATGTTTTTCCCCATTGAAAGTAGGTGTTTCACAGGGTTAATATGAATTCTACTTAAATTTTTTGGACCTTCTGCCACTTACTTTATCTCCTATGGCAGATCAGTATCACATAGCTACTGAACAAACTCAGTCTTCAGTGGGTCTTGTCTTCTTCTCCTAAGTTATTTACACTAATAGTTCATGATCAGAGACAGTCTAGTAAATTGGAGGACAGCCATTTTCAACAGTGGTGGCAAAGGAAGCTGGGTGGATGGCACTTATCATTTTTAGTTAAAGCCAACAAAAAGAAAGGGAAAAATTCATAGTGACCAAACAAGAGCTTATGCTACTAGAAATGCAAGAGGGATATTATCTATTCTTCTTCTATTGAGTGAAAGCTGAGTGGGTATGGTAGACATGTGTACAATGCAGAGAAACAGTATGCTCAGAAAAATCCCATTTCCTCAGGGTTTTCTAGAACTGTGATTCAGCAACAGTAAGAGCAGGGTAATCTTCCAATCAACTTCACTTACCTATTCAGATAAACATGTTTGATTAGGGAGCTTACTACAGCCCCAGCTCAGTTGTCTACATAAGGTTTGTTTAGCTCCCAAAAGATGCTTGATTGGAGCATTTGTATAATATGGTAATCTCCCTTTGGCCTGGTTAAACATCTGGTCATAACCAAATTCTTCTGTGCCTTAAGGTAAAGCTAAAGGTTCCCCCGCACAGGCGTGCTAGTCGTTTCCAACTCTAGGGGCTGGTGCTCATCTCCGTTTCAAAGCCGAAGAGCCAGCGCTTGTCTGAGGACGTCTCCGTGGTCATGTGGCCAGCATGACTAGACGCCAGAGGCGCACGGAACGCTGTTACCTTCCCACCGTAGTGGTCCCTATTTTTCTACTTGCATTTTTACGTGCTTTCGAACTGCTAGGTTGGCAGAAGCTGGGACAAGTAACAGGTGCTCACTCTGTTACACGGCACTCGGGATTCGACCCGCCAAACTGCCGACCTCCTGATCGACAAGCTCAGCGTCCTAACCCACTGAGCCACCGTGTCCCTTATCTTATAAGGCACCGTGTGCCTTATCTTAGTGCAAATGTGGAGGAGAGAAAAGACTTCGGCAAAAGTCTTTCCCAACCCAATGTCTTCCTAGTATCTTGGTTTATATTTTGTACAGTTCCAGCCAGCATGGCCATAATGATAGCAACTGGAAATTATATTCAGCCCATTGGAGTGGCAGGCTGGCAAGGCTGTTTTAGGAAAATATAATAATAAGAGTAATAATAAAAGAAACTGTGGCATTTTCCATTCCTACTAGCACCTTTATATTTGCTCTGACTGAGGTGGGCCCCAAAATCCCATTAATATGGAAAGTTAAACAGGAAGTATGTAGATATAATCAGCTGCTTAAGATAGGGGGAAATCCCCTTGGCCATTTGCTCAAGGTTCAACCTCATAAATAATCTTATCCAACTGCAGCCATGCTTGCTCTGAGGCAAGGCTGTGTGGCATCCCCTTCAGACAACCCAGATTCACCGTTGCAGGTACAGGTAGTAGTTATCATGAATTTCCTGTTCCGATGACAGCAGCATTTTGTATCCCTGCATGGTTTCTCTCCATAATAAGAAAATTTTGTGGAATTATTCCCCCAAAGTGTGAAAGAGTTGAAAAGGATGAATTGGCTCTGTAACTGCATTAGATATGGAGAATTTTATTTGCACCCTGACTTACCAGTCTAGGAATCTTAAGGCTCAACTAATGCCTTTTTGTCTCTCCATGATCCTTCAAAATGTCACTTCCGTGTGTTATTATCAGGGAAATTTACAAAATACGCTTATTCATGCGCACCCACACGCGCGCGCACACACAGACACACACACCAATATCTGTCTAAACAAAATGGAAATACAAAACTGTTCTTTTTAAAGATATCAACAAGATGAATATTCATCCATCCATCCATCCATCCATTCATTCATCCATTCATCCATTGTATTTAATTTCCATTTTTTACCATGTTATGTTTCTTCATTGTTTAATAGCCTAGTATTTAACTAATACATCTTAGAAAATGTAGCCCCCTATTTTCAAGAACAATGCTCTGAATAAGGATATTCTGGATGACAGATGGAGTCTGGTGAAAGTAGAGGAAACAAGTGAAATATAGAGCAAAATCGTGGAGTGGCAGGACATTTTTTTTTTTAAAAAAAATCCAAATTGGCAATGCTTTGCCAACTGTGCAATTTTGTTCAAAGCTGAAAAAAGAGGAATAATTCATAGTTGGCGGTGTGTACTGGCTATAGCTGATGAAAGTGGAAGGTAAACCCAATTACAAGGGAGCTGAAGGCTATAGTAAGGCAAATTATGAGCTTGAATACAAGTAATGTGGATATTTTATTCAGCAAATCCCCAAAACTACTCTGCACATGTTCCCGGGTACTTTATAATTTTACCTAAATACTTTCATTTTAAAATAAATAAAAATGAAGATACTTAATCAATGGTCCATAAATTTCTTCTTGTCTGCTTCATCCTTCATTGCTCTCCACAGTGTATATAAATAAAATTATTATTATTATTATTATTATTATTATTATTATTATTATTATTATTATTATTATTATTATTATTATTATTATTATTCCCAGTCTGGTCTCTTCTTTTTGTCTTCCTCTTTTGGTGTATCCACAATAGCTCCAACCAGCCCACCACTTCCTTCCTTTAATAGATTTACCCTTTTTAATCTTTCTTCTTACACTTCTTCCTCCCCTCTTTGCAGCTGCAAAGAAATTGTCCTTTTGAATCTATCATTTCTTTTCTAATAGGCATTGGACAGAATTATTTATTAGGAGATAAACTCTGTAACTGATCCCATTGATGGTGCATTTGGTACATTCTTGAGTCAAACTTCATGTGTATTTTTAAGGACATCTATATCTCAGTTTATAATTAGGTATCATCAAGAAACCAGACACATTTCTTTTAAAATGCATACCAAATTGTCAAATGTAATCTTAAATCAGGGTGGGGAGCTATGGCCCTTTTATGACTTGTGGACTTCAATTCTTAGAATTCTGGGAGTTGAAGTCCACAAGTCATAAAGGAGCCATAGTCCCCCACCTCGTCTTAAATAAATGTAAAGTTAACTTGTTGAAGCTTACTCTTCCATGTGAAATAGTCTCTCCTTGCATTTATAACAGATTCTTCATACAGAGCTCTATTCCAAAAATGTGCCTTACCTTGTGTTTCAGAAGCTATATGAGTGTGCAAAAGTATCCATTCAATGAATTGTGCAATAGAAAAGGAAAACCAATAATATCAGGAAATTTTTAAGTTGATCGTGGAGGAGATGGAAATATGCTGTTGTAATGTGGTGGGATGTGGGTGGAATGAAGAAGCCGGTAAAACCTTGATAAATCTGATTTGCTGTTAAATCAGACTTTCAAATCTGTCACAGCCACACTCCTGGCTACTTTTTTCCATGTGTACATAAAAATGTATATTCTTTAAAAAGAGATAATGATGAAGAGGAGGAATGAATGTACAGTTAGCTGAATAAAATATGTAGATGGGGAGAAAGGCAGAAATATAAAGAGAAGCAAAGGAGACAATGACCTCAGGCTAGATGTGCAGAGAACACAAGTCCCACAAATGCCTGCTACTATGCTGATTGAAAATATTCACAATTTCTCTGGAGGATGCCTAGTTTGTTTATTTGTTCAATTTGAAGACACCCATCTCACACATATGACTCTGGGTGACTCATTTAATTACATACAGGTAGTCCTTGATTTACAACATTTTGCTTAGTGACTGAAGTTATGATACTGAAAAAAGTAGCATGACCGTTTTCCACACTAATGGCTGTTGCAGCATCCCCATGGTCCCGTGATTTACATTCAGATGCTTGACAATTGACTCACACTGATGATGGTTGCCGTGTCCCGGGGTCATGTGATCCCCTTTTGCAAACTTCTGACAATTAAAGTCAACGGGTAAACCAGATTCGCTTAACCACCAGTATTACTAATTTACTACTGCAGTGATTCACTTAACAAATGTGGCAAGAAAAGTTGTAAAATGGAGCAAAATTCACTTAACAAATTTCTCACTTAGCAAAATAAATTTTGGGCTTAGTTGTGGCTGTACGCTGAGAACTACCTGTAACAGAAAGCAATAAACAATTAAAAATAAACATCTATAAAAAGACAGCTTAAAACAATTAAAACAATAAAATATAATCCACAAGGGAGTGCAATCCATGCATAGCACTTATAACCAAATCACATGCTTCATACTTCCACTGGATCTCCAGGCAGAATCACTTTTTATGAGAGGGGAACTCATATAAATGTGATAGATAGACAGATAGTCAGATGAGCAAACTTTGTTATTTCCCGACCCCCTCCTGTTTTCCAGGACTGATATTTGTTCTTCTAAATGTGAATTTTATTTGTCAAAGGCAAGATTATGATAGGAATATGACAAGCCAATATTCAAATAGCTTTGCTGTGCCAATAATCTAGTATCTACATTTTTCTTTGCCTTTGGCTGGTCACTATAGGAATAAATCACAGTGCCCCAAGTCTTGATTTAAAGTAGCATAATTCATAAATGTTTCTATTTCTGGATTACCACACAGATGTTTTCAACTTTAAAATTCCGTGTTTCTCTGAGTCTTTTTGGAACAGCTTAACCTACTGGTGGTAAGTTTATGAGAGTGTCTAAGTTATACAAAGTTTCATCAAGCAATTTGAAACCTGCATAGTAAAGCTTTTTGTGCAGCTATTTAAACCAAAATCACTCAGTTTTGTTTCTTAGCCATTTTCTTTTCTTTTCCAAACCTGTAGAACAGATATTTCTGCTAAAGGGTAAGTAATTTGAAAATGCCAGCTAGGTTTGTGGGAAAAAGGCTCAGGGCAAAATGATTTCTTTTTTTAAAAAAAGCATGACCGCAGGAAAAGATGGCTTGGCTGCTTTACAACCAGCTGCATTGCTCTTGGAAAAGCGGGAAAGGGCTCTCTAGGAAACAGCCTATTTATTTAATCTTCAAATGTGGGCTACTTCTGAATAAACAGTGGATTCTACTGGAAAGGCCATGCCTGGGGCCCCCAGCACAGACCTCTGGCAGTATTTAATCTAACAAGTAACAAGAAAAGAGTCTGCATATTGAAAAATTGGGATCTTGCAACACAATTTTAAAGGTATAGAAGCCCTTTTCAGGATTCTAGCCGGACAGCCATGCTCTCACTTCCCATAATTTGAAGTAACATTTTATATTCAGCTCACATGTTCAATCCTCATTACATTGTTTTGAATTTATTCTCCTTCCTGCCCCAGCTTGTATTTTTCCCACATTTGTTTTGTACTTAACTTTATCAAATCTTGATTCTAGTGTTGTAAAAAAAAAATTCATCAGTGTCCAGTCCAAGCTGGGAATAAACAAAATGGAGACTGCTTTAGAAAGAATGTTGTAGTTTATTGAAGAGGAGAGCCAGACAGAAAGATGGTTCTGGGAAAGCTGACCACTTGTAGCTGGGAGTGGTGGGTTTTTATACCTTCTTGAGCTTTTGTTTGGAGTTCTTCCTGTTTGAGGCTTTGTATTTCCTGTGTCATGTACTTTGACTTGAGTCTGAGTGTGCCCTTTTGGTATTGGTGGGTTAATCCTACTATGTTTCCTGTAATGTATTAGGATTTTTACTTGTACTGATTCACGTGTCTGTTTGAATGCTGCTTAAAGGTTGCTCAATGGTGTGTCTGTGTAACGGTCACTGACTAAGCCAGACTTGTTGTCTCCAAGAAGATCATTGGTAGATTTGGGGCAGGAATGAGTTCCTTTAAACCTATTGGCCACTGCCTAGTGGCCAACCGTATAAGTAGCTGTGCAGCAGCCACTGTTTCAGTTCTGTTCTGCTTGACTCAAATAAAGCATGTTCCTGTTTGCAACCTTCCGTCTTGCTTATTGCCTGCAAAGAACCAGCTATACAACATTTCCTGTCCTTAGAATTTGGGGTGGGGGTGTGTAGATTTTAGGGGTCTTTGTCTTCCTAATTTCTTCAATTTCTAGCTGGAAGGCTCAAACCTTTCAGAAAGGTTTATTGAATTTGCATTTCTAAAAGCTGGCTCTGCTGAGTTTTCTGCCTGGGGGAAAGGAGCTAGGGATGGTTTCTGTCCTTTTCCCCCATTATTACTTTGGGGAAATATATTCTGCTTTTTTAATATTCCCCAAAATATTTCTTTCCCTGAATTCTTCCCACACTACTATTGCTGCAGCTAATCTAACGAGGTTCTCATAGACAATAATTGCTTCCATCTTTGAAGGCTATAAGGTAAATAAAAGTTGCATGTGGTAATGCATCCAAACCTATCATCTCCAGAATACACTCTCTTATTTGCTCCTTGAAAATTAGTTATTGAGTAATCTACCCACACTACATTAACCTAGGAATTATCCATTCTACCTTTAATGAAGCTTTATTGCTTTTAGGGCCCAGGCTTGAGGCTTTGAATAATGAACATCAACCTTTAAGAATTTCAGAAACTCTTATAGAATAAGGCCGTGGTGGCAAGCCTAAGGCACGCGTGCCACAAGTGGTACACAGAGCCCTCTCTGTGGGCACGTGCGCTGTCACCCCAGTCCTAGGCCTTCAGCTGGGTTTTATAAAATCTTTTCGCTTTAGCCCTCCACTGCTGTGTGGAAAAAAGGTTCTATCAATCAATGAATTTCAACTTCTCACGGGGAAAATAAGATGTCACAAAGTTGGAATTGATAGATTGAAATTTTTAGTCCCACCCATCTGTCGTTACCACAGGAACCATGGTTACCCAATGCGCTACAACCACCCAATTGGCCACACCCACCCAATGGGCCACGTCTACCTGGCACCCTACGATACATAAGTGGCTTTTGGGTTGCAGTTTGGACACTCGGTCTCTAAAACATTCGCCATCACTGCCCTAAGTGGAATTTTTCTCCAATGTGATTTTCCCATGTATTTTACCAGGAAACATAGATAGTGCAGGCTAGAAAAGTCAGTGCCCTCCTGACCATACCCAAGCACTCCAAATTTCTAAGCAATGTCCATTTTGCTCTCTGAGTTCATGGAAACCTAACCCTAAGTGTAATTTTCCTCCTATGGGATTTTCCAATGTATTTTACCAGGAAACATAGATAGGGCAGGTTAGAAAAGTAAGTGCCCTCCTAACCATACTCAAGAATTCTGAGGTTTTTGGCAATGTCCATTTTGCTCTCTGAGTTCATAGTGACCTAACCCTAACCCTATGTGGAATTTTCCTCCAATGAGATTTTCCTGTGTATTTTACCATGAAACATAGATAAGGCAGGCTAGAAAAGTAAGTGCCCTCCTAACCATACCCAAGTATTCAAAGTTTGTTGGCGATATCCATTTTTCTCTCCAGGTTCATGGTGACCTAACCATAACCCTAAGTGGAATTTTCCTCCAATGGGATTTTCCCATGTATTTTACCAGGAACATAGATAAGGTAGGATAGAAAAGTCAGTGCCCCCCTAACCATATCCAAGGACTCGGAATTTGTTGGTGATGTCCATTTTACTCTATGAGTTTGTGGTAACCTAAGCCTAACCCTAAGTGGAATTTTCCTCCAATGGGATTTTCCCATGTATTTTACCATCAAATTGTTATGCCTCCATCTGAACCTAACTCTGAGGAAGATATGGAGTGCTTTGTTGAGGCCCAGGAAGGGGTGTCTGTGGCTTCAGAGGACTGTAGGGAAGAGCAGGCTGAGGCAGGCCAGGGCCCTTCAGGTTCAGACCAGGAAAGGCATAGTGCAGGTGAGGAGCAAGCCTCCCCCTGACCTGATCCTAGAGCAAGGAGAGAAGAGAGAACAATGGAGCTAGGCTCAATTGCTCGGGAGAAGAGAGTCCTGCCCCACTTCACAAGGCACACTTGGGGACTAAGATATAAGGAGACACTGTGGGGTGGGGCATTTGCTGGGAACAAATGTGTTATCTGGAGGTAGTGAATTGTGCTCTTACCTAACCTGGACACTTTGCAATCTAGACTGGTTGGTTTCCTGCTTCACAACCACAGAAGACATTTTCGAGTCTTTCCTTACAGACTGCAGGCAAGGAGAGAGTTAAAAGGACAATTTTTGTTCTGTTTTTGTGTTATCTGTCTTGCCTGTGTGTGCATCGATTGAACTCTTGCCAGCTTATGTGGGAGCTTTTGGGGGAACTTGGGCAGTGATTAAAGAACTGTTTCTTTGCCAACTGACTGCTTTGCCTCCATTCGGGGCCCTGGGTCATCACAGAAACATAAATCGGGCAGCCTAGAAAAGTTAGTGCCCTCCTAACCATATCCAAGCACTCCAAATTTGTTGATGATGTCCATTTTGCTCTCCGAGTTCATGGTGACTTAACCTTAACCCTAAGTGGAATTTTCCTCCAATGGGATTTTCCCATGTAGTTTACCAGGAAAGATAGATAGGACAGGCTAGAAAAATCAGTGTGTTTCTATCCATACTCAAGCACTCTGAATTTGTTGTTAATGTCCATTTTGCTCTCCGAGTTCATGATGATGTAACCCTAACCCTATGTCCGTGGTGGCAAACCTATGGCACGCGTGTCACAGGTGTCACACAAAGCCCTCTATGTGAATACACACACCATCACCCCAGTCCTAAGCCTTCAGCTGGGATTTATAAACCCTTTTTGCTTTAGGCCCTCGCTGCCGTGCACAAAAAAAAGTTCAATCAATCAATCAATCAACTTCTCAGGGAAAACAAAATGATCTCGCAAAGTTGGAATTGATTGATTGAACTTTTTAGTCCCACCCAGTCTGCCATTACCACTGCAGCCATGCCCACCCAATGGGCCACGCCCACCCAATGGCCATGCCCACCTGGCACCCGACAATACAGAAGTGGGTTTTGGGTTGCAGTTTGGGCACTCGGTCTCTAAAAGGTTCGCCATCACTGGAATAAGGTCTCAGTTGTTAGGTCCTCAGAATTGCATAGTACCTGGAATTATGTGCTTGTCTTTTGAGTCAAGACGCTGTTTGAAATTTGATACAGAGTGTCACAAAAGACTTAGAGGAATTTTTATTTCTTAATTATTTCTTTTTATTTAAGTTTACAGTCTCAAAGGTAAGAGCCAAGACAAATTAAGAAAAGTATAGAGGAAAAATGCAGAGAGAAAAAATAAAAAAATATTTGTTTAGTTTACATGCCACCCATGAGAAAAAAGAAGAGATATATAAAGAAACAATTTTCCTATATCACAATAAGTAAAACAATTTCAGTAACTTATCACTGTCTGTGATATCACAACAGAAAATCTTTTCTTCTCATATCTCATCTCTTATCTATAAACAAATTTTAAAACCCCGTCATTCAGTCCTAATCAGGAAAAGTCTATTAAGTGTTACGAGAAATAATAACAAATATATTTTAACTTTAATCAAACAAGCCAAACTTATCTCCCTTTCCTTTTAGCACAGTAAGTTATCACTTTTTCTGAAAATACAACAAAAGATCTCTTATTCCCATATCTTACCTTTTACCTATAATCAAATCTTTTAAACCTCATCACTGTCTTATTCAAGAAGCATTCATTAAACGTTACCAAAAACAATGTATATTTTAATTTTGATCATATAAACTTTTATATTCTTTCCTTTTTAAGAATCGTGATTTTAGTCCCTTTAAATTGTGCACCAGAATTTGATTTCTTTTCATTTTCTCTTTATCTCTTCTCAGCAACTCTTTCATAAGTGTAAGTTTGTACATTCAAGTTAAACAAGTTATGCAAATCATCACTTTTCTGGTTTGTTATTTGTATGCCCGTTTTAATTTTTAAAAGGTATCAACAGGGCTTTTTTTTCTCATAGAACGCTCAGAACGGAGTTCTGGCACCTTTTTAGGATGGAACCTTGTAGGGTAGGCAAGGCGGGTTGTATGACATGTGTGAGTTCCGGCACCTTTTTCTTTTACAAAAAAAGCACTGGGTATCAACCAGTTTCATTTGTAAATTCAGTATAACATCTTTTTTCATATCATTCTGGTAACTTGTCAATTTTAAATCCACATTTGAATCACCCTCAGTCTCAGCTTTGTCCTTTCCTATCATCTCTTTTAAATCTATTTTTATGATAACAGACAATCTTAAAAATAACTCCTGAGTGCATTGTTCCTAAATATTGAATTCTGTTAGAATATTTTATTCCATTCTATATTAGTGGGTCTCTTGTCTTTTAGTTCTAATTTCTCTGGTTCCCTCAAGTGTCCAACATTCAAAGTCCCATCTTACGTTTTTTTTCCTAATCAACATTTTTTTCATGGGAAGGTTTCTTACACTTAATTTCAAAACCTTCCTATTTTTATAGAATTTTAAACAACCCAACCCAATGTCATTAAGCTTGTAATTAATGTCAATTTTTTATTTCAAATCCATCTGGCTCCTTACCCCTTTTAAAACTTTTCAAAATTGTTACTTTCATCATGTTCTGATTTTGCTGTTTAGGCCAAAATAAGAATTTTATAAGAATTTAAACTTGCATAAAACTTCGTTCACTAAAAACTGAAGGAAGCTCACCTTGTGTAATGAAACTTGCTATTCTGAAGGTTCTTAATCTCCCAAAAAAAAACCCATGCCATTAATAAACAATTTCCAGAAGTGACTAAGAAAGGAAGCATGTGAACCCAGTGTCCTTTTGAAGATGCTGAATCATGGCTTGCAAAGATGGCAATCTCTCGGCTCCCAGAGCTCTAAAACTCACCAGAGACTGCTGTCTTACATCCTCCTTGCGGGGAGCCACTATATGGAGCACTTGAAGAAATCCCAGCTTCATCCGTTCATGGGCTCCTCATTCTGCCCTGATCATGAAGCCTCCTCTAAGTGTTGCTATCTTCAATGTGTCATTGTTTCCCTGGAAGTCCACTACTGTTTTAATTTTTAATTTTTTGAAGAATATTGGAAAAATTTTTGGGGGGGGAGTCAACTGCATTATCTTGCATGCTAATTTACTTCTTGTTGCATTTAAAAAGTTGTAACCTTGTACCATAAGTTTGCTTATAGAATCTTCTTGCTAGAATTATGTTTTACGTGCACACAGCGCACTGCTTTTGGGGGACTGGGTTCAAATGCCATCTCAATTTCAGCATCAGCCTCTTTCCTTGCTCGGTGTCACCCAGGTCCAGGCTTATCCTGGACTGAGCCATTTTTCTTGATTTTTTTTTAATCCAATTGTTAATTAAATTTCTGTCGACAGCCTTCTTATTAATGGGAAGTTATTGTTCTTCTTACTATTATTGTGGATTTCAGCTAGTAAAGTATGTAGCTGAATTTTATTTCCATGTTTGCCAACTTCAAGCAGAGGGGCTGAAACCAAGAAAATGCAGAAAGAAATTCCTTCCCTCTCTGAATAGGAATAGAAGTGATTGGAGCATTATAACTCATTGAAGCTGACATCCTGATTCATAAGATATGAGTGAATTGTAGTTGCACCTACTCTATTGTTGGCCAATAAGAACATGATTTACTGTGACTTGGAAGTAAAAACATGGCTTTTGATCCTGTTAGAAGTTTGAAGCTGCAATTAAGGTAGAACGTGTTTCTTGCCTTTGGCATAGGTCCATAGGATGTTTGAGTAGCACTCACAAAGAACCACTAATGAGAGGAACTGGAAGATGATAAACAGGGAACACCACTATGGTTTCATGCAAGTGGAATTTGCTTTGGGTCATCATAAGAGATAAAATGTCACTGACAAAAACCAATGTTATTGCCTGAAACACTTATATCTTCACAAGACAAAGAGGCTGTAACTATTTTTCTCTCATGTATTAGGGAAAGCAAGACTATGAAGCCAACAACATTGACATTGAGACTATTAACTAATTTTGAAGATGATTTATAGCTCCTGGGATCAGATTATTAGAGGTGATATAGAATAGGCTACTTGGGTCTTTGGTTGGTTGAAATTTAGCATAAAAACTGATACTTTGTGTTTAAGGAAAGGATTCCCTTCTTTGTATTTACATTATTGAAATGGTTATTGTAATGTATTGGGATTTTTACTTGTACTGATTCACGTGTCTGTTTGAATGCTGCTTAAAGGTGGCTCAATGGTGTGTCTGTGTAACAGTCACTGACTAAGCCAGACATGTTGTCTCCAAGAAGATCATTGGTTGATTTGGGGTGGGAATGGGTTCCTTTAAACCTATTGGTTGCCACCTAGTGGCCAACTGTATAAGTAGCTGCGCAGCAGCCACTGTTTCAGTTCTGTTCCTGTTTGCCTCAATAAAGCATGTTCCTGTTTGCAACCTTCCGTCTCGCTTATTGCCTGCAAAGAACCGGCTACACAACACTGGCGACGAGGATGGGATGAAAGCCGCAACACTCCTCTGTGTGTGCGGGCCTGAAACGTTTGACATCGCCGAGAACTTAATCGCACCAGCACAGCTAGAGTCCATTACTTACGCAGACCTGAAAAAACAGCTCGGCGACCATTTCCAACCAAAGCTGTCGGTAATAGCATGGAGTCATGCTTTCAAACAGTGAGAATAACAACCTGGCAAGATGGCCACAGAGTTCATCATGGCGTTGAGACAAGCATTGCATCTTTGCCAGTTCACAGACTTGGAAGAAAGGCTTCGAGATCATCTCGTCTGTGGACTCAGGAGTACAGAGCTCCAAGAAGCTTTAAAAGAAGTTATGGTGGACGAAGCCACCGCTGGGGCCATAAAGGTGTTGCGGCCCACCAAAAGCACTCCACACGAAGAAGCCGTCCACCATGAGGACACCAAGCAACAAGAAGATGTCGACTCTGACCACGAAGTTGACAAGATACATTGACACCAAGACAAGGAACAGAGGCCTCCTTACAAGGCAGTTCCCTTCGGTGTTTGGGCTGTGGTGGCCACCACCAACGAGTGGACTGCAGATTCAAGACAGCCACGTGTCAGGCCTGTGGAAAATCTGGCCACATCGCAGCCGTCTGTAGAGGTCTCTAGAAGGACCGCCAACCAGACAAGCCATTCAGGATAGGTACCATGGCCCCAGGGCACTATAGAGTAGGATTCTGCTCCAGCCACAGGAGTGTCTGCCGCATGGGAGCTGGCCATCCCCTTAAACAAAAACTTCGGCTTCAAGTTGAGCTGCAGGACGTTCCTTGCAGGATGGAACTGGACACTGGTTCAGGTGTATCCATTATTTCACTTGAGACTTTCTGGTTTGTGTGCAGCCGCAGCAAGAGATAACAGATGGGCCAAGCTTAGGCCGTCTGACATCATTCTAACTGATTTCCAGAATTCCCAAGTAGTTGTCAAGGGTGAGGCCACTTGGGCCATAAAATTCAAGGGGTTTTCGGGGGGCCTAGATGTAATTGTGGTGGAGGGCCAGAGAACAAGCCTTATTGGGCTTGATTGGTTTGATGCCCTGGGCATTCAAGTAACCAGAATCCACCGGACACAAGCAGCGAACTTGGCGTCAGTATGTGAGGAATTCACAGATGTTTTTGACACAAGCCTGGGAGAGTACAAGGGCCCTCCAATAGCCTTTAAGCTTGATCCTTCCATAACACCAATTAAGATTAAGCCCCATCGAGTGCCTTTTGCACTAAAAAACAAAATGGATGCAGAGCTGGACAAGTCAGGGGGTACTACAGCCCATAGATGGGGGTGAGTGGGAAACTCTCATTATCATGCCACTTAAGGCCAACAGGGAGATCAAGATTTGTGCTGATTACAAGTGCACCATTAATCGGGCACTGCAGCAGCATGCGTACCTCGTGCCAGTCGTTAGCCACATTTTGGCATCGCTGCAAGGGGGGTACTGTGTTTGCTAAGTTAGATTTGGCACAGGCCTATCAGCAGTTACCAGTGGATGAGGCCACAGTGGCCATGCAGACAATTGTTACACATTGGGGGGCCTTTAAGGTAAAGCGCCTCCAATTCGGGGTTAGTGTAGCCCCAGGAATCTTCCTTGGAGTCATGGAGCGTACACTCAAAGGTATTCCGGGGGTCTGCCCCTATTTTGACGATGCACTCATTGTCGGAAAGTCCACTGAGGTGCTGGCAAGGTGGCTCAAAGCCAACTCATGTGAACCCAAGAGTCCTGGTCTACCCAGCCCGGCAAACAAGCTGGTAGACCGGGAGTTGCCCGGATCCCCCAGGCATTCTGAATGACTGTTCAGACCACCACAATATCTTCAAGATTATGTTATTAAATAATGTGTGTACATTCTAGGGGGGAGGAGTGTAATGTATTGGGATTTTTACTTGTACTAATTCATGTGTCTGTTTGAATGCTGCCTAAAGGCTGCTCAGTGGTGTGTCTCTGTAACGGTCACTGACTAAGCCAGACTTGTTGTCTCCAAGATCTTTGGTTGATTTGGGGTGGGAATGAGTTCCTTTAAACCTATTGCCCACCGCCTAGTGGCCAGCTGTATAAGTAGCTGCGTAGCAGCCACTGTTTCAGTTCTGTTCCTGTTTGCCTCAATAAAGCATGTTCCTGTTTGCAACCTTTCGTCTCACTTATTGCCTGCAAAGAACCAGCTACACAACAGTTATGTTTGGATAAGGCAGGATAGGACTTCCACAAACCAAAAAATATAGCTAATTGCAAAGACATACAGTATACAGCCTAAGTGTCCATCACTTGGGAATTCATAAATTATTATAAATGATCCTCACTAAATGAGCACTCATTCAGCAACCATTCAAATTTACGATAGCACAAGGAGTGGTACTTATGACTGGTTCTCAGTTTCTAAAAATTTCTAGATCTCTAAATCATCAGGAAGACAGTTAATGCAGCTTGAGGACATGTTCATAAAACAGTTAGCAAGGCATGTTGGAATCACAATAAGGGGTACGTGTAAATGAGCCCATAACATAGTTTTTTGACATCACCTTCTCAGTAGATATGAGAAGGTTATATTTCCAGATAAGTGACTCAGAGTGACTTTTATTTCCTCTTGATTCATAAGAAAATTCTTGTCAGTAAAGTACAGCCTCATTCTGTCCAATCTTCAAGGAGTAAAAAAAGGTATTGTTACACAGGCAAAAAGCAGGTTTCAGCTGAGAGGAAGACGACATGAATCACCCTTAGATATCAAATGGAAATGCAGATAAATAATGTTCAATTGCGCAAATGTCTTCCTGCTTCCTTCCCATACATTGTGCTGAAAAGGTAATTCTGTCAGAGATCACATGCTTTTCCCAAACTTGTAGAATTTATAATATGGATTGGTAACTCTTGAAATACAATGTTGAGCACTACATATTAGTCATTTCTTCATAATTGAGCATTGATTTTGCTATTCATAAAAGGGGGGGGGATTATTCACCATGTTTTCATGACACCTTCTGTGAAATCAGTACATATTCTCACATCACATAAGAAACCAAAGAGAATTCCCTTGTAAGGAAATCCTAGTGGGTCAAGAAGATTAAAACACTAAATTATCCTTTTTTTCCCCAGACTACTGTTGTGTTAGTGGCAAGTTTTTCATATTCCAATTTTGGAGTATTGTTGAATTTGGGTTTTTCCCCTAAATTAGACTACTGTATTCTTTTTACAAAATGAACTGCCAAAGTTTAATGGCATCCATACATGATTTTATTAGGCTGACTTTAGCTAAATGGGGAAAAATGGGGGGAAAACAAAATCCACACACCATATTGTTCCTTGCATTTGCCCACAATTTAAAAACAAGTTTCAATTTGAAGATATGCTATTTGAGAACAGCAAGCTCCTCTGCAGCTGTTGAGAACTTCAACTACTCACAAGGGTAGTTGCGGGTAATGGTCTGCTGAACAATAAGTAGCACTGAGTTTACTCTTAGATATGTGGATGCAACACTGCAAGACTTCCTTCTGTACAGAAGAGATATAGCCCACTGGGTTCATCTATATTACAGGGTATCAAACTCGCCGTGTCACGTGACGTGACCTATCGTGACTTTTTTCGCATTGATGGAACTGGGGTGGGCGCAGCGTCCGCATGATGCAACTGGCCCGTGGGCCGGCAGTTTGACACCCCTGATCTATTCTTATTGGAGAGAGGGGAGGGAGGGAAGAGGGAAAGAGATGGAGGGGAGAGAGAGAGTTGTTCAGAGATTGGACTGGAGTAATGTGTTTGGGGAGCAATGTACATGGACCTATAGTCATACTATTTTACTAGGATGAAATAGTGCTGGATGATCTCAGGATAACCTGTAATTGATTTAGGTGTTTCTGAAAGGTGTATACCTGTGTATGCTTGGAATCCCATTTTGCCTTTCAAATCTGAATCTCTTTAATAATCCACCCACAGGGACCTTGATGATTGGCCACATTAGGTGATGCTCTGGGAGGTTGTTGATCAACAATATCTGAAGGATCACAACTATGCCATGTAGGCAGAGTTCATATATTATGATAATACTTTTAATTAATTGTTAACTAATTTACAATGGCTGATTGACATATCCTATAAACTGAAGCCTATAGAGCTGAGATGCAAAAAATGACCAAGTGACAAAACTAGTGGACCAGAGGAATGCTGTAGATATAATTTACTTGGACTTCAGTAAGGCATTTGATAAAGTAGATTACAACTTACTACTTGATAAGATAGAAAAATGTGGGTTAGATAGCATCACCACCAGATGGATTCATAGCTGGCTGACAGGCCGTACTCAGCGTGTGGTCCTCAATGGAACTGCATCTACATGGAAGGAAGTGTGTAGTGGGGTGCCCCAGGGCTCTGTTCTGGGCCCAGTGTTCAACATCTTCATCAACAATTTGGATGAGGGGATAGATGGGGAACTCATCAAATTTGCAGATGACACCAAGCTGGCAGGAATAGCCAATACTCCAGAAGATAGGCTTAAGATACAGGAGGATCTGGACAGACTCGAACACTGGGCACTATCTAACAAAATGAAATTCAATTGTGAAAAAATTAAGGTTCTACATTTAGGCAGGAAAAATCAAATGCACAGGTATAGTATAGGTGGTACCTTGCTCAATAGTAGTAACTGTGAGAGAGATCTCGGAGTCCTAGTGGACAATCACTTAAATATGAGCCAGCAGTGTGCTGCAGCTGCCAAAAAAGCCAACACAGTGCTAGGCTGCATTAACAGAGGGATAGAATCAAGATCACATGAAGTACTAATACCACTTTACAATGCCTTGGTAAGGCCACACCTGGAATACTGCATCCAGTTTTGGTCACCACGATGTAAAAAAGATGTCGAGACTCTAGAAAGAGTACAGAGAAGAACAACAAAGATGATTGGGGGACTGGAGGCTAAAACATATAGGGAACGGTTGCTGCAATTGGGTATGTGTAGTTTAATGAATGAGAGGGACGCGGTGGCTCAGTGGGTTAGGACGCTGAGCTTGTCGATCAGAAGGTCGGCAGTTTGGCGGGTCAAATCCCGAGTGCCGCGTAGCAGAGTGAGCGCCTGTTACTCGTCCCATCTTCTGCCAACCTAGCAGTTCGAAAGCACGTAAAAATGCAAGTAGAAAAATAGGGACCACTCCGGTGGGAAGGTAACAGCGTTCCGTGCGCCTTTGGCGTCTAGTCATGCCGGCCACATGACCACGGAGACGTCCTCGGACAAGCGCTGGCTCTTCGGCTTTGAAACGGAGATGAGCACCGGCCCCTAGAGTCGGAAACGACTAGCACGCATGTGCGGGGGAACCTTTACCTTTACCTTTACCTTTAGTTTAATGAAGAGAAGGGTGAGGGGTGACATGATAGCAGTATTCCAATATCTCAGGGGCTGCCACAAAGAAGAGGGAGCCAAGCTATTCTCCAAAGCACCTGAAAGCAGGACAAGAAGCAACGGATGGAAACTAGTCAAGGAGAGAAGCAACCTAGAACTAAGGAGAAACTTCCTGACAGTTAGAACAATTAACCAGTGGAACAACCTGCCTCCAGAAGCGGTGAATGCTCCAACACTGGAAGTTTTTAAGAAGAGACTGGACAGCCATTTGTCTGAAATGGTATAGGGTTTCCTGCCTTAGCAGGGGGTTGGACTAGATGACCTCCAAGGTCCCTTCCATTATTATTATTATTATTATTATTATTATTATTATTATTATTATTATTATTATTATTATTATTATTATTATTATTATTATTATTATTATTATTATTAAATTGATCACTGGAGAGTACCAAGGAATTCAACTTTCTGTATTTCTTTGCGGTCATCTAGTGGTCATCTAGATTTTTGGAAGTCAGCTCTAATAGTCCAAGTTAAACCAAAGGAAATCCTTCGTCTATGTGAAAGGTAAATCTCTATCCTTATAAGAAAGTTTGGAACAACAAGCCACCTTACTGCTAAACAGAGAGATGTGTGTGTGTTCAGAATGTTGAGTGAGAAGAGAGATGAATCTTTTGTCCCTATCCTGAAGAACACTGTTGATCCACTCAGCAATGTCTAACTGGTCCGTGCCTCAGCTTTGGGCATTTCACAGTGCTGCTGCTAAAAAAACACTTTTTAACTTGCAGGACTTCGCCCTAGACTTTCTAGATGTGCAGTACATTTCCTGCCATTGTGCTATGTCTTCAAAGCTATGCATACCTGTCATACCAAATAGTTGTTTGTCTTTAAAGGGGAACTTTATTTTGCATGAAGAAACCAGGAAATCATATCGGTCCTTGTGGTGCAAACTGAGCCCCTCCCCATGTGAAGCCCAAGAGCTGATCAAACAAACGTTGCCAGCACAAATAACCGTTAAATATGGCCACTCCAGGCTGTGACATCAAAATACACTCTTTTTGGGGGGTGGGGGGTGGAATGTCTTCTCCACCCTCTAAAGGACTGAAGGAGCTGCACAGAAGTTAAGAATGGGAAAGTCAGCCTTTAAAATAACAGCACTGTTTTCACTGTGAAAAAAAAAATTCTCACTAATTTTACATGAATGAAGATGAGCACAGAGAAAGGAAATGAAATTCCTTTCGTTTTTATTATATAACGCAATGAAAACATAAAAACAGCCTGATAATGAGCTGTGTTCCATACCCAATCTTACAACTCCTCAAAATGCAGTGTTTTATATTTTGTCTTCTTCTACCCGCCCCCAATTGTCAAAGGAATAGAGTTGAGTTAGTATTGTTAATGACATCATTTTATCACTGCTTGGGTTAAAGAGATGCCAATAGGCCTGAATACATCAACTGCAAAATGGGCTGAGCAGCCTAGCTGCACCTGCGTAACTCTTCCACTCCAGGCCTTGCTCTGATGAGATGATTAGTGAAGCTGCCCTTTCTTTTGACAATTTATACTACTGAAACCTCTTCTGGCTGATTTTCATATTTAACAAAATCTTGGAACTGGACACACATCTCTACTTAGTCTTCCTTTGAGCCTTTTCTGCATAAATGGTTAGAATTAGTCTGGCATCCTACTCAGTTGACTGCTTATTACTGAACCATAATTGATTGTGTCAAATTCTTCAAAGGTGCTTCATCATCTTCAGACATCAGCGTATCTTTTTAATTTTATTGTAGGGCTATATGTCCAGGAGAACAGGCATGACTACTGCTTGCTTCCTTGCTTTCATAATGCTTTTTCTGTCAGCCATTTGGGTTATTGTAAGAGCAAACATTCCCAAACAGAAAGATCAGTGGCATAACACTTTAGCTAGTGAGCACAGCCCTTACCTATTGCTTGATCACAACTTCTAGCATCCTCTGCCAGCATAGCCAGCAATGACCTAGAATCACTTGATAGTGAGATGGGTGGCATATAAATTTAATAAATAAATAATAAATAAAATAAAGGAGTGGAGCTGGGAGATATACTTCAGCAATATCTGGTGGGCTGCTGGATCTTTTCTCTGTACCACTGAATTGCCTAACAGCTGCAGAGCTCAATTTAGCATTCTTTCAGATGCCATGCTGTGGCCTTTATAAGGAATGTAATTATTCTGGTGGATCAGGGATGGTTGAAAAAATGATGAGGGCTTTGTTGTACTCTTATTTCTATTGACAGAATTGGTAAAATTGATAGCCTGTTATGCCCATCATATAGATTTTCTGCTATAACATATAGGGTACAACAACAACAAAATGATGGGCATGCCAGATAAACAGGTAATCTACCTTTCTCTTTGCTTCCATGTCACAATCTATTTTATTATACCTCGGTATTGCTGTAGGGTGTCCTATTCCTGGAAGGGATTTAATTTGCTGGTCTTTCTCATGTAACGGTAAAGGTTCCCCCGCACATGCGTGCTAGTCGTTTCTGACTCTAGGAGCCGGTGCTCATCTCCGTTTCAAAGCCGAAGAGCCAGCACTTGTCCGAGGATGTCTCCATGGTCATGTGGCCAGCATGACTAGACGCCAAAGGCACGCGGAACGCTGTTACCTTCCCACCATAGTGGTACCTATTTTTCTACTTGCATTTTTATGTGCTTTCGAACTGCTAGGTTGGCAGAAGCTGGGACGAGTAACAGGTGCTCACTCTGTTATGCGGCACTCGGGATTCGACCTGCCAAACTGCCGACCTTCTGATCGACAAGCTCAGCGTCCTAACCCACTGAGCCACCATCTTTCTCATGTAGGAGAGCATAAAACTTAGCTGAGAGAAATTCAGCATTGTTTAAAAAGTTTAAAAAGTTTGTGTACCAGCCTCCTTGCTGGAGCAGCTTGAGTCTTTCATAGGCTTGGCAGTGAAGTTGTCCAGGTTTATGGCCCAAGAGGACTTCAATCTGCTATCTTTAGATATAGACTTATAGTTGTTTTAGGATTAGATGGTCACCATGATAATCATAAGATAACCAGCATTAGGGCCTTGTTTAAAAAGTTGGGCTATAGGGATTACTATTTAACCAGGTTATCAGAGGTGCTTGATGGATCTTAGTGGGTTTTAGAGGGACCTTGGAGTTGTTCCTAGGGCTCGGGTATATGGTTAGATGAGGCTTTAGTCACTGCTTGGAATGAGAGGGCAACAGTGGCCTTGGATCAGATCACACCTATAAGGACTCTATGTTCATGGATCCCAGTGGGGTCCCTGGTTTTCAGAGGAACTCTGAAGAATGAAGCAGTGTAAGAGATATCAAGAACACCGCTGGAGAGTGCTAGCCAACTATTTTAGTTCTCTTTTGTGCTGAATGGGGAAAATTCTTATTGTAATAGTTCAAGGTAAGACTAATTTTAATATATTTACACTTTTCCATTGGTATCTGGAGGGAGACTGGGTAACATGTTGTCTCTGTGTTCCCAGCATCCCAAGTTTGACAAAAATAAAGATGAATGCAAGTCAGCCTCAAACTGCTTTTAAAGAATTGGGAGTGGAAATGATCACAGTGCAGAAGCTCTCTAAGTAGGTTAAATTTTAGTTCACCTGAATATCTCTTAGCAGGTACTGCCATGCAACTATTGCTGCTTCCTGCATTTAATTGCTGAGTAGTTCTTTGGCCCTCTTGTTTACAAGAGGAGGAACTGGGATCTCCATTGGAACACTGCCAATGCATTCCTTAATATGATTTTCAAAGTATCTGCCAAACCCAAACTAGTGTAATTAAAATGCTAGTTAGCCTGTAGGATAATTTCAAGAATATCAGGTTCTATGTATATTATCAGATGTGGCACAAGGCATGAAGACCAGCTGGAATACTTATTTAATTCATACATCTACTTTGTATCTTGTAAGGTAGAATTAATAACTTGTTGAATTTCAGGATGTTTATGAAATATTTCTAGCCTTTGCAGAAGAAGAGACATTTTGGCCTATGACGGGGGGGAAAAACCAGAAATTTGATAGCACCTTTTCCAATTAACAACTTTTATTATTAAAATAAAACCTATATAAGTTTACATGAGCTGCACCCAATGAAGTGAGTTGAGCCTCACAAATGCTTATGCTTTTTAATAAAACCCTAGCTTTTACAGTAGCTGTTTAGACAATGTAGTATTTAGAGAAGAAGAAAAATGGCCACAGCAAGTACAAAATAGACCATCTTTCATAATCTGGGACTCTTCAGCCTGACATTACAAACTCTAGGAGAGGAAATCAAATTAATGCTACCAATGATGCTGGTACAGCGGACAGACTGAGAGCTGGAAAAACGGCACTGCATGCAGGAGATATACCTAGGTATGACAGCGGGGAGAATAGTCAGGCGGTGGTGTGAAATGACCGCATGCCACAAGATGAACATTCTCGGTGGGCGGGGCAGGCAGGGAGAGGCAGAGCAGTAAAATTCAAATGGAGTTGTTTAGCACAATAGAAACAGGATAGATGCAGCCGATTGTGGGTATGCAGGGTATGGACAGACCTACGACATGTTCTTTGTCCAAATTGTTAGCTTCCCAAAGACAGCTCGGCAGATGCCTTAGTGGAAGCCTGGGAAAGGGCAGCCACGGAGGCACTTGACCGAGTTGTACCCCTGCGGCCCCTGACCCGGCGCAGATCCCAGCGAGCCCCATGGTTCACTGCGGAGCTCCGGGAGATGAAGCGTCGGAGACGGGGCCTAGAGAGCCGTTGGAGATCCAGTCGATCCAAATCTGACCGGTTGCGACTAAGAATCCTCACCAGGTCTTATCTCGCAGCGATGAGGGTGGCGAGATCCAATTATTTTTCCACCCTCATCGCGTCCGCAGATAATCGCCCGGCTGCCCTGTTCAGAGTGACTCGCTCCCTTCTGAACCAAGAGGTGAGAGAGGAACCCTTACAGGGCCGAGCCGAGGAATTCGGCCAATATCTGTTGGATAAAATCGCTCGGATTCGAACCGGCCTGGACTCCAACTGGGCAGAGTCTGAGGAACAGGACATGGACAGTCTTGTCGACGTCATCTGGGAGGAATTTGATCCTGTGACTCCAAAGGAAGTGGACAGGATTATGAGGAGGTTGAGCTCCTCCACATGCTTACTGGACCCATGCCCTTCCTGGCTGGCTTATGCAGCCCGAGAGGGGACACGAGGCTGGTTTCTGGCGGTCATCTCTGCTTCTCTGAGTGAGGGTCACTTCCCCGCCTCCTTGAAGGAAGCGGTGGTGAGACCTCTCCTCAAGAAGCCCACCTTAGACCCAGCTTCATTGAATAACTTTCGTCCAGTCTCCAACCTTCGCTTCCTTGCGAAGGTTGTTGAGAGTGTGGTGGCGCATCAGGTTCCTCAGGTCCTGGAGGAAGCGGATTATCTAGACCCGTGCCAATCGGGCTTCAGGCCGGGCTACAGCACGGAGACGGCATTGGTCGCTCTGATGAATGATCTCTGGGGCCATTCCTCTGTCCTAGTCTTATTAGACCTTTCGGCGGCATTCGATACCATCGACCATGGTATCTTGCTGCGGCGCCTCAGGGGATTGGGAGTGGGAGGCACGGTTCTGCAGTGGTTCTCCTCCTTTCTCCTGGGACGCTCGCAGTCGGTGTTGGCAGGAGGACAGAGGTTGACTCCGAGGCCTCTCGTTTGTGGAGTCCCTCAGGGGTCGGTTCTCTCGCCTCTCCTGTTCAACATCTACATGAAACCGCTAGGTGAGATCATTCGTGGTTTTGGAGTAGGGTACCATCAGTATGCTGATGACACCCAGCTTTTCATCTCAACTCCAAACAGCATCAGTGATGCCCTCGACGTGATGTCCCGTTGCCTGGAAGCGGTCCGGGAATGGATGGGGAGGAACAGGCTTCAACTCAACCCGGACAAGACTGAATGGCTGTACATACCGGCATGCCAGGATACTCAGAACGTTCCATCCCTTAACATCGGGGATGAGTTATTACCCCCTGTTAATAGGGCCCGCAACCTGGGTGTCCTCCTAGACTCACAGCTATCCTTGGAAGACCACATAGGAGCTGTGACCAAGGGGGCCTTCACTCGGGTTCGACTGGTGCGCCAACTACAACCTTATCTGGACCTGGATGCCTTACAGTCACCCATGCACTTGTGACCTCCCGCCTTGACTACTGTAACGCTCTCTACATGGGGCTGCCCTTGAGAGCCACTCGGAAGCTTCAACTGGTGCAGAGTGCAGCTGCACGAACACTTTTGGGGGCCTCCCGATACTCCCATATCACACCTCTCCTCCGTGAGCTGCACTGGCTGCCGGTTGCCTTCCGAGTGAAATTCAAGGTGCTAACAATGACATACAAAGCCCTACATAGCATGGGTCCGGATTACCTACGGGAGCACCTTCTGCCAACGTCAACACCCCTCCGTCCTGTGCGCTCCCACAGAGAGGGCCTCCTCAGGGTGCCACCGCTCAAAGAATGCCGGCTGGTGGCCCCCAGGTGGAGGGCATTCTCAGTGGGTGCCCCAACCCTCTGGAACTGCTTGCCTACTGAAATCCGGATGGCCCCCGACCTTCGCACCTTCCGGCGCGACTTAAAAACTTATCTGTTCCAGCAGTCCAGCCAGGCCTGATAGCTCTTGGGGTTTCATTTGTTTTTACTATCGTTTTTTACTATTGTTTAACTGTATACCTACCTTACTCTGTACACCGCCCCGAGTCCCTCGGGAGAAGGGCGGTATAAAAAAACAAATAAATAAATAAAAATAAATAAAATAAATATAAAGACGAGCGTTCCCAGATCCTGGTTTATATTTTGACAACGTCAGCAGTCGCTGACGAAAGCTTAGTTTCTAATAAAGTTTTTAGTCTCGGAGATCAGCATTTTTAGTTGTTTTCTAACACACACACACACACACACACACTAGTATGACAATGTTTTCTTCCTTCCAAATTAGGCTATGAACCTTTATAGGAAGGCCCATTTGAAAATGTGTGTATATATATATATATATATGTGTGTGTGTGTGTGTGTGTGTGTGTGTGTGTGTGTGTGTGTGTGTGTTAAGTCTTCTGCCCAGATGTGCATGGTAGAATTTTTCATTCCAATTAATTCCTGTTCCTTATTATCTTGCCACGTGAATTCTGGACTGATTGATATCACATTTTTGGGGAAAAGACTGATAGAGAAAAAAGACAAGTCACCTAAGAAATTCCAGTCATGATAAACTTTTTCACTTGTATTTTTATTAATGTCTAACATGAACCTTAGTGTAATAATAATACATATAAGCAGGTGTCTCTGTAACAAGCCACAATGACCTCAAAATGATTATAAGAAAGATATCATCAGACAAGTGAGAGTTACATAATGATCAATGACATCATTACATTATGCCATTTGTTGTGAAGATGTCATCAAGCTGTCATTATTTGCCCATCTCCTGGTTGCTCTGGTGACTCCCACACATATAAGAAATTCTTATAAGAAAGTCTGTTAGAATGAGCAATTTTGATACTCAGTGTAATCAATTACTTTATTGCAGCAGTAGTATGACAATGTTTTCTTCCTTCCAAATTAGGCTATGAACCTTTATAGGAAGGCACATTTGAAAATGTATTTTTATTTATTTGAAAAAGTTGATCTTACAACTTCTCTACCATTATTATTCTTGTTATTATAATTATTATGGTTTGTCACACAGATATTCAGACTAGACCTGACATCCTGGCAGGCAAACTCTGATCATATCAGGCATGACTATTAAGTCACCAGGACTTTTTCCTACAAAGTTTTCTTTCACTAAGTCACCAGGAGTGACTTAGTGAAAGAAAGCTTTGTAGGAAAAAGACTTGATTTACATGGGTAGTCAAAATGACCACTAATGTGGAATTGTTGATGTAAACCTATAGATGAAGAATATAATATATTTTGAATGTGGAAAAGCTTTTATCTGCAGTCGTTCACTAGGACAAAAAAAAAGATTTGGGAGACATTTTTTTCTCCAAATACATAGATTTTATTTTCAGATGATTGTTTTAAACCAGGCAAATATAGCATTATTAAGCCAAAGAAATTTCAAAACTTACACTTTTATTTTTTTAGAGCCTCAGGTACACTGTATGACCACAACTGACCCCACAATTTATGTCGTTAAGTGAGAAATTTGTTAAATAGGTTTTGCCCCATTTTATGACTATTCTTGCCACAGTTGTTAAGTGAATCACTGCAGTTGTTAAATTAGTAACATGGTTGTTAGGTGAATCTGGCTTCCCCATTGACTTTGCTTGTCCGAGGTTCGCAAAAGGGGATCACATGACTTCAGGACACTGCAACCCTCATAAATGTGAGTCAGTTGTCAAGAATCCAGATGTAGATCACATGACCATGGGATGCTACAATGGTCATAAGTGTGAAAAATAGCCCTGAGTCACTTTTTAACTGGCTGTTGTAACTTCAGATGGTCACTAAACAAACCGTTGTAACTCAAGGATGACCTGTATTTTGCTTCTTTTGAAAGCGAACTACTAGTATTTCAAACACTAATGGTTGGTTCTTCCATTATAGCTGGCCATAATGAAGTGGAAAGGAACACAAAGAAAATGCATTGTTTGAGTGCCACTGGAATTCTGGCCGAGTGCCAGAATGCTTAGAAGTACCGTATGATGAGCTGTGGTGGTGCAGTGATTAGAATGAGGTTCTGCAGGCTACTTCCGCTGATTGCCGGCTGCCAGCAGTTCAGCAGTTTAATCTTCACCGGTTCAAGGTTGACTCACCCTTCCATCCTTCCGAGGTTGGTAAAATGAGGACCCAGATTGTTGGGGGCAATAGGCTGACTCTGTAAAGCACTTAGAGAGTCCTGTAAAGTACTGTGAATCGATATAGTATAAGGCTAAGTGCTATTACTATTAGGAGCCAAATTCTTGGGGAGGAGGGGAGTTCATTCAAAAACTCTACCATGTTTACATACAGGCTATTTAATAGTGATGGCCAAGTAGAGTAACAATTCTTGGGAAGTCAAGAAAGCAAAGAATGGGACTTGGCTGCTGGTGGGAACTACAAGAAAGCAAGTTACACTAGAGGCAAGTAAAGGCAAGCTGTATCATCCATAGTCTGCTGAAAGATTTCAAAGGATATTCAAATGGCAAAAATAAAAACTCAGTTTGTAGAAGAGAATTTTTGTTGTTGTTAGCTGCGAAGTCATGTCCGACCCATCGCGACCCTATAGACAACGTTCCTCCAGGCCTTCCTGTCCTCTACCATCTTCTGGAGTCCATTTAAGCTCACGCTTACTGCTTCAGTGACTCCATCCAGCCACCTCATTCTCTGTCGTCCCCTTCTTCTCTTGCCCTCAATCTTTCCCAGCATTAGGCTCTTCTCCAGTGAATCCTTCCTTCTCATTAGGTGGCCAAAGTATTTGAGTTTTAGCTTCAGGATCTGGCCTTCTAAAGAGCAGTCAGGGTTGATCTCCTCTAGGACTGACTGGTTTGATCGCCTTGCAGTCCAAGGGACTCGCAGGAGTCTTCTCCAGCACCACAGTTCAAAGGCCTCAATTCTTTGGCACTCACCCTTTTTTATGGTCCAACTTTCACTGCCATACATTGCAACTGGGAAGACCATAGCCTTGACTATACGCACTTTTGTTGACAGGGTGGTAGAAGAGAAGAGAATGACGATTTTACCAGAGGGTAGTAGAATTTGAATAGCTGAGGTTAGAAAAAGATTTGAAGAATTACCAACAAAATGCATCATTACCGTGGAAGCGGATTTCAACATATTAAATTCCTTAATGAAGGATTTTTTTAAAAAAAAATCACAATAGAAGTATTCTTTCCTGCTTTTAGTATAAAGAATAATAAAAGCAGGATATAAATTTAAAAATTAAAAAATAAATCAAAGCACGTTCTTGGGGGAAAATGGTGGGTGCAAATGAAAAATAGTGAGCAGACATATTTTAAGGGGAAAAATGAAAAAATATTCAGGACAGTATCAACAATACATATAAAATGGTAAATATTCTAGCAGGATCAAAAAGGTTAGAGAAATCCTTTTCATCTCCTTAATAACAGCTGCACTCTGGGTCATATGAGCAGAAATGTAGGGAGAAGGGTCTAAAATGGAAGCTATCAGCCACATACCTGCTACACTATTTTTCATAATTTTTCCTCAGTATATTTTTTATCTCTATAGCTCCTGGAAAAGATCCAATCCATTTCTGCACATAAAATGTTTTTGGAGAAAATATATTCCATTTATTATCAGTTTAATAAAAACGGGGCACAGTTTCATAAAACCACTGAAGATTTCAAGGCTGAAATGATTATTTGCCATGCATACAAAGAGAAGCATTTGCTGTCTGGAGACAAGTAGCCAGTCTACCCTTAATGAGGAGAAAAAAATATGGACTTGCAAATGTGAATTTTCTATGTGATTTAACTCTAATTCTTGATATTTAGGAAAAGAGTTTCATACTATCAGATGATTTTCAACAAAAAAATTATGAGTTCACTAAAAAAAACACTCTACAATAAAAAACCCTGATCCTACCAAAAAAAACAACCCAAGATCTTAAGCAAAGTACTGTTAAACAACATCAAATTTCTCAAATTTCCTCTTTAACGAGGAAAAAAAAGTTGCTAGATAAAGTGAAAGACTTTTATCAACAAATTGCTTTATTTTTAAACTGGGAAATAATGATAAAAAGTACCAGCAATCAGTACTATCAAGAAGTTTTAGTCTTTTCATCTGTTGCATTCAACTCTATGGAAACATGATTAAGAATGTTGACCATGCTTCAAAGATGAATAGCCTTGTATCAGCTATTAAAATCAATCCTAATTGTTCCATCCATAGATGCTAAAGCTAAAAGATGTTGAACTGTAATAACTGTTAGTGGTGCAGAAGCAGAACAAGGCTTTCATGTTGTGGGAAGAATCCAGAGAAAGAAATATTTTGGGGAATATTAAAAAGGCAGAATATATTTCCCAAAAGAAATAATGGAGAAGATTAAAAAAAAGACAGAAACCAGCTGCAGCCCCTCTCCCCCAAGCAGAAAACTCGCCAGAGGCCAGCTTTTAGAAATGCAAATTCAATAATCCTTTCAGAAAGTTTTGAGCCTTCCAGCTAGAAACTGAAGAAATTAGGAAGACAAAGACCTCTAAAATCTACATGCCCTCACCCAAATTCTAAGAACAGGAAACATAATAGGATTAGCCCACCAATACCAAAAGGGCACACTCAGACTCAAGTCAAAGTACGTGACACAGGAAATACAAAGCCTCAAACAGGAAGAACTCCAAACAAAAGCTCAAGAAGGTATAAAAACCCACCACTCCCAACTACATGTGGTCAGCTTTCCCAGAGCCATCTTTCTGTCTGTCTCTCCTCTCCAATAAACTATAACCTTCTTTCTACAGCAGTCTCCATTTTCTTTATTCCCAGCTTGGACTGGACCCCGATGAAGATTTTTTTTCAACAGTTTGTTGAATAATGTTATTATATGTGGAAAAAGTAAGTTAACAGTGGGCCATATATTCATCTTAATAAGCCTAAAAGTAATAGGCAAGCTTTTGACTATCTGAGATGCAGAACTTTTTGTTAACTATTGGGCCTGGCAACATAGTTTAAGAACGGATTTCAGAATTCCTCTCAGAACTGTAAAGGAGCCATCAGACAATATGTTTGCTGTATAGAACCATCTTAGCAAAAAAACACCATCAATATATTTAAAAATTCAATCTATTTTCTAATTTTACCTAAAGTATTTCTAATCTGTCATTTTGCTTTCTAAATAAATGTTCGTTGTAATGCACTTTAAAGAGTATATACTTCATGGAATGGTTTATTTACATATAACCTTAGAACCTCTTGTGAACAAATTAGTATCATATCCCTGTGTATTTGTAAAAAGTACAAGCTTTTATTGAACTTTGAGGAAAATGGTCATGAGGATTCATGGCATTGATTGGCCATACTTCAGCGGATTAAAAAAAGATGAGAATTTCTTACTACTGTAGATCAAAGAAAGTGCCTGTAAAAGCAACAGGGAGCAGAATCAAGAAAGAAAATCAACAAAGGAATGAGTTCCTTGAACAAGAATGACAATAAGAGGAGACACAAAAATATTATGCACCAATGGACTCAGAAAAACCTTTTCCCTGAAATCTCCAGGGAAGGGACAAGATACTGTGCTGAACAGGAAAGAGAAGATGAACCACAAACACCAAAGGGGAAACAACTGCTCTCTGCAAGGACAGACCCTATGTGACTCTTTTCCTTCCTTCTCAATACACTTGTTCTTTGAAAGTTTCCACCTGCAACTACAGTAGTCACCATAATAATAAAATACCCCAAACACAATATAAAACTGTTGTGAAACCATCTTTGTTTACATTAAATCACCTTTGTGTAGACTTCTTGCAAAACTAGGTTCTATCTGTGAATATCTGTGCAAAGGTACAAAGGAATGGGTAGTAATTTCAGCACTGTGTTCATAAGCTATGGAGAAATCATAGTGAGAACAGTATGTATGAAGTAGAGCTTTGCATTGCCTTGGGGAAACCTTGTTACCATGTAGTTCACTCCCCTCTCAGGTAACCTTCTTGGGAAATGACAAAGCAGAAGAAAAGAGTGGAAAAAGTTCTAGAAAAAGTACTTAGAGAACCGCCACGGTTCATAGACTTGAAAGCACTCACATACTGAAAAATGCATAATCTGTGTGAAAATCATACAGGTGCTTAAGACTATATGGAGACTACATATATCTCAAAGCTAGGAAAAATAAGCATTGTTTGGAGGTAGGGAAGGACACAACGATTAATTTTTTTAAAAAAATGGACTAAAAATATAATAGTCTAAACAGATGATAAGCTAACAGGATATGGGGAGTCTTTTTATGTCTGAGGCAGCTGGCTTTCAAGCTGTGAGTTTCCTGATATTTGAGTAGAAAGGGTTTTGCTTTTCTTACCATTTACCCCTTTTAACTGTAGAGATGATAGAATTTGGATCCAATATCTGAACTGACTAGCTGGTTACTTAAATTGATGGATTCCTACCACTATTGTTTCTCTCATGTTGTATTTGTACTCATAGCTTTGCTCCTCCCTCCCTCCCTCTCTCTCTCTCTCTCTCCTCCCTAGTAAGCAAAGGTCACAATAAAGGTCAGTCTGACCCAACATCAGTGTCTCGTAGTGGCCAATCAAATGCCTTTAAACTCCATGATCAAGATGTAAAAGCAAAGGCCCTCCCCAGAAACGGGCGTTTAGAAAGGTATTGCCTCTGATGGTATAATATTATCAGGGAAAACTTCTATTTTCTCTGTGCAAGGAACTGTTTTTCCCCCTCTGCTTTTTTGTTTTTTGTTTTTGGAGGTCCATAGAAACATCTCTCCACCACAGTCTCTCCATCATCCAGGAGTCACAGAGTTTATCCTTCTCTGTCAATACTCCCCCCACCCCGCACCCACCTTGTCTGCTCGTGGTGAGAACCAGGCCTTTGCTGAAACCGGGGAAACCCAGAAGATTGTTTCCTTCCTCCTTTTCAGATGTGACTCTTGAGGAAAGGCAGTAAATTTTTCACATTATAGCAAATAATTTTTTCTTCAGGCAAAAGTTCATTATATTTTCTGTTTGACCCTGCAGTTATTCTTGCTTGGGTTTGGGGGCAAAATTCTTTCGGCTAGGGGGACAAATTAGACATTTTTTGAGGGACTGTCAACAAGATGAAGCTGATAATTAGACAACAATGAATCAGCGAGTGAGCCACATGTGCGTGATGTCTCATTTAATAAGCAGCAAGCATCTATTAACTAAAAAATCCAAATGCCCCTCATCAATATGAACAAGCAACACAATTTGGAACTCCTATATGTAAATAGACTTGAGCTACAGTTGTATGTAAAGGTAAAGGTAAAGGTTCCCCTGCACATGTGTGCTAGTCGTTTCCAACTCTAGGGGCCGGTGCTCATCTCCGTTTCAAAGCCGAAAAGCCAGCACTTGTCCGAGGACGTCTCCGTGGTCATGTGGCCGGCATGACTAGATGCCAAAGGCGCACGGAGCGCTGTTACCTTCCCACTGTAGTGGTCCCTATTTTTCTACTTGCATTTTTACGTGCTTTCAAACTGCTAGGTTGGCAGAAGCTGGGACGAGTAACAGGCGCTCACTCTGTTACGCGGCACTCAGGATTCTACCCGCCAAACTGCTGACCATCTGATCAACAAGCTCAGCGTCCTAACCCACTGAGCCACCATGTCTCTTTTACAGTTGTATATGGACATGCAAATCTTGAATAATATATTTAAGTTCCTCAAACAGGAATTAACGCCTGACTTTTGATGCTACAATTCAATTTGTGATAGCAAGGGCCTGTGATGCTGAGATGGACAGCTACCGTATATAAATTTGCTAAATAAACCAGTAATAACAAGGGAATTGTCTCATAAGTCTAGAATTAAAAAGCTGAGTTGCAATAGTAACAAGAGCTCTAATGTCAAAAAGTATTCACTTGTTTTCTGATCCAGGAGGCTACAGCTCAAAATTAGAAACTAGTGACATATTCAGACTTGACAGAAATGAAGCAAATCAACACATTCAGGTGGAAATGAAATAGCTCTCTTCCAAATTTGTACAGATAAAAAGAGGGGATTTTTATTTGTAAGGCTTTATATGTGTGTCCCTATATATTCTTTTAAACTACAAAGATAATCTTTTTAAGCATTTGAGCTAAAGCTACATTTTTCAGTGCCACATATATCATACATACATATATCATACAGAGTTATCAGCTCCTATCATCATTACAAGACAACTGAGATGAAAGAGTTGAGATTATATGCATTTTTCCTGATTTACTTCAGAAGGGAGTGTGGGAGTCTACATGCACTTTCTAATATCAGATACTTAACCAATCTCCTCTTTGATTTGCTCCTATTCATCTTTTTTTCTTGGATTTCTTATCAAGGAGCAGAAAATCAACTATACAAGGTCCCTGTCAAGTACAGGAAAATCAGAACTCCAGGTAGCTTAAATGAATATAAAGGTTTATTGCAAGCTTATGCTCTCTACAAGAATCTGAACTATTAACGGTCAAAGCAAATTGGCAGCAGATAAGAATCAGTGGAAATCAAGGTGGGCTGGACTTAGATCTCTTGTGGGCACGAAGGTATTCAAGGCTGATGATGCGCTTGGACCCTGTAGTGTATGCTGGGCTGGCATACACGTGTAGCAGCCGCATCAGGAGGCGCAGAGCTGGACAGCTCTGTGCAGAAACTACGTTCGGTGGGAAAGCTGGATTTAAAGGTATTGGCCACCTGGCCGGCGGGAAACCAGGATTCAAACCTATTGGCCAGGCATTCACTTGGGCAGGTATAAAGCTTGCCCAGGTAACCGTTGTCCCCCAGTTCAGACCACGCTACTATTCAATAAAGACTACCCACACACCTTACGCCTGTGTCTCATCGATTCATGAACCCGACTTAACATTGGCGATGAAGGTGGGATCCTGTTTCGATTGGCGGTAAGACACCCACAGTCAGCCGCATTCCACCAGATACCTCGTCTGAAATCGAAGCAGGACCGGTCGGATGGGACGCAATGGCTCAGGTCAGTCAGGCTCCCGTATTTAACATCGCTCAGCCAGAGGAGTGGGAAGCATTCATGGGGCAGCTGGAATTCCTCATGAAGGTTAACCGCATTACTAAGGACAGCATGAAAATTGCTGCCCTGCTCAGTACTAGCGGAAAGGACATTTACAACCTGGCAGTGGGGTTGTGCTCGCCGACGGCCATCGGCGCGGTGACTTATGGCGACCTCATTGCTAAACTGAACCAACACTTCAATCCGCACATGTCGGAAGTGGCGTGGAGGTATCAGTTCGTAAAAAGAGACCAGCAGCCGGGCAAATCGGCAGCCACCTTCATAAGCCGCAGTCCGGCAGGCGGCTCATCTATGTAACTTTGAAAATTTAGAAAATAGGCTGCGTGATCGAATCATTTTCGGACTCAGGGACTGGAAGTTGCGGCAGAAATTGTTTGCCAAACTGAGCCTGACCCTCCAGGTAGTCCAGGAGGAAGTACTCGCCTGGGAGCTAGCAGAGAAACCAGAGAGGGGTGAAGCCAGCCACAGCAGCCCGAGCACCACTGTTCATCAGATGAGTGGTCCCGGAGGAAGCAGCGAGGACGGACTTGCGGCAGAGGTAGATGCGCTACACCTGAAGGCAAACCAACCGTTGGGGCAGCGGAATAGCCTGAGGGGTCAACGGTCAGCAGCTACCGCCACCTGCCAGGAGAAGAAATGCTCCGGATACAAGTGTGGGGGGCTTAAACAAAGATGTGCAGGGTGCGGAGGAAATCATCACCGGGCCACCTGCAAATTCAGGTCAGCTAAATGCAGAGCATGCGGCAAGACGGGACACATCGCAGCTGTCTGCCGGAGCCGGAACCGCGACAATCTGCACAAGGTGGATGCCAAAATTCACCTGCCGACAGGTACTGGGGCTCAGAATCATGTCGCGCCTATCAGCTACACCAAGAGCAGATGGGCAGTTTGTAACACGGGGGCTCGCCAATTCCTCACCCCCAAAATCAAGCTAGATGTGCAACTTCAAGGGGTTCCCTGTAAAATGGAGCTGGACTCCGGCTCATCAGTCTCTGTCATTTCTTACGAGACTTATAAGTTAATTTGCAGCAGGAGTGGCCAGCGGGTTCCCTTGAGGTCATCTAGCATCACCCTAACTGATTTTCAGAACACCCCAATGCAAGTCCGGGGGGAGGCTACTTTTTCTGTGCGGTACAGGGAGTACCAGGGGCCCTTGGATGTCCTAGTGGTCAAGGGACAAAGGACCAGCCTGTTAGGGTTAAACTGGTTTCAAGCGCTGGGAATTCGCATTATCAGAATCCACCAGACCCAGGGTCTCAGCATCGAGTCCATGTGCAAGGCATTTGCAGACGTGTTCGATGAAACGCTGGGAAAATACACGGGACCACCAATCGCGTTCAAATTAAACCCCAACATTCAACCCATCAAAATCAAACCCCGGAGAGTACCGTTCGCATTAAAACACAAAATTGAATGGGAACTCGACAAGCTAGTCACGCAGGGAGTTTTACAGCCAGTCGAGGGAGCTGAGTGGGAAACCCCCATCGTGACTCCACTCAAAGCAAATGGGGAGGTGAGGATCTGCGCTGATTATAAATGCACAATCAATAAAGCGTTAAACCCGCATGCGTACCCAGTGCCCACAGTCAGCAGCATCCTCGCATCGCTCCAGGGCGATGCTATCTTTGCCAAACTGGACCTCGCTCTGGCTTATCTGCAACTCCCAGTCAACCCAGAGACCGCCGATGCACAGACTATAGTAACCCACAAGGGGGCGTTCCGGGTAGACCGGTTGCAGTTCGGAGTTAGCATAGCTCCAGGCATCTTTCAGCAGGTGATGGAGCGAACGCTTAAGGGTATACCGGGGGTATGCCCGTACTTCGATGATGTTCTCATTGCAGGGGACTCAGAGGAGATTCTGGCAGAATGACTACAGGCTGTTTTAGGGAGATTTCATGCTGCTGGCCTCAAGCTCAAAAGGGAGAAGTGCAGCATTGGGGTGCCAGAAAGGGAATTTTTGGGGTTTAGAATTGATGCTCAGGGGGTTCACCCCGCAGCATCTAAGGTGCAAGCAATCAAGGAGGCTCCCAAGCCTAAAAATAAGGCGGAGCTGCAAGCTTTTCTGGGGTTACTCAATTTTTATCATGCCTTTTTACCCCACAAAGCATCCATTGCTGAACCTTTGCACAGACTACTGGACAAGCACACCACATGGAACTGGACCAAGGTACATGACACCAGTTTCCAGTCCCTAGATCTGCTAGATCTGCTAGCAAGCAATGCCACAATCACTCATTTTATAGAAAACAAACCAGTTTGCATTGTGTATGATGCATCCCCTTATGGGGTGGGAGCTGTGTTAATCCACTTAGAGGGGGATGGCAAACAGGTCCCTATTGCATATTACTCCAGGACATTGTCAGCGGCCGAGCGGAACTATGCCCAAATAGATAAGGAAGCCCTGGCAATAGTTGCTGGAGTAAAGAAATTCCATGACTATTTGTACGGTAGGAATTTCACCATTTTCACAGACCATAAACCATTACTAGGCCTGTTTACAACAGAAAAACAGACCCCACAAATTCTGTCACCCAGAATGCTCCAATGGTCCATTTTCCTATCGGCTTACTCGTGTAAATTAGTGCGCAAGCCGGGCAAGGAAATGGGCCATGCTGACGGTCTAAGCAGACTTCCCTTAAACAACACGGAACCAGATCCCGCACCCACAGCCCAAATATTAGCCAACCAACAGACAAGATCTTGAGCAGGGTACAGACGTGGGTAAACACGGGGTGGCAAGACAAATCCCCAGGGCCGGAATTCAAGGCATTCTTCACCAGGAGGCACAACTTGTCCACACACAAGGGTTGCCTGTTGTGGGGATGCCGGGTTATCATACCAGAGGAACTGAGAGACAGAGTCATTCACTGACTACACGAGGGTCATCCAGGGGTGGTACGAATGAAGGCGTTGGCAAGGAGTTACCTGTGGTGGCCAGGCCTTGACAAGGACATTGAGGGACAGGTAGCTGCTTGCTACACCTGCCAAAGATCTCAGCCAGAACTGCCTCATGCCCCAGTCCACAAGTTGGAGGAAACACACACACCCTGGTCCCGAGTCCACATTGACTATGCAGGTCCTGTTAATGGCCAAACATTCTTGGTAGTGGTGGACAGCCACTCCAAATGGTTGGAGGTGGTACCTGTGAGTAGCATGACCACAACAGGGACTGTCCAAGTGCTCAGGGGACTCTTTGCCACACATGGCCTTCCCGATGTATTGGTCTCTGATAACAGTTCACAATTTACTTCCTCAGAATTCCAGGCGTTTCTGAAGACCAATGGAATTAGAATCGTCACCTCCGCTCCCTTCCACCCTTCGACCAATGGCTTGGCTGAACACATGGTGTGCACCACAAAGGACACACTGAAGTGCATCATCCAAGGAGACTGGAAACAATGGTTGGCCAAGTTCTTACTTCACCAACACACCACACCCTGCACCTCTACCGGAAAAAGCCCAGCGGAACCTCAGTGGGGCAGGCTTCTTATAACCACTCTTGACAGACTACACCCGGGCAGAGTGGCAGCGGGCACTGAATACCCAAAGACCCCCAGAGAATTCTCTAAGGGGGACTCCATATGGGCAAGGAACTACGGCTCTGGTCATGTATGGGTGCAGGGGGAAGTGGTTGAGAGAACAGGCCCATTGTCATACATTGTAAGGGTGGAGGGGGGGCCTCCAATGGAGGAGACATGTTGACCAGCTGAGGCGACGGGCTCCTGAAAAAGTTCCAGTCAGTAACAACCAGGAGGATCTTCCCAGACCTGAACTCACTCAAAATGACAAAGGGGGCACTGAGGAAAGGAGAGTGGTTGCCAAATCTTGGTCTTGGGGACAATTCCTACCCCATCAACATCGGGACAATAATAACGGGGCTATGACATCTTCCACAGTACCAGGGAGCCCTCATAACTCCAGGCCCAAGAAGGTCAGTCACAACACCACACCTGAAACATCATCACCGGTACCTGGGGCACACCACAACCTCAGGCCTAACAACACAAGTTGCAACACCTCACTGGTAGGGGGGGAACCCCTGAGGCGATCTAGCCGGTCCCATAGGCCTCCTGCTTACCTCTCAGACTATGTGCGGATGAGGGGGGGGCATGGGGTTTTGGGGGCCAATTTGTACATAGTTATGTTGTGGGGAGAATTTGGGAATTGTGAACTCATGAGAGCGTTGTCTATTCTTATGGGGGAAGGGGTGTAGTGTATGCTGGGCTGGCATACACGTGTAGCAGCAGCGTCAGGAGGCGCAGAGCTGGACAGCTCCATGCAGGAACTACGTTCGGCGGGAAAGTCGGATTTAAAGGTATTGGCCGCCTGGCCAGCGGGAAACTACAATTCAAACCTATTGGCTAAGCATTCACCTGGGCAGGTAACCGTTGCTTGCCCAGGTAACCGTTGTCCCCCAGTTCAGACCATGCTACTATTCAATAAAGACTACCCACTCACCTTACGCCTGCATCTCATCGATTTGTGAACCCGACTTAACAGACCCAGTCCTCTACTACATCAACCCTGAGCTTTTAGTTCCATCGCATGTGGAAAATATCAGCTTGAAGGAGGTTGCCTTAAATCATGATTGAAGGTGGAATCCCTCATGCATCTGTGTTGGGACCAGTTCTTATTAACTTGTTCATAAATCTTGACTTAATGGAGATCTGTAAATAACCAAAATGTTTGGAGTCATAGCAGATAATTTAATGATACCGCTCACTTGGTGTCCAGCAATTGTGAAAAGGCAAATTTCATGTTAAGAATAATTAAGAAATGATTGAAAATAAAACAGCCAACTTTGTAATAGAAATCTGTGGCATACTGATGTTTGGAACACTACGCATAATACTTGCATTTTTTAAAAAAAAAAAATAAAGTGGGAAAATGTGCCAAAGAAGCAATCAAAATGATGCATGGCACAAAAGCGATCAAAGAAAAGTTTTTCTCTATTTCGCAAAGCACTAGGACCAGAGGTCTTCCAGGAAGGCTGACTGGAAAAAGACTTAAAACAAGAAAAAGTATTTCTTCAACTATGCACAATTAACCTGTGGAATTCATTACTACAAGATATGATAATACCTGCTAACTCAGCTGGTTTTCAAACAAAATTGAATAAATCATGAAGGACAGGCCTATCAAGAAGTATTAGTCTTGAAAAGTCAACATTACATGCAGATTGGGAACAGCATAGTTCCAAACACCAGTTGTAGCAGAACAGCAATAGACAGGAAATATCTCCACCTCCTACTTGCAAACAATTCAAAAATAATCTTTTTGAAACCAGTGCTTGAGTAAAATGGGTCTTAGCCTGATTCAGCAAAGGCATTTTTATGTATTTAAGAGGGAGAGGTTATTCAGTAAACTATGGTAAATGTGAGTAAAAGTGGGAGGTAGAACTAGAGATAGCGTATTTCCTTTTTCTTGCAATTCTGGACTTGACTATCAGTCCAAAACAAGAAGCATATCCTCTTAGTTTTCTGTGAGCCTGTAAAATGAAGGATGATGTGATAACTTACAAAGAAGTTTGCATATTGTCCATTGGCCCAAATGACCCAATCAAAATCCTTCAAGGAAGCATTACATTTAAACTTGGTTCACATAACAGCATAACCAATAATGGGGTTTGTATGATTTCAACTCTGCATATTTTCCGATTTGTCACTGTAGTTCTAAAACATACCCTTCACTTAACTTATTGTGCAAATCCAATTAGTTATGAATTTAGTAAACCATGGTTAAACAAATCATGGCTGAACATAATACACAAGCCAAATCTATCCAAAATGAAACCTGATTATAATATTGTCTGTGCCAAATAAGCAATGCAGCAATTTATTATAGCCTGAATAGAATTTAACTACATTTAAAGATGAACTTCAGAAGTGTGTGACAGGTTATTTTGGACCCATCAAACATAAAGGTAATATTTAAATTTCAATTAAGCACAATGTGAAGATAGAGCATATATAAAACACATTAATTAATGAGCTTTCAGAATATAGCAACAGACCTTTAAATTTTGATGGGTCAATATTTTTTTTACTTACATTGCAGAATTAATGCTATCACTCCATAATAGTATGGATCTTCACTAAGTGTTTTAAATGCTGTAAAAGAAAACTTAGCATTTTGTGATTTGTTCTGATCAAGAAAGGGCACCGAACCAGGAATATGTTTTTCTGCTGTTTACTTTACTGAAATATCCAGAGGATCTGCAAAGATTACAACATATACAAGGAAACTAAAGTAACTGAGTAACAGCACAAGATCACAAGCACGTTTAATCCGTCAGCTGTAACAACCTTGCAATACCACATATTTGGAAAAGTAAACATGAATATATTGTACAAATATTGCAATTTTCCTTTTGCAAAACTCCTTTTTAACTTAAAAACTTGGATATGTGAAATTTCAAACCCAACAGTTTTAAAAAACTGTCCTGTCCTGTGTACTTTGAATTTGACTCCAGTAGTATATTCCAAACTCACCATTATGATTTTGAACGCAGTTCGGAATACAGGAGATCCCTGTTAAAAGTATACTAAAATTATCAGTAATGCAATAATTAATCACAGATGCTGCTATTTAACAAGAGAACCCAAATACAGAAAAGGATCCACCAGCCTTTGCTATAGCTTGGGTTCCAAGAAAAGTATTTCCTCAGCCAGCCTCCTCAAAATACTGCTGCACCATTGGTAGGCATTTATTTCCCCATAACTTAGAAAAAGAACATGGCTTTGTGCAGATTTAAAGGCAACTAAGCTGATCAGTCAACTTAAGGTGAACAGTTTTTATCCCTACAGTCATCAAACTACATAGTAGATAAACTGGTTGAGCAGCAGTAATAATGTTTTATTGTTGTTTGTGAATCTAATTAACCAAGCCAAGACTGAGCAATGTACATCTAATTTTTCAGCTTTTAATATTGTGATTACATGACTGATCTATTCCAAGCTGTTCTATTAGGAGTTTCCCTTTAAAAAAAAAAAAGACATACGTACAATAATTTTGAGCCGTCATAGGAACATTGCAAATTAAGAGCAGGAAAAAAAAGCATTTCACAGTATGTTATGAACGTTTTCTATTTTCTGTATTTTTAAAAGAATAAAAATGCCAATTTTTTTAGAGAGGCATAGGACTTTAAAACTCCCTACAAGTTTGAAGAATCTGGCTCTCCGTTTTATCTAAGCACCACATTCCACTTATGCCTTCTGGTTGAGGATCCCTATAGAACGGCTTTCCTAAACTGGGACACTCTTGTGATGGGAATACCAGAATTAGCAGCCCCACTGTATCAGGGTAACAGTCAACTGGACAAGAAGATCTAAGTTTTCTTGAATTCAGCACATAGCTGTTATCGCAGGAGGCAGAATTAGTGTGCATTTGGTGCAAAATACTCTATTAAAACTCTTTAAGTGCTATTGCTGCTTTAATACTTTTCATATGCTTATTTTTTCCACTGATCCAACAGCCCAGTTAATAGATTTTTGATATAAAGGTAGAAACACACACACACTGCAAAAAAACAACAACCACCCCATTCTGGAGTCATCCTGGATTTATGGAGCATTCACTAAAAGTCTTGTATGAGTACATCCAGAATTATTATATACCTTGTAATTAGCTAGTTCAGTACGTTTCTCAGAGACAGGGTTTTAGTTGACAACAAGTTGTGGTATTTGTTCAGCTTCCTGTCAGCCAGCATGGTTATTACATCACATGTTAAAACATTCTAAAGCAACAATACCCTATACATTTTTCTAGATTTTAAAACTTCATTTAAAAGGGCATATGAAAAAAAATCAAAAGAAAAAAATCATTTATTTGGGCAAATGTACATATACTACAGCAAGTTATATATTGTTTTGGAAAGCTGGAACAACAAAATAAAATGTTTCTCTTAACAACGATATGCAATAGTTTTACTTCCCACTTGAAGCAAATCTGTACCTTTTTCATACTCAAATCTGCTCTGGAAGATTGCAAGTGCTCTAAACCAGTGGTCCCCAACATTTCCACCTTGGCGGCCTGGCCTGACGTGGGGGGAGGGCATATGAGTGGCTGGCGCACGTGCACACAGCTCAAATGATGAGAGCAACACGCGTGCGCACCCTCCACTGGCACACGAAGCTCTATTTGCACAAATGGAGCTTCGCGCATGAGCACAAGTGTCCTCCACTCAGGCGCCCTCCGCTTGCGCGAGTGGAACTTTGAGCACGCCCACTTGCCCCTCACTTGCACAGCCCCATTTTAAATAGGCTGTGGCCCGGTAGTGGGCCACGACCCAGAGGTTGGAGACCTCTGTTCTAAACTATGTTTGAGGGCATGCAGAGGGAGCCATAATCTCTTTTTTCCTGCTGTTGAGGTCTTAACCAATCATTTTCTGAGTTTACTATTTCATGTTTAACAAGGTTTCTAGAGAATTTAGGAAAGGTTTGTAAAATCATCTGAAGAATTCATGTTACATCTTCTATGCTGCAAGGTCAGGATGGTGATTTTAAACTTGAAAAGTGTGCATACATTGCTATATAAACTGCAAAGGTTTGCTGGATTCTTGAAATATAAGTCACAGTATTATCCAGGTTAAGTTTCAGCAGAAATGAAAACTCATACATAAAATTAAAAACTTAATGACTTTTTCTTAGGATATGAAGTAGATTAAAACAATAAATACTTTTAACATTTCATGGAGTTTTTATTGTATTTTTATATGTTGTTTTAACTGCTAAAAGTCTTGCTGACTGTGATGAAGGCCAATTGAGGATATGGTTGTTTTTTTTCAAAAATGCTGATCAAACAGTAGTTTTAATGTAAGCAGTTTTAATTGCAACTTGAACTCATGTCAACACCTGGAGAAATCTTAATGGAAAATGGCTGGTTTCCCCTTCCCTCTCTGAACCTGCTTTTCTGGTATTTTAACTGATGAAGAGATCTGGAGATCATAAGAGCTTTCATATGTTATAACTTAAGTTATTGCAAAGACTGCGATAACTGGAGCAGACATGTACCACATGTGAGAAGGCACGATTGGTGAAAGACAAATTAGCCTAATAAATTACACACCCAAGATAGATTTTGAAATCATTCCTATGGTTCTTTTAACATATCCTGAACATTTAGAAACTCACTGAGACTGAGGGAAGCACTTCTAGGAGTGTACAAAATGGTGTGTTTCAAACTGTTTCAAATGAAATGTTTTGTATACCCCCGTTTCCTTCTTAAAAATCATATACATGAACACAGTTTTGTGAATGTTACAACTTTTTTTCACTTCAATTGGATTTCAATTATATTGCATTCACCTCTGTTTACTGGACTTGCACTATACGCTAAAAAAATACAGTAAATGAAGCTAGTGCTCCACATTTATCCAAAAAATAAAATCAGTGGGCCTATCTTTTCACATATACAGAAGATCAATATAGAATATTTCTGCTGTGTTTCCAAAAGCACTAAGGGAACTTTTATTATTATGCTGTGGATACTGAAATTTTGGAAGACTTAAAAGATGGGGAAGACTATACTACATCCTCAAAGGAAATTATTTTCATATGTAAACAATAAAAGTTATATATTGAGTTATAGCATCACTGATATATAACTTTAATATCAAACTATGTTGTTGTTAGCTGCAAAGTCATGTCTGACCCATCACGATCCCACGGACAACGTTCCTCCAGGCCTTCCTGTCCTCTACCGTCTTCTGGAGTCCATTTAGATTCATGCCTGCTGCTTCAGTGACTCCATCCAGACACCTCATTCTGTCATCCCCTTCTTCTCTTGCCCTCAACCTTTCCCAGCATTAGGCTCTTCTCCAGTGAGTCCTTCCTTCTCATTAGGTGGTAAAAGTATTTGAGTTTCAACTTCAGTATCTGGCATTCTAAAGAGCAGTCGGGGTTGATCTCCTCTAGGACTGATCGGTTTGAACGCCTTGCAGTCCAAGGGACTTGCAGGAGTCTTCTCCAGCACCATAGCTCAAAGACCTCAATTCTTTGGTGCTCAGCGTTTCTTATGGTCCACCTTTCACAGCCATACATTGCAACTAGGAAGACCATAGCCTTGACTATACACACTTTTGTTGACAGGGTGATGTCTCTGCTTTTTAGTGTGCTATCAAGATTTGCCATAGCTTTCCTCCCCAGGAGCGTCTTTTAATTTCTTGGCTGCAGTCCCTGTCTGCGGTGATCTTGAAGCCCAGGAAAATAAAATCTGTCACTACCTCCATTTATTCCCCATCTATTTGCCAGGAATTGAGAAGGCCAGATGCCATGATCTTGGTTTTCTTAATGTTTAGTTTCAACCCAACTTTTGCACTCTCCTTCTTCACCCACAAGAGGCTCTTTAGTTCCTCTTCATTTTCTGCCATTAGAGTGTTATCATCTGCATATCTCAGGTTGTTGATATTTCTCCCGGCAATCTTAATTCCAACTTTCGATTCATCTAGCCCTGCCTTTCTCATGATGTGCTCTGCATATTATTTAAATAGGCAGGGTGACAATATACAGCCTTGCCGGACTCCTTTCCCAATTTTGAACCAATCAGTGGTTCCGTGTCCAGTTCTCACTGTTGCTTCTTGACCCACATATAGGTTTCCCAAGAGACAAATGAGATGGTCTGGTACTCCCATCTCTTTAAGAACTTGCCAGTGTTTGTTGTGATCCACACAATCAAATACTTTAGCATAGTCAATTAAGCAGAAGTAGATGTTTTTCTGGAACTCCCTAGCTTTCTCCATGATCCAGCATACGTTGGCAATTTGATCTCTAGTTCCTCTGCCTCTTCGAAATTCTGCCTGTACTTCTGGTAGTTCTCGAGCCACATACTGCTGGAGTCTAACTTGTAGGATTTTAAGCATAACTTTACTAGCATGTGAAATGAGTGCAATTAATATCAAACTATAAGAGAACAAACCATTCCAAAACCTCACTTTATTTATTCAAGGTGAAGAAGTACATCAGATACAGAGCATTCTGTTTTCATCCCATAATTCAGAACCACCCATTTGAATTCACCAGACATTCTGCCCTGCAATCACAGAATGAGCAATTTTAAACACAGTTAATCTCTCTCTGCTAGAGCGACAAGGTGCGTATCAATTTCTGCTTCTGTAAGAATCCTACAAAGAAGGAAAAAACAATGGACATTTTTATTCACCTCCAATAATCCCATTATTTATTTAAAACATTTGTATAGCTACTCATTTTAAAACTAAATTCTGGACGATCTCTGAATAAAACACAATATATAATCAATAAAAGCAAAGAAATATAACTTCTTAGGTCTTGTATAATGGCAACATTTAAGGGAAGGGACATGAAGCATGTCTGTCCTACCCAATCTGGCGGGATAAGCAAATACCTTCAGGGATTCTCAGCACAATTAAACCAACTGCAAATTAATTTGATAAAGTAAACATTATAAATGAATCTATGTGCATTTAATTGAGTTCCATATGCTGGAATATCTGGGTTCAGTCTATGCTAGGGTCTACAGACAAAGCATGTAAAGTATTACTGTTGATATAATTATCAACAGTAAACTATTAAAGTTGATACTATGCTAACCTGTACCTAGTATCTCCAGCATTATGTTAACAAAGAAGTCTTATATTTTCCTTGCCAATGCAAATGCTGTGATATTAATTGCTGCTGTGCAATTCCCTTTAGATTCCAAAGGTCTATAATTTTTACTTGACAGTGTAGTGACATGCACTCACATCAGACATATTTTAAGTGTAGACACCAAATGTTACATAATAAACTGACCACACACTAGTGCCAGGGTACAGGTAATAGAGAGCATACCTATGTAATTTTTATAAAAATTAAGATAGCCACAATCAACCTACTCAACAAGGGAAAAAATCAATTTTACAGTACCTGAATTTTGGATTATCAACTGTAACAACCCCTACTTCTATTTCAGATGGTTTGAAGTCAATGGATAAAACAGTAGAAAGACAGGTAACTGCGGTCTACAAGTAAAACATAAAACAAATTTGATCAGAAATATTTTTAGTACTGGTTAATGTACAAATCTGGTTTTTATTTTAGACACTTGTTAATCTTTGTCCCTTCATAGACAAAGCCTATCTATAGGTATTTCAAATGCAAATTTCTAGCAGATTTGAAAAGGAAAACAATTGAGCCTATAAATTAATTTCTTATAGTTAGAAATTATTTGTAAAGATAATAGGAGTGTAAATAGCAGTGTAATTCCTAATAGCGTTCAAACCATCAAAGCTTTCCAGAACATTTAAAATTATTTTAGTAAAATTACTACTGTTCTGAAGTATCTCCAGGTGGTCCTCAACATATGACCACAATTGAGCCCAAAATTTATGTTGCTAAGCGAAACATTTGTTAAGTGAATTTTGCCCCATTTTATGACTTTTCTTACCACTGTTAAGTGAATTACTGCAGTTCTTCAGTTAGTAACATGGTTGTTAAGTGAATCTGCTTTCCCCATTGACTTTGTCAGAGTCACAAAAGTTGATCACATGACTCCGGGACACTGCAACCATCATAAATATGAAACGGTTGCCAAGCATCTGAATTTTGATCATGTCACCGTGGGGATGTTGCAATGGTGTGAAAAATGATTGTAAGTCACTTTTTTCACTGCTACTGTAACTTTGAATGGTTGCTAAATGAACTGTTGTAAATCAAGGATCACCTGTACTATAATCAAGGGGGAGAGAAGTATACATACCTTATATGTAATTAAATTTACTACTTTGAACTAACTTGAATATTCATTTATCCTAAGCATTGCTAAAAATACAGCTAGTTCTACAGCATAAATTTAGTTAAATGCCTGGATCAAAACAACAATCTAATGCAAGCAATAAACATTCCTTCTCTTGATCCTAAGTATAGCTAAATAGTACGTAAATTATCAGCACTTATGAAAAAGTGACAGGTTTATAGTTGCCACAATTCTTGCTATTGTTTAAAAAGGGTCTTCAAAAATCAATACATCTCCTGTATTATAATTCCCTATGCCCTAATAGTTACAAGGCACATTTAATACTATTGCTATGAGGACTAGGTTATCGTTTTAATTATTTTAAAAAAATAGTCTGAGGAGGCAGACCTGACCTAATTATTTAATTATATCAAATAAAATAAAATTTGTGGTAACTTGCAACACTCTGTTGACACAATACCAAAAAAAGATGTGCTTATTATAAAACTATAATAATAAAGTTAATATAAGACAAACAGCTAGAACACAGGGTGTTACCATTGAATGACCACTCATTCAGTGACCATTCCAACCTATAATAGCATTGAAGGAGAGGTAGTCCTAACCATTCCTCAGAGTTCCCACCATAGCAACATCCCTACGGGGTCACATGATTGTGATTTGGGTGCTTGGCTCATGACTTCACAGAGTCCCATAGTCTGAGAATTGTGTTTGCAACCTTCCCTGCTGGCTTCCTACAAGCAGTCAGTGAAAAAGCTGGTAGGAAGTTTTAAGTCAGGGTCAAACAAGGTCGTTAACAACCCCCACAGTTGTTGGGATTACAATTGCTGCTGCTAAGCGGCATGATCATGTGACATTATGCTTTACAACTGCATCACTTAGTGATAGCAATTTCAGTCCCAGTTGATATTGTTGGCTGTGGACTACCCATAATTTAAAAAATTGGCCTTGGTCTAAAAAAATAAAAATCTAGAGACAGACTTACAAGTGTTCTGCCAAGAAAATATAAGTCAAATTTCATTCCATCTATGTAAAATAAATGGAATAAAATAGAATGAAATATGCTTATTAGCATAAAAGTTTTCTTCCAACAATCTGAAAAAATAATGGACTGGATGCGGACATCTCCAAATGAACAACATTCAAACCACCGGAATATAACTCAGCAAGCAAAAAAGGAAAGAAAAGCTCAGCAAAAACAAGGCCTGGTGCTGACTTCAGCTCACCCTGCAAATCAAACCCTGCAAAATCGCAATTTAAAGAAAACAAATAACATCATCAGACCAACAAGACAAAATCTCAGCAATATTCCATATGATTAAATGATGAAGACAAATAATAAACGTAACAGTTTTGATTTGATAAATAAAACACACAAAGAAGTCTGGATTGAAATTCATTATACTCTTAATGAAAAAGCAAGCAAGTATCCTGAAATGTAAAAAACAAAGAAAAAGGCAAAATTGATTTATTAGGGGAAACAATCACTTTAAATATACTAGTTCTACTGTACGGATGGCTGGAAATGAGGAAAGGTTAAAGGAATCTCTTGTTAAAAGTGAAAGTGAATTTAAAAAATTAAGTCAAGCCACTCATTTTTTAAAAAAAGATACACTTTTACTCTGTCCTACATTGCTTTGTAGCTCACATTTTATTTTTAAACTTCCACCTTTCTTTTAGAGAATCTCAACTACAACTTTCTCAGCCTTCACAACCCATTTACTCTCCTTGAACTGATCACTCTCTTTTATCATTTATTATCTATTCATTCAATCCTATCAGTTCTTGTTTTACCACATACACTTACGGAGCTCATTCCCAGTTTATTTTTATGATTCCACTACCGTACCTGGCTCTCAGTTTTAAATAACAAAACATTTCAGCGTTCAGACATTTTCACTTTTTTTGGACAAGCATTGATTCTGTGCAATGAACCATTATCCCGCAATCTTTTCTTCTAACGTCTTTACAAATTTATCTACCCACTCTAATTTTTTAATTGTTTTACGATGATTTCTTGAAAGGGAAGATTTCCAGTGCTTTCCATAGCAGCACAAGAAAAACACATGGAGGCGGCAGACAACCACCTGTTTAATGATCTTAAAATCTTGGGAAAATTCTTCGCTAACTGAAGGCTCGCTCTTAGCACCAGCAAAACAGTACCTACGTGCTTCCACCTTAACAACAAACTAGCATATGAAGCCCCAAAGGTCTGTTAAACAACAACTTGCTTTCCTATAATCTCCATCCAAAGTAACTTGGAGTAACATTGGACCAGATTCTCTCCTACAAGGTAGACCTAGAGAATACGGCGGCAAAAATCAACACCAAGGACAACATATTCCAGAAATTATGTGGAACTAAATGGGGAGCTTCAGCTACCACTTCCAGGTCATCAGCACCAGGGTTGGTCTACTCCGGAGCAGAATACTGTGTGCCCCTGTATGGTTTAACAGCTGCCATACTAGTAAGTTAGATGCCAAATGCATGTCTAACAACACGTGTTTATTTATATATCGTATTTAACCACCCATTATTTATTTATAATAGGGAAGCTTTGGGGAGGCTGCATAAGGGAAGCCAAGAGGGCAAAGCTGGGGGATAGGTGGGTAGGAGGGAAATGAAGCACACACTGTGGTAGTGATCGTGGGCAGGCATTTTGATCATGCAACTTTGGGAGCACTGCAACAGCCATAACTTATTCATTCAGTGCCATTTAACTTAAAATGGTCACTGAACAAATGATCATTAAGTGAGGAGTAACTGTATTCTAATATTAATTCATCACTGACATTGCAATAACTGATTTAAAGGAAAGCTCTGCCAAGGAAGACAACGGTATTTCTCACAAGAAATAAAAAGTGTTATTCATCTGCCTGTGTATTCAACTGGGTTTAGCAACATGCTGCAGAAAGATGAAATGCCAGTTGGGATGCATTTCAGGGTTTTTAGAATAGAAAATACTGATAAGAATAAATCACACAAGCAAATTTTACTCTAAACATACCACTTAGAGAAGAAAACATCTTATATAGTTATAGTGACCACACTGAAGCAAACAGGGCTTCCATCACAAACCCTTTCTTCCATTTGAGATTGCAACCCATTAAGCCTAGGCCACCTGTCCTATGGACTTACCTCCACTGTCTGTTCAAATGTCCAGTCCAATTTTTTCTTCACTTTCTTTTCAAGAAAGCTAGTTGATTCTGTTTGTTTGACTCCTGCAGCTGTGGCCTTAAACCCACAGTAATATCCGGCTGGATCACACTTGTACACCTGAGGGTTGTTTTCTTCATCAATGCCAATCATAATCATGCCTTTAAGGAAATAATAATTTGGATGCTTATTTTATTTAACTACATATGGCATGCCATATCAACATTGTGACTCTGAACAGTTAACAGCAGCTAACAAAATATAAAATGTATAAACAAAGAATAGTTTTATTTTTTCAAAGAAATTGGTTCTAATCAAGATTTTTTTTATACTCCCTTTATATATAACATGCATGAATAAACTTCAGCCTTTGTTCAGTATGGCAATTCTGGTGTGGCTCACTGTTTTCTTCCCAAATTGAAAGTGTGGGCAGGTTAAAATTATTAGAACAGATGTACGATTGTTGCTGTTCCTAGTTTGAGAATTGGAAGGAAGATTAAAAGCCTAGCAACCAAAAATACTCTTGATAATCAAGAACCTTCTTTGCAAATGCCAAGCTCACCCTTTTCCTGCCCAACAATACATGCTCCCTTCCTTTCCTTCCTTTAAGAGAAAAAAAATGACCAGCATTGTTTCGGTTTCCTTATAATTCTGTTGGCAGTGGTTGCATCTTCTTCAACTCTTAGTAGATATATACTGTAAAGGCATTATTTAATTTTTTTCCTTTCTGTCAGACTTCAACATCCTAATTAAGAGTAGAACTACAGCTCATATTAAAATGGTATCAAAAATATATTTCCTTTTTAAACATCTGCATGTGTAAAATCAGTTCTGTGGATTTGGAAAAATGTAAGCAAAAGTTTGCCAGACAGACAGTAAAGCCAGTTTGGTCTAGCGGTTAAAGCATCAGGCTAGGAACTGGGAAATCATGAGCTCTAGTGCTATATACTTAGGCGTGAAAGCCAGCTGGGTAACTCTGGGCCAGTCACTCACTCATGGCGTTGTTGTTATGGGGAAAATAGGAAGAGGAAGGAGATTTGTTTGCTATCCTGATTTATTTATAAAAATAATAAATGTTGGATATAAATAAATAAAAATAAAAAACTTTTGGTTAACATGTCATATGTCAAGCTAATAAAGGACTTTTAAGGTAAACAATGCCTCAGAGTCACTTGAAAAGCCCAACTTGACATCATACATATATCCTGTTTCCATTTTAAAGCAAATTCCTGGTATTAATGGAACTTCCAATAAATTTGAAGATTGCTTCACTTCTATAGTTGCTTATAATTCAGGTGACAGAATTCTAATTCCTGGAGTCTAATTCTCATTTTAAAATTCTTTGTTCAACAATACACAGAGCTTAAGAATCAACTTGTGTACAGAATAGAATTTTAGTAAATAATCAAGAAACTTACCTAAGATTTCATTCCATGCTTTTTAATGTATCATTTAACACCCATGACTAGAAAGTTTAGGTATCCCATAAAATATGCAGTATTTTAAATAAATATTTATATATAACTATTTTAAATAACCGTTTCTGACTAAATGTTGCACAATCAGGAACTTTAGAAAATACTGTATCCAGGCAAAACTAAGAAAATGACAGCTGATAAATCCTACTGCAGACACATCTATCATCAGTAGACTCCGCATCCTTGACATAAGAAAATGCATTTAAAAAATTGTTTCACTAGCTCATATGATAAAATCATTCTACTGTCTCTTAGATTAACACTGAACAAATACAATTCCCCATGTTGCCATCCAAATACAACTAAAATTCAATTAAATGAACTCATTGCATTAAAATTTATATAAGTCAGCATTTTAGGGTAAAATACATTAAAAAGCCAAGCCTGTTATTCTGAAGAACAGTAAACATTAATCTCATTTGATGCATATTTTTTTATTTGGTTAGTACTGTATAATCAGGGATCCATCCCAAGATGAGTGGTATAACAAAAAGTAAACTTGAAAAAAGCATTCAGATGAATCAATGGAAACATTTTAAAATGGAACAAGTCTATTTTTTTATTTTTTATTTTAATCCCATTTATATCCCGCCCTTCTCCGAAGACTCAGGGCGGCTTACAATTTAAGCACAAACCAATGTGCTTAGCAATATAAAGCTTTTGTATGAGAATTCACTCTTTATTTTTTTATGGTTGGGATGCAGTATGCCAGAAAGAAGCATATTCATTTGAAAGCAGCATTAACATAATCAAAAATAGTTCTTGCATGTATCACGCCAAATGTCTCACAGTTCCAAATCATCCTTAGTCCATAACCCTAATATACTTTTCTAGCAAGCAAATAACATCAATCTTAAATTGTGTAAAATATTTAAAAAAAGAAAAAAAAACTTTCTTTCTCCTCTACAGTATAATAATTTTACTCCATTGACATTCTAATCTAAAAATTTAATCAGCAATCTTAACGCCCCAAAACTTTTGGAGCACCTCTGTCATGACCCCCAAAACTTCTTTAGACCGCTCTCCTCCTACATCTTCACTGTAAGCACACTTTGAAGATTCCATAACTTTCTGCTGGTCTTGCTCTTGCTCTCGTCTCGCTCTTCTTAGGGCGGCACGTGTCATCTTCTGGCCTCCTGCAGCAACCGATGAAACTGTAGCTTGATCCCCTCCAACACCATTGTCCTCTGTCTGTCTATCTGCAACATCTTGAAACTTTCCCACACCGTATCCTTTTGCAGCTTCCAAAAATGATAGGGGGGTTGCTTTTAACACATTACTATAAAAATCACGTGCCTGAGCCACAGTAACCAAACGATGTCTTTTACCTTCGTGCGTCGCCACCGACCCAACTGGAATCTCCCATCTGAACTTAATATCACGTTTCTTAAGTTCCTGTACTAGAAATGCAAAATCTTTCCTTCTCCTTAGGATCTTCGGAGGGATCTCTTTTAAAACCAAAACTTCTTGCTCAGCCACTACCAAATTAGTATCATAAGCAGCTTGAATGACTTCATCTCTAATTACTCTCTTTGTAAAATAGACCACCACATCTCTGGGTAGCTTCCTCTGTCTTGCAATCCATGAATTTACACGAAAAACTTTGTCCATATTTCCCTCAATTTCAGATGCTGACTGGCCCAGTACCCCTTCCAGAGCCTCAGAAATCAGCTGCTTTAAATCTTCTTTACCATTCTCCTTTAAACCCCTAATTCTAATAGCATACTGCATCTGATTATACTGAACAAGGCTCAATTCTTCGTCCATTTTATCCCTTATATTTTCATTTTCTAATACCTTTGCTTCTAATATAGAGTTCTTTTGACTGAGATCCTCCACTTTTATATCCAGCTGTAGCACACATTCAGCTACGGATTCAACCTTAGACAAGATGTCCACCCTCATTGCTCTCAGCTTCTCTTCCATCTTCTTCTCCAATTTCTCCATTTTCTCCTCCAATTTCTCCTCCAGCTTTTTCAACTTTTCATCCATCATATCAGACATCAGTTGTGCATGCTTTCCAAGAGCGTCTTGTAAATCCTTAAGCGTCAATACCGGGGGAGATGCAGGAGGAAGCAAAGCTTGCAGTGAGGTCTCTTGCACCAGGGAAGACCCCGCATTCCGAAGAGCTTTAGAAGTTTTAGCCGCCATCTTCCCCCACTTTCACTTATTACGCACTTTCACTTTAAAGCTATAAAATCCATTGAGCTAGAGAGTAAAAATAAAGAGTCCACTTCACCTTGACCTCCTGTACCGCTCTGCCTGCATCAAAAGTATTTCCTTTTGGCAGGGGTGGTTGCTAACGCCTGGCTCTGCTCCAAGAATCCCAGAGCAGAGGCGCTGCGCAGCTCGGAGCAACCCAGGCTTCGGGGGGGCTCATCCTTCAGCCGCCCAAGCTCTCAGCTCAGGCAGCCCCGGAGAGCTCAACCCCTACCTGGGGCCTCACCCCCTCCTCTTCTCCCGAGGAGGGGGCTTCAAATCCATCTAAACAGCTGATCGGCGCTGTTTACAATGGAAAAACACAGCTGCGGAGCGGGCAGCCCGAAAACGGCTGTCTTTCGACGTCGCGTCGCAAACTATAGTTTAGTTTGATTGGAGATTATTAAGATTAACAGAGATAAGCGCTTTTGGTGCGTAACTGAGAATTTGTTTGGAAATTAGAGAAAGGTGGGAGAATGCAAATAGCAGGTGAAAGTTTTTTTTTCTTTCCTTTTTTTTTTGAAATTAATATGAATAAGGACTGGGATTAAGAAAAATTTATTTTGAGTAAAGATCTTTTTCTGTTTTCCTCTTTTTCTTTTCTACTTTATTTGTAATATTAATATTGTTTGTACTCATTTTATATGAGCTAGAGATAGAATTTATAGTTTATTGTTGATAACATAGGGGTGTTTATGTTTGTTTTTTGATTTTATGCCCTGTATTTAGCTCTGGGAAGTCGGGGGTGGGGGGGAGGAGGGAGTGGGGGAGAGGGATAGGGGTGGGGGAGGGGGGAATTAAAGTCAAAATGTATTGTAAAACTTTTTAAATAAAAAAAAAGAAAGCAGCATTAACATTCATCTGTCAAGTAAGCTTCTCTAGAAAATTAAATTGATGACATACATTGCTGCAGTTATGAAATAAATCAAGAGAATGAAAATAAGTAAGATTGTGCAATATCCAATTAATATGGCTGCTGAATTATATGGGATAGGTTAGAAGTACACAATCTGACGTCTTCCAGACATTTTTGACAATAACGTCTATAATCTCAAAGCACAGGCCATACTAATTAAACTACATAGAAAGGGTAATGGGAAAAAAAAGAAAGGCAGCAGATTGCAACCCTGTGCGTTCAACAGAATGATTGATAACAGAATACCAGCCTTTATTCTAATATTAAAAATTTATTTATTTATTAAATTTGTATACCGCCCTTCTCCCGAAGGACTCAGGGCGGCAAACAGGGCAATACATATAAAAAACAAGATACAAAAATTAAAAACGATTAAACAAAATGCCCACGAATAAGTTAAAACACATTAAAAGTAAGTTAAAACACATTAATAAAACCCAACCCCATCCCATCAGGCCAGGCCAGCTTGTTTGAAAAGGTAGGTTTTGAGATCGCGCCGGAAGGAGCGGAGGTCAGGCGCCATCCGGAGCTCGACCGGAAGATGGTTCCATAAAAAAATATATAAAAATGAATTTTATATATGCCAAAATATTTTGTGGAGATGAGTTGTGATGAGATTTCCTAGCTTCATTACATATCAGCTTCCAAGAGTTTATTGTTATTTTCAATTTATATTTATACTTACAGCAACCAAGAGGTCTCATTTCAGCATTCTGTGTATAGACCTGAGAAATATCTGCAATTCTTTTACATAGCATATCCACTGGAATCTCATAACCATATTTGTACTTCCAGTTAGCAGCCTCATAGCGGGCTCGTTGCACCTGGGATCTACTGTCCGCTGTTGAAATAAAAGATCCAAAATCATTCTCATATGCCTTATAATAGTATAACCGCAAGGAAAAAAAAATACTTAAATCCCAACGAAAGGCTTTTTTTATTCTTATACTCCTAAGAATATACAAGTGGCCCTCAACTTACAACCATTCGTTTAATGACCATTCAAAGTTGCAACGGCACTGAAAAAAGTGATTAATCTGTTTTCACACTTATGGCCACTGCAGCATTCCCACAGTCAGATGATCAAAATTCAGACCCTTGGCATGTATTTTTATAGTTGCAGTGTCCCAGGCTCAGCTTTTGCAATCTTCTGACAGCCAAGTCAATGGGAAGCCAAATCCACTTAACAACAAATTCACTTAACTTAAAAGACAGGGAGGTCAGGGAAAGTGAGTAAGGATGTGAAGAGGTGCAACGCAGGGTTGGAGAAGGTGTGAAAGGAGTGTGGTATGGGTCAGTAACGGTGAGAGGAAACGTATAAGAACCAGTGTGGGTCAAGGAGGATGTGAGGGAGGGTGCAAGGAAGTATGCAGGAGGGAAAAGTCGGGTGTGTGCAAGGATGGACTGTAGAGGGCACATGACAGATATGTAGGCATGTTAGTGAGGCACTACAAGGGCCAAGAAGGGTGCAGCATGATTGGCTGCAGCATGAGCACAGAGGGGCTGGGGAAGATGCGCAGGTAGAGGAGATTTACACCACCAATTTACAACCTTCCCTGCTGGCTTCCCCTTTGATTTTTCTAGGGAAGCTTCAGGGAAGATTGCAAATGGCAAATATGTTATGTGGGGTACTGCAGCTGGTCTTAAGTATGAACTGATTACCAAGTGCTCATATCAAGATCGTGTGATCACAGGGTTGCCAGGATGGCTGGAACTCTGAGGACCGGTTATAACAACTATTTGTTCAGCATTATCATAATTTCAAATGGTTGCTGAACAAATGCCCATAGGTTGAGGATTACTGTAGCCTAAAACATATCCCTCCAAATCTGAAATATTATTCTACTCTCTCCCCTTCCCAGGCACTTTAAAAAGCGTGGATGAGATTAAAAATTAGTACCATTATCTAAAAGCCTAATGCCATTTCTAAAAATGTGTTCCATTGCCTTTAAACCAGGGGTCCCCAACCCCCGGTCCATGGACCAATACTGGGCTGCGGCATGCCAGCAACTAGGGTGCACAAACAAGCAAAGCCCCATCCATAAAATGCAGACAGCACACAAAACCATGCACCCTCAGGTCCACTGAAAAACCTCTCTCCACAGAACCGGTCCCTGATGCCCAAAAGATTAGGGGACTTAGACCATCATCTTGATTATGCAATATTAAAGCATTACTTAAAACAAAAATAAAGTGAGATACCTCACTTCTGTACATCCTATTTACTATCTTACGTTGTACCTGTCATTCCGGTCATTACACATCCTATATTTTCAGTTATTCTGAATAAGTGAGTTACTGTGCTCGAATCCAGTAGCTTGTCCTAAATGATAAAACACAATTTTAAGATGTTTGTTATTTTATCAGATTTTTTTAACTGCCCATCTCCCTCACAGAGGTAGTGAGGTATACATCATTAACATGGAAGAAAGTTTTTTTTACATCAACAAGGAAAAATATCTAATTCATGTCATACGTAGGACATTTGATGGTTGAGAACAGGAGCATTTACTTAGAAAAAATTCTTCTTAAAATATTCTTGATTCCAGTGACATAATCATAATTTCATTTTATCATAACAATTTATCATAACAATTTTCAATTATCTTTTGAACTAAACATTATGGAAAATCTACAACTCTCCAAATAAAATATACTCCCTAACTTCAAAATCTGGATCTTCCTTCCCTCTACACAATTCCAACAGTAAGACTAAGCACAGAAGAATTAAAAATCAAGGAACAAAGATACAAGTCAACCATACATGTAGTCAAGGATGATTCATACACTCATACTATAGGTTTTGCTAAGAAATACTTACAGGTACTTTTTTCTGTGTGACAACAACTGCACAGTCCTTTCCACGAACAGCTACTGATGTCAGTCCACCTTGGTTTATGGCCTTGAATGCATATTCTAGTGATACATTGAACACAGATTTTACCATCAGTACTTGTAACAGCGACAGCATCAGATACAAAAACCATGTCTTAGACCAGTGGACTCCAACCTTTTGGGTGCCAGGACTGGTTCCCTGGAGGGCATTTTTTTTGACAGACTGGGAAGGGTGTGATTTCACACCTGCCTGGATTCTGCATGTGCATGGATGTGGCTTTGCTCACTTGCGCAGCCTGGTTCCCACTTGCTTGCATGGCCCAGGAGTGTTGTGTCATTTAAAAGTGATGGTATTGTATTTTTTATTTAAAGCATCCAGATAGCTATAATCGAGCTGTGATGGTGTAGCGGTTAGAATGCAATATTGCAGGCTAATTCAGCTCACTGCCAAGAGTTCGATCCTGACTGGCTCAAAGTTGACTCAGCCTTCCGTCCTTCTAAGGTTGGTAAAATGAGGACCCAGACTGTTGGGGGAAATAGGCTGACTCTATAAACCGCTTAGAGTGTGCTGTAAATCACTATGAAGCGGTATATAAGTCTAAGTGCTGTTGCTATTTAGAATTTTCATATTCTGTATTCACATTTGAACTATCAGGTGCTAAACCTAGTCTCATACAGAATTATGACTCTAGCACAATTCTTGCTTGGTGTATAAAAATACAGCATGCAAAATATAGTAGAAATGTAATCAGACTCACAGACTATTTGGGGTAGAATCTAATATGTGGGGTCAATAACTCATAAGCCTCATAAAACTTCACAGAAGCATACCTCCACATGCCAAACGATTCTGAATTTTTAAAGGGCTCACAAGTAAATGCCAGAAAGAAAGCCGAGTACTTCTTCACCAACTTTCTTCAAACTGGGGACCTCTGAATGTACTACTGGACTACACTTCCCAGAACGTGCAGCTAATATTGCAGAAAGCTGGGAATTAGGTAAACTGTAGTACAACGCACCTGAAGAGGCACCCATCTGAGCTTTAATCCTGATAATTCAGAGCAATGACACAAAGTCAACACTGAGAAGAAAAAGGCACAAAGCGGTAAACTTTCGCAGGTGGGGAGGGAAAGTAGTACTTGGCAGCTTTTATTTTCCTCTCCCCCCCATCTACTAGCGCTTAAGTATACGTCCTCACTTTCCCGGATCACTTTGTTTCGCTTTCGCTTTCAAGCCGTGACAAAAAGGTTTTCGCTGCCGAAAACTGGTCCATCTTTTCAAGCCCACACGTTTACTCTGAAGAAACTATCAAAGCGCCTTATACAGTAAGTCAGGGGTCTTCAAAGTTGGCCTTTTTATGACTTGTGGACTTCAACTCCCAAAATTCCTCAGCCAGGCACGCTGGCTGAGGAATTCTGGGAGTTGAAGTCCACAAGTCATAAAAGGGCCAACTTTGAAGACCCCTGCAGTAAGTGAATGGCTTAAAAGCCATTGTGATTTGCAGTACGGTCTCTTTGGACGCTCCTGCTCCGCCGTGTCTCTGTCGGCGCACCACTTTTGAGAAAGAAACGAGCAGCTGTGCATTTTCTTCCTCTCTTTTGAGTGAGTGAGACAGAGAGAGAGAGAGAGAGAGAGAGAGAGAGAGAGAGAAGCGCCGTCCTGCATCATGACGAGAGAAGCGCCGTCCTGCATCATGACGAGGCGGTTTTTGCCGCTCACTTACCTACTTGGTATAGGCGCCCTTCAGGGGAAAAGATAGTGATATGCCGGTCAAACCCGGCGCTGGAGCCTCGAGACATGGTCGCGCGGAAAAAAGTAAACGAAACAGCAACAGCGGGGAAACTGCCCTCAAACACAGCATGCAAAAGATTTCTTACTTCCAGCGGCTGCGGGAGGGGAGGGGGGGAAAAACAGCAAGCGAGATGGAGTAGTACTTCCGGGTTACGTGCTCTCGCGCAGGCGCAACTGGGAGGCTTTTTTTCCCCCTCCCAGAAGCGGAAGAGCTAAGTACTTTTGTTTCCTATTCGTTTGTTCCTTAGTCACGGTATGCAACGCGCAGACGCAGAAGCGACGATAATCGCGGCGACCAAAACCGTGAAGTTAAACGTGTCTTTGCTGCCGCACATGCGCTTTAAGAGTGGGGGTAAGAGTAAAAAGCGCCTTTTGACAAGATGGCACGTGCGAATGCTTTAAAGAGCGATTATTCTCGCGCAGAACTTCGGTAGCTCTGTTTGAACGTGTGAGTCGGTGTTTCGTAACGAAACTCTTGGAAACCGAGGGACATGAGATTGTGCTCCATTACGGAATCGTGTAATCGAGCTAGGATGGTTGCTTTTTAAAAGACTTTTTAGACCGATTTCAAGATAATCAAGGCTGGACATGGTTAGTAATTGGATGGCAAGCTAGGAGGAGTTCCCAGAGCTGCCTGTGTAGACTAAAAACCAAGAAAAAGAAAGCAGGCGTCTGGCACCACCTTTTCCAACTAACAGATTGATTAAAAGATGTAATCTTTCATGAATTGCAGCAAATTAGTTGATGCATTTATGTCTATATTGATTGCTTCAAAGTTATCACTTATTAGAATGTGTATATAACCTTGGGTGATAGAAAAATTTTAAAATAAACATAAGAATCAGCTACCTTTTTCCAAATATTTTTATCTTTTACTATTACATAATATTCTGAAAAGCCATTTAACACATTTTTGCTGTTATTTGTGAAAAAATACAAATGATTGCTTAAAAATAAAGCAGGCTATAATTCTATATAGAACTGTGTTGGTGTTGAAATCAACATTAACTGAAATTTCTTATTCTAAATATAGGTAAAGGTAAAGGTTCCCCCGCACATGCGTGCTAGTCGTTTCCGACTCTAGGGGCCGGTGCTCATCTCCGTTTCAAAGCCGAAGAGCCAGCGCTTGTCCGAGGACGTCTCCGTGGTCATGTGGCCGGCATGACTAGACGCCAAAGGCGCACGGAGCGCTGTTACCTTCCCACCGGAGTGGTCCCTATTTTTCTACTTTCATTTTTACGTGCTTTCAAACTGCTAGGTTGGCAGAAGCTGGGACGAGTAACAGGCGCTCACTCTGTTACGCGGCACTCGGGATTCGACCCACCAAACTGCCAACCTTCTGATCGACAAGCTCAGCGTCCTAACCCACTGAGCCACCGCGTCCCTTTATTCTAAATATACATTCATCTTATGTACCTCATTTACAGTATTGATTCTGCTTAATATTGCTACTGTATGATATCTAGCTGGAAAGAATTTGAAGGATGGTGCATACTGTAATCAAAATATTCAGTACCGAAGAGGATAATATAACTGGGAAGGAAAACCTACCGATACCTCCAGTTCTGGTTTTAGTCTTCTTTCAAATGGGAACTCCAGAAGCACTTACACTTAAGTAAATTTCTATCTGTACTTAATTTTGTACATGTATCTTCATTCTTGAAGCTGTATAATCTGGAAATTCCATAAGCATACTTAACACAAAACTGGCTGTTTTTCAGTCATTCTTCCAATATTTAGTGCCCGCTCTTCCTTCCCTGCTTTTCTACTTATGTCAGCAAAGTTTATCACAACCCATCAAACAGAATTTTGGAGCATGTGAATAGTAAAATTCTAAAGTGAACAGACAATTGTTTCTCATAAGATGAGCAATCTGGTACCAAGACGTTCATCTGGAAACGTCTGGAAAGGAAAAATGTAAGAAAAATATAAAGTTGCTGGTGAAAAGCAGAGAAATAAGAACATACAACTAAGCCATCAAAGAAGCAATTGGTTTCAACAACAAATATATTTATCAATTATAAAGAACCATTTATAAATTATAAATAATTTCCAATATTTGTAGAATTAAGTATTTTTGATGTAACTTAGGGATTCAGTTAAATCCAGGTCTGTTGTCTTAGAAAATGAATGTATTTTAACTAGTTTATTTGAAATTTATTTCAAATAAGGGTGACATGCATACATTTTCACTCTGAACAAAAAAAAGTGTCTTTTATTTCTTTCGAAGACAGAGCCACTTCACTGGAATTTCAAAAGAAGCTCTCTTGGACAAGTTGTCATCATAGGGAATGTGCCATGTGTTACCATCAGTCTGCACAATTGTATCGTATGGCAAAGCATCCTGTTAAATAATGAAAGGCAGGGCTGCATTATACATTTTATACAAGAATATTAAGATTGAATAATATATTTTAAACCAAAGATAGGAAACTTGGTATCCTCCAGGTGACTAGTAGCAATGATCTAAATTGAACCAAGTTGCACCCTCCCCATCTCCATCTATACATTCACCCTCTTTTATGTAAGGGTACAAGCACAGCATTGATAAAAAATGGTTTCTCATAAAGGAATGTAATCCAAAAGCAATCTTTCAATAGACTAATGTATAAATATTAAACATTACAAACTATGCTGAAGGATATTTTTATTGGAAAAAATAATCGGTTTTCTTTACAAAGACTGCTGCTAGATAATTATTAAACAAGAATAGCACTAATACGAGCAACAATACCTCAAATGTTAAAATCCTCCCTGGTATATAGCTTGATACCACCATCTGATGTCCACGTTGCCATTTAAAAAATAAGCGACGAGTAACAATATTAGAAAGAACAGCTTTGTGATCCCGTAATAGATCTCTAGTTACTATCATACAGTGACCACCTGAGTGAAAACTGGCATAGAGCAGAAATGGATCATCTTTAGACCTATTTTTTTTTAAAAAAGGCAAACAGAAATATTATGTACACCATTGCACAGTAAAGTACTATAGAACTGATTCAAATAATTATTTCAAGGCATTTAACTTGCTTGATCTTACCATTATATCCATATCATACTTATCTATTTACTTATATGTATGCATATACTGATATACTTACAATTTATATGTACAATACAACATATGAAATAGCTAGGTAATAGCATTCAATATTTAGATCAAGGTAACAGTACCAAATATTTAGTCCAAGGATGCAACCCTGCATACTTAAACAATGTACAAGGGCAATTCGAAAATAAACCTCCATTTGGTTATCAATAACGCTCGCAGAAACAGAACTTTTATTATACACATTAGAAAACTACAACATATTACTTTTTGACATAATCACCATTCAAATTGAGGCACTTATCATAACGTCTTACAAGATTTGAAATTCCTTAGTAGTAGTCGCTTGGCGCCAAATCTGGGCTATAGGGGCGGTGATCAAAAACATCCCAATGGAACTGCTTCAAAAGTTCTTGGGTGCGTCTAGTGGTGTGTGGGTGAGCATTATCATGAAACGCCATACTGGAAGTGGTGCCATAGAAACTCCTGCCAAATATGAAGATGCCAAAGGAGTATTGCTAGTAAAGTTCATGGAGCGTGGTTCGACCATCAATTCAGACGTCTACTGTGAAACATTACGAAAACTCAGACGAGCCATCCATAACAAGCGTCCGGGCATGCTGACTTTCGGTGTGGTGTTGGTTCACGATAATGCTCGCCCGCACACCACTAGACGCACCCAAAAACTTTTGAAGCAGTTCTGTTGGGATGTTTTTGATCACCCTCCCTATAGCCCAGATTTGGCACTGAGCAACTACTACTAAGGAATTTCAAACCTTGAAAGACGTTATGACAATTTGAATGGCGATTATGTCAAAAAGTAATGTAATGTAGTTTTCTAATGTGTTTAATAAAAGTTCAGTATTTGCGAGTGTCATTGATAACCAAACAGAGGTTTATTTCCAAATTGCCCTCGTATTACAAATCTGAAGACACCCAACCTAAATGCTTAAGTCACCAGGGAACATTTTTAGTTTCTACTAAATAGCTCTCCAAGTGAAGTATTCTGCTTCCTGGTTTCCCTATGAATTTGTTCTAAGAGTTTATGATAGAATATGTACAGCTATATTATATTAATAAACAGCAATTGACTGATTTTAGCTAAAAATAGGTAATTACATTTCCTATCAGTTCAAAGAAATAAACAGAGGCATTTGTTAAGCATTGAAATGTATGTCAACATTTTTTGTTTTAAATTGAAAACTTCCATTTGATAAGAAGTTTATTAAATTGTATTTAAATCGAACTTTAAAAAGACCAGTTACAAGATATTGTGTCATATTCATTTTTTCTGCTGGAGATGTAAAAATTTGAAGAATCTCATAAGGTAAAGGTAAAGGTTCCCCCGCACATGCGTGCTAGTCGTTTCCAACTCTAGGGGCCGGTGCTCATCTCCGTTTCAAAGCCGAAGAGCCAGCGCTTGTCCGAGGACGTCTCCGTGGTCATGTGGCCGGCATGACTAGACGCCAAAGGCGCACGGAACGCTGTTACCTTCCCACCGTAGTGGTCCCTATTTTTCTACTTGCATTTTTACGTGCTTTCGAACTACTAGGTGGGCAGAAGCTGGGACGAGTAACAGGTGCTCACTCTGCTACGCGGCACTCGGGATTCGACCCGCCAAACTGCCGACCTTCTGATCGACAAGCTCAGCGTCCTAACCCACTGAGCCACCGCGTCCCTTGAAGAATCTCATAGATCGATATAATTGACTATGTGATTAGTTGATATCTTTTTGGAACAGAGTATTCATTTTTATCAATAGATTTATGGGAAAATCTTTAGATGTTAAAGTTGTTAACATTTTAAAGATGTTAACATCTACATGTTTCTATTTTTTTGTTTTGTTCTATTAATGGTATTGTTAGCTGTGGGGGGGAATTGGACATATAGTTGTTTTGTCAATTTTTCTTGTAATTTGTAAATAAAAAACACATGGGTTGTGGGTTTTAATAATCTGGTTCTTTATCACATTCAAACGTAATTAGGTATGCAAAGCTGTTGCCTGGTAAACAAGGCATGCATTGTTGTGGAGAAAATAGCTTGAATGAAAAGGCTGCATTTGTCTATGGGAAAATATTACACAATTGCAAAATGAGATATATCAAGAATATATAGCATTCTTATATATGAAATACAGTATACTATTTTTGTTGTTAAATTCAGCCTCAGTGCTTATATTGATTGCAACATGGAACTATTGCAAATATTTCTAAAGATAGTTTCTAAAAATCAAATAACATACGTATTACTAGTAAAGAAGAAGTCTGCTTTCTTCTGCATGTCATCCATGTCTCTTTTTTTCCACTGAAATGAATTATTCAGCATGTGTCTACGCCCGAGAACAAGCAATCGATGATACTTCTGTGCTAGGTAGAAGACCACATCCAGCAGCTATGTGGGGGGGGGGAAGGAAAGAGTGTTTTAAAATGTGGATCTTGATCATTCTTTTCTTTCTAGATTAGTGATGAATCATAGGTATCATCCCTATGGATTTGTCTTTCCCAAGGCATTTCTGAAGAACTAAAAAAAATCAAAATTTGTTAAAACGTTGGGTTTAGAAAAATCTGGCTGAAAATGGAAAAGGTTCCTCACCACACCCATATTCTGAGTTGCTTTTCTTCTTTTCCTTGAGAAAAAGTGGAAATAAAATGATCACACTGAAACTGTAACATTTACAGATTTGCCTAGGTGTGAAGCACTGCAGGAAGAAGACATAACAAGAAGGCAAGGAAAGAAATTTGTTACAAGAATGGCATAAAGTTAGGTATCTGAGTAGTTCTTTCAGACAATGAACTTACCCCGTGTCAGAAAGAAATTCTAAATTAACTTAAGCTTTGTGTATTCTTGCAACAATTCAGTTTCCTGACCTTGCCTTCCTGTAATATTAGAATCTGTGTCTGTACAGTATTATGTATCTTAATCATGATGATCCAATTTTCATAGCCTTCTGGGATCAACATGAAACCGAACCACTGAGTTCCAGAACGTGATAGGGTGAAAGTGATTTGTTACTTTGTAGTTCAGTATGTTGCATTAATTCCAGCAAATGCATATCCCCAAACCTAAGACGTGACAAAATCCTTCAGACCACATGACTTCTGCACTGTTTTAAGAATTCTTTCCTTAAATTGGGTTGCTTAACTCAGCTGTTTAGCCTGTCTGCCATAATTAAATTGGTATTAAAGCAATAACCCTGACTACAGAAATCTAAGACAATCCCACCTAAACCGCAAAGGGAGCAATAAGAATATGAATATTATTAGAAAAGAATTCCATTTGCCATATGCCTGCATAATAAATATCCCAACTGTTTGTACAAAAGCGATCCATATTCAAATACGGTAGATAAGAGGAAAAGCAGATGCTTCCACCAAATTATAAATGTGATTCAAGATATTACTACTGTAGAGATGAGAAATGGCTTAATTATATCCCAGAATAGATTGAGGACTAGACATACATGGTTTGAACAGCAGGAGTGCAGATGTGTACCTGGGCATAAAAGCTACGTACATGATTATATCTCTGACAGCAGCGGCAATATAGTCTCAATACCCCGGCAATTAATTAGAATGTAGCAGCTGACCATGTGAAATCAAAAGTGCACAGAATTAATATATAAATCTGGAACACTACCTCGAAGTCTCAGATTCCAGTCATGGACCATAAATTGCAAAATAACACAGTACACGCAAGTCATGCTTTTAAAAAGGTCAGGGTTTTTTTTTTTTTACATGTCTTCCTTCTCAGATCATGTAAAGATTTCTCAGATGGGAATTCCCTCAATGGTGTTGCATGAAGGCACAAAGAAATTATGACTCAAGCAAACAGCTAATCACCTGCTGCAGCTTTGTCACAGTTAAGGAAGTCACCTTCAGGTGAATTTACCTTTCGTGGTATGAGAAGTACTCACAATATTTCATCCTTATAAGGGGGTGGCGGTGGAATGCTTGAAATGCTTCACTGATTCATTTTGTGTTTGTATATAAAGTATCTGTTCAGTTCACTGCTATAAGAATAATTGTAAGAATGGATTCAAGAGGAAAATACATTGTTTTCCCAACTCCTTAGGAAATGAGAGTAAGTTGCTGAAGTTTAATTTATTGCCACAAAAACAATGCTCCCATAGAATCTTAAGAGATAAATAGGTAAAGCTGAAGCAGCAAACCCCAAAAATATCTGTCTTCAAGATGCCAAGCAAAAAAAAAATCATGCCATAATGAGTAATCTATATTTGTATGTGTGTGCTGTTCTTCCGAAGAATTTTTTTTTAAATTTATTTCTGCACTGCTTTCCATAAAGGTATCTCTAAAAACATTTTCAAATATATAGCTAGGCACTGGATTTCTTTACTTTAGCTTCTAGAAACTATTATGTATAATTGATTGTACTTTCAATTTTATTGCCATAAGATACATTTTTCTTTGACTTCCATTTAAGCAAGAATAATTTGTTTTGAAAAATTACTGAAACTATGCTCCCTCAATATAGAAAGAATGCCACAACACATGAAGTATTCCAAATAAATTAACTTTGTAGAACTTTGTAACAAGGAAACTGTCTCTTGCATCACCACTGATGACATTGTTCTTTACAGAAATAAACAAATACCATTACATTCTGATCAGATGCCAAGTAAAATACTGCTTCTCAAAAACCATTTGTAGAAAGAGGACAAGCATACAGTAGTAAATCACTGCTGCATAAGGAAAAAAACAGTCCATTTAACAACCCCTGCTTTCTTAGAACCAGTATTTTGGAAAACCTTTCTATTTTCACTTGCCACTTATTTATTAACTATCATATTTAAGTGGTCACCCATCTCACAAAATATGACTCCGGGTGGTAGAAAACAGTGGTCAGTGATTACGATCTTGTCTGATAATGATCATGGTATACTGGGATGTAAGAGGAATAAATGGTAACAAATGTGAATTAACAAATGAAGCATGGTCCTCATGTTTTCTGGTGGCCTTGTATCCCAAGGCATTCTTCTCTTGCATTTGGAGCTTCTATAGAGGCCTACATGCTTGACCTGTCTTGGGGCACCATTTGATATGAAGTCTATTTAATTGGTGGGTTCATCTGAATGCAAGAAACCCACAACTCAGTATAACCTACTAACTTCAGAAATAACAACACAATTCCTGGACCCTCTCCAGTCACTAGAGAAAATTGTCTACAGTCATCCAAGTCAATAGACTCTGGGAGCATCTCTTCAGCCAAACAAAGTTTATTAAAACTGATACGTTTCACGAGCCACCTGTTTTCTTCTGCTACTGATGTTTCTTTGGATTTTTTTTATTAATTAATTGATAGTCTCACATCTCACATGAACCTGGACCAACTCTACTTGGAGACATCAAAGTTGAGTCTCCAGCAGTGGGTGGTGGGACAGAGAACCTGCCACATGTAATAACAGAATTGGAAGGGACCTCGGAGGTCTTCTAGTCAAACCGCCTGCTCAGGCTGGAGACCCTATGCCAGGGGTGTCAAACTCAATTTCATTGAGGGCCGCATCAGCATTGCGGTTGCCCTCAGGGGGCCGGGTGGGTATGGTCTGGGTGGGCGTGGCTAGAGTGCGTATTGGCCTACTGGGTGGGCATGGCCAGCTCTACATCGTTCGCATCAAGGGTGCCTATGGGGGCCTGGGCAGGAGTGGGACAGATCTGAGGGTCTCTGACAGAAGGAGGGTCTCTGGGCCAGGGCCAAGGCAGTGGGGACCGTTCCCTCACTGTTTCCAGGATGCCTTCACGGGCCACATGAAACCACTTCGCGGGCCAGATCCGGCCCCCGGGCCTTGTGTTTGACATGTCTGCCCTAAGCCTTTTCAGACAAATGGCTATCCAGTTTCTTCTTGAAAACCTCCAGTGTTGGAGCACCTACAACGTCTGAAGGCAAATCGTCCCACTGAATAATCGTTCACTGTCAGGAAATTTTTTCTTAGTTCTAGATTGCTTCTCTTGTTTAGTTTACAGTGATGCTATACAGGTAATCCTCAACTTACCCAAATTTTTGTTGCTAAGTGAGACATTTGTTAAATGAATTTTGCCCCATTTTACAATTCCTTCTTGCCACAGTTAAGTGAATCACTGCAGTTATTACGTTAATAACATGTTTGTTAAGTGAATTTGGCTTTCCCACTGACTTTGCTTGTCAGACGGTTGCAAAAGGGGATCACCTTACACTGCAACAGTCATAAATGTGAGTCAGTTCCCAAGCGTCTTAATTTTGATCACAATACCATGGGAATGCTGCAATGGTCATAAGTATGAAAAACAGTCATAAGGAACTTTTTTTCAGTGCCATTGTAACTTTGAATAGTCGCTAAATGAACTGTCGTAAGTCAAGGAATATTGTATTAGCTTGCATATTTCATTTGTAACTCCTTCTCCTTTCCTGTATTCTCGCATTTCTATCAGTGCATCCCATTCTTTATGTAGTCCCACATGCACGCACACACACATACACAAATCCAGGCCAAGTGGAGATCAGCTGGGGGAAATTCTTGGCAAGAGACAGCCAAGAACCCTGGGGATTCAGCCCAGACGTTGACTGCCCAATTTCTGAAACTGGCCAAACAATCCAAGAATTCAACAAAGTTGTGCTGATAATTCCACTCTGCATGGATCCCCAGGGATCGTCCAAAACTGGATCCAGTATTCCAAGTCTGCCTTAGTTAAGACCCCACTTGGAATACTGTATCCAGTTTTGGTTGCCACGTGTAAAAAAGATGTTGTGACTCTAGAAAGAGTACAGAGAAGAGCAATGAAGATGATTAGGGGACTGGAGGCTAAAACATAAAGAACGGTTGCTGGAATTGGGTATGTCGGCTCAGTGGGTTAGGACGCTGAGCTTGTCGATCAGAAGGTCAGCAGTTTGGCGGGTCGAATCCCGAGTGCCGCGTAACAGAGTGAGCGCCTGTTACTCGTCCCAGCTTCTGCCAACCTAGCAGTTCGAAAGCACGTAAAAAATGCAAGTAGAAAAATAGGGACCACTCCGGTGGGAAGGTAACAGCGTTCCATGCGCCTTTGGCGTCTAGTCATGCCGGCCACATGACCACGGAGACGTCCTCGGGCAAACGCTGGCTCTTCGGCTTTGAAACGGAGATGAGCACCACCCCCTAGAGTCAGAAACGACTAGCACGCATATGCGGGCGAACCTTTACCTTTTACCTTTTAATCTAATGAAGAGAAAGTTGAGGGGGGACATGATAGCAGTGTTCCAATATCTCAGGGGTTGCCACAAAGAAGAGGAGGACAATGTATTCTCTAAAGCACCTGAAGGCAGGACAAGAAGATGGAAACTAATCAAGAAGAGAAGCAAACCTGGAACTAAGGAGAAATTTCCTGACAGTTAGAACAATTAATCAATGGAACAACTTGCTTCCAGAAGTTGTGTTACCCTTCTGGTAACATATCTATTATTAAATAGATATGTTTTCCAGGAATCATGAAGACCAGTTTAGTCTGATGGCCAAATCCCTGGACCAGCAGCAGAAGACCTGACTTCTAGTTCTGTCTTGAATAACATAGCCAAATGTATGTCATTCTCTCTGCTCTAGGAATAAGTAAGGAAGGGCAAAACACTTTGTAAAAAAGTTACTAGAGAATTGCATGGGCCTGACCTTGAGGCTGACAGAAAATGAGTCTGATTCAGAGACACAAAAAAAAATGGAGTCATCAACAGAACATTGGTGCAGCTATAAAGGATCCTACAATTAGATGAACTTTGGGTCACATGGCATAATGTCAACTACAGTGATAAAGTTAACTACTAAAACATGGCTAATTATCATAAAATATGGATTGGAGCAGTGTGTGAAGATTGCACCTGTGTCTGATACACAGGTAGGAAGAATGGTGGCACTGTTTCCTCTACCCAAGGAAACAAGGGAAAACACAAAAACTATGGGGAGTGTATGGTCCCTCTGGAACCAGCTGCCAGTGGAGCTGAGGACTGCCCCCGACCTCCGATCATTCCGCCGGGGCCTGAAGACCTGGCTCTTCGAGCTCTCGGGCCCAGGCTGAGGAGAAATTTATTTTAATTGGGGTTTTTTAATTGTACAGGGTTGGTTTAATCTTTTTTAATTGGTTTTTTAACTTTTGTATGGTTGATTTTTAACTCCCTGTAAACCGCCCTGAGTCCTCAGGGAAAGGGCGGTATATAAATGCAATAAAATAAATAAATAAATAAATAAATAAGTATACTTGAGAAAGTGCTGGGCAGCATTCTGATCAAAAGAATGTGAAGGACGACAATGAACAAACGTAGAATACAGGCCAGATGTTTGCTCCTTGGCACATATACAAATGTGAAAAAGAATAATTATTGTATATCTCCTAATTCAGAGTAGGGATATGACAAAATGAATGGGCTTGAAATGTGGAATGTTTGCATGAAGTAGTTTTACATTTATTCAATGAAGGCTTTCAAATAACAGCTCATTCCATTCCAGTTTGAGGGGTAGTGGAAAAAGGATGTGGTCCTTTTTGAAAAAGCCTGCACAGGTAAAATTTCTTTGTAAGACTGAAACTTAATTTAAATTACAAATCTAAGTCTGACATGAGTAGATTCATTTTCCATTGTGTGGGTTTTAAAACGTTCCAAAAATACTCATGCTATATATGGGTTAGTAAACATGAAACTAGGAGAAAGGAGCTGTGACAGAATGGATCTGGGGCTTCCTGAGTGTGGAGCCAAAACATGTAATAAAATTTCTAAAATAATACAAAATTTAAAAATAAAGCCATTTTTAGCTGTGATACTCCCATTAAATTGCAAAAAAATAAATAAATCACATATCATATTGACCACCAGTCCAACAGCCCAAAGCCAATCATGAAGGAAAACTACCATTTTATACACCAAAGCCTCTTCTTTACAATCTGATTAGTTGCTGCAAATTGAGTCATCCTTCCAGCCCCCCAGGTCACTCACACATGAAGTGCTTTTCCATCCAAATGCTTTTCTGTCTTCTAAGAATGAAAACTTCAACACAAATTCAACTTCCAAGGCCTGAAGTGACCTCTTTTCCTTATCACATTTTTAGTGGCTGGGTTGACAGAAGGCAGTTTGTTTTACCTGTGAATCGTATCAACTGTGGCAAGAACAGAAAGACTGATTTTGTTTCTTTTTATTGGCTATCCTGATCTATTTTTTCTTTTTCTTTTATGCTGAATACAATGTCTGAATGAAGATAATTTGAAACCTTCCTTTTAACTGGCTCCGGAGTTTGTCTCTAGTAGCTGGATGTTCAGATCTAAATGACAGAGGTGAGGCAAGAATGAAGAGGCAGAATGGAACTTTTCTGTAATATAAGCCAGCAAGTTTTGTTTTCTTCCCTGCAAACTATCCCAAGAGGATCAAATTAACTTCAAAGCTTTTCTTGACCAGGACCAAGGAATAGTGTACTTAAATTTTGTGCGCTTTATAGAAGGTCAGAAATCAAAGTTTAAATAATTTTCCCACAAAACTTTATAACATAAATACTGTTAAAATTAGAATCGAAATATTTTGCTCAGTATTAAAACTACAAACCAAAAATAAAATAAGTGTTAAAGTTTATTGGATATGCTGAACTTAAGAACTGTTAACTATTAACTATTACTGTTAGTATTAAATAGTTTCAAACATAACATGCAAGTAAATAAACATTGCTACTAATGGAATTAGAACAGTAGTGATGTGTGACATATGCCTTCTTGCTACATCCTCAGATGCCCATTTTACAGCTGTAATGTAATCACAAAATGAAAATAATTATTATTACATTAATTGGGAACATTTCACCATCAGAACGTCTTACAGGAAACATTAGATCCATTGAAAATTAGTTTGGCACAAGCTAGGGAACATTAAAACAATCCAGTTCACTAGTGACTAGGAAAAAAGTAAGATACACACACTTAGAATGCTACACAACTATTCAGAATCATTTAAAATATGTACTTAATGGGCAAAACTCATTGAACATGAAGGAAATTGAAATTAGCGAATGCATATTTATTCTGAAGTACTCCAACTGAGTTCAGGGAATTGCCCATTTAGTTTATTAAATGTGTGATCTAATGTTCCACAATCATGAAGGCAATTATCAGAATATATCTGGCCAAATCAGCAATATTGTCAAATCTCTCCCTATTTAAAATTGTAAAAAGCAGCAATTGGAACCAAATAAAATCACTACTTAATAAAGTCTCTCTGATTTCAACAACTCTAAAATGGCGCAGTTGGCTGGCATTTTACAGTAATTTTGTTTCCTCGCTCTTATCCCATAGACTACTAGGCTCATACTTCACTATGTTTACGTGTTTGATCATATTTGTTTCTTTCTCTCCAAGAGTCTTTTTGCCTACTATATATCCCAGAGTTCCTCAGTAAACCCAAGGGATACCTTGGGCTCCACTAATGGGGAGAGACTGCTCTGGACCAATGCTACCAAGCATTTGGGCTTGTCCAGCATTTCATCAGATGCCAAACAAACTGTCTTTTAATTGTTGGGAATTTTTAGTCTTATCTCAGTCGTCAGAGAAGGATATTTTGTCATTAAAAAAACGAGGAAAAGGTTTATTCTCCAAGTAGAAAAGAATCAGATTGACTTCTCATCTACTCTTCGTCTACTCTGTTTACAAACATGCTTGTAAAGTACACAGATATACAAAGGGCAAAAACATACAGCTTAATTTTATATACTGTATACGTGTCAAGCCTAGGTATAGGAATGGGAAGATTCAGCAGTTCACTTGATACTTAGATAATGATTTGTTTGGAAAGGTTAGAAACTAGGACTGACTAGAAGGCACCTCCTGCCCCCCCCCCCAAAATCTTTCAAATGAAAGGAAATTAGTCAGTAACAACCAATATTTGTCCCTGTACCCAAGTTTTAATCTACTGGGTTTCATGAGGATTACTCTTCCCAAAATTAACAATTATAGGATTGCAGCCTAATACTAGATTTTTCTTACATAAATCCTTCTGAGCAAAGGTCATCTTTTCTTAATACATCAGTAGAATCAAATTAATTTTCCAGTAGTCAGATTTGATTTGGGCTACATAAAAGTTTAAGCAATATCTCAAGAAACAGAAACTAATTCACATTATTTGTTGATATTCTCATTTTCTTCATTTTTAAAATCAATTTATAATGTTGGCAATTACTAACCAATATAATGGAAATATGACCAAGCAGAGGTGCTTTGTGTAAGGGAAAAATGAAATTCCCTTGACTCATTTTCAACCTGCATAAATTTCATCAGATGCTCTCCAGTTTAAGTACTAAACAAAATGAGAATCAATATACTTCCCATTTGCATTTTTTAAAGTACAGTATTCATGTACAACTCCAAAACTCCTGATTCTGTGTTAAAAATCTGTTTTGTATCATTTACAGTCTGTCGTTGCCTATGCCCTGTATCATTGGGGATGGAAAGATTCCCCTTGTTGTGACTGTGGTGTTGATATGCAAAGTATTAAACATATTGTACTTACAGGAGGTTTGCAGTAAGCTTGAAAAAATGCAACTTTTTGTGGGGGGGGGAAGGAGATATAAGTGGGTGGAACGGACTTGCAGCGCCCCTGCAGTTGGTTGTAAGGGTAGATGAACCATCAAGGGCCCAATTTTTCCTCACATGACAGCAGGAGTACTGGCCATAACTTCAGGCACAGGACATAAATCCCTTCATTCAGCACTGTCATAACTTCAAACAGTCATAACTTGAGAACTATCTGTATTAAATATTAACCAACCTTCCCTCATCCACTGTATTTTTTAAAATGAAGATTTAATTAAGAGCATTAGGGCCAAATAAATTACCGTACAAATCTGGATGAAGCTCAATCCTCGTATAACTTTATGTATATATTGTAGGCAATTATGTATGTAATTTACATAATTATTATATTTAAAATACAAATATCTATTAAATATATTCCAACATAAAACTAGTTCTATTTGACTCCAAAGCAGTACAATAAATTGTATCTTGTAACAGCATTACTTCATTGCACAGATGACTAAAAATAGCAAGCTGTATTCAGTAGGGATTTTGCACTATTGGGAAACATTTATAATTACTTACAGGATACCCCACATATCTCATAAAATACTCTGCATCTTATTCTATAGTATTCAGAATTACTGCAATCACCAGGAATATAAGAGGGATCTGAGGTGTGAGAGATAGAAATGCCAACATATGCAAGGCTTTGTACTAGCAGAAAATCACAATTAGATTTTGAATACCAAAAAAAATGCAACCTATCTGAATTTCAGTAAAGTATCTGAAGTACATGATGAAGTGAGAATCACCATGCAGAGTGGAAAAAGATGAGGCATATTGAATTACCTACAAAAATTCCAGTGGAAGATTTAACTGGTTAGAAAGTCTTGCAGCAATCAGCTATTTGACATTTTTCTGCTAGGAATCAAAGAGAAGGAAGTAGGAGGAGGATGATGAAATGTGTGAATGTTATGAAGACAGCATTGCTTACATATAAAAGGGATGTAGATATGCAGAATGAACTGCGTAACCTTTCCATCTCAAAGCATACTATTCTAAATAAATACTGTAAGTAAAAATCAGTTCACTTGAGTACTGCCATAGCCCCTCAAAAAGAATTTGACTCTGCATATGACTCCTGACCTTAAAGGGAAGATTAGAGAAAAATGGTTTTGTTCCATATTTTTAGTAAATCTACTGATCTGTCTACCATGTTTCCCCGAAAGTTAGACCCAGCCGACAGTAAACCCTAGCTTGTTTTTTGGGGGGCTGGGCTTAAAATAAGCCCTACTCCAAAACTAAGCCCTGGTTTTGGGGTGAGGTGCACTGCTAAAAATCAAGATAGGGCAGGGGTGGGAGGGTGAAGCTGCCCCACACGCCCTGCACCCGCTTACCTTACCGGTAGGACAACATTGCGCCATTGCTGTTCCTCTCGGCAGGACGCCGCATGGTGCTTCAGGCCGCTTCCACTCCTTGTGCAGTGCTTCAGGCCGCTTCTGTTGCTCATGCGCTTCGGGCTGTTTCTGCTGCCACATGGCGCTTTGAAATGGCCCAAAGAGCTACGCAGCGTCCTCCCGTGAGCAGCAGAAACGGCCTGAAGCGCACAAGCAACAGAAGCGGCCCAAAGCACTGTGCAAGCAGCGGAAGCAGCCTGAAGTGCTGCGCAAGCAGAGGAAGCGGCCTGAAGTACATGAGCAGCAGAAGCGGCCTAAAGTGCCATGTGACGTCCTGCTGGGAGGAGCGGCAACGGCGCAATGCACCACATGATGTCCGGCTCCAGGTGGCAGTAAGCAGCCGCAGAAGAAGTCAAGCAGCGGCGTGACAGGTGTCGGGGCATGGGAGGCCTGGCTGCGGTGGTCCTAAACTAAGACATTCTCCGAAATTAAGATCTAGTGCCTCTTTTGGAGGCAAAAAAAATAATATAAGACCGGGTCTTAATTTTGGGGAAAAACAATATTCTAAAGGTAAATTATTGGGGAAACAATTGCTCCTCTTTACAAATACATATAGTAATTGAATACTTTTTCATACCTGATTAAGGGTAATCATCTTGAACACAAAAAAGAGAAGAAAACAAACGATGTCAGAACAAACTAGAAAATGCCAAAAGAAATGAAGCCATGGCCAAGAAAGACAGAAATTTCAAGAAGAAGCTTAACAAAGAGTTCCAGAGAAGTTAATGAAGCAGTGTTACAACATCTGTAAAAACACACAGGCATGGAAAAATGAGTAAAGGCTTCCAAATATCTCTGAATTCTAAAGGTTTACTTCTAGATTATTGTTCACTAAGTGTTGTGGTCATGTAATGTTGACTTTAAACTTGCATCACTTAGTGACAGCAATCCTGGTCCCAACTGTCATTGTAACCGGAAGACTACACGTAATGACTTTTTGTTGACTTCATGGACACTTCCATATGGTTTTCTTACCATCAATGCAGAAGTGATTTACTTTTCAGTTTTTTAATCCACAGTCCTGGATTTCCTCAGCTTTTCTAAAATAAATTAAGTATGGCTAGCTGCTGCCACCTGCTGAACATGTAAAGGCTACTCAATTAATGTGCCTAGTGCATATGTAGCATAATAGACTAAAATTATATCATCAACATTTTTGTATGTTGAGTTATAACCACTTTTGTGAAACCACATTTCTCAACTCATTTCCTGGGTTTATCTCCAAAGCTCTCTTTAAAACACAATGTTAACAGGTTGCTATGGGAACTTTGGTTCCACAACTGCTCTAATGACAATAACAAACAAAGACAATTTCTGAGCATTTTCAATTCATAAATACTTTAATGATGCTTCCAGTCATATAGGACTGCTAATGCGAAAGAAAACAAACTCAATTTTCCCAATTTGAAAGAGACTTCCTGTCTTAAATGCTTGATATTATACCAAAAAAGCTCACTCAAAAAGGCAATCCATATTAAATAATTATTTATGCTAATACACCATTATGTACTCTGGACAAGGTAGAAGCTTCATACAAAGTTTGCATTCAGGATCAAATCCGTACAATTTATCCAGAGTACATACATCAGGAATTTTTCCAAGAAGTGAAGACAAGGTTTGTATTTACACATTAAATAACTATGGCCCTTCTATATAAACATCATGGTTTTCTGTTAATTTTCAGAAATAATTAAAGGCTTCCCAAATTTACAGATTATTTTCTCCTTAAATAAAGGACAATTCAAAGATGCTAAATCAACACAAAAGGAAATTTTGCACAAAAACTTAACTTTAAATATTATTTTAATTAAAAATGTAAATATAAAGTTGGCATGATGCAAAGCAACAGCACTGTCTACCCCCAAGGTGCCTTTTCACTTTTGGGGCAACCATGACCTGGATAACTGAGAATCTCCATAGCCAGCGCTGCCTAACATATTTCTTTGCAAGAATACCTTGGCCCCACAAAGGTCCCACTGGGATGGAAAACAGCATCCTGGAGAGGAAACCTTGCTTTGAACTTGATATTTTATGACTGGCTATGCCCATTATGGGGAAAAAAAATACAAATTGTTTCCAGCCCACAAATGACATCCATTCCTATCTTATTTATCACAATCCACTCTTTCCTTCCTCCATATCCTCATTCAAACTTAAATAACCACTTTTTCTCCTAAAACCCTTCCAGAGATTATCCCACACCAGTTGGGATGTGGATCCCAACTGCTGAAAGGTTGCTGGATTATGGAATGATAGAAAATGGAAGGAAATTTCCAACGTGCTGAGGTAAAGGTTAATTTGCTAAAGATGTAGAAGAAAATGCCTCATCTAAGAAGGAAAAGAAATAGAGACTTTTTTGCATTGCATGAGTCATTTTTTAAATTCCTTGATCAAACCAGGAAGAAACTAGCTCTGTACAAGTAAGAACAGTTTGGTTGCTGTAGCAGCCAACTAAACATTGAGCAATTGAGTTTGCTCTTTGATAAGAATTTAGCAGAGTCTTTCCAATATTGCAAAAAGGGGCAGAACAGCATCTGCTTCCTTAAATGAAAGTGTTCTTTATGAAAATTTCTGAGATTAAGTGAGCAAATTCTCCAGAATTGGCACCTTATGTCAGCTATCCCTTTTCATATAGTGATTATTCTGCTTTTTTTTATTCACATATACACAAGGCTCTGTAGCTTCTGTCTGTCACTTTTCTTCCAACTGGATTTATTCCTGGTATCAGAGCTCAAATAGGAAGGGAGCAAGAGATTGAAGGACAGAAATTTCTATTCTCTACTGCCCACTTAACAGAACAACAGAACAGAATAACAGAGCTGGAACAGACCTTGGAAGTCTTCTAGTCCAATCCTCTGCTCAAGCAGGAAACCCTACACCATTTCAGACAAATGGTTGTCCAATCTCTTCTTAAAAACCTCCAGTGTACTTTGTACCTCAAACACATTCTCTCAAACAGAAGCCAAAAAACACCTGTGCCAGCAGCAGAATGAAGTGACAAAATGTATTTTTTCAGTCCACTGTATCTTTTGCTCCCCAACAGAGAGCTGCCATTTTTCTTGACTATTATTAATCTGTGAAACCACAAGGAAGACATTTCAGTTTAACCGAGGGTGGAAAAAATGCCTTCTTTTTCTTTAATCTCCTCTTCTCAATAGGCTACTGCTGCATTGGCAGACTTTTCATTAGGATCAGTAAAAAAAAATTCAACTGCCCCCCAAGATATTTATATTTTGTAAATTGTTTAAATCACTGTTATTAATTGCATACCAAAAAGAAAGAAAAAATAGAGGAAGTTATTAAGAAAAAAAGCAAAGCATGCAAACATAAATTCATGGATATGTGTACATATATAAAAACTCTATGTAAGCATTTCAATAATGTTTTCATTTTTGGAAATTTCACTACCATCATCCATAGATAATCTGTCATGGACGTTCATTGGAGCCATCCATTTAGCCTTCCAGTGTTGAAAATAAAGCCTTTTAACTATCAGTAGGCCAGAGAAACCATTTTCATTGTCCAGATGTTGGTTTCATCCAACAGGAATATACTTCAAAAAAATATGAAACTTTGAGAATATCTTATGTCAGTGACATAACACAGCTAAATTGGTCTTTTGAAGATAGGCAGTATATAGCTGAGTACCATGTATTTTGTCTGATTCAGGATTTAAAATCTATGCAGTTTCCTCCCACTTTTCCAAATTAAAAAAAATCTGCTCAATTTTTTTCATGCCTTAAGATCAAAGGACACCTGCTCATTGTTTATGTAATAGTTCATCTCATCAGGGAACCACCTAACCTAGATATACCAGCTTTATTCCTTAGTCCATCTTGCCCTGTTTCTCAGGAACCAGCCCTCCAGAATTTATTAATACATATAGCTATATGCCCATTCACAGTGATGCTAAAACATTTGTGACCCATTTTGAAATGTCAGTATTTCTGAATAAACATGGCCGAAAACATGATCTGTTCTCCATATAGATCCTGAAACTAGGTAAAGAAAACTCAATTAAACCATTAAAAATGTTCAATTCTCCACTGAGGAAAATGAGGCCAAACTACATATGGCAAAAGTATATGAATCTCTAAGATTATCAGTTCACTTAAGAAGAAATTGAAGCCAAGTGTTTCAATCAATGGGGTAACAATCAGATTTGAGGTGGGAGGTCCTGCTTTAAAAGCAGAATACTAGACATTCATTATCCAAGTCAAATCTTAAGAACGCAGGTTGTGTGTCTTGGCTTGAACAAAGGATATTTTTGATGATTTCAGAAAGATTGAGTACAAATGGAGGCAATTCAACACCAGCGACCAGACAAGATCACACCATGAGCAAAATATGTAATATTATGGGAATATTTAAGGATCTAAAGGTCTGTCTTGCATTGGTCAATGTCAGGATGAGACCACCATCAGGAGACCACTGAGCAATAATGGTGTACATAGCTGTATACTCACAATTTGCAAAGGACCACATAGATAAACTAGAAGACTACTGGAAGAATGTTCTGAGGACAAATGAGGCCAAAACAGAACTTTTTGGCTTGAATGAAAACTGTTAAATTTGCTGAAAGGCAAACATTGTATTCTAAGATAAGAACCTTATCCCATCTGTGAAACAGGATGGTGGCAATATTATGGTCTGGGCCTGTTTTGCTGCCTCTGAGCAAGGATGACTTGCCATTAATTGATGAAATGAAGAATTCTGAATTGAACCAAAAAATTTTGATAGAAAAATGTCAGGGTATTCATCTGTGAACTGAAACCCAAGAGAAATTGCTCATGCAGTAAAGCATTCTCCCACATGACCAATGAAAGTTAAAGCAGAAGAAAGTTTACTTTTTGGAAAGGCCAAGTCAAAGTTCTGACCTTAATCCTATAAAAATGCTGCAGAGGAATCTGAAACGTGAATTTGTATAATTGGGTGCTCTTTATTTAGTTTTAGGACTTGTGTGGAGAACAGCTCACACTTTAATTCATATTCATGCAAAAATACTAAAAATTTCAAGGGGTTCACAAACTTTAAGCACTACTATAATAGTAGACTATTAGACTATTATAGACTAATAGTAGACTAATGGACTATTATAGTTTCCTTTGTTTTCTTTTCTCTAGGTTAAACGTGCCCAGATTCTTTAAATGTTCCTCATGGGGATGCAGTAATGGTCATAAGTGCAAGGACTGGTCATAAAGTTGTTTTTTCCAGCACCACTAACTTTGAACAGTTGCTAAGTGGCACTTATAAAGTGAGGTCTACCTGAACAATTTTTCTAAACCTACCCTGTACAGAATTATGAGAATGACATATAGAAAGAGGTTGAGCAGTAGAGTGATAGGTTTTATCTAAATAAAATTAAGAAAGTACCGTACGTAATTGTCATTATGTAAAAATAAAACAAAATTCTTTTAAAGAAGTGGAAAACATTTTGTCACTTATGTCCTGATAATTTTGGTTGCAGTATCACTGACCGAACAATTTTCTCTATTCCCCTATGAAGTTTCAATCATATCCTCACTCTAGAAGTGAGAGATGGTAGCTTTGAGCCATTCTTAGTTACGTTAGTGTTAATGTAGCATGAATGAAAGCATGGATGAAATTGCAAGATTGGTAAAAATTTGTTATTTTTAGTCAGTTAAGCCATAATGGGTTTGATCCAAAGTGTAGAACAAAATGTACTGACCATGTCAGATTCATGCTTTCTCCCCTCTGCTCCCTGATCAGCCCCATTTGTCATCATTTTGCTGATGTTTCCCTAAAAAAAATGAATGTAGCAGCACAATGCTGATAGTTTCTCAGAATTGCACAATAGAGTTACACTGCTTAATCAGCAGTATTATAATTGGTTTCATTTATGGCCTCTATTGGTTTAGAAGGTTGAAAATATGAAACGGTAACCCATTCCCCTCATATTTATGCAACAATGGGATCTGTAGGAGGAAGGAAACAGGAAGAAACCTAAACACGGACAGTCCTACAGCTGGACCTGCCCCATTCCGGCTGCAGCATCATGATTGCCGGATGTTTTTCCAACTGCTGGTCATGAGCAGAAGGAGGAGAGCAAAGCCAGAGGAATCAACCAATCACTTTATCCAATGCTGGGTTTGGAAAACCAGGATAATATCAATCAGCAGTGAGTCAGAACAGATGCAGGAGAGGCAGGAGAGGAATCAGCAACAGGAAAAACAGATTTCTTGCTTTCTGCCAATTCAAGGATGGAGAGGATAGCATTTTAATTCAGTCACAGTGAAGGTTTTAAATAATATGGCACCAAATTTAAGTCTCACTAGGTGACAACATCTGGCTGAAACCTTGTCCAGACTCAGAAATAAACAGGATCAGCCCCATTAGGAACTGGATGGAAGATCTCCAAGGAATATCAGGGCGACAGACTAAATTGGGTATCCATCCATTCATCCTATTTTTGTGTGTGTGTGTGTGTGTGTGTCCATACAATAAATAGACTAATGGATCACAATCACAAACATAACCAATTCTAGAATCACCGTCAAGAAACTAGATGGACATGAACTTACTATAGGGAGATTTGATCTTGTCAACCAAAGCAGGCCAGGACCAAGCACTACAAAAATATATCAGAACAGCAAGGGAAAAAAGCAAGCAAAGACCAATTCAAAACTTGCTTTAACTCTTGAACCTCCCAATCCTGTAAGAGCCATAACCTTACAGTGCAATGTAATCCTACCCAGAAAGCTACTTAACCAGATTTTTTCTTCTGCACCATAAAGAACCACTACCAGCTGTTCCAAAGGAGGGATCTTTGAAATTGTTGGATTTTTCTTTCTAAAAACATTATTTATCTTGATTTTATTACGATTGCAGGTATTACTTGCATCCTGCTTTGGAGATGTTGAACAACAGGCTACAAATAAATGGTTAGAACCAAAAAAATAACAGATAAACAGAAGACTGTGAGTAGCTTTTACTTTTAGAGTACCCAACCAAAAAGAAAAAAGAAACATAGGGGAAACAACAGTATTCAGAGTGACACAAAACATGAAAGAAAAACACCACTCTAAGAGTGAGAAGTCTCATCTCCAACAGGTTTGTCTCCCCTGCGAGGGTGCTATAAAGTTTTCAGCCAATACTCCTTTCACATTGCAGTTTAACATTTATTCACCTTGTTAACAGAACCATTGCTTAGACAGGTCTATCCATTTCTCATTAAAGGCCTACATAATTAGGGTTTGAACGATCTCTCGAGAAATATGGTAACAGCTGCTTGGTATATTTTTCTAAAAAATTTTTAAAATGGTTTTAACTCTGAAACTGTTTATCAGAGCAGCATATACAGTACATATGGAGGTGCATAATGCCCTAATTAGGAAAAGAATATTTGCTTATTGCATTTATATCCCACCCTGCTATGCAGGACGTGTAACAGCACATATAAGAGTGTCTCAACTGTTATCACCCAGCTGGGGTAAAGGCAAATTGGCGGGAATGTTATTAAATCTCTTCTCTAGAACCATGGATGTTAGAACATGGTTCTACAACAAGCCGATGACAACACTCTCCTATCCAACTACTGTTATTAAACGACATTAGTTAGGAAATGTAAAAGGCATAGTACAAAAGCTGCATTTACGATAAAGAGAAATTTTACTTTTTTAAATAAACCCAGGTCAGGCACTCATTTCTTTATCTCTCAAGTACGTCTCTCAAACTCTAGCATCACCAAGATGAATTGCAAGAAAAGATGCCTAGTGTGCCACTGGAGGACAATAAAACAGTGAATCAGACTGGACACAAGAGTCCATATTTGGGCCTGATCATAGCAATTGAATAAGGCAACAAAATTTTGCCCACATTGTTTCCACCAATAGCTGCCCAGCAGCCCTATTTAAGGTGACCCATTCCTTGCTGGGGAGGGACAGCTCCCAGGAACATCTAAAAGGCCACTGGGAGTATTCATGCTATCTGGTGGACAAAACTATTGATATTCAATCAGTTGGATTCTAAATGGGTAGGTCCAGATGAATTGCTTGGTGTTGTTGATGTTATCTGGATGAGCTTGATTCACTGAATCCTAAGGAAAAGGTCCTCTGAACTGTGTGAGATCCAGGTCTCTACTGGATTGTCAAGATAGCGTGTAGTTAGATCCTTGCAGTAGTGTCAGTATCTCTGAGAGAAAAGGTGTTCTCTCCAGCCGTGAGAGACCATCATTGGACCCTTCCACTCTGGGCAGTTATTGTCCTGTGTCTAACTTTCCCTTTATGGGGAAGTTTATTGAGAAAAAAGTCAGACAGCAGTTGCAGAAAGTCTTGGAGGAAGCATATTATCTAGACCTGTTTCAATTGGGTTTCAGGAGAGGGTCAGTACACTACTGAGAGACTTTTAGTCATGCTTGCTGAAAACCTTTGGCAGAAACAGGATGAGGGTGATGTGTCCATTTTTGTGCTCCATCTTCCAGCAGCCATCAATAACTTCCATATCCTTCTGAGATGCAAGTATTGGGAGTAGTAGGCACCATGCTGCTATGATTCATCTCCTTCAATGGTCATTTTTAGTCAGTACTGATGGGGAGGAGAAGTCATGCCCACAACCCCTCACATGTGATGTGCCTCAGGCTCAACATTCTTGCCCCTTCTGTATAACATCTATTTGGAACTGCTGGATGAAATAATTTCTCAGTTCAGGGTCTAGTATACTGCTCAAAAAAACAAAGGGAACACAAGATAAGACATCCTACTATTAAATACAGTACATTGTGTTGTTTAAGTGTTCCCTTTATTTTTTTGAGCAGTATATTAGTCAAAGGTTGCTAATACTCACTTGTACATATCAACCCTAAGCTGAACAATTCCCCATTCAAAACCAGTGTGCAATTTTGAGGTCCTCCTGGACTCAGCCACTGTTCAAAGAGCAACTTTGGATAGATCCACCATGTGCAACAGCTGTACTCTTTTCTTAAGTCCTTCAGATGGTTAATCATAGCCTAATCACCTCATCGTAGGACTACTGCAATGTGGTGTACATCTGGAAGCTAGATGCAATTCAAAATGCATGGGGTAGTAATGTGCATTTCACTTTACATCCATGTGTCATCATTGCCTTGCAAGACACAAGTCCATAAACAACTTTTCATAGCTTAGCACCTGATTATTTGAGGAGCAGCTTTTCTCTGATTGTTTCTGCCTATCTGGGTCAATCAGGCTGAGTGGATATGCTCTGGGTACCTTTAGTCAAATGATGCCTTCTTGCAGGAATGAGGAAACATGTTGTCTCTGTTGTAGCAACTGTCTTCGGAACAGCAGCCCCCAGAGACACATACAGTATAGCTCCCACTCTTCAAATCTTCCAATCATCTCTTAAGACATGAATTTTCTGAAGCCTGGGGTGAACATGCTTGTGGAGTACCTGGCAAATTTTTCTGGATATTATTTATGTGATTTGTCTGGAAGGTCATGTTGTTGTTAAAATTATGTATTATTTTAAATATTGTAAACTGTCCAGAATCTTTTTGAAGGTGGGGAACCTCATAATCCAATCAATAATCAAATCATGTGAGGTGAAATGGCTGATTTAAGTATTTTTCAAAATATTTAAAAATTCTGAATCCCTCCCAAAAGATTGAGGTGAACCTCTCATTTTGGAAAGACAATGAAAGATTTAAATACCTCACACTTCCTTCTAACTCAAAAAAAATATTAAAAACTGAGCATAAATACCAGCCATTATTAAAAATTTCCAAGCAGGTTATGAGGACAAAAACCATTCCCTGGTTTGGAAAAAAAAACTAATGGAGAAGCCCCTTAAAGGGCTTTACATAATTTCTATTTTAAGCAATGAAGTGCAGATGTAGACATTTAATACAAAAGCACATACAATTTCTTAAAACTGTACTTACAGTTTTAGATGAAGGATTCAGAGGGGTTGTCTTGGCAACATTGAGGCCATCGATCACAACATCAAAAGGGGGATGTTCATTCACAAATCTCTGAAAACGTTCTAATTCCTAAAACCATATTTTAAAAGATAAAGACAAATAAGATGTAATATATCTTATAATAATCTCCTATATTAGAATGATGTAGAATAGCCTCTAGACAAGATGGGCAGCACATAAATCCGATAAATAAATAAATATTCCTAAATTAGAATGTGATTGACATATAAATATACAAGTTGTATAAAAGAGCCTTGGTGGAGCAGTGGGCTAATGCCTCCTTAAGTAACACCAGCTGCCTGCAATTAGTGAAGGTTCGAGTCCCACCAGGCTCAAGGTTGACTCAGCCTTCCATCCTTCCGAGGTAGGTAAAATGAGGACCCAGATTGTTGGGGGCGATAAGCTGACTTTGTAATAATGCCGCTTGGGGGGGGCGAAAGCCCTAATAAGCAGGCATATACATAGAATGAAGGCTATTGCTAAGCACATTTGATTTGTGCTTAGATTGTAAGCTGCCCTGAGTCTTCGGAGAAGGGCGGGATATAAATGGGATTAAAAAAATAAAAAAAAATAAAATGTACCTTACAAAAGCAATAAATATTCTTCACAAATATTTAGGATAGTGTATCACTAATATAATATGCAATGTTGATTTTTTTAAAAAAATAAAGAAAAATGTTGATACTGGTACAAAAACTAATTAGAATATGCCATCAATTGATTCACATCTACCGGTAATTAAGTTTATCGAATCAAATTTTACTGTTATATTCAAATAGGCAGCCCGTGCAGCCAAGAAATAACCCCTTCTTCTATAGTCACGGTACTTAATTTAGGCATCTCCTGGAGGTAATGGAGCAATTTGTATTTGTTTATTAGTCAAAGGTTCAATTTGGTTCTGCTACTGCCCAGAGGTTTGTGTAAAACAACTGAGTCTGGGCTTTTTATGGGGGGTAATGACATATTTAAGACTAGGAAAAGGTATAATTGGGTCCAACAGTTTAAGAACTACTGCAGTATAGAATGAAAAACCAATTGTCCAAACAAATGCACAGGAGAAGAGGTGAAAGAAATTTCACACAGCTTACGGGCAGGAAGAATTATAGGCCGTGATTATGGAAGCAAAATTTTGGGCCCAGCATACTGCAAGTTTAATAGCCTATCTTTCAACCCTGGGAACTTTAGGATGTGTGGACTTGAGAATTCCCCAGTCAGTATGATTGGATTTGCTGGCTGGGGGAAATCCTGGAAGTCCAAACATTTTAAAGTACAGGTAGTCCTCAACTTACAACAGTTCGTTTAGAGATCATTTGAAGTTACAACGGCACTGAAAAAAGTGACTTATGAACACTTTTCACATGACCATTGCTGCATTCTCATGTTCATGTGATCAAAATTTAGATGCTTGGCAACAGGTTCATATTTATAGGGACATGTGATCACCTTTTGCAACCTTCTGACAGGCAAAGTCAATGGGAAAGCCAGATTCATTTAACAACCACATTACTAACTAATGACTACAGTGATTCACTTAACAACTATGGCAAGAAAGTTCATAAAATTAAGAAAAACCCACATAACAACTGTCTTGCTTAGCCACAGAAATTTTGGGCTCAATTGTAGTCATAAGTCCAGGTTTACCTGTGATAGATTCTGCACTGAACAGTGGAACTCTGCAAGACATTTGCAAGATATTTTATGAAATACCACTCCTAAAACCATTAAGGCAACTGTGTTCACTGGAAGGCTCGGTGCCTGTGCACACTGTCAGGGTTCTGACACAGAGACAAATAAAGCAGAACTCTGAGGCTTGAAAATTCCTCAAAGAACAAGTTTATTAGTTACAAAGTTATCAGCATGGTCAAAAGTGAAGCCAAGTCTGAATTTCACAAGTAACAATTGCCAAACTACAAAGTTAAATGTCCACCCGCAAAACCATAGAAGCAACTTTGTTCCCCAATATACGTATTTGGTGGGTGTTTTATGCAACACCCAGTTCCTGGTCTCGGGAGCAGCAGACGACCTTGGTTCTCATGGGACAGAAGATTATTTTGACTAACGAAGCACCTGGGCAACCCCCCTCCCTCCGTTCTATGTGGCAACCTAGAATGAGAAGGAAAAATGGCTGTAGCCATGCTCATTGTAGAATTTCCATTGGGGTCATCTCTACAGCAGCTGTGCATAAACACACATATGCAGAAAGAACCTGGAAAAAGCTCCTAAAGCAGCAAGCATTCCAGTGCTTTCTGAACAGTGTTTTAACAGTTCCCTTTTGCATTTATTTAGTATCTTACATAATTGATTTTTCCAATTCACATCTCCGTTTTAGGTTTTTATGAGAAATCTTGATCTAGCTTCATTTCAAAAATTTTCAATTTTATGACTAAGCAAAAATTAACCCAGACAACACTTTGTTCATTAAGCACTAATAAATTGTAATGATAGAAAATTAATAAAATACTTTTTTAAAAAATATCTTTTTATTGAATTTACAAAAAAGGATTAAAACCTTGAAGAAGCCGTTGTGATGGGACAAACAAGAATTGAAGGGAATCCCATGACAATATTTGAGTGAATTAAATATTAAGATTTTCAGAAGTAAAAGGAAGGAATCAAAAAATGGTTTATTTGATCAAGGTTAAAATAAGATATGTTTTTATCAAATACTGGCGACCATTTGCAGATCTTTTGCTGACACCATGATTGAAAAGTTGATGTTTCGTGGATTTGCTTATAGATAAGGGATGGCATATGGGAAGCAAAGATAGGAGGTGAAGAGCTACCAAAATAGTTTGTGCTGGTGATGAAGATTGGGAGTAATTTCTTTATATCTACTCTTTCTTTCCTTTAATTTTTCTTTCCTTACGTTTTCTCTCTTTTTACTTTTTCTGAGTTAGTTTTTATTATTGCAATTAAAATAAAAGAATGATAATCTTTCTATTTTCAGGTTTTTGAGATATGGAGAAGAGTTTAAATGTTCTCTACTTTTTTAACCAGTTAACAATCCATAAAACATTGTTTTATAATCTTATGACCATAAGGACTTTTGAGAAACTTTGCCAACAAATGACTTTATTTCAAAAAACCCTCTTTTCTCTGCAAGCTTGGTGATTTTTCCTGATTACGTTTACATTTACGTTTATTTGATTTCTATACCGCCCTTCTCCCTAGGGACTCAGGGCGGTTCACAGGGCATATATAAAAATAACGGTACAAAAGTTAAAAGGAAATTAAATCAATGCCCAGTTAAAAACAAGAATACAATACAAAAACACCAAATTTAAAACCCATAATCCCCCATCAGGCCAGACCCGCTAATTCAAATAAGTGGGTCTTCAACCCGCGACGGAAGGTTCGGAGGTCTGATGTCGTCCGGAGCTCCACCGGCAGTTGGTTCCATAATGCCGGAGCACCCACAGAGAAGGCCCTCCCCCTGGGGGCCACCAGTCAGCATTCCCTGACCGGAGGCACCCTGAGGAGGCCCTCTCTGTGGGAACGCACAGGGCGGAGGGGAGTTGACGCCGGCAGCAGGTGGTCCCTGAGGTAACCCGGACCCATGCCATGTAAGGACTTAAAGATCATAACCAAAACCTTGAACCTCACCCGGAAGACAACTGGTAGCCAATGCAGCTCGCGGAGCAAAGGTGTAACATGGGAGTACCGGGAAACTCCCAAGACAACTCTCGCGGCCGCATTCTGTACCAGTTGGAGCCTCCGAGTGGTCTTCAAGGGAAGCCCCATGTAGAGAGCATTACAGTAGTCAAGGCGAGAGGTCACGAGTGCATGAGTGACCGTACACAAGGCATCCCGGTCCAGATAGGGCCGCAACTGGCGCACCAGGCGAACCTGGGCGAAAGCCCCCCTAGTCACGGCCACTATATGATCTTCCAGGGTAAGCCGTGAATCTAGGAGGACTCCCAAGTTGCGAGCCCTATCCACGGGGGGCAAAAGCTCACCCCCCACAGAAAGAGATGGAACATTTTGAATGTCCCGGGATGCCGGAATGTACAGCCACTCAGTCTTGTCAGGGTTGAGTTGAAGTCTGTTCCTCCCCATCCAGACCCGAACCGCCTCCAGGCAACGGGACATCACAGCGAGGGCATCACTGGGGTGGTTTGGGGTCGAAAAGAAAAGTTGGGTATCATCGGCATATTGATGATACCCAACTCCAAAACCACGAATGATCTCACCCAGCGGTTTCATGTAGATGTTGAACAGGAGAGGCGAGAGAACCGACCCCTGAGGAACTCCACAAACGATTACTATTTCTACCAATTTGTTCCAAACAGAGAGAGACCTCCTGATCAGTTGTTGTAGCATGTCAAGTACTTTTCTTACAAAGAACAGGATAACTAATATTTTATTCACATTCTGATAGAGCAAAATATCCTTACATAAATCTTATAATAATAAAATTCTGTTGCATGTATAATAGTGGATTGATCTTAATCTTGCCTTCCATATCCCTTTCAAAAAATGCATACGAGTTGATGACTGTGGTTTGTCTGGAATAAACAAATAAAACCAAGTTGCATATTTCTTTCCCAGGTTCATAGCCCAAGGCAAATTTCTCATATACCAATAATTTAGTTCTTTTGCAAGTGAAAAAGAAGGTGGAGGGACAGAGATTTGACCTATCTTTTAGAAGCAGTTTTTTCCCCTAAGAAAAACTCAAATTACTTAGATTGTAATTACTTTCCATTAAAATAGTGTTTGATTTTAACAATCAAATGATGAGGTGAGAGAAAGTAGGGAAATAAGAAGCAAATTAATGATTTGTTGAATTGTCATCACACTTCTGTCACAAATAAATCCCTGCAAAGTGATAATTATTATTAAAAGCAATTTCCTTAGTGTGATGAGAAAAATAGTCATTGAGATGAGTGAACAGAGCAGTAAAATCAGTGGTATCCAATACACAATACAATTCTGGACCTATATCAACAGTAGCAAGATGACAATAAATATATGGGGAGGTCAACAATGAGACCTCAGGGCCCAAGCTTCAAACTATTTATCGATAGGACTCAGTAGAGGTCAGAGGAAAATGTGTAATGAAAGTCTCTGTATGTACTAGAAGCAGATGGTACAAGCTATCTTTATGCCAAAGGGCAGTTCATATATGACACCTATGGGTGAGCAATTGTTTAATTTAGTTAAATGGAGATTAATTAGCTCAGTTTTTCATCCATTGAGCAAAACAATATTACTATAGTTTACATTAAGAAACTGTAATGATGTATCACATGCACATGGCCATGTGCTAGAGTAGAATATAAACAGACTAGAACATAAGAACTAGATAAGAACCATAAAAATTATCTGGGGGGAAAAACAAGTAAACTCCAATTAATTTATGTACAAAATCAAAGTTTAGAGAATTGAGGTAAGTAACATGGACAGAGTCAAGTAATGCCTACACCCACTGTCAGGTATAGGATTTCAAACAATGCTGGAAAGTACTGAAGAATTCTAAGGGCTGCATTCAGGATGAATCAGAACAATGAAACTATAGGTGTGTCCTCATGAGCAATAAATGGAAATCTTAAGCAGGACTAAAGTTACTTAACTGTTCTAATAAGTAAAAGACTATTGAAGGCAAAGGTTGAAGATTGAAATGACGATTCTTATATTACCACGTTTTCTGAATCTACAAGAAGGATTTGTAAGCATTTTTGAATGACCTATCTCACAAGGACTCTTGATTGGCCACTTCAAAGTATCCGCTCTTAGGTTTATTTGCAGAGGACTGCATTTGTTAAACACTGATATCTCTCTGGGAAAGTCCCCTCAATCTAACTAATGGTGGAAAGCACGCACCCTTTTTAAATAATAATAGAATATTAGAGGATGTAAGAATTGCACCCATTCATTCACAGTAGTTCCACAAACTCCCTAACTTGGAAATGAAAGCTGCAAGTCAAGGTGTTCAGACAATATGCAAGCTGTGTGATGTTGTATCTAATACAATCAAACATAAACACATAATCAGAGCATTACAAAGGAGTTCAAACGCAGTTAACACATAATATTTGTTCCACTATCAGGAAGTTATCTTGTATAGGAATCTTTTAATGCAATGCATTATAATTGCATTATAATCTAATTGTTCACATGTACGCTGTTCTTTGCCATATGACTTTTGTATACTAGGCATCCATGACATATATCATACATACATATATACGTAAATACATACATACAAGGTATTCTTTAGTCAGTACTGAATGTTTATGCATTTGTTCTTCTCACAGTTCAAACATCTAAATTACAGTACCTCTAAACAGCAGGAGGTTTTCAGTACTGTAGTGATATACTGATTGCTAAACTCTTTAGGCAGGTTCAGCTGCCAGTTTAGGCACTGATCGGGACCCCCTTGGGAGGAAGCAACTTCTTTCTCCTTCTGAGCACTAGCGTAATTTTTTAGTAACATTTAAAAGCTAGAAATTAATCACTTTTCAAACTTTGAAGTTGTCAGGATTTATTTATGAGTAAAAATCCATGAATCACTCTGGGCTTCCCTTTACACTTTGGCTGGATAAGTCAAGAGCCAGTTTGACTACTAGACAAAACAGAATTCAAATTGTGCTAATTCTCTGCTAGACTAAAATAGGTAACAAGCAGATTTACTAATGTAGGAAACTTGTCTTGCAATAAAAATTACCAGAAACTCTGTATAAAGCAGCAGACCCACCCAGCCATGATACCACAGGGAGGCAAATTCAGGATCACTGCTTCCATCTATCATCCAGATGTTCAAAATCAGGTTATAAATAGGGCTTTTTGGAGGGAGGGTTCTAACTTAGTTGTACCTAAGCAACTCGTCATAAATCAAGGACTACTTCTAACATGGTGTGTTGACTCAACTAATATACTGGGAGTGCATTGAACCTTATCCCATCCCAACTGTGGTCGTAGGTCGAGGACTACCTGTATGAATAGTGTTCTCTCAGAACAGAACTTTTGCTTTTTTTTCTTTGAGATATTTCCACCTCATAAATCTATTAGGCATAAATTTAATTTCTATATTAAACTTGTCTTGATAACATTTACATCATAATCTTCAACAACATGAGATTATCACCAATAATTCATTTATACTAAATTGCACTCTAATTTCCAACATAACCATAAAGAATGTCTGATTAAGATGGGGAATGACAGATGTTTTTTAAATAAGTCATTTTGGCTTCCTAAGAAATGGCACGTGTATATCCAGCTGATCACAAGTGCAGATTACTCTAATAGGTAGCAAAAAGTAGAGACTCACTTCCATAGCAACATCTACACAATTCTAAAGTAAGCAAAACCTACAAATGATCAAAAATTATTTCTACCATGATAAAAAAAAATATCATTTTTCTTTAGCTAAAAAATAGGAGGTCCTTTTAACACTGGTAGCATAATCTTTTAGTACATCTATAAAAATAGATTAGCACATAAAAAGCCTTTGACCTGTTTACTCTTGACAGCTATAAAAGATGCAATTGATCAAAGCGGACAATTCCCAAGCCTCAAAGCTTGATGTCGATTTGAATCAATGTTTGGGTCTCCTAAGGTGTTTCTTACTACAACTGCTAGAAACTGATGACAATTTTGAGGCAGGAAAGACAGAAATCTGAACAAAACAAAAATCTACAATAGGCTTGACAGAGTTAAAAAACCAAGAACTACCCCACAAATATAGGACAGGGGTCTTCAAACTTGGCCCTTTTATGACTTGTGGACTTCAACTCCCAGAATTCCTCAGCCAGCATGCCTGCTGAGGAATTCTGGGAGTTGAAGCCCACAAATCATAAAAGGGCCAAGGTGACCCCTGATCTAGGGCAGGGCTTTTCAATCAGTGGTACGGGTACCACCTGTCGTACATTGGCACCTGGCAGGTGGTACACGATCATCCTAGAAAACTGGTAGCGGGGGAGGGGAATGAGCTGAACCAGTGGCAGAACCGCACAAGCCTGAGCGAGAGATGGCTGGAGCTGCCGGGCTGTCAGGCTCCAGCTGGAGCTCGGCGCTGATCCTGGCACTTCTGAGCCCAGAAGAAGCAACGATCAGCTGGAATGTTGCAGCATTTCCAGGGTCTTGTGATTTACATTCAGATGCTTGGCATCTGATTCATTTTTATGACGGTCACAGTCTCCCAGGGTCATGTGAAATGACCAAAACCTGCTGCAACCACTCAGCAGATGGGAGGAATAAAAAAAAACACCCCCACCCCACCCCCGCGGCCAATCCTCAACAGAAATGCTCACAACAATGAAAACCTTGGACAGGAGGAAGAACGCCGCCCAGCAGGCAGGCAGCTGTCTTTTTCAGTGCCATTTTAACTTCGAACAGTCACTAAGCGAACTGTTGTAAGTCGAGGACTACCTGTATTTCATCACTTTTTTCCTTTTTGTTTTTTTTTGGTCATCAAGTTTTTGACACCTTGCTAGGTGACTGGTGGTACTCGGATGTTGCCATATCCTAAAAGTGATACAATGGGTGAAAAGGTTGAAAAGCCCTGATCTAGGAGAATAACAAAATCCTAGTTCCACGCATATGCAACTTTTAATACATTGCTCTGCCTATTGCAGTCCTTGGTAATACAAGCATATTGTTAACTCTTGTCACTAAAAATTTCCCACTCTGTTCAAAAGGGTTTTTCTCTTCTGTTATCGTTATATGCAATCATAAAATGATGAAATGTCTTTGAGTTTAATAATGATACTAACATTTTTATATCGGTTATTTTGAAACAAGGTATCTTCAATGATCAGCAGAAACCGCCATTCTTATAGGTTATGTGTTAATGTAACCAGTAAAAACTGAGATTTAAAGGGCTATCAATGAATGGCTCATACAAATTTTTGCAGTGGTTTGACACTCTTTATAATTTTAGGAAACATAATAATCAGTCATATCAAACAATAAAAAGGTTCTGTATTCTAGCTTTTAGTATTTGAAAGTAACAAAGAAATATGGTTTGCTATTTAATAAAAAAAATGACAGCATCATGAAGACAACCTATTGTGACTTTTAAAGTTATCACCACAGAATTGCCCAATGTGAGTGTCTGTAACTATGTAAAATTTTAGAAGATTCAGTAAAAAGTAAACTAAACACTATAATGTTTTTGTACAAGGAAAGTATTAATTGACGTCTTAACAATGCAATGTCTATCTGATCTCCTCTCCTTAACTGGTTGAAAAAGCTATTAGCCATAAATGGAATCTCCCTAAACAACCAACACATACCCAAATTTAAAAAAAAAATATCAAACAACTGTTCCCAAAATAAATTCCTTTCAGAAAACCCCCCAGCTATGTGTAAAATACCCAAACATTTCCAACCCTGAGCAATTCCTGAATGTTGCTGGTTAACCGACTTAGGAAACCATTAGGGTTTGCTATCATGACTGGCTGAAAAACAATTTTGCTGAGTCAAACCAACCACTCACATGACCCAGCAGATGAGTTTCAGCAATGGCCAGAATCTGAAAGCTGACAGGTTGTCATAGCTGGCTACTGCCTCAAAACCCGAAAAGCACTTTTAAACATGGAAATTTAGCAATCACTATCAATGAAAAAGGAAAGACCGATACAGGACACCACATCTTGCACCAGTAAAATTCGTATTAATTACATCTCCTGTCGAAAAGTTTTAATGCCACGTATTGAAGAACTATGATTTTCACATTTAGTGAGCAATCTGTAAAGACTTTCATCTAGAAATGCTTTTGTTTGTCTTACCCAAACAGATTTTACAGTGTAGATTTAGGCAACCCTTCTATTGGGACACCCAGCAGTGGGACCGGGGGAGAGGGCAGCTTCTGACACAGCCATGCAAACTCTGCAAAGACCCCAGTTCCTTTAATATCGATTTTTGGATGCTTCTCACAGCCTTAATATTAAATATATAAACAGAGCGATCCTTCTTTTAAAATTCAGCACAGGTAGTTCTTGACTTAAAAATACTCATTCAGTGACCATTTCAAGTTACGATGGCACTGGAAAAAGTGACCTCTGGTCCTGTGGTAATGTGTGATCCTGATTTGGGCACCTGGCAACCATTGCACATTTATGACAGTCGCAGTATCCTGCAGTCATGTGATTGCCATCTGAGACCTTCCCAGCTGGCTTTCAATCAGCAAAGTCAATGGGGAAGCCAGCAGTGAACATTGCCAAGTCCCAGTTACATGTCTCACTTAACAACCAGTGATTTGCTTAATAACCAGATGAAAAAAAAAGCTGCAAAACCTGGTGCAGTCATGTGATGCTGCATTTAACAACAGCACTGCTTGGTGGCAAATTTTCTGGTGCCTATTGTGGTTTCAAGTGGATGACTACCTGTACCTTATACTTCGAACATCTGCAAACTACATACCTTGTTAATTCCTTTGTAACATGCTCTTACCTAATAGTTAAATAAAATCAAAACATTTATTTGGGGGCAAAATATGGGAAGATAGCTTCCAGACATTAGTCTTGTTATTAACATCCAAGATTCAACAAAGCTAAAACAAACCACAGATCCAAGATACAATATCACCATCTAGTGGCCATTCTTCTCTCCTACCATACATGCAATGTAATAGGCTGCGTATTTCCTTTCAAAATGTTTTCCAGCATGTTTCTCTTTCTGAATAGTTATATCAACCTTGTCCTTCTCTAGACTTGTGCCACTGTTTCACAAATCATTTTTGAATGTCTCTATAATCAGATACATATAAAGCCATGGCTTGACATCATAATAATAATAATAATAATAATAATAATAATAATAATAATAATAATAATAATAATAATAATAATAATAAAGTTGGAAGGGACCTTAGAGGTCATCTAGTCCAAACCCCTGCTCAGGCAGGAAACCCTATACCATTTCGGACAAATGGCTGTCCAGTCTCTTCTTAAAAACTTCCAGTGTTGGAACATTCACAGCTTCTGGAGGCAGGTTGTTCCACTGGTTAATTGTTCTAACTGTCAGGAAGTTTCTCCTTAGTTCTAGGTTGCTTCTCTCCTTGATTAGTTTCTATCCGTTGTTTCTTGTCCTGCCTTTGGGCGCTTTGGAGAATAGCTTGAGTCCCTCCTCTTTGTGGCAGCCCCTGAGATATTGGAACACTATCATGTCCCCCCTCGTCCTACTCTTCATTAAACTAGACATACCCAATTCCAGCAGCCATTCCTTATGTTTTAGTCTGCAGTCCCCTAATCATCTTTGTTGCTCTTCTCTGTACCCTTTCTAGAGTCTCGACATCTTTTTTACATCGTGGTGACCAAAACTGGATGCAGTATTCCAAGTGTGGCTTTACCAAGGCATTGTAAAGTGGTATTAATACTTCACGTGATCTTGATTCTATCCCTCTGTTAATGCAGCCTAGCACTGTGTTGGCTTTTTTGGCAGCTGCAGCACATTGCTGGCTCATATTTAAGTGATTGTCCACTAGGACTCCGAGATCCCTCACAGTTACTACTATTGAGCAAGGTACCACCTATACTATACATTTGGTTTTTCTTGCCTAAATGTAGAACCTTACTTTTTTCACCACTGAATTTCATTTTGTTAGATAGCACCCAGTGTTCAAGTCTGTCCAGATCCTCCTGTATCTTAAGCCTGTCTTCTGGAGTGTTGGCTATTCCTGCCAGCTTGGTGTCGTCTGCAAATTTGATGAGTTCCCCATTTATCCCTTCGTCCAAATAGTTGATGAAGATGTTGAAAAGCACTGGGCCCAGAACAGAGCCCTGGGGCACCCCACTACATACTTCCCTCCATGTAGATGCGGTTCCATTGAGGACCACACGCTAAGTACAGCCAGTCAGCCAGTTACGAATCAATCTGGTGGTGATTCTGTCTAACCCACATTTTTCTATCTTATCAAGTAGAAGGTTGTGATTTACTTTATCAAATGCCTTACTGAAGTCCAAGTAAATTATATCCACAGCATTCCTCTGATCCACTAATTTTGTCACTTGGTCAAAGAATGCAATAAGATTTGTCTGGCATGATCTGTTTTTGACAAACCCATGTTGGCTTTTAGTAATGATTATGTTTGCCTCTGGGTGCTCGCTGATTCGTTGTTTGATTATCTTTTCTAGAATCTTCCCAGGTATTGAGGTCAGGCTGATAGGTCTGTAATTTCCTGGATCCATTTTTTTCCCTTTTTTGAAGATGGGAACTACATCAGCTCTCTTCCAGTCCTCTGCTGGTTCCCCGGTGCTCCAGGATCTTTGCTTACATAACTGTAAGCAGGTCAATTACATGACTTAAAATTATAAGAAAGATTTTGAAAATGCCACGTCACTAATAGCAGCAGCAATAGCGCTAATTTATTTAACTTACGTACCACTCGATTCTCAGCAACTCTGGGCAGATCACAACAATCAAAGAAGTCAAAATCAATACAGCAGCATAATAGATAAAGGTAAAAGCTAGTATATGAGATGATGCACTGGTTCTCATTCTTCCTTACTTTAAAGCCTGGGTGATTAGCCAAGTCTTCACAGCTCTTCTAAACAACAGCACAGTTAAATCTCAGGAGGAACCCCATTCAGAAGGCAGGTGTTGCTACAGACAAGGGACACTTCCAGGGTCCCAATAGATGTCACTGAAGGAACCCAGAGCGCACCAACCCTGCAAGACCGAGCTGGCCAGGCAAATGTTATGATAACCAGGCCCTACGCACACAGCACAATTTTACAGTGTTACAGAAAAATATAATCTTGGATCAAAATGCAAACATGTGTTTAATTGAGACTCACCTGGGGAGATGTATTTCGAAATATATCAGTGCCTTCAATCACATCCCTTTTTATTTTTTCCTTGACATTGGTGAATTCTTCTTCAGTCAGATTAATATCTTCCAAAGTGTGACCACAAGATGGACACTGACTGCTACAGTAACGATGAAATAATATAATAATGATTTTATTATAAAATATTAGCATCCTAAATAGGTTTCTTCTTATCATATAACTTAAGCCTCATTAAATTTACCTTTAGCCTGGTAGTACAAGACGTTGAAGAAATTTACATAAGCAAACTCAACTAAATCAGTCTATTGAATTAGCAGCCATTTTTGTTAGTTTTGTTATAGCATGCTGGTTTCTGAAACGATTCTTCTGCAAACAGCATGGAAATGAAGTTAACTATCCTATTAGCAGGTTGGCAAAACAAGTATCTAGTAATATTTTGGTGGCTTATTTACAAGGCTAGATTGAATATTTTGATAGAAAAATATTAAAATATCCATTAAATATTAGGTAAATTTTCAGAGTTATGTGAAAAAGTTTCAACTGCATCATTTCAACATACACCTAAATGAAACAAAAGTTTGTGCATTCCTTCGTTCCTTTTTTTTTCCAGCATAGTCACAAGAAGACACAAAACCTAAGTATTGAACTATATTTAATATTAATTAGGATTTATTGAAACCTGCCCCTTAAAAATCCATGATCTGGCTTGTTACAATTAACCATAATTAAGTTTAACTACACTTTACACTTTGGTCAGAACACCAAACAAACAAACATAATTTTAATCTGTTCTTGGTTGTGACAAATTAAAAGAGAGCAATTTAAAGAGCCTTCACCAAGCTCAGATATATTCATGGGATGTTAAACTATTTAATCATTATTCATAAATGGCACTATTCAAAAGAGACAATAAAGAAGCTAAAAAGGAAGCAAAAAGTCCAGAACACATCATCTCCAGCCAACACCCAGATAAGCAGGGATTAAGACCAAGCAAACAAGCAGAAAACAATAATCAACGAACTAACAAAGAGAAAATCACATCCCTACCAAACTGGCAAGATAAACTACTGTATATAAACAGGGAGCAAATCCCACACTCACTAGCATTTATTTTGTATCTAGTAGGTAATGAAACATCTGCAATGAACAACCAAGCAGAGTGCACCAAGAACTCCACAGTTCAACCCTGAGTTACACACAGTATGTTCTCTTCCATTGGAACCTAACGGCCTTTTCCAAAAGGCAAATGGACTTTCTTGGGGGGTTTTCCTTGAAAATGTTTCACTTCTTATCCAAGAAGCTTCTTTAGTTCTGACTTTAGTTCTGAAAAGCACCTTTAGGACAACTATGACTTGGATGATTGAGAATCTCCATAGACTTCTATTGGGACAATCTTGTTCTTATGGTCAGAAAATGGGGGAAAATTCTCAATCCTATCAATCATTTAAATCTTTACAGATTTTCTAACATTTGAAAACTACATGTTCAAGTATACTCTCAGCCAAGGATTTTTTTCTCATAGAACGCTCAGAACGGAGTTCTGGCACCTTTTTGGGATGGAACCTTGTAGGGTAGGCAAGACGGGTTGTATGACATGTGTGAGTTCCGGCACCTTTTTCTTTTACAAAAAACGCACTGCTCTCAGCCACAAAACTCCTTGGGTAACAGTGAGTTACTATCTCTCACCCCAACCTCTCACAGATTTCTTCCTGCAACTGAATAAATAAAGAGGACATTCAGGCATTGTACTGTACTCTTAAGGCAGATATTCAATTTCCTATGAACTTAAACATACTTTTGCAAAATTATTAGAAAAAAGCCTGGAATTATATAACACTTGAGTAAAAGATGAAAATCTTTCTTTCTGTTCCATTTGAAGAAGTAATTGAAGCCAAACACAAGACAGAACTTTAAAGAAATATATTTACCTATTATTCATGCTTGTTAAATTTCCTTTCCAGTTCTCTCCTGGAATACTATTAAAATGCATAAAAATTAGAATCCAACTACAATAATTTAAACATCCAAAAGAAGCATTTCCTGCTATTAGATCCAAATGAAAGCATCAATAATGTACTGGATATATATTTGGACACAAGCGTTTTCTTAAAATATAAAGGGTTATAGCTAAGCAGTCATATATAGAATTAAAGTGTAACTGCAATTCTATGTAATCACTTGCACATACTGTAAGTCTCATTCACTATTTAAAGTATATTACTTCCAATCTACCTAACAGGCTTTTGTTAGCAGCTAACAATTCACAAGCAGGGACACAGAGCAAATGTAGGAAAATCAGTTGATCAAAATTTATTTGATCAGACTGATCAAAGAAAATAGAGGTTTAGAATCAGCTTTCATGGCTCAGGGACTGTTATTTCTTGAATTACAATAAAGAAAGTGCCCTAATTGTATTGAATTTCTGAGAAGTTGCAGGGAGTTTACGTCTGGTTTGAAATTAAATATTATAAAATATTGCAGCATTTCCCTGTTTCAGCAATCATCATTTAACATATACTACTTTTAAAGAAACTATAGCAGCATTACAACTTATACTTAAGTATTCCATTATTTGTAAAAGCATTAAGAGGTCATTTTTTTAATATGGAGATTCAATAGTTGTCTTTTAAGACTGCTTGATTATCCCATTGACTAGGTTCATGTATCACACTATGCTATGTCTACAATATAAGCCATCATGTGGTTTGCCTGCTTGTAGCTAAGTGCAGTTTATAAACAAAGATTTATAAAATGATTTATGACTAAGTTGAACAAACAAGAAAATTGTTGCTTAATGAATTTATCATGTCTAAGCAATTGAAGCTCAGTCTGATGTGTAAACCCAACCATTGGCTTAAGAGATAATAAACTTCCCGAAAAAAATAACAGTATAGCCACAGGAGCTTGAGTCTGCATATCATGTATTGTACAGCATCATGTGGCTTTGAGTTTTTTACTTATATGTACACAATAGCTGAAGTTTGTAAATAACAATTATTTATTGTTCATATAAATTAGGTATTACTCATTAAAACAATCTTGAATATAACACAGAAAGCTTATAGCAATGTGTGCAAACTTCCCATAGATTTGATAGTTACATATATTTCTCATCAACTTTTACAACATAAGCAGATTATTTACTGATCAGTATTTAAAGTATTAATTTAAGCAACTTTCATCTAAAATAAGAACAACTGTTACTGGACAAGCTTTATTTACCTTTCAAACCACTGCTTTATGCTCAGCACGAGAGATTCATCAGGATAAATTTGATGTTCTCTTAAGTAGTAGAGGATATCAATACATTTATTTTTCAAATGATCATCCTTCACAGGCTGGCAAAAGTCGAAGAAAAGCTTTATTGTTGTCAAACAAGGAGTTAGATTTTCAGTTACCATCTCATGAAACAATTCAAATGCAAGGTTTCTTTCTTGGTTGAGTAGGGCACCCTCAATGCAGTCTCCATAATTTTGTCTTGAATGGAATGAGACTTTTTTAATCTTTTCCAGTAGCACCAAGGTCTCTTTCCAGTGTGGGGAATCACTCAAGCCTTTGATGAGCAAAGAATAAGCTGATGCTTCTAAAGATTTATATTTGGCTTTCATAATATTATAGATATCATAAATTTCTCCTAAATCCTTATGAAAAACGCATATAGTCAAATACTTCACCAAGTGACTATATTCAACATCTCCATCACGTTTAACCACTGCAACCAGCAAGGATTTAGCTACATCTACTGTGCTATGATTATGTATCATGCTATCAAACATAACATCTTCAAAATTTTTATAGTGTTGATATTCTTCTTTTAACTTCTCCCATTCCTTGGCACTCAAAGGTGTGTCTGGAGGAGAAACTTTGTTCAAAGGACTAAAAGACTCGTTTGCAACTGCATTATTTGTATTGTACATTGCCCTCATCTTGGATGATCCAGCAGCAAATGCACTGAAAGGTTTCGGGGGTAGTCTGTCTTTACCAGCTTTTTTCTTCGTCATACTGCCATCTTTAATTTTAATTTCTGTAGAATCTATCGACTCTGCCAGTCTACATGATGTAGAAGTAAAACACCTACACATAGCTGGCAAGTTTTGCTTTGCTGACACAGGGAGGAATGTTAATGTCTGCAAAACCCAATTTCTTATTGGGAAAAAACCCCCCATAATACTGAATAATTAAAAGTGAACTTTTTTAAAAAAAAAAAGAACCAGTTTGTAATAAATATATGAAAAATAAGGAAATTGACAGATTGTCCCAAAAACTGGAACAATAAATGATTGATATCACTAATACATTTAACTATCTCATTAAACCAAATCAGTTTTTATCATTCTCAGAAGAAAATAAACTAAAAGGCCAATTTCAAATGAGAACTTCTTTTCCTTCATTTGTTAAAATACTTGACAGAACCATATTTCTGAAGTTCCTTCATTAGTGGTACCTGCACACAAAAAAGTCAAGAACAAGGATATGAGATTTTCATTCAGGTCAGGCTGCATGAAAACAGATCATATTTCCTTAAAATGACAAAGATAAATTATAAATTGCACTCAGTAAGAATGTTGATAACTCACTTACCGTATCTAATCAGACTTAGTTTGCAATATTTATGATCATTTATTTATTTATTTATTTATTTAGTTATATTTATATACCGCCCTATTCCCTGAGGACTCAGGGCGGTTTACAGGGAATTAAAAATCCAAAATACAAAAATTAAGAACCAAATTAAAAAATATTAAATTGACCCTGTACTCAATTAAAAAGAACCCCAAATTAAAAATTTCTCCTCAGTCTGGGCCCGAGAGCTCGAAGAGCCAAGTCTTCAGGCCCCGGCGGAATGATCGGAGGTCGGGGGCAGTTCTCAGCTCCACCGGCAGCTGGTTCCAGAGGGCAGGCGCTCCCACCGAGAAGGCCCTATCCCTGGGTGTCACCCGCCGGCAATCTCTTACCGGCGGGACCCTGAGCAGACCCTCCCTGTGGGAGCGCACTGGGCGAAGGGCGTTTGATGCCGGCAGCAGGTGTTCCCTCAGATATCCCGGACCCAGGCCATGTAGGGCTTTATAGGTGATAACCAGCACCTTGAATTTCACCCGGAGGGCAACCGGAAGCCAATGCAGCTCACGGAGTAGAGGTGTTACATGGGAGTATCGGGAAACCCCCATTACAACTCGCGCGGCCGCATTCTGCACCAGTTGAAGCCTCCGAGTGGTCTTTAAGGGCAGCCCCATGTAGAGAGCGTTACAGTAGTCCAAACGGGAGGTCACAAGCGCGTGAGTAACTGTGCGTAGGGCGTCTCGGTCCAGATAGGGACGCAACTGGCGCACCAGGCGAACCTGAGCAAAAGCCCCCCTGGTCACGGCTCCTATATGGTCTTCGAAATTGAGCCGTGAATCCAGGAGGACGCCCAAGTTGCGAGCCCTATCGACGGGGGGTAACACCTCACCCCCCATCATTAAGGATGGAATAACTTGGTTAACCCGAGATGCCGATATGCACAGCCACTCAGTCTTGGCGGGATTGAGACGAAGCCTCAATCTTATAGAGACAAACTAACCGTACCTAGCCCTAAAATTGAGGTCTGCAGGAGTATCATGGATCAAGACTCTGATATTATAGAATCTATCACTTGAACAGATATACTCAGCAGCATTAGGCCACCCAGCAAAAATATAAAGGATACAATCCAGTAAGCTCTATTATCTGTTCTAACCACCTTTTTTCTTTTAAATTTAGCATTAGAGTAAATAAGTGTCTTTATTGTAACCAGAGACCAGAATTATTATGCATTGGTCTTTAACTACAATAAAGACACATTTATTAACTCAATAGTTTAAAATAGGAAACTATTTTAAAATAGTTAAAATATGGAAAATGCACAACCAAAATGCTCAGTTAATTTTACACTCTGTGTGTGTGTGTGTGTGTGCATTTTCCATATGACATAGCATTAGGTTAACAGTCATGGATATCTGAGAGTAAAATAAGTAAAATTAATCAGAATGACTAGGCTAGGGATTATCCACCCTGTGGGCCAGCATAAATTGGGCAATGCTATATTTGCATAACATATATAATTGTGTGTTTAATAAAATACATTTAACAGTTTTAATAGCCTATTTACCCATGGGCAAAACTTCATCTAAACTGGATGCCTTTATAACTCTCTTCTAAGACTGAAAGGCATCAAAGAATACCCACCTAAATGAAGGGACCATAATGTTATTTAGGTATTTAAATCAAACTGCCGGCCCGCAGGCCGGATGCGTCATGCCGAAACCACGCCCCCCCAGCTTCGGCAATGTCGAAAAAGTCACGATAGGCCATGTGATGTTGCGAGTTTGACACCTCTGATAGATGATCAGGAGCATATCCTTGGAAAGAGATGCGAGATGTAACAGGACAGTAATATTTTTAATCTGCTGTCTGAGGGCCACACAGGATGAACTTTGGTTGCTTATTGGAAAAGGTAAGCCAAGGCATAGAGCCAGATTTGGTCATCATGCCTCAAAATTAAACTGATCCCCCTTTTCATTAGGGATTTTTTTTAGCAAAGATGTTCTGAAACGGTTACTTCGAGATCTATAATAGAGTGGGGCTTGGGTGGCTAAACTGCTCAGCTATTACTCTACTGGTTCCAAGTCTTGATCTCAAAAAGAGCACAATGGGGTTCAACATATTGCAATAGTTAAATTATAACGTACCTGTAATCTCCCTTTCCTTTCTCCCCTCACCTCGACTCTATAGATTTGAATTCTACATTAGTTCAGCCACTCCACACATCTGACTCAGTAAGCTGCCGCTCGCTAAAGCTTAAACATTGTAATATCTTTAAAGATGCTAAATAGATCGGGGATTCGTCGGAAACACGTGATTAGCTATTTTACACAAGTAATGTAGCAAACCCTCTCGCATTACTACTCTTTTGCATTTTAGCATTTAATAACTATGGGCCTCTCAGTTTAAGGACTGTTATTATAGTATTGTTAGGCCACGTGTAACTGACGGATTGGATGCCAAATTGTGATTTTAATATAGATTTTTATCTGTTATTATTTTATTCTAGAATTTTTAACTGGCTATCGCTTGAGTGTTTTTATTTGTTCTGGTCTCTGACTGTAATAAACCTGATTTGATTACGCTAGCACAGAATATCGTGGCTCTCTTCCTATAATGTCCCTTCTTAAATAAATAAATATCTCCTTTGTAGCTTGCTTGCCAGATTTGGCAGACATTGGGAGCTCCCAGAACAGAAAGTTCAGCTCAAATTATCAAAGGCATCGACTCTACTCTTGCTAGCTAAAGTGCTCGACATGCACGGCATGCTACGAAGCGAAATTTATATTAGTAACTTACATTGGCAGATTTAAAAAGGGCCAACTTAGTCCGGGCGATGAAGGCACCGAGTCAAAACACCACGAAAAAATAAAGGAATAAAAGATCCACGCGCCAACAGCTCGGCAATTTTTCCGGAAATTTCCTCCATCGAAACAGTCTCCTCTGATTGGCAGACTAGCGCACATGATTTCTATGCAGGCGATGGGTAAGAGATCCAATAGCCGGCAAGCGGTAGCCATGTTAATTAAGGGCCGCCTGCTTTCCGTTTGCTCCCTCTACGTCAGGGGTTCCCCAACCTTGGCAACTTTAAGACTTCTGGACTTCAACTCCCAGAATTCCTCAGCCTCGCCATGCTGCAGTTCGGGATACCATGCTGGCTGGCTGTGGAATTCTGGGAGTTGAAGTCTTGCGAAAGTTGGAAATCTCTGCACTACGTTGTACAGTAGCTTCTTCTTTTTTTGGGGGGGGTAAAACTTCAGGAGGAGGAGGGATTATATGACGGCTTCGCCGTTTCCCGGATGTTGCCCATGGTCAGGGGTAGGCAACCTCGGCTCTTTTATGACTCATGGACTTCAACTCCCAGAATTCCTGAGCCAGCTATGCTGGCTCAGGAATTCTGGGAGTTGAAGTCCATGAGTCATAAAAGAGCCGAGGTTGCCTACCCCTGCCCATGGTGATGACGGTTAGCTGGGGAGGCGTCGTACTTGATTGAGGAGGGAACGTCACGGAAGATGGACTGGAAGCAGGCACTGAAAAGCCGGCTGGCCGTCAGCAGCGACCGTGAGTGAGGAGGGAATTTTAGCCCGGTGGCGCCTGGCTGGGGAGGGTCTCTTAAACGAGGGAGGGGCTGGCTGAGAGTCGGGACGGCCCGCCTGCGCTCCTCTAGCTTTGCCTCGATGCAACGCGCTGCCCGCCCTCTCTCGGAATACGAGGGCGAAGAGAAATGCTTTTGTAGCTTTGGCGCGGTTTTTAGGCTCTTGTTATTTCACAATAAATGAAATTTAATACTTTCTATTGAAAATAAGATTTAGTTTACTTCATTGGCCTCTCTGTCAGTCCTAGTAATCATTCAGCGAGAAAGGACAATCTAGATAGGAAGCCTAACAAAGCACATCGCGCTAAGTTGTCACCTGTGCTGGGTTTGTATAATGCAATGAGCTGCAAATTGCTGATCAAGATTTAGTTTAGCTTATGGGGAACAGACCAGTGATTCATGGAGAGAGAGCAATATACACTAGAGATGTCAACATCCAGGGTACCCTGGAAGATATTCCCTTTTCAGAAGAACCTCTCTAGTACTAGAAGACAAAGAGGATTAGGGGACTGAAGGCTAAAAATATGAAGAACAGTTGCAAGAATTGGGTATGTCTAGTACAGGGGTTGCTCTTTAGAAGGCCAGATCCTGAAGCTAAAACTCAAATACTTTGGCCACCTAATGAGAAGGAAGGACTCACTGGAGAAGAGCCTAATGCTGGGAAAGATTGAGGGCAATAGAAGAAGAGGTGGCTGGATGGAGTTACTGAAGCAGTAGGCGTGAGCTTAAATGGACTCCAGAAGATGGTAGAGAACAGGAAGGCCTGGAGGAACGTTGTCCATAGGGTCGCGATGGGTCGGACACGACTTCGCAACTAACAACAACAACAACAGTACAGGGGTAGGCAACCTCGGCTCTTTTATGACTCATGGACTTCAACTCCCAGAATTCCTGAGCCAGCTATGCTGGCTCAGGAATTCTGGGAGTTGAAGTCCATGAGTCATAAAAGAGCCGAGGTTGCCTACCCCTGGTCTAGTAGTTTAATGAAGAGAAGGATGAGGGGTGACAGTGTTCCAATATCTCAGGAGTTGCCACAAAGAAGAGGGAGTCAAGCTCTTCTCCAAAGCACTTGAAGGCAAGACAAGAAGCAATGGATGGAAACTAATCAAAGAGAGAAGCAACCTAAGGAGAAATTTCTTGACAGTTAGAACAATTAGCCAGTGGAACAACCTGCCTCCAGAAGTTGTGAATGCTCCAACACTGGAAGTTTTTAAGAAGAAACTGGACAACCATTTGTCTGAAATGGTATAGGGTTTCCTGCCTGAGCAAGGTGTTGGACTAGAAGACCTCCAAGGTCCCATCCAACTCTGTTATTCTGTTAAATTCAGTCATTACTAAGTTAGAAGGCAGAGGAACTATTGGCCTACCCACTGAGATAACAGCAAGCAGCAGAAAAATAATCTGTCAAGGTTCTATTGCAAGCCATGCCAACAAATCTGGAGAACCACACAGTGACCAACCAAATAGAGGTCAATCTACAATCCAATATTGAAAAGAGAAGGCTTAATAGAGTGTGCAGACTATGGTACAATTTCATATGCTAGCAGAAGACTGTTTAGGATCATTTAATGCAGAACCCTAAATGGAAAAAGATAAGCCAGATGTTCGAACTGGCCTTAGAAAAGACTGAGGAACATAGGGCATTATTGCTGATGTACGCTGGATAATTGAGAAGGCCAATGAATACCAAAAAGACTTTGTGTGCTTCATTGATTATAGAAAGACCCTTGATTGTGATGACCACATCAAGCTCAGAAAAATAAGAATTCCAGAACATCTCATTATCTTCATGAGAAACGTATATACTGGTCAGGCAGCCATAATACGGACAGAACATAGTGAGACAGACTGGCTCCAAGTTGACAAAGGACTGCAACAAGGTTTCAACCTCTCTCCTTATTTATTCAGTTTATATATTGAATATATATTAAAGGAAGTTGGATTGGAACATGATGTGATTTTAAAATTGAAAAAAGAAACATAAATTACCTCTACTATGTTGATGACATGATCCTGATAGCTGAAAATGCAAAAGATCTATAAGCTAAAATAATAAAACTAAGGAGCAAAGGGAAAAATGGGAGTAAAATTAAATATAAGGAAGGCCAAATTAGTTACAAAAAGTACAACAAGCAGCCTTACAATTGAGAGTGAAGATATTCAAGTGGTAGATAGCTTCTTGTCTTTTAGGATCAACCAACGGCAGCAAAGCAACACGTCCTTGACTTATGACTGGTCGAAGTTCTACAGATGCCCCCCCAAAGAAAAGTTATAGCCACATTTTGAAATTATGGCTACTGCAATCATTCACTTTTATGACCACATGATACTGCAGCACCATCCCATCTCTCAACCCACCAGATTCCCCTAGGCCAGGGGTAGGCAACCTTGGCTCTTTTATGACTCATGGACTTCAACTCCCAGAATTCCTGAGTCAGGAATTTTGGGAGTTGAAGTCCATGAGTCATAAAAGAGCCGAGGTTGCCTACCCCTGTCCTAGGCCTTAAGCCTGCTTCTACCCTCCCCCCTGGGTCTCATATGCTCTTAGCACGAAAAGATTTTATGGACATTTCTTTGAACATAGAGAAAGATGTTTCCAATCAGTACATAGGATTGAAATCAAAATTACTTTTCATACAGAAATTTGTTTTACAAAGTAGGCTATATAAATGAAAGGTAATATACTCTTGTTTTGTGTTATGTAGCTAAAAAGAGCGACCAAGAATTGAAGGATGAAGAGATGGAGTTGTTTACAAAATACTACCTGGAATGGAAAGGAGGAAGAAAAAGTACCAGTACCTCTTATGTGAACATCCCACGATTTTATTACAGGGTAGGTCTTCAGTGTTGCTCTATCTAAGGTCTTTAAAATGCACACAACTTTTATAGTAAAATAGTTTAACAAAAAGAATATGCAACCAAGTATATAATTAAAATCATACAAAAACTAGAGTACTATTTCAGTTGGTCTCAGGTTTCTAAAGCTTCAGGTCTTTAAAAGCTGCAGGAATAAGTTGGTTGTTTTGATACAAATAGTCAAACTATATCAGAGAAAAATTTCAGCTTCTTCAAAAGTAAGATACTAGAACAATATTTTTAGATAAAACTTTTTAAAACTGATTTCTATAGATACAGAATCATCTACAATGCTAGACACAATTGGTTTGTTTTTTTACTAGGAAGAGAATTATTTCAGTTATGATGACTGGGATTCTATGTTCACAAAAATAATACGTTACTTCTATGGCTAAGTTGTATCATGTCTAGTAAAACTGTAATGGTCTTGCACATAAAGGTTTGTGATATTTTATTGTATAAATTCAAGGGTCCAATTCAAGGTGTTGGTTATTACTGATAAAGCCCTTTATGACAAGGGACCAGGGTATCTGAACAGCCATCTCATCCCGAAGGGACTAGCTCACTCCACTCATTCCAGTGGAAACTACTTTGCATCCCATCTGCCAAAGAATTTTTAGCTGCTGGGGTCCAGGAGAAGAGCCTTTTTTGCTGTGGCCTCTGCCCTCTGGAATACCCTCCCATTAAAAGGGAGGGTATTCCGGAATAATTTGAAAACTTAGCTGGGACCTGCTACATTGGGGGTGGTTGAATGGATAGAGAAAATCCCCACCTCCAGACCACCCAACATCTTGGTTTTTAGCTTTCCTTTTTAATTTCTCTAATTTTAATTGTCTTGTAGAACTTTTTTCACTTTTTTATCATATTGTAAGCCACCCAGAATCACTGTAAGTAGGTAAATAAATAAAGTATATTGACACTTTCAACTTTCATCATCTAATATGAGGCAGTACTACTATTCAGTGAAACCTCATTTTAATGAACTCATTAACAGAATCCCACTCCAAAGGTTATCCACAAGCACAAGCAATGAAGTTGATTGTGAACCCTGAACTGAACCCTGACTTCCAAGGGTCCAGATAGTTTGCTCTTTTGCAGTTGCAGGGCCTAAAAAGCACAAGTTGGAGATCAGTGTAACTATTAATGTAGTTGGATCAAGGGAATGCTGCTTGTGCAGAGGTCGCAGCTAGATTTTTAAGCGGTAATGGACCATTCCATTCAGGTGTTGATTCCTGCTTGAATCTTGTTATTTCATGAGAGGCCTTAACTAGCCATGGGTGTTACGGATACAACTAGGAGGTGGTGGAGCTGACGCTAAAGAAGACACTCGGGATCAAAATGATCATAGTTCATTTCACAGGACAAAGCCCTAGTCCTCTCTATTGGTATTCTCCAGTTAGAGTCCAATTCCATTCAAATAATTTATTCACCAAATTATTTATCAGAGGCTAGAGTGGTAACCATGGAATGCCTGTTTGATCAAATAAGAAGGAATGAAGACCACGAACATGACATTTGTGCTCTTTTGTGAATTGTTGTTGTTATCGCGACCTTATGGACAATGTTCCTCCAGGCCTTCCTGTCCTCTACCATCTTCTGGAGTCCATTTAAGCTCACGCCTACTGCTTCAGTGACTCCATCCAGCCACCACATTCTCTGTCGTCCCCTTCTTCTATTGCCCTCAATCTTTCCCAGCATTAGGCTCTTCTCCAGTGAGTCCTTCCTTCTCATTAGGTGGCCAAAGTATTTGAGTTTTAGCTTCAGGATCTGGCCTTCTAAAGAGCAGTCAGGGTTGATCTCCTCTAGGACTGTCCGGTTTGATCGCCTTGCAGTCCAAGGGACTCGCAGGAGTCTTCTCCAACACCATAGTTCAAAGGCCTCAATTCTTTGGCGCTCAGCCTTTCTTTTGGTCCAGCTTTCACTGCCATACATTGCAACTGGGAAGACCATAGCCTTGACTATACGCACGTTTGTTGACAGGGTGATGTCTCTGCTTTTTAGTGTGCTGTCTAGATTTGTCATGGCTTTCCTCCTGAGGAGCAAGCGTCTTTTAATTTCTTGGCTACAGTCCCCATCTGCAGTGATCTTGGAGCCCAGGAAAATAAAATCTGTCACTACCTCCATTTCTTCCCCATCTATTTGCCAGGAATTGAGAGGGCCGGATGCCATGATCTTGGTTTTCTTAATGTTAAGTTTCAACCCAACTTTTGCACTCTCCTTCTTCACCCGCAACAAGAGGCTCTTTAGTTCTTCTTCACTTTCTGCCATTAGAGTGGTATCATCTGCATATCTTAGGTTGTTGATATTTCTTCCGGCAATCTTAATTCCAACTTTTGATTCATCTAGCCCTGCCTTTCTCATGATGTGCTCTGCATATAAGTTAAATAGGCAGGGCGACAGTATATAGCCTTGCCGGACTCCTTTCCCAATCTTGAACCAATCAGTGGTTCCGTGTCCAGTTCTCACTGTTGCTTCTTGACCCGCATATAGGTTTCTCCTTTTGTGAATAGCAATGTTTTAATTTAAGAACAGCTTCATAAAGGAGTTGCACACGGCAAATTGAAGCATTTGTCTAAAAAACTAAGTTGCTAGAAAAATGGCAATTGCAGCAGAGGAGAACTTAAGTGTAATGAACACAAAGAACGGATGCTAACCTTGTTTATTTGTGTTATAAGTTTAGATTTCTTAGGTATACTTTCATGGAAGTGATAATATCTAACTTCCTGTTTATTTTCTTTTTCTCTACAGTAAAAAAAAACCTTGACTATAAGGAGAGACTTACTGGATTATAGAAACACATTGGGGCAACAGATGCATTTGTTCTTAATTAGTAACAATGGATAATGAGACAGAGGCAAAAGACAGCCAAAGGTGAAAAAGGAAGGAAAGAAGGAAGGAAGGAAAAATTCACTGTATTTCAACAATTCTTGTAGCACAAATAACATTTATGTAAACAAGTTTCAAAATATACTTGTGCTACAAATTACAATTCTTTTCTTTTTTTAGCTGCCGGCAGAAGATGAAATATTGTTACAAAAATTAAGAGAAGAATCTAGAGCAGTCTTTTTGCAGAGAAAAAGTAGAGAATTGCTAGATAATGAAGAATTGCAGGTATGAAAATTTAGTTTAATTTAATTTCAGATCAATATTTTGGAAACTTTACTGCCCACTAAGTGATATTTCCCTTGTCATTTTTAAATTTCCTTTTTAAGAATTTGTGGTTTCTCTTGGATGAACATCAGACACCGCCTATGATGGGGGATGAAGCAATGATTAACTATGAAAACTTCTTGAAAGTTGGTGAAAAAGCTGGATCCAAGTGCAAGTAAGACCTTTATTTTGAGACACTTACAGGAGCCTGATTTGCCTAGTGTTTTAGTTATGTCTAGGTCAATATTCAGATCTGAGATTTGATGGAGTAAATGTCTTTGGCAGAACTCTAGCTAAAAGGTGAGGAATTCTGAGGGAGATAAAGTGTAGTTTTATGTCTAATAGTAGATGTACAGAGTAGATTCTGGCAGGTCATTGGGACATAAATGAATCTGAAAAAATTCCTGCATGTTTGTTAATTCAAAGAAAGCATGTAATAGTATAAATGTGTAATTAATGTTTTGGGTGGTTATAAAAATTATCTGTTGAATGTCATAAAGTTGTTTTATGATGAAAGGAAAGCATGCATTAAAATATATGAGATATAATAAATGGTTTGGTTGAGCATTTTGGATTTCCTTATATATTAATGGACAAATGTCCCCATTGTCATTTAAGTGAGAATTGTGGTTCATTAAGCAAGGCTCTCCCTATAAGTTCCTGCCAGCTTCCAACAACCATCAGTCAGAAAGGTGGTAGGAAGTTGAAAATCTCAGGTGACTCACAATCGAGCTAACAGGCAGATAAGTGGCGGCTACTGGGTGAGAGTGGGAACAGGAGGATCCACAGGTGGCCAAGAAGACACAACACAAGCATGTGGGGCTTCAGATAGCTGCTAACAGATGAGCAAGAGTGGGAGAGGGTGCATGAGAGGCTGGGGAGACACTGTGAACTCAGCCATGCTCAGGGAGCATGTGTGAGGATGCACAAGTAGTAGAGAGACACAATGTGAACCCAGAAAAACTCAGGGAGGGGTACATGAGTGGTGGGCAGTGCGAGCTCAACAAGACTGGGGAGCCTTGTGGCACAGTAGTTAGAATGCAATAATAAAGGCTAACTCTGTCCACACTCTGGAGTTTGATCCTGACAGGCTCAGGGTTGGCTCAGTCTTCTGTCCTTTAGAGGTCAGTAAAATGAGGACCAAGATTGTTGGGGGCAATATGCCGATTTTCTAAACTGCTCAGAGAATGCCGTGAAGCATTATGGTGTAGTATATAAATCTAAGTGTTATTGCTATTGCTAAGATTTGGGGACAGTGCGCTTTGCCCAGGTGGGTGAGACTCAAGCAAGGTTGCAAAATGCGATCATGTGACTGAGGGACACTATAATCATCACAAATGCAAGGCAGTTGCCAAGTATGCAGATTGTGATCATGTGATCACAGAGGTAATGGGACAGTCAGAACTTGAGGAGTGGTCATAACAACTACTCATTTACAATTGTCATAATTTGAATGGTTGCTAAATATAAGGGCTACTTGTAATTAACAGTGAATATTTGATAGATTGATCTATTTAGGATAGATTAATAAACAGGAAAACAGGATGAACAAGTTCAAGTTATACATAAATTGTGGGAAAAAGTGTATTAAGTACAGATATGAAGAAGTTAAGTGGATTGATAAATTTTCTCAAGTTGCATCAGAATATCAGAAATATATTTAGAATACAAATTTCTATTGTGTTGTTTATTCCATTCATTATATAACTGAGATTCAATCTACAAAGACAAATCTTCAAAATTTCAGTACTAAATTTATGTTTCACAGGCAATTCTTCACAGCTAAAATTTTTGCTAAATTACTTCATAATGATCCCTATGGAAGAATATCTATCATGCAGTTTTTCAATTATGTAATGAGAAAAGGTGAGTCCTTTTGATCCATTGTAACAATATCTATAATAATGCAGATTATATTATTAGATTCCATATAGTAGGTTTGGGACTGCACTCTGTTTTAAACTGCATTGAGAACCATTTTCTTAAAAGTGGGCATGAGCTGGATAAGTAGACCAAAATGAGTGATAATTAATCAGTCTTGTCCGTGTTTTTCTGTTTTAATCATAATTTAATATGTGATAATATTAAATTTATCATAATTATTAATCACATCATCTTGATATACTTCATTATTATCACTGCTAACTCAATACGGTTATTCATTCACTACTACGTGCTATTACGCTAGCGTAATAGCAAATTATAATGACTTATTCACATTTTCACTATTTTTATTTTTTCTAATCCAATGAAATATTGGAAAAATATGGAGAAGATTATGATGATAGTGATGATGATGATGATGACAGAAGTCAGCAAAAGAAAAAAAAAGCAGGGTACCTGCTCTGGAAAGAGCGAAGGACCAGCCCGCCGCACCTCGGCCCAGCCCAGCCCAGCTCAGGCCGACCAGGCACTGATCTACAACCTGGTTGTGTTCATCAAAGCCAGAATGTGCTCAGCGTTAAATCCACGAGGTAGCCCTGTCCCGCCCCCTGGGTGCATGCACATGTGGAGTCCGGCGTGCCTGCTAGCTGTCTTGTCCCGCAGGCTGACTTCACCCAGGACACCGGCACTGGCCGTCTCCTGTGTGCACTCCTGGGGGGGCGGGGCAGAGGTGGCAAGGCAGCTTCTTGCTGGTTCCAGTGGATCTTAGGCTGAGCTAAGATCTGGCTTTGATGGACACAACCACGTTGTAGATCAGTGCCACCTCTCCACCAGCACCTCCAGCCTTGCAGCTACGAGGCATCCCTTTCAACGGGACTGCCCTCACCTGCCCACATGGTATAGGAATGGCTGGCAACAGCATATTAGTGCTGGCAGTCTCTCTCCCTCTCATCACCCCTTCCTGAGCGCGGGGGAAGGAAAGAGATGAGAAGGCGAAGGAAGGAACGGAGGGAGGGTGGGAATGAGGGAGAAAGGAAGGGAGGGTGGGAGAAAGGAACAGAGGAAGGAACAGGGAAAAAGAAACGGAGGGTGAGAGGAAGGGAGGGAGGAAGAGAGAGTGGGAGGAGATAGAAAAAGGGAGGGAGGAAAGAAGGAACAGGGAGGAAGGAATGGAGGGCGGGAGGGAAGAAGGAAGGAACAGGAAGGAAGGGAGGGAGGAATGGAGGGTGGGAGGGAGGAAGGAAGGAATGGAGGGAGGGTGGGAGGAACCATGTCCCAGCACGCGTCCTGGTCCCATCCTCCTCCGCCGGAGACCCTCAGATCTGCCCCAGTCCTGCCCAGGCACCCCTGAAGCGAGTGATGTCGAACTGGCCACGCCCTCCAAGTAGCCATGCCCACCCCAGCCACACACACCCAGTAGGCAACGCCCCCCCATCCACCCCCCCCCGAGGGCAACCACAATGCTGATGTGGCCCTCAGTGAAATTGAGTTTGACAGCCCTGTTCTAAGCCCTCTCCTCTTTCCTGTTTATGTGACCTAGGACAGAGCATATGGCCATATGCAGTCCCCTTTTGCTTCTGGTAGAATATACATGCAAACATATTCAGAACCAACAAGAGGTGGGCAGAAACCCACTAACAAATAAAATAGAGCTGTGGTTTCTTTTCTCTTGCCAGAAAATGTTTGTGTGCCAGTGAGTTTCACGCATCGAATAATTAAATCTGCTTCTTTTAGTTATTTTATGCTTTTTTTTCCTCCTACCTAATGGTTAGAATGATCAGCCAATGGTTGTAGCTGAGGGAGATGGACAGTTCATAAATTTGAAAAATAAATAAACAAATAAATAAAGCCAGAATGCCTGAATCACAACACTGGCTTTGTAACAGTTAATTGTGAGCTTAGTGGGTTAAAAAAAATTCAGGTGTAGGGCAGACATAGAGAAACAAAAGCCAAAAATATTATTTTATTGTACAGAAGATGCCTCTTATGACTACTAAAAATGAAAAGGTTGGAAGGTATTCTAAATCCTTGCATGCTTTTTTCAATCTTGCCTCATACATCTTCCAGTAATGAGAATAATACTTCATGTAGGACTAATTTTCTGTTTACAGATTGAGTTAAATTATGGTTGGTTAAACTTTGGTTTGTTGTATAGATCATAATAATGGGTTCACATGTAGCATAATTATATATTATATAACAAAATGCAAATATAATCTGTGAACCAGTCTTTTGAATAACTTGAATAAGGGAAATCAGGATGGTCATCAGTTAAGCAAAACAGAAATCATAATGGATCTAAAGAGATTTGTAAATTGGCTTTCGGTTTGCGCACACGGCGCTTTTTGATGCACAGGAAGAGCTCTCTCTCTGCCATCCGATCCTTCTTCATTGGAGGACCCTGAAAAGGGTCGAATGTTGCCCTGGAGGGGCGAACACCACAAGGAGGCCTCCTGTGATCGTGGAAGGGTGGCAGCCCTCTGCTTGAATCCGGAGCAGCTCCTTTTGGCCCGAAGAAGTGACCGGCCATCAATATGGCTGATCATTAAGCCGTTCCCTGCCGAAAGCCGAAAGCACTACCTAGCACAACAAAGCAATCTGGAGGACCTGGGTGAGACCTTACCTTTCTTATCCCCCTAACTGCCTGCCTGTGGGACTTTTCTGAAAATTTTCTCCCCCTTTTTTTGAAACAATGGCATTTGTACACTTGGGGAATAACATTTTAAGCCTTAAAGCATGGAGGGGAAAAAATCATCTGATTAAGCAAAGAAATTAAGCAATCTTATTTCTACTCATTAAAAAGCTCCTATTTTTGTGGGGATCTATTAACCTATTTTCTGTTCAAGAGGCGAATTAAGAAAAAAGAATGGACTAATTATACAAAAGCTTTATATTAATCTGGAAAAAAAGTACTTTACAACTTATTTTATATGCTATTGATGACATCTTGTGGCTAAACGTGGAATTGCAAGTAAACCTTTTGCTTATTGTGAGAACTGACTGAATAACAAAGCTGTCCTTGATACTATCTTCAAAGATGTGGGAACACCTGGCACTGAAAACAACTTTTAAGAGCATTGGAGGTGGAAAATTACTGACGTCTATTAAAATAGCCTTCATGGAAGACTTAGCTGTAAACACTAACAAAATGGATGACTATATCCCACCATTTAACTACAAATTGATATTGGACACAATCTTGGCTATAACTGAGCAAATTAAAGCCAAAATGATGAACTGACAATTCAAAAACAAATAGAAGAAGTGGAAATTAACATCAAAATAGGAGATTTCAAAGAGCAACAAGCGCAGCCTACAGAGAACCTTGAACTCCAAACTCCAGCTTCAACTACAAAACTTACAACTCAAAAAACAACACCCGAAGAAAGCAACATTAAGAGTGAAGATATCAAAGGCCTTCAAATACAGTATGTTGAGGATTCAGCTAATCAAACAATAACAACATTAGCTACTACTTTCTACCTAAACCAGATGGAAATAGAAGAAGAAAAAGATCAGACTGAATTAATAGCAATTATATTACATCAAACATCAAAAACTGAGCTATTAAAGCAATATTTCAATGATTATAAAGGGGACACCAGCTTGGCAAAACTGTCATTTGGATGGTCTCCTTGGATTCAAATAAGAGGTGGAGGAAGAAAGGGAGACACATTTAAAAATTCAAAGGTACTAAGATGGAAGTCTGATTGGCACAAAAGGAAGGCGAGAGATTTAAAAATTTAGACTTATCTCTTTTGGGATTTGCAAGGACAGATCTTAAAAAACCTCTTTTGATGGACTAAGGGGAATCTTTATATATATATATATATATATATATATATATATATATATATATATATATATATATATATATATATATATATATATATATATATATATATATATATATATACACAGTAAGCTGATTTTACATCTAGGTTTTAGATCTTTAAAGGAAAACAAAATTAAGCTTTTAGAATAAAATTTTGAACTATACTATAGAATTTAGAATCTTATAACAAAAGATAGTATTTTAATAATTGTTGAACGGTTAAGACAAAAAGTATTTTTCTAATGATTGGTGATTTGTTAAGATGAAAAGTAGACTTTACTGGTAAATCATAATAATGTTTTGTAATGAACAATGTAAGTTTTGTAGACAAGAGAATTATTCTTTATTGAAATAGGGAATTGTGGGTTACCCAAAAATTAAGCTTTTTTCTGTATATTATAGGCTACTTTAGAGTATTTTATTGCAATTAGGTAAAACTTAAAAACAGGATTTTGATATGTATTAGTGAAATTATATTGAAAATTTTGTTAATTGACTAGGTCACAACTAGAAATGTATTAACATGATTACTTTGACTATTTTGACTATGTGAAAACTAAGGGTATCAGAGAGGGAATCTTTATTGATGCAACCTGAACTATTTACAATTTGTTATTTGTTACTTTTGACTACCCAACCACCATATTGCTTCACAAATACATGTATATGTAAATATTAAAAAACCAATAAAGATTTGTAAATTTAAATTTAAGAATGCCAATTATATTCAGCTCTCTGCAACTATATAATAATAATAAGCCTTTATTGTCAAAGTACAACATGTGTACATTGAGATTAGCTGAGCCTCCCCCCCGTGCTCTCTCCCCCCAACACACAGTGACAACAAACCCTCCATCCTACCACACCACAGCAGCACCATATACGTATACATGTAGTATTTGAATTTGTAGAATTTGCTTTAACAGATTTTTAAATTTTTATTTGTAATTAATTTAAATAGGAATATCCAGTTTGCCTTTGTTGGAATACTTGTGAATATCAGTATCTTTCTAATGTTCTTTCAATTTGTTACTATGCCTTATTTTACTTGTCTGGAAATTTATTGGGTATTTTTTAATCTGCTTCACAGTATGGCTGTACCAGACAAGAATAGGCCTCAGTTTATATGATGTAGCTGGACAAGGTTACCTCAGAGAATCAGTAAGTGAAGAATAATAATTGATATGTTTATCTAATGTAACTGAAATTATTTCTGTTGTCTTTATCTTCATTCAAAAAGAGCAGTTGAAGGGAACATATTTAATAATCAGCTGTTTATATATAATCAGAAAGATTTCAAGCAAGCCACCAGGAGTACTGTAATTGTGACAGTACAAATTTGATTAATAAATTAAATCATATTTTAATATAATTATTTATGGGAGAGTATTGTTCACATAACATTAATTAATTATGGACTGATATTTGTAATAAGTAACCCCTCTGCATTTCTAAGAAATCTTGACTGTAGAGTTAACTTAGCTTTTTTTGAACTAAAGAGGATAACACTGTGATACAACTCTCACAAATGGAGTCCTATATTGCCAGATATTTTTGACAATTACAAGTAATCCTCGACTTACAACCACAATTGAATCCAAAATTTCTGTTGCTAAGCAACACAGTTAAGTAAGTCTTGCCCCATTTTATGACCTTTCTAACTGCAGTTGTTCATTGAATCGCTGCAGTTGTTAAATCAGTAATATGGTTGTTAAATGAACCTGGCTTCCCCATTGAGTTTGCTTGTCAGAAAGTCACAAAAGGTGATCACATGACCCTGGGACACTGCAACCATCATAAACACGAGCCAGTTGCCAAGTGTCTGACTCTTGATCACATGACCATGGGGATGCTGCAATGGTTGTAATTATAAAAAAGCTCATAAGTCACTTTTTTCAGTGCCATTGTAACTTTGAATGGTCTGCTAAGTGAATGGTTGTAAGTCGAGGACAACCTACACACTTCCCCATTAATTGTGCATGCATCAGAGAACAGATACATTATGTGACTTGCGGGGTTAATAGAGGACCATATAGAGTTGTTGCCAGTTCTTCTATAGAGAAAAATACTATGAAAGCACCTAGAGAAAAAAAAAAGATGCTCAGTCTGTTTCTACTACAAACTATAGGAAAAATGTTAAAAGTTTCAGCTTTAATCATAATGACATCTGTGGTATAAGTATACATTTTCTTGTTTAATTTTCTAGGATTTAGAAAATTATATATTGGAACTCATTCCCACATTGCCACAGTTGGATGGTTTAGAAAAATCCTTTTACTCATTTTATGTATGCACTGCTGTCAGAAAATTCTTCTTCTTTTTAGATCCTCTCAGAACTGGTAGGTTTAAATTATTCCTCTTTTTAAAATTTGAATCCAGTAATGTAATCCAAACTATACAAATACATACCTGTTTTGAATATATTATGGTTTATATGATCCAGTTTCCCTTCTTTTCTATCAAAGAAATGATTAAAAGATTGTTGCTAAGATTATTTTTCCAGTGATTAATTTTAAATATAACTAATGATGCTAGGTTGAAATTATCTTGCTTCCGTAAATCATAATTATTGAAACTATGAAGATTAACTCAGTTTCTCCAGATTAAGGCATTATGCAAAACGATAGTAAAAATTGGAAAATAGGCTTCCAATTTTTCTTGGATGTATTAATGTATTCTTAATGAGATGAAGGCTTGCTCATAAATCTGGAAACCTGTGTCATAGAAAAATTCATAGAAAAAAAGATTTGGTACTAATTTAGTTTTTGACTGAAACCTTCAGCCAGGAAGGGATTTCTTTTAATTAGTCTTGTAAGTTTTTTGTCTGATACATTTTATAACAATATAATAGCTAAATCATCATTGTCAGTTGGTTGAATTTATGCAGAGCACAGTGATCACAATCATGTTTTTCATATGTTAAAGCTGTCATTGACAGATGAAAATTTTCTTGTTCACATTTTTATATTACCTTTGAGATGGCAAATTATAAATTGATGATGATGCTTGTGGAAAATAGCTGAACTGTTGTAGCTTTACATGAATTTGATATGACACCCAAGCCCTCAGTTTTACCATTTGCTATCACAATAGTAGCTGCTTCACTTAAGAATGAGCTCTGCATGCAGATAGGGCTTTCTTTCTTATTGAAGTAAATGAAGTAGTAGTTATTTGCATGGGAATTGACTGGTTCAGGTTACACTGGCATAAACAGCATTTATAACAAGCAATGGAATAAACTGTATATTCCAGACAGTTCCTTTGCCTGTGATACCTTCCTGAAGTAGTTCTGACTGTGTGGATAATTGTAATAAATGAGATTGTAATTGCTGTGTTAATCCTTCAAGTAGGTCTCGTTAGCATCTTTGTCTTGATTTCAGCAGCAATTCTGACTTTTCCAAATATAACCATAGGTGTTCCCCATTCTGTTCTACACCTTTAGAAATTTATTTTATTTTTATTTATTTTAATCCCATTTATATCCCGCCCTTCTCCGAAGACTCAGGGCGGCTTACAATTTAAGCACAAACCAATGTGCTTAGCAATAGCCTTCATTCTATGTATATGCCTGCTTATTGGGGCTTTCCCCCCCCCCAAGCAGCATTATTACAAAGTCAGCTTATTGCCCCCAACAATCTGGGTCCTCATTTAAATAAGGAAGCTGCGTCAAAATTGAATAGACATTTACTATCCCCTCCTCCAGAAATCTAGTGGTGAATGGAATTATTTCCCCCCTGCTTAATGTAGTACAGGAATATTGGAGAATACTTTGTTTAAAAGGAAGCAGACATTTTTTAAAAAATAAACTAAATAAATTTCACCAATATTAGGGGATCTTAATAATAACAGCAACACAATCTATTTAAATGACATAAACATTTTTTCTTTCTTGTTAAAAATAAATATTTTGATAAAAATAATACCTACAAATATACTTTCACAGTGTTTTAATGAATCTGAAATGTTAATAATTTTATTAATTTATAACATTAATTTTAAAACCATTCTTATTTTTTACAACCTGAACTGATAGGTCAAAATGTTGATTTATTTCTTTTGAATTCATTTCAGTATTGTTTGGCTGTTACCTTTCTTAAACCTAAAAATATCACAGTCATTAACTAGTGAAAGTATTATTTTTTCTTTTCCAGGGAAGATAAAGATACAGGATATTTTAGCCTGCAGCTTCCTAGATGACTTACTAGAGGTAGATATTTTTAAGATACTCTTTTGACTTTTGACTTGTTCTTTACATTTGTTGATAGCTAACGTAATATTTCCTTATCTATTCAGTTACGTGATGAAGAACTTTCTAAGGAAAGTCAAGAAACAAATTGGTTTTCTGCTCCTTCTGCTTTGAGAGTTTATGGTACGTTGCATGTGTAAATAGTTTTGAACTACATTTTCTGCATGAACTTTCCATTTACATGGCACAAAGAGGACCTCATAAATTACTATATTTACATCAGAATTAATGAAAGTCATTCCAGCAAAACCTGGTTAAGGGGGAAAATAGACAATTCCATCCATTTCCCAGAAGTGCTGATTTTTACTATCTTTGTACTTTGCTCAGCCTTCTGCTACCACTATTTATCTTTGGGGATGATCCCGAACCTGGATTTTTCCCCCCTTGCCATACAGTTTATATATATCCTCTGCCATTGTTTAAATAGTGCATCCATTGTCAAAACAAAAATAACAGTTTAAGTAGAACATATATTTTAACTACAGAAATTCTCTCCAACAATAACAGTTGTACTTTTTCCTGTCTTAACATATCTTTTTAAAGTTCATTCCATGTCTTAATATAATTATTTTGAAATACTGTTCATATTTGTCATAGTGTTATCCAAATATTTTACCTTTTTTCAATATTAAAACCTGTTTTATTCATCAATTGTTTGTTCTTATATTTTCATATTTTTGTTAACATCTTTTTCTTCTGCTTATTAATCTTAGAACCTGCTAATGCATTAAACTCTAATATAACCATTGATAATTCAAATTTTTTTAAAGAACCACCCAAAAACAATATCAAATTATCAGCAAAAGCCCTTAACCTATACGTCTCTTTTTTATTTTTACATTCACATTCCCTCAATTTTGATTTGTTTGTTTGTTTGTTTGTTTTAATTTTTCAGCCCCAAATGTGTTTTCTTTCCTCTTACATAAAATTTGGATAGAATTTTCTAATATCCATGTCCAAGATTGTATTGAAATGCTGCTGCAGAATTTGCCCCCTTGTCTCCTTTCTAAAAATGCACTAAAACATCTCTTGGAACATTTCTTGTTATAGTAAATCTAGAATTTATTTTATAAATAATTACCAATTTCTGCCTATGTCTGAGCCAAGTTTTAATAATCCTTTTTCTAATATCTTCATAGACATGTATTATAGCTTAAGTCTCAAACAAAAAATTTCCTCTCTCAATTCTAAAAAGCCAGATTACCTAATTTTATTTTCAACTCTTTAGAACTTCATTCTTACTGTCTAAAATTTCCACTTTATTGATGATTTGTTCTACCTCTAGAATCTATATACAATTTTACATCTTTTATACTTCTTGTTTCATCTTCTCTTTCATCTTTACCAGTCTTTCATCCATTTTTTTCAAAAGCTTATTTCCCATTTGTTCAGATAATCTTGCATAACTATTTTCTCTGGAGGCTGCCATAACAATCTACTCCTACCCTCTCTTGCTGTTTTTCTTGTAATTGCCATTATGTTATTATAATCCAAAAGTGAGAATACTTCAAACAAGCAAAAGAAAAAGGCATGTTTCTCTCTTATTCCCGTTTCTCTGTAACTTCAAGCTGCAACGGTCCATATTTATTTATTTATTTATTTATTTATTTATTTATTTATTTATTTATTTATTTATTTATTGTATTTATATACCGCCCTATTCCCGAAGGATTCAGGGTGGTTCACAGGGCAATTAAAACAATACAAAAAAGAATAAAATAGAATTAAATTAGTAAAGCCCACAATTCCTAATAACAATAAAAATTAAAATTTTAAAATTAATTTCATATAATTTAATTAAATACTTTAAAATTTAAAATCCCTCAGTCCAGGCCAGACAATTCGAACAACCAGGTTTTTAAGTCCCGGCGAAAAGAGCAAAGGTCGGGGGCAGTCCGAAGCTCCATCGGCAGTTCGTTCCAAAGGGCGGGCGCACTCACAGAGAACGCCCTCCCCCTGGGAATCACCCGCCGGCAATCTCTAACCGGCAGAATTGCTCCTACCGCTTTTGTTTTATTACATGGGTTTCTAATATTCATAACTGATCTTTATAAACTTCTCAAGACAGAAATTTCTTTTCTGTGCATGTGATGAAAATTAGGGTTTTTTTACTCTAGAAATCTAAAATGATATGGCATATATGTTTATACCATGGAACTTGAATAAATGCAGCTTGCTTATTACACATCTTTCCTCTTTATCTTTTAAGTGTAAAATGGTACAGAAAATGCATTTCTCCCTTTCATATTTCCCTTTTCCCATCCTCTGCAGGCCAATATTTAAATCTTGACAAAGATCACAATGGCATGCTTAGCAAAGAAGAATTGTCTCGATATGGAACAGGGACACTAACCAACATCTTTTTGGATCGGGTCTTCCAGGAGTGTCTGACCTACGATGGAGAAATGGTATTCCACACATAAGATAGCATTAGCAGACTGTGCTTCGTGAAACAATGTTTGTTCTTTTAATTGATCTGTAGTTTCTAAGATTGTAACATAAAATGCATATTAACTAAATAGAATGAAAGAAACATTCACATTTCACTGGCAGCTGAACGCCACACATGGTATTTTTCATAACTGACTTTGCATTCTTAATGGGAAGAAGAAATCTCATTGTGAAGGGAGCACAGTGAGTTCTTCATTATTTCTCTTTCTCTGCCAAAACCAGGAACAGTGAACAATTTATAATCCTGAAAGTAGCTGACATGAATATACAAGCATAATATCTAAAGTAGAATTATAGAATTTCCTTTTAATATATGCCGTACTTTTAATTTTCTAGATGGAGTTTTGGACTTTGATTCCTATTAACTCCAAGATCACATCTTATAGAGAATTATTGTGACATACAATAGGACATCTACATGCTTTTTAGGACTTTCTGCTAGAGAATTTATTCTAAGCTCATATGAGACTAGAATCTGGTAGAAAGCTGCAAAACCATTGCCATTAACGATAATTATTCTTAAATGCTAGTCAATTTTTTAAAATTGTCCTAACCTAATAACTGTTTAACTTTCATCAGTGGAATGACAAATAGCAATAGATTAATCTACTGCGTACACATTTGTTTCTTTAATTTGAATTCTGAGCAGCTCTCTTGTAGCATTGATAGAAATCTATGGGGATGTTGCTTAGCCAGTTAAAAAAGCATTTTCTGTTCACTTTTTTCCCCCTTCAGTGGCCATTTCTATTTCATGCTGACTTTCACTAAAAAGTAACTGCTCACCTACAAGGAAATAGTCACCAATTATGGTTTGCTTGCAAAATCAATTTAAAAAGAGGACTATAATAAACATGATTGCATCTGCTTTTAGGACTATAAGACGTACTTGGACTTTGTACTTGCATTAGAAAACAGAAAGGAACCTGCAGCTTTGCAGTATATTTTCAAATTGCTTGATATAGAGAACAAAGGATACCTGAATGTCTTTTCCCTTAATTATTTTTTTAGGGTAAGTCCCTTTTTGTGAAGGTAGGTCATTCTTTTGTACATGTGTTGTTGTAACCATTGTGCCTTTGCTTAGAAACCAGCTGGTGATTGCTTTAAAGTACCTCTATTTATTACAAGGCTTTTGTCAAAAATACACACATTTAAAATTTTACATTAAAAAATCAGTTATTTTCAGAGCATCATACATTATGGTACCATATTGCTGTGCTTATAATTAAAGATGAGTTTTTCTAAAGAATTAATAAGCCCAGCTTCTTTTAAGGAAAGACTTGCTAATAACCTCTAATGGTTAATAGGCTATTTTTTTTAGCTACTGCCATGATGGAAAAGCTTAAATTGCTGTCTAATTATATGATAACTTTTAGTGTAAATTTTAAAATACCCTTTTTATTTGTTTTGCTAACTTCACTGGGAAATAATTCAGATTAACAAAATTTACAGATGATGTTTACTAATCTCAGCAAAATTAAGTATTTCACAAGCTACACTGGTTAATATATCGACAGTTTCACAAAGATCTATCAGTATACAGTAAATATTAAGACTGGAAATACTATCTTAGCCTTCACAAGATCAATATAAATGTTAGTTGACTTAACCTTTTTTGTATTTTCAGCAAATGGAATATTCCTTTTTGAAATTGTGATAATGAATTCTTTTACTGTTAAAATCACATTAAGATATTACGGTAATACATTTTGTTAAGAGTCAAATAATTAAGCAGCCTTAATTATTATTTGTAGAACATATACCATCCCACCAATCCCCCCCCAGCATGTCACCTAAGATTGTTCCTCCAATTTGGTGGCTACCAAACAATATTACATTGTGAATTATCCAAGAATAGGCTAATTCAGTCAAAGGTTTTTACTGTCAAACCCCACCCCCCCCAACCTCTGGAACCTTTTCAAAGCCTTTACAATAAACGCTCTGCAGGTTTAAACTACATCAGGAAGTATGGTTTTTTTAGCAGCATGAAGCAGATTAATTCCTCTGTAATAACACTTTGGCCCTTCATCTTCCAATTATTTTTTTCTGCCAGCCTACACATAATAGTTAGGCTCAAATTTTGAGGCTAAAGGCTTATTTTAACAATGAGACATGCTGCTCTTAAGTTCTTTTTTAATGGGCTAAGAGTTGGGAATGATTGCAAATAGATTGAGCAGATGGTCTGTCTTTTTTCTCTTGGTAAAATCGATCGCATATTTTGTACTACAAGATCTGAATGTAACCCATGCTATTCCTGAAAGGAGTTGGATAAAGCTAACACAGGTCCACAGCTTTCCAAATAATTCATATTCGCCAGAATCAATATCATTAATATTACCAGTATATGCTTTGAATTCCAAGTTCACACTGTTGTGTCTCCACTTAAATCTCTTAGTAGTGGGACATCTAGGCCCCTTAAATATTATGAAGAGATAATTAATACTAGCTTTCCTGTATAGAATATTATAAAATGAAGAGGCAGTGGTAAGGCCCTTCCTCAAGAAACCTGCCTTGGATCCAGCTATTTTAAATAACTTTCGTCCTGTCTACAACCTTCGCTTCCTTGCGAAGTTTGTTGAGAGCGTGGTAGCACGGCAGCTCCCTTAGGTCCTGGAGGAAACTGAGTATCTGGATCCATACCAATCGGGTTTCAGGCCCGGGTACAGCACGGAGACGGCATTGGTCGCGCTGGTGGATGATCTCTGGCGGGCCCGAGATAGGGGTTATTCCTCTGTCCTGGTCCTATTAGATCTCTCAGCGGCTTTTGATACCATCGACCATGGTATCTTGCTGCGACGTCTTGAGGGGTTGGGAGTGGGAGGCACCGTTTTACGGTGGTTCTCCTCCTATCTCTCGGGCCGTTCGCAGATGGTGTTGGCAGGGGGGCAGAGGTCAGCCCCTAGGCCCCTTAATTGTGGGGTGCCTCAGGTGTCAGTACTCTCGCCCCTCCTGTTCAACATCTATATGAAGCCGCTGGGTGAGATCATCCGTGGTTTCGGGTTGAGGTATCATCAATATGCTGATGATACCCAGCTTTTCATCTCCACCCCGAACCAACCCAGTGATGCCCTCGAGGTGATGTCCCGTTGCCTGGAAGCGGTACGGATTTGGATGGGGAAGAACAGGCTCCGGCTCAACCCGGCCAAGACTGAGTGGCTTTACGTACCGGCATCTCGTTTAGTCCAAGAGGTTCCATCTTTGGTTATGGGAGGAGGTGTGCTACCTCCCATTGATAGGGCACGCAATTTAGGTGTCCTCCTGGATTCATGACTCAGTTTTGAAGATCATATTGGAGTTGTGGCCAGGGGGCATTTGCCCAGGTTCGCCTGGTGCACCAGTTGCGCCCCTATCTGGACCGAGATGCCCTACGTACGATCACTCACACACTCGTTACCTCCCGTATAGATTACTGCAATGCTCTCTACATGGGGCTGCCCTTGAAGACCACCCGGAGGCTCCAGTTGGTGCAGAATGCGGCCGCGCGGGTAGTGATGGGAGCATCCCAATACTCCCATATTACACCCCTCCTGCGTGAGCTGCATTGGTTACCGGTTGTCCTCCGGGTGAGATTTAAGGTGCTGGTACTTACCTTTAAAGCCCAACATGGCTTAGGCCCGGGATATTTGCAGGACCGTCTGCTGCCGGGAACGACTTCCCATCGCCCAGTACGCTCACACAGAGAGGGCCTCCTCAGGGTGCCGTCAGCTAGACAATGTCGGCTGGCGACCCCCAGGGGGAGGGCCTTCTCTGTGGGAGCACCAGCCCTGTGGAACCAACTCCCCCTTGAGCTCCGGATGGCCCCGGATCTCCGGTCCTTTCGCCGCGGCCTTAAAACTTTCCTTTTTCATCAGGCTGACCTGGACTGACGACAGGGTTTTTAAAAATGTTTTTAAATTTTGTTTAGTTTAACTTATTTATTGGAGCTGTTTATTTAATTTCTTTTAACTTTTGTATTGTTGTTTTTATTGTTGTTAGCCGCCCTGAGTCCTTCGGGAGATAGGGCGGCATATAAGTCCCATAAATAAATAAATAAATAAATAAATAAATAAATAAATAAATAAATAAATAATAACTACAGTACTTGCTACCTGTATATTTTTTCATCTTTGCAAAATTGCACAACTATGGCAATTCTAATTAAGCTTATTTCATTATATACATAATTTCATCTTTAAAAAATCCTCATTTTTAAAATGTTATTCATCTCCTTAATCTCTGACCCTGTAGGCTATTCAAGAACAAATGAAAATCCATGGACAAGATCCAGTTTCTTTTCAAGATGTGAAGGTTAGAATTCTGATCAAAATATATTCGTGCGCAATACTTAATGAACTTACTTTTGAAATACTTCTCTGATAGTCAGCAATATGGTTACATATACTGTATACTGGTATATGCATAGCTTATGTTACATAATGTTGATTTTATTGCATAAGGAGAAATATTTTTCTCAAGTGTTGCATTCTGGCTATATTTATTCAAATTACAGTATCTTAAAAATACGAAGTTATACTTACTATATAAGGTAATTATTTAAGTTTATTATAGTTTCCCACTCCCATAGAGTCTGGGCAGCTTACAAATACAAATGCAAAATGGTGAAAACTATTAACAAAATATAACCACGTAGGTAAAGGGACCTAGAGCGCACCAATTCTGCTATTACATACCAGGGAAGCAGAAATTATTGGAGATAGGTGGTTCCTCAGATATCCAGGCTCCCTGCCATAAAGGGCTTTGTAGGTAACAACTAACGCCTTGAATTGCACCGAGAAACCAAATGGCAATCAATGCAGTTCACAGAGCAGTGGTGACAATAGGCATACTGGGAGGTGCCCATTACTGCTTCAAATTTCACTTTGTAACATTTGTAGCTTCTGGATTGTCTTCAAGGGCAGCTTCATGTAGAATGCATTGCAATAATCCAGTTGTGGGGTGCAGAGTAGGTATTCACCTCCACAGAAAGGCTGATTTATTTTTATTGAGATTAGCTATCAGAATCTTGCAAGTCTAGTTCTGTCATACCTCTTATTCCTTCTTATACTTTTAATGAATCAAGGAGGCATCTACCTAAGAAGCTTCCAACTGTTATCTCAATGGTCTGCAGTTAAAAGAATTATTGATCCCTTGGCAACTTATTAATGGAGCTTATATATTTCCATCCAGGTCATCTTATTTATTGCATATTACTACACATTGTATTTGTGCTATGTAGTCTTCTATTGTTCAGAAGAACAAAAAGGTATAAGAAGAAAACATTTAGTTTGATCAAATAACTTGTTTTTTATAGGCTTATAAGCTTATACCATGAGATTCTTATAATAAAATAAATTTTATTTTTTTTCTAGGATGAAATCTTTGACATGGTAAAACCTAAGGATCCTTACAAGATTTCACTTCAAGATTTAATCAATAGTAGTCAAGGAGACACAGTTACCAGTATTTTAATTGATCTTAATGGCTTCTGGACTTACGAAAACAGAGAAGTTCTTGTGGCCAACGATAATGACAATACAGCAGATCTTCTTGATACGTGATTTAACAGAAATAGATTGTACTATTGGAGATATGCCCAACTGATACAGTGACTGGTGAGGCTGAACAGCAAATTCATTGCACATTTCATTGAAGTTTCCATTTAACTCCAGATGGACATCTTTTTTAAAAAAAAAAAGTGAAATGAACCTCGTTTTTAAAAAATGCTTACTAAGACCTGTTATTACCGTATTTTCCGGCGTATAAGATGACTTTTTAACCCATGAAAATCTTCTCAAAAGTTGGGGGGTCGTCTTATACGCCCAGTCGTCTTATACGCCGGAAAATAGTACATAAATCAATCGAGCATCCCCGTTCATGCAAAGCAACTTCAAGCCTCCTTAGTCCAGTACCCCCTCCAACATGACTCTCCCTTCCCACCCCCAAGAGCCTCTAAGCCCCTTCCCCTCCCCCTTGCAAACGCCAGACCCCGGGAGCGGCAGGAAGCCCCTCACCCAAGCAGCATCTGAGCATAAGCAGAGCGCACCCTGCTACCCGCTATCTCTCCCGGCAGTTGTCTTCTACAGCTGCAGGAGGACCCTGGGTAGAGGGGGCGGCATGTCGGGCCCGGCAGGCCCGACATTCAGCGGGGCCTCAAGACCACTCACCGGCGATCCGGCAGACGCCTGCATCCGGCCTCGCAACCAGCCGCAGAAGCCCACGCCCGGCTTTCCTTCCCCCCACCTGCACCCGGTTCCTGGGCCCCGGCCCCAGCTGCGGACCAGCTCGCCAGCGACCAGGCCGATGGACTCCCGCCCGCCAGACGCTGCACTTTGGGAGACGCTCCCCGGCGGGTCGGGGAGGGAGTGCCAGCCTGCCGCCAGGCCATTCCAGGAACTTCCGGGGACTTCCGGCGGGCCTGGCGCCCCTCTCGCCCGCAGACCATGCAGCGGCCCTCGCCAGCCGGCCTCGGCATGGCCGCCCCAAGCCCAGCTCTCCAGCGCGTCTTCCGAGCCCACCTGGCTGACTGCCTCCTGGGCGGGGCTTGGCTCCAGACGCGCGGCTGCTCTGTCTGCAAATGTGCTCTCAAATGGGTGGGTGGAAGGAAAAGCCCCTTTGGGCTTCAAAAGGGAGGCTTTGCACCATCTGCATCAGACGGGGCTGAATTGGGTTTGTGTCGGACACTTGGCAACTGGCATGTAAGTATTTTCCGGCGTATAAGACGAAAAATCTTGAAAATCTTCTCAAAAGTCGGGGGTCGTCTTATACGCCGAGTCATCTTATACGCCGGAAAATACGGTAAATGTTAAAAAGAGCTGTTGGTAAATTGATGTTTATTTAAATCATTTTTGAATCTATAGTAGCAATCCATACTGGATTTTTTGCAAATTATATCCTTTAGAAATTTTCTGGAATATTTCAGTTTTGTGCTGTTGAATTACGTTTGCTAAAACAAAATCTATTGTTTCTCTCTGTGTGTAATTACAAATGTGCAACCTAATTCTAGAAATTAACAAGTAAATAGTACCTGTCAGCTGGACCATATTGATGTAGTCAAACAACACCGTCATTTCCACAGAAGACTAATATATTAAGCAGCTATTTGTATAAGTCACTCTCCCCAATCAGTTGTCATCCAGAAGTGTTGAACTTAATTCTAGCAATATGGCTCTGCTATCTATTTAGATCCCATGTTAAAGAATGTTGGTATAAATAATACTTTAATTCCAAAAATGCAAACCATGGTAAGTTAAAATGCTTGGATAATGATCAAGTGTATTGTCATTTTGTCTGTATTGGGTGCAGTTTTTTAAATCAGGTCTTAAGCATATTATGTCCTGATTAAATTTTGGTTTACCCTAAGCTTTAAGGATGAGTGACAGAATAAATCTAAGACTGAGTAAAGTACTGTTGTAAAATGATGATGCATAAATAAGCTAGCAGAATAAGTATGGCATATTTTACAAACACACTGGAAGCATTGAGTGTCTAAATATGTAAGAGCAATAAATAGAATACATTTTTTAAAAAAGACACTGTCTTAATTGCTTGCAACTGATTAAATCTTGCTAAACTCAATGCAGATTAGATCTTGTTATCAGTCCCATGGAGGAAGAACATTATGGCAGTTTTTGCTCCCCTTTTCAGATATCTAACATCGATTGTCAATCCTATAACAACATCCATGGACTCAACTATCATTATAATTATATTAAATATACATTTTAATGCATTTACAAGAAAAGAAACATCTCATTTGCATATTTGAAGAAATATTAAAAAGGTAAGGCACAATGACTGAAGAACCTCATAACAAACCCTTCCCTATTCAATATAGTAGGAACATTTCTGACTAGCAAAAATTAGAACAAGGTAACCAGTTTATTAACTATGTTGCCTTAAAACTTTTTTATCCTGTACAGTGATTTGAATAATTATGTTACACGTTTTATAGCCGACTATATCATTTTTGTAATCCAAAATGGATGCATATATTGAGAAACTGTCCAAACATTTTAAAAAGTACCAAATGAGCAGTATACTAGATGAGATTTCTCCCAATCAGATGACAATGAAGGCAAAAGGATATATTCTCTATCTTTGCCATTTTCATGTACTTTATTATACTATATAATGTATTGCAGTTTCTTTTAAAATTCCAGCTAAATTAAATAAATGTATATGTTTAAGAAGAGATTGAAGGGGCAATGTAAACTACTGAAGTAATTGCATCCAGAAAGTGTTTAGGGAGCGGAACAACTTTCCTGAATACATCCATTTATGCCACATGCACACAATCCATTCAGCTTTGATCTTTATCAGCTTCATGTTACAAAGGTTTTATGGATTGTCCTACAGAAAATTTCCATTTTCAGTGTTTCTTAGGATGAAAAACAGATTTTTAGTTTGAAAATTCACAATTGTTATTAATAGGCAGTTCTTCCTATTAAAAATATTTCCAAGATGTTAAATTTTACATGTGACTAAGTTCAGTTTTTAAGGTTGGAATAGTATGAAACTATGAACAATACAGTACTAATAATTCATCATAATTCATGAACAGCACATTCATTTAAATTTTTGCTCAGTGTTTACATTCAACAATTCACCTTCTAATATTGATATAGACTAAGCATCAACTCTTTGGAATAGTGGAATTTTTTCTATTACATTTTGTAAAGCCTGAGATTTAATATCAATCAACTGATAAATCTTTAGATCCTTCTTTGTTGGACCTACAACACTTTTCCTTTATCAATTTTTAGATGAATTTTAGATCATTATTTACTTTAGCAAATATTAACAAAACCACATGAATTAGATGACTGCTGGACATTCATATAAACATGTGCAACAGTGCAGTTAGACTAAATCACAAAGGTATACATTTTCCAGTTAGTTTAAAATTTTCATCTAGCTTTCAGTAAATAATGTTATAAAAACATAACAGATTTTTAAACAAAAAAAGAAGCAGTTATCAGTCCATAACTATCATGAAGGCACCAGGTACTTGGGAAAGACCTTTTACTTCTGCATAGAAAAATCAAAATAGAACCCATTTATTTCCATTTCATACTAGGTGAAATAAGATATTTTGGCCTTTATTAGACAGAGATGGACTGAAGAAACTAATTTTAATAACTCGCATGGCCATATTTTTAAATAAATTACATACCACTAAACATGCCAAAAAGGACCGACTGATGTTTGGCAATTCAAGAAATGATATTGTATGTCATTCTAAGCAGACACTACAGTAAAATCTCGTTTACTTTCTACAACAGACTCATGCTCTCCTTCACTTTCAAAATTGAGATTCATAAATGTACTACACGCTGTATCCCTTGGCTGGGCGGTTTGAACAGACATCCCTTCTTGGCTCTGCTTCTGTTGTTCTTGAAACCTCCTTTCTGCTTCCTCTGACAATTTGTTCTCTTCCTCTTCTTCCTCCTCCTAAAAGAATTGATATATTTTACAACAGGTTACTTCTCAACAAGCTTTGATCCTATCAAATACTTTGAAATACCACATCACTGTTGCAATCTATTGTAAATGCTCTTTTTTTTTTCTCCGAAGACTCAGGGTGGCTTACAATCTAAGAAGCACAAATCAATGTGCTTAGCAATAGCCTTCATTCCATGTATATGCCTGCTTATTTTTACAGTCAGCTTATTGCCCCCAACAATCTGGATCCTCATTTTACCTACCTTGGAAGGATGGAAGGCTGTCAACCTTGAGCCTGGTGGGACTCGAACCTGCACTAATTGCAGGCAGCTGGTGTTACTTAAGGAGGCATTACCCCACTGCTCCACCAAGGCTCTTGATAGAACTTTCAAAAAATGCCCAGAATTGTAGGTCGGAACATGTGTCTGAAGCTAAGCTGCTAATTGATGATGCAAGATATAGAATTCATATGCGGCCTCACTGAATGAATCTGTCTGCTTCAGATCAAGGAGAAAATGCATTTGCTACTGAAAAACCATATATCTGGCACGTAGGGAGGAATGTTCCCAGTCTAGGAAACATCTTTCTGCAGGAATTCCATTTCACTCCCACTCTTTCACTTTTTCACTTTTAAATGCTTTCAGTATTCATTTTATTATAAATTTTAAATTAATGTATATTTTCCTTTTGATTTAAACTGTTATTAGCTACTCTGGGTGTTATCAAAGCAGAAAGGTAGGTATAAATCAAGTGAAATAATATTGCAATACTTTCACGGTTCAACCAAAAACATTCCAATATTGAATGAAATGATAATACAATTGTCATGGTTGTCAGCAGAAACACTGAAAAGATCAAAAGTGTCTCTAAAATGGCTTCTGCGCAAACCGTTCTGGGTTTGAAATAGCTGTTTGTACCTGTTCAATAGCTGTGGTTCATACCCAAACTAAGCATGCAACTAAATATTCTAAGCAGAAGTGTTTGGAGGGGAAGGGGAGTAAAAATAGGAAAAAGCAATGGTTACTGAGGGCGGAGGAACGAGAGGGTGAGAAGACAGGAAAATTATTGCAAAGATGAGTGTTGGGCAGGCCAATGAGATCTGCTACACTGAGCATTCTTAGCAACAGCTAAGAGGATGAAGGAGAATGAAAAAAGGAGGGGGGGAGCAGATCAATGGAACATGCCGAATTTATATCTGCTGAAGGAAAAGAAGGGGTGATGCAAACCAGCTGTGCCCTACTTGCTCAGTAAATCCCTCCAGAATGGCTGGGAATTTTGTTGCATCTTAAACTCTGAGCACTAAAATGCACCAAGCTTTTACTCCTGGCAAATCACAGTTCATGCGGAATAGTTCAGCAGTAGCTGCAAGTGCTGTTTTGAAACAAACATCATCTGCGTACATTCCTAATGTCAATTAAATTAATAGTGTCATTTTCAGAAAAAGATTTTACAACATCTACACTGTTAAAAGGACTGTTTTTTTTTTAAAAAGCATACCTCCTTTTTCATTCTGTAGTATTCATCTATGGCATATTGGTATTTGGGGGTACTGATGCCCAAAACAGAGGCAATTTTTTCACCAAGGAAGTCACACACTGAGTAAAGAAATAAATATGTTATGAATGCTCCAGATTAATTCGTGAACATATTTTCAATCAACACTCCGGAACCACTTTCAGAATGAGAGAACTTTTAGACAAACAGACAAAATCAGCATTTTATGAGCAGATTATAATCATTCTCAAAACATGATAGCCATGGTGGGAATTATTAGCCATGAAATACCAATTTAGCAGAATGTGAGTCACTTATTTATCCAGATACTCAATTGATGCAACTATGTCTTTTTGGGGGGCAGATGGCTCATTTCCAAATGAAACAGTGGATTGTAGCTATTACTATTTTTTGTCTCTTAAGAACACCATGCTGCTTTTATGATGCCCTGAGGCATTCCTTTAATTTGGGAAAAATAAATATTTTTGCAACTAGTGCAGTATTTTTCAAAAATCTTTTTCACCATCCAAAAAGTGCAGAAATGTGGAAAGTTATACAGTAAGATCCCCAGAGTAGGCAAGAGCAAAATTTTCAGCCCATTTTGGGGAGATTTGAAAGGAGTGGGATTTTTAAGAGGCAACAGGGGTACATTAAGGCTCAACCACTCCAAAAAGTAACAAATGTAAATCAATGTAAATAATAAAGTGAAATAGTTCATACAGTGGTATCAATCCACAAGCTATCTGGAAAATGCAGTTTTTCCTCAGCTTCCAGAATGCCAGAATAAAAAGGGCCAACCTAAGTAGAGGCTATTCCACAGAGTTGGTTTCATAACTGAAAAGCAACATTTTCTGGCCTTAATTTCCTTACAAAAATAGGGCACTATTAGCAGTTTCTCCCAGAAAGCTCATTCTTGGATGGACCAAATTTAGTTGGATCATGATCCTAAATATTCTTTAGTTCCAGACCACAGGGGGAATTTATAAATCAAGACTAGCACTGCATAGAACTTACAAAAAAATGTTTGGTCACATTCAGTTCTAATTCTCTTCCAACAACACTATAAGCATTATTTTCATTGCTATATTCCAGCAGAGTGCCTCAAGGGAAGGAGCATCCCAATATTGGTACACAGAGAGAAGACATTTGGGTAGGAATTTTGCTAATAGCTTGGTTGAGTCAATCATTAATTATTATTATTAATTTAATTTGTATACCGCCCTTCTCCCGAAGGACTCAGGGCGGTGAACAGGGCAATACATAATAAAAAACAGGATACAAAAATTAAAAAGTAATTAAACAGCAATGCCCGTAAATAAATTAGTACACATTAAAAAGTTAAAACCGATTTATAAAACCCAACCCCATCCCATCAGGCCAGCTTGTTCAAAAAGGAAGGTTTTGAGATCGAGCCGGAAGGAGCGAAGGTCGGGGGCCGTCCGGAGCTCAACCGGCAAGCGGTTCGATAGGTCTGGCGCGCCCACAGAGAACGCTCTCCCCCTGGGGGCCACCAATCGACATTCTTTGATCGGAGGCACCCTGAGGAGGCCCTCTCTGTGGGAGCGCACTGGACGGAGGGAAGTTGACGCCGGCCGCAGGTGTTGCTGTAGGTAATCCGGACCCATGCCATGTAGGGCTTTGTAAGTCATCACTAACACCTTGAACCTCACCCGGAGGGCAACCGGCAGCCAATGCAGCTCGCGGAGCAAAGGTGTAACATGGGAGTATCGGGAAACCCCCAGCACAACTCGCGTGGCTGCATTCTGCACCAGTTGGAGTCTCCGAGTGGACTTCAAGGGCAGTCCCATGTAAATCAACAAAGCTGCCCATCAAAGCACTGTGAAATTCCTTAAGCATCCTCCAGAAATCCTCTAGATCAGTGGTTCTCAATTTTTTCTTCACCACAGACTCCCTTTAAGTACCTTTTGTGGTCATGGACCATGACCACGGACCACCGAGACTTAATTCAAGATTTAAATCATAACATTTCTTTGTTTTGTGGACCATCTGTGATGACATAGTCATCTCCCCAGTGGTTTGTGGACCACAGATTGAGAACCACTGATCTAGATTCATCAGACAGCCGGGGTGTCTGATAATTACATAAATTTCTGGTAATACGGTAGGTGGGCTAGCTACTGTTAGCAAAAACAACAGAATTGTGGTACCTTTATTATGCTATAACTTTTTTGTTAAACCAGCAGTGAACAGATTTTAAGCATAATCTCTTCCTGTTTCTCACTAGAACTCCAATATTATCTTCCAGCTACAGCCTTATAGAATACATGGTTACTTGGGATTAAGAAATTCTGACCTTGGGAGTTTGTTTTGAATATCAAACCCGAATGCAATGGCACCTCATAAACCTTTTACCCCCAAATTAAATTGGGACTCAGAATGTATTCCTGATCTAGTGCAAATTATCCAATGAACTTTTACAAGGATCTGACTTTACTTCCATCTTTCTCAATTACAATCAACTAATGAAGCAAAGCAGAAGGCATATTTATAAGAACTAAAGGGTAGATTTCACTGAAATATTTTTTCACACCAATGTACAATTCACTCATGCCAATTTATGGTGAATAGTAGGCACTGAAAAGTGAAGACTGAAAGGTTTTTGTTTCATAATCTGCTTCAACTTATTCTATGAAGACAAATAGCATTTAATACCAACTTTAAACTTCAGTGAACACTGAATAGGCCTGGTGACTAAGGAAATTAGTGTTTTCAGAACTTCATCTGAATGTCTTCTCTTGACTAAAGAACAAAATTTAACAGTGCATGGAATTATTTCATCAATATTATTTCCCATTCAAAAAATATCATTCAAGGACATCATTCAATCTCTCATGAATTTATACTACTATTACACTGGCTTGCCTATGTCACTGGATTCTGATCAAGCTATGCACATGGAACCAGAAGCAGCCCATACCTGAGAGTGTTGATGTGGCTACTCTTAGCATCTGAAACCACAAATAAGGACCCCACGTTAATGTTGCCTGCAATAAAGAGTTGAATTGTTTATTTATGCCACAAATTTGATTTTAAGAGAAATCCAGTGAACTTTCATTAATATCCCATGTTACCCTTTCTGAATTTAACATAACATCAGTAGTATTCAGATTCCCATCCTTGGCATCAATTAAATCAGATGTTTTTTCCAAAGCATGCTTTTTTAATACTAATTTAATATTAGTACATAATATTAATTTAATGCTAATGCATATTATTAATGAAATTTCTTAAATCAAGAAAATACAAATCTTAAAAAGAAATCATATATTCATATTCAAATCATTTACACATGTTGATCATGAGCTCCAATTTCTACAAGGTGTTCCTGTCTTAATATATTTTGATTTTCTTCTGCTTTCATACCATGTTTCACATTGTTCTAGAGCAGTGTTCCCCAACCTTTCTGGATTGGCAGCCTGCACAAGAGGGAAGAGGGGGAAAGGATGGTTTTGTGAAAGGGGCAGGTTCGCGCAAGTGGGGCTGTGAGCGCTGGTGCCCACTGCTTGTGTGAATTGAACTGTGTGCACATATGCACACCGGCCTGCTGCTCATGCAGCCTGGTTGCAAATAGGCCTGGTATTGGACTGTGGCCCACAGGTTGGGGACCCCTGTTCTAGAGTGTTCAATCAGAGAAGTTATTCAGAGGTAAGTAGAAGAAAGCTATTACACAGGGGGAATTCTGTTGTAGTATTCTTAATCGATCATTTCGGAAATCTATAAAAGCAAGTATATCACATTTGTCACCTCTACTGTATATTCAACAGGGATATGATTTAATTCATACCTGAGTGGCCTAGTGCTTTTCCTTACTTTCTTTAGTTTAAGCCTAAACTTTGCAATGAGAAGCTCATGGTCTGAGCCACAGTCAGCTTCTGGTCTTGTTTTTACTAACTGTATAGAGCAGGGGTGTCAAACTCAATTTCACTGAGGGCCGCATCAGCATTGCGGTTGCCCTCAGGGGGCTGGGTGGGTGTGGCCTACTGGGTGGGCGTGGCCAGCTCTCCATCGTTCGCATCAAGGGTGCCTATGGGGGCCTGGGCAGGAGTGAGATCGATCTGAGGGTCTCTGGCAGGAGGAGGGTCTCTGGGCCAGGGCCAAGGCAGTGGGAGCCGTTCCCTCACTGTTTCCAGGATGCCTTCGTGGGCCGCATGAAACCACTTCGCGGGCCGGATCCGACCCCCGGGCCTTGTGTTTGACATGTCTGGTATAGAGCTTCTCCATCTTTGGCTGCAGAGCATATAGTCAATCTGAAGAAATGGAGGTAGTGACAGATTTTATTTTCCTGGGCTCCAAGATCACTGCAGATGGGGACTGTAGCCAAGAAATTAAAAGACGCTTGCTCTTCGGGAGGAAAGCCATGGCAAATCTAGACAGCACACTAAAAAGCAGAGATATCACCCTGTCAACAAAAGTGCGTATAGTCAAGGCTATGGTCTTCCCATTTGCAATGTATGGCAGTGAAAGTTGGACCATAAAAAAGGCTGAGCGCCAAAGAATTGAGGCCTTTGAACTGTGGTGCTGGAGAAGATTCCTGCGAGTCCCTTGGGCTGCAAGGCGATCAAACCAGTCAGTCCTAGAGGAAATCAACCCTGACTGCTCTTTAGAAGGCCAGATCCTGAAGCTAAACCTCAAATACTTTGGCCACCTAATGAGAAGGAAGGACTCACTGGAGAAGAGCCTAATGCTGGGAAAGATTGAGGGCAAGAGAAGAAGGGGACGACAGAGAATGAGGTGGCTGGATGGAGTCACTGAAGCAGTAGGCGTGAGCTTAAATGGACTCCAGAAAATGGTAGAAGACAGGAAGGCCTGGAGGAACGTTGTCCATAGGGTCGCGATGGGTCAGACACGACTTCGCAGCTAACAACAAAAACATATCACATTTATTCTTTTGTTGCAAGTGAGAAAAACTTTATGATTGAATGAAATGTGATTTGCCTAATGCCATTGGCCAATTGAGCTTAAGATACATTTCAAAAGCAAACTAACCATTTTCTGTTTCTTTAAAAATAATACATCATCAACCAAGTTAATGGATTTTTATTTCTAGATAAAAAATAACAATAAAGTGAGTAATACCAGTGACCTAGCCTATTGATAATCATCTACAGGCAGTCCTTGATCTATGACCACAATTGAGCCCAAAATTTCTGCTGCTAAGTGAGATATATATGAAGTGAATTTTGCCCCATTCTGTGACCTTTTTTGCCACAGTTGTTAAATGAATCACAGCAATTGTTAATTTAGTAATATGGTCATTAAGTGAATCAGGCTTCCCCACTGACTTTGCTTGTCAGAAGTTCGCAAAGGATGATCACATGACCCCAGCATACTGCAACCATTATAAAAAATGAGTCAGTTGCAAAGAATCTCAATTTTCATCCACCTGACCATGAGGATGCTGCAATGGTTGTTAAGTGTGAAAAACAGTCATAAGTCACTTTTTTCAGTGCTGGTGTAACTTCGGTCACTAAACAAACTGTTGTAAGTCAAGGATGACCTGTATATACCACTAAAATTGTCATTCTCATGATCTTTAACTGGGCAAAATGGTACATCATATGGCAACAATTTTTGTACAAAGGTCCTCAAATAGGCTAACTTACAAAATGTATCCAAAATTTGGGACCCATGATTCCCAAGTGAATGAAATTTGGGGAAGCTGAGGCTGCTTCAGTGCTACTGGTTGCTGCTGTGTTTACGTGATCTTTATTTTCAAAGTTCCATGACAATTTTCCAGGCAATCTCACAATCCCTCCCTCCTTCTCCCACCCAGCAGCAATCACTTACCTGTCTGCTGGGGAGGGGAAGATTTCCGATACTCCCTGCCAAATTCACAAAAGAAAACTCAGTGGGAAAGCTGGAGGGAAGTCAGAAGTCACTCTTACTTCCACTGCTTTATTGCTCCCCCTTGGTCACTCTGTTTCTCTGTTTAGGTAAGGAAATATCTCTGAAATGATGACTGAATGGGGCATGAATTGTCTAGTTTGATATAAACTTAGAAAAACCTACCGGATCAACAGAAGGCAATAGGTCTTTTTTCTCTTGCTGCTCGTCATCTTCATCTGTACTATATTCTTCCATGGTTTCACCACTTGCAAAATGGATAACTCTTCTTGGAATTTTCTTCTTTTTTCCCAGGACACCAAGTTCCACATTCTCAAAACCTCTGTCTCCATTTGTATTTAGCTGTAATAGAGTATATTCAGATATAGTTTGTGTGATGAAGAAAGGAGATTGATAAGCAGGGCTTTTTTTCTCATAGAACGCTCAGAACAGAGTTCCGGCACCTTTTTTGGATGGGACCTTGTAGGGTATGCAAGGCGGGTTGTATGACATGTATGAGTTCCGGCACTTTTTTCTTTTACAAAAAAAGCACTGTTGATAAGTATATATTGAGTCAATCTTTGTCAGCAATAGCATATCATATCATTCATGGCTTGAAGACAGTGAAAGGTTCATTTTTCAAAGTGTAATTTTATGTTGAGGTTGATTTAATTTTCTAGAGTAAACATAAAACTGTGTAGGTTTTCATATTGCCATAGATTGCTAAATGCCAACCAAAATTACAATTGTTTAATGTTCTTTTGAGTACATTAATTTTCAGAGAGTGTTCATGTATTCTACAATATTACTGGGAGTTTGTATTTTGAATTTAATGTTAATCAGTTTAGTACTGCTAGACCTATAATTAAAGATTTTTGCTCAAGGCTATCTAGTAATTTCTAACTAAGTTGGAATTCAGATTAGAGGCTGTAGAAGTCATGAGATACGCTACTGAAATTTGGCAGTATCAAATCCAAACTATGAGAAAAACTCATATTTTCCCTTTACATAAATTATAAGCAAAAGCGGCATTTTTTATATTTTAAATGGTACAATCAGAGATTCAAATACCTTGCAATTTCAGAGAATCACTGCTTTCAGCATCAATCCTAGTATCTTCAAGGTTCTCCCAGGCCCCCAAAATAACAGAGGTAACTAGAAAACCAGATGTTTTAATTTTAAAGGGAATTTTTATATTTGCAGCTGTTACCAGCATTCTATTAAAAGTTGAAAAAGATAAGCCATCATAAAGATTATGACAATAGTAAAGGAAGGTAGGTGGGATAATTATCTTTGGCATCTGAAAACTATAGATAATAGATAAATAAATCCAAAACGTATTGAAAGCACACTTGTGTTGGTTTTAAAAGTCACTTCTAATAGATCCATTACATGTATAGCAACTGTTGACACCCAATTGCCAGGCTTGTGCAATTAGCTGAAAGTCGAAACTGATCTTCATTAAATAATTGAGCAGACCAATTTGTAACAGAGATCTGCTTGCAGCATTACAAGAAATCAAACCACTGAGTGTAATAATACAGTACAAGGTAGCAGAAAAAAAAATTAACTATCAAAGTTACACAAATAAGCAATATTTCTAAATGTATATTTATACGAAAAACTGGTACTACTAGTGAATTCACCTAATAAGAGATCACATACATTAGTGTCTAAGAATTTCTAGATCTTCAAGCCTTGTAAATCAAGATTCAACTATATCCAGAATTTGTTTAAAGTTAAGCCTGCATTGTGCACCTAGCCACTAGCAATGGAAAATACATATTTATTACTGAGTCTATTTTAAGGCCTAGGACTTAGTTATTTTGTGGCAAATTAGTACAATCCTGTTCTCTATATAGCATAACATAAATAAGCTAGTTATTTAAAATGTTATTTAGATATTTTAAAATATAGTATTTAAAAAATACTACAACTGCTAACATCTGTACCGCAACTTACTGCTAACTCTTTATGCACTGATAACTTTCTATGTTGCAATGAAATATTAGAAAGCAGACTGTTATTAAATAACACTGCAATAATAAATATCGTACAATAACGTCCCCTAGTTCCCTCCACCTCCATACAGTTATCCATACTGATACATTCATATTTATCATGCTATTCTGTTTCGAGATAGGCAATGTTGTGCACAGCACAGAAAAATGATACAAAGCAGTGAGCAAAAAAAAATGAAGCTGGGATATAAAAGAGAGAGAGAGAAAAAATTATATTATTTAGTTATGGCAGCATCTATTTTTCTTTCTATAAATGTAAACTACCTTTGTTTCTACTGCATGCATATACTGCATTAATTTTGACACTACTTTTGTTCTTTAAACTTCTTATTTTTCTCTCTGGAAACCTTCATTAAATCCAACCAGAAAGACTTTAAAGGTCTTTCCCTTCCACTCCACCAATTTATTCTTCCTTCAGATACGTGCTGAGATTTGATGTCTGTTCATTCTCTCTGTATGATCAGGCAATTTCAGCATACTTCTTTTGTACTGATCACTTATTTGTTCTTCACTGTACTGTTTCTTATAACACAATATATATTCTTGGTTCCCGGAGGCAAGCCTGAATGGGTGACAACAGGCTTGTGGTAAAACAGAGTGGCTATACTGTAGGTATGCACAGCTTTGAGGCTTATCATCTTTAGCTTTGGGTGGGCTTGCACTACACCAACTGTTTTATTTTTATTCACTTATAAAATATGAAAATACAAAAGCAAATAGTAGGGAACAAAGGTAAGGGAAAGGGAAAGAGAGAAGTATTGAAAAGGGGAGGGGGGAAGGAAAAAAGGCATGGATTTCCAACTCCCTCTGTTGCAGTAAAATAAGGCATTGGCATCAAACCTCAACTTTTTACATTTCTATGGTAGTATGAACTAGCCATTTCTATATCAACAAATCAATCTAATCAGTAAAGCCCAAAATCAAAGTATCATTTTTTTTCCACCTCAAGCACAAAGTCCAGAAGCGGTTTCCAAGTAGAAACAAAAGTACTCATATTCTTTCTTTTATCAAACCAGTCAATTTAGCCATCTCTGCTTACTCCACCAACTTTTTCAGCCATTTATTCATGGTGGGAATCAAAGCATCCGATGGGCTTGCACTACCCCAGACAGATGCTGAGTTCAACTTGGGGGTTCTCCTAGACCAGGGGTAGGCAACCTTGGCTCTTTTATGACTCGTGGACTTCAACTCCCAGAATTCCTGAGCCAGCTAGACTCATGACTCCAGCTTGAAGAGCAGGTAGTAGTCGTGATTAGGAACGCCTTTGCACAACTTCGTGTTGTGTGCCAACTGTGCTCTTTTCTGGATCATGAGGCCCTGTGTTCAGTCACTCACGCTCTCATCATCTCCTGCTTAGATTATGGCAGCATGCTCTTCATGGGGCTACTCTTGAAGAGAATTTAAAAACTACAGTTGGTCCAGATGGCTGCATCAGAGAGTTTTGGAGGGTCCTAGGGTAGCACATGTAACATCACTGTTATGCAAGTTGCAGTGGCTGCCAATTTGCTTCCAAGTGCAGTTCAAGGTGGGCGTGGCTAGAGTGCGTATGGCCTACTGGGTGGGCGTGGCCAGCTCTACATCGTTCGCATCAAGGGTACCTATGGGGGCCTGGGCAGGAGTGGGACAGATCTGAGGGTCTCTGGCAGAAGGAAGGTCTCTGGGCCAGGGCCAAAGCTGTGGGGGCCGTTCCCTCACTGTTTCCAGGATGGCTTCACGGGCCGGATCCGGCCCCCGGGCCTTGTGTTTGACATGTCTGCTCTATGGCATGGCTCGAATATATCTGCCAAACTATCTTTCCCCCATGGGATTGGCCCATTCCACTCGTGCTGGGAGAAGAGGTCTACTGAGAATCCCATCAGCCAAGGAATTTTGGTTGGTGGGATCCAGTAGTCTTTTCTGCCATAGCTCCTACCCTTTGGAACATCTTGCCACAGAAGGTGAAATCTGCCCCTCTTTTTGCCTTCAAGAAAAGCCTTAGAACTTGGCTAGGCTGGTTTGCACAGAATCCTGAAGGAGAAGCTGTTGGCTGGAAGTGGTTGTGCAGTAATAGAGAAAGCCCCACCACGTTGTGTCTGCTCCAAACTCTGAGCTTTTAATTTGAATGTTTTTGTAATTTTAATTTGTTTTTATGTGTATTTTTGATATTTGTATATTTTAGCAATCCCCTTCATGGATTACTGCCTTGTCGTGGCGAAGGGGCTTGCGTAATTCAATGAAGCTATGAGCTATGCCGTGCAGGGCCACCCAAGACGGACAGGTCATAGCAGAGAGTTCTGACAAAACGTGATCCACTGGAGAAGGAAATGGCAACCCACTCCAGTATCTTTGCCATGAAAACCCTATGGACAGTACCAAAAGGCAAAACGATATGACGCTGGAAGATGAGCCCCTCAGGTCGGAAGGCGTCCAATATGCTACTGGGGAAGAGCAGAGGGCTAGTACTAGTAGCGCCAGAAAGAATGAAGCGACTGGGCCAAAGCCGAAAGGATGCTCAGCTGTGGATATGTCTGGTGGTGAAAGGAAAGTCCGATGCTGTAAAGATTTTTTCTCCATAGGAACCTGGAATGTAAGATCCATGAATCAAGGAAAGCTGGACGTGGTCAAACAAGAGATGACAAGACTCAACATTGACATCTTAGGTATCAGCGAACTAAAATGGACAGGAATGGGTGAATTTAATTCAGATGACCATCAGGTATACTACTGCGGGCAAGAATCCCTCAGAAGAAATGGAGTAGCCTTCATAGTCAATAAAAAAATAGGAAAAGCAATACTGGGATACAATCCTCAAAATGACAGAATGATCTCAGTTCGAATCCAAGGCAAACCATTCAATATCACAGTAGTCCAAGTCTATGCCCCAACCACCGGTGCTGAAGAGGATGAAATTGACCGGTTCTATGAAGCCCTACAGCACCTTATAGAACTAACACCCAGAAATGATGTCCTTATCATCATGGGGGATTGGAATGCTAAAGTAGGAAGGCAAAAGATAACTGGAATAACAGGCAAGTTTGGCCTTGGAGTACAAAATGAAGCAGGGCACAGGCTGATAGAATTTTGTCAAGAGAATACGATGGTCATAGCAAACACTCTTTTCCAACAACCCAAGAGACGGCTTTACACATGGACATCACCAGACGGTCAACACAGAAATCAGATTGACTATATGCTCTGCAGCCAAAGATGGAGAAGCTCTATACAGTCAGTAAAAACAAGACCAGGAGCTGACTGTGGCTCAGACCATGAGCTTCTTGTTGCAAAGTTTAGGCTTAAATTAAAGAAAGTAGGGAAAAGCGCTAGGCCAGTCAGGTATGAATTAAATCATATCCCTGTTGAATATACAGTAGAGGTGACAAATAGATTTAAGGAATTAGATCTGATAGACAGAGTGCCTGAAGAACTATGGACAGAGGTTCGCAACATTGTACAACAGGTAGCAACCAAAACCATCCCAAAGAAAAAGAAATGCAAGAAAGCAAAATGGCTGTCTGAGGAAGCTTTGCAAATAGCTGAGGAAAGGAGAGAAGCGAAAGGCAAGGGAGAAAAAGAAAGATATGCCCAATTAAATGCAGAATTCCAAAGAATAGCTAGAAGAGATAAGAATGCCTTCTTAAATGAACAATGCAAAGAAATAGAAGAAAACAATAGACTAGGGAGGACCAGAGATCTTTTCAAGAAAATTGGAGAGATGAAAGGAACGTTTAATGCAAAAATGGGCATGATAAAGGACCAAAATGGCAGGGACCTAACAGAGGCAGAAGAGATTAAGAAGAGGTGGCAAAATTACACAGAAGAACTATACAAGAATGAGCTTAACGTCCCTGATAATCACAATGAGGTGGTCACTGACCTCGAGCCAGACATCCTAGAATGTGAAGTGAAGTGGGCCTTAGAAAAGCTGAGCAACAACAAAGCTAGTGGAGGTGACAGTATTCCAGCTGAGCTATTCAAAATCTTAAAAGACGATGCAGTAAAAGTGCTACACTCAATTTGCCAGCAAATTTGGAAAACTCAACAGTGGCCACAGGATTGGAAAAGATCAGTTTACATTCCAATTCCAAAGAAAGGCAGTGCCAAAGAATGTTCAAACTATCGCACCATTGCACTCATTTCTCATGCTAGTAAAGTTATGCTTAAAATTCTACAAGCTAGACTCCAGCAGCATGTGGATCGAGAACTACCAGAAGTACAGGCAGGATTTCGAAGAGGCAGAGGAACTAGAGATCAAATTGCTAACATACGCTGGATCATGGAGAAAGCTAGAGAGTTCCAGAAAAACATCTACTTCTGCTTCATCGACTATGCTAAAGCCTTTGATTGTGTGGATCATAACAAACTCTGGCAAGTCCTTAAAGAGATGGGCATACCAGACCATCTTATTTGTCTCTTGAGAAATCTATATGCGGGCCAAGAAGCAACAGTGAGAACTGGACACGGAACCACTGATTGGTTCAAAATTGGGAAAGGAGTCCGGCAAGGCTGTATACTGTCGCCTTGCCTATTTAACTTATATGCAGAGCACATCATGAGAAAGGCAGGGCTAGATGAATCAAAAGTTGGAATTAAGATTGCCGGAAGAAACATCAACTACCTAAGATATGCAGATGATACCACTCTAATGGCAGAAAGTGAAGAAGAACTAAAGAGCCTCTTGTTGCGGGTGAAGAAGGAGAGTGCAAAACTTGGGTTGAAACTAAACATTAAGAAAACCAAGATCATGGCATCCGGCCCTCTCAATTCCTGGCAAATAGATGGGGAAGAAATGGAGGTAGTGACAGATTTTATTTTCCTGGGCTCCAAGATCACTGCAGATGGGGACTGTAGCCAAGAAATTAAAAGACGCTTGCTCCTCGGGAGGAAAGCCATGGCAAATCTAGACAGCACACTAAAAAGCAGAGACATCACCCTGTCAACAAAAGTGCGTATAGTCAAGGCTATGGTCTTCCCAGTTGCAATGTATGGCAGTGAAAGCTGGACCATAAGAAAGGCTGAGCGCCAAAGAATTGAAGCCTTTGAACTATGGTGCTAGAGAAGACTCCTGCGAGTTCCTTGGACTGCAAGGCGATCAAACCGGTCAGTCCTAGAGGAGATCAACCCTGACTGCTCTTTAGAAGGCCAGATCCTGAAGCTAAAACTCAAATACTTTGGCCACCTAATGAGAAGGAAGGACTCACTGGAGAAGAGCCTAATGCTGGGAAAGATTGAGGGCAAGAGAAGAAGGGGACGACAGAGAATGAGGTGGCTGGATGGAGTCACTGAAGCAGTAGGCGTGAGCTTAGATGGACTCCAGAAGATGGTAGAAGACAGGAAGGCCTGGAGGAACATTGTCCATAGGGTCGCGATGGGTCGGACACGACTTCGCAACTAACAACAACAACAACAATATTTTAGCAATAGTACAGCACTCTCTAAGCGGTTTACAGAGTCAGCATACTGCCCCCAACTATCTGGGTCCTCATTTTAACAAGCGATTTATCATACAGTAAGCCACTCAGAATTCCCTCCAACTGCAAGATGAGCAGCAAATAAACGTAACAATAAATAAAATAGTAAATATACAACAGGCCTCTACTCTCTTTACTTTTAGAAAAGCTGTTAACACCTGGGTTTTTTCTGAGGCACTGGGAGCCAGATGAATGATCCCCTTTGGGTTGTTTTGCCATTTTATATTTTGTACTTTATATTTACATACTGTTTATATTTTAATGTTATGTGGGGATTTTTGGTTTATCATTTATTTTTTGTTGTTGTACAACATCCAGTCACATTGTTTGAATTGGGCATCCTTACAAATCTAGTAAATATATAAATGTTATCACATGAACTTAATTATCCCATTGTCATTTCATTCACCTTAGTTTTATGATTCTCCCTGCACACCAATTCTCCATTCCACATAAATGGACAGAAGAATGCTTTTATCACAACTATTTTTCTTTCTACAAATATTTGATGCTTGCAACAGATGACATGTTATTGAAATAGTTATATGGGTATGACCTTGAAGATGAAGGGAAGAGATGCTGCCTAGGGCAGGGGTAGGCAACCTCGGCTCTTTTATGACTCATAGACTTCAACTCCCAGAATTCCTGAGTCAGCTGAGCGGAGGATGCCTACCCCTGGCCTAGGGAATGATCAGATAAAAGGGGGAGGAGCCTGCAGCTGCTCAATGGTCAGAGAAAAAAAAAAGAACCCGCCCTAAATTGATCAGACTATAAAGGAGATTTGTACTTTCAGACTTGCAATAAAGTAGAATTAGCTCATCTGGTTCACATCTTGCTGTTCCTCTACCCATTTTCTCATTTCCAGCAAAGTACACAAATTCATCTATTTGTTCTAATCAGTTTCCCCAAAGAGAGAGATTCCAGAAAAAAGCAAGAAAGGTACATGAGTAATGCTAGCTCTTTCTGGCCAACTCTTCCTCCCTCCCCTCCTCTCCAATCCATTGGATGACAAATTTTGGGAAATTATCATAAAGCATTTTATGACATAATACAAAATGTCATAAAATTTTCTGTGGTCAACTCCTGATGCTTGACAGTGCTATACAGTTCAACATGCAATTCAACATATTTTCAAGCCAGATACATCTCTGAATAACTCCCTGAATTTTTAAGTAATTTTCCAGTGAAGGCAGTGCATTAGTAGCTCTGCTATTGTTGAAGAGAGTGAGGAATCAGATAAGAAATAATAACCCAAGAAGTCATGGGTTGTTATAAATGTAGGATGCAAAACATAGGATGCAATTATAATAAACATTTACTACATTTATTACAGCAAACAAACTTCCAAAAATCACAAGATTTCCCCATGGACTGACAAGCAAGATTCCTCACTTGACCATAACACAGAGACAGTCCTCAATTTATGACCACAACTGGGCCCAACATTTCCATTGCTAAGCAAGACAGTTAAGTGAGTTTTGCCCTACTTTACGACCTTTTTGCACTGTTAAGCAAATCACTGCAATTGTTAAGTGATCACACGGTCGTTAAGTGAAACCAGCTTCCCCCACTGACTTTGCTTGTCAGAAGCTAGTTGGGAAGGTTACAAATGGTGATCACATGACCCCAGAACAATGCAACTGTCACAAATACATGCCAGTTGCCAAGACGCTGAATTTTGATCATGTGACTATGGAGACCCTGCAACAACCTCGTGAAAACCGATCATGTCACTTTTTTCAGTGCCACTGTAACTTCCAAGAGTTACTAAATGAATGGCCGTAAGTCGAGGACTACCTGTACATTCTTACAGAACAGATTAGTATTGGAAAGTGGGGGAAAAAAGGATCCCTGGAGGCATGCAGAAAATTTGGAAGAAGCAGATGTTTCACAAATTAAATGCTAAATATCAAGCAGGAGATATAGGAGTATAGCCAGCCGCACCAACAGGCTGAAAAACAGCTTTTATCCGTGGGCTGTTAGGCTTTTGAATGGGAAATAATTTTTATAAACTTTATGCAGAATTGACTTGCGAGGCCGGTGTGTGGTACAATTAGTTCACATGGTGTAATAAGATGGAGGTTTATTGTCACTGTGAGTTGGGGGGTGGGAGCACGAAGGGAGGCTCAGCTAATCTTTTTTTTTATTAAAGAGTTTTACGAAAACAAAATTTTACAATATATCCCCAAATCCCTCCCACCCCAAACCCACCCACTTTCCCCCCCCCACTTCCCAGAGCTAAATACAGGATTATAGTTACAATAATCATATTCTAAATAAAAATTACGCATAATATACAATTAACCAAATTCATAATGCGCTTTAACTCTCTTTTAAAGGGAGGCTCAGCTAATCTCAATGTATATACATGGTTGTACTTTGACAATAAAGGTTCATTCATTCACACACGGGTTTTTTTTTATTAGCTTGATTTTTTAAAAAAAGCATTTTCACTTCCTTAAGCATTCCTGACCTGGAACTACATAACCGTTCCCAAAAAAAATGCCTGCCTGCCTGCCATGCACCACACACAGCACAACCATCATATATGCCCGTCTTCTCCCCCCGAGTCCTTCTCCGGGCGTGTTGAGCTACAGCTCCCACCAACAGATGACAGGGACTGTACTTCAGCATCTATAGCCCATCTTGTAGCTAGAGGGTCATATGCTCATTTTTCTGCGGTCCCAAAGCAGGAAGGGTAGCGCTCAGGGAAGAAGAAGAAGAAGAAGAAGACCCTCGCCTTCTGCCCCAGTCAAGTGACAGAAAAGCTTCACCTCCGTCGCGTCTTCTCCCAGGAAAGAGTTCAGGCGTGGCGGGGCAGACGAGGCGCGGAAGGAACGAGCCGGGCGATCCCCGTGGATCCGGCGCCTGCGGGGAGGAAAGGGACACTCACCTGTTCCTGATCCATGGCGTAGGCGGCGGCGGCGGCAGCGACCGGAGCGCAGTATAAGGAAAGAGCAGAGAGCCCCTGCTCCATAGCCCCCCGCGTTCCGACGGAGAGATCTTCTGCCGCGACGATCGCGCCAGGCCAAGCCCACCGCCGGGGCGGAGGCCCTGAGAAATGAGCTCACAAGAGAGGCCGGTCCTCCCGCCGGTCACACCCTCGACTTGGGCAGGGGTAGGCAACCTCGGCTCTTTTATGACTCATGGACTTCAACTCCCAGAATTCCTGAGTCAGCATAGCTGACTCAGGAATTCTGGGAGTTGAAGTCCATGAGTCATAAAAGAGCCGAGGTTGCCTACCCCTGGACTTGGGGGTTGCTAGGATACCTCCAGGAACTGTCTGTCCGCCTGTCTGTCTTGTCTTCTCTCAGGTGCCCTGGCGACAGGCGTCTGTCGAGCCAGAGGAGGGGGGGGGCTGCCGCTTGGTGACAGAGAGGAGTGGGGGGAGGCGGGGGGGGTGTTTGTTGTTGCAGGGAATCCAGAGCCGGGCCTTCGTTCGGGGAAAGCCCGGCCAAGCACGTGACTGCCCGCCCCCTTTGGAACCTTGTACTGTAGATCTAAACCGGTTTCGGAAACTTTTCCCACGGTTCAAACATCCCCAGACAACATCTTTCTTTTTTTTCCGCTTCACTTCCTCTTAAGATTGCCTTTACCTTTTACCAGCCCACATTTGAGGCAGCTTTGCCAAATTTTAATTTTTGTATCTTGTTTTTTAATATGTATTGCCCTGTTCACCGCCCTGAGTCCTTCGGGAGAAGGGCGGTATACAAATTAAATTACCGTAATTAATAAATAATAATAAATTTTAAGCAGTCATTAGTGCAACTCACTTCACAGGGGGTCGGCATCGCAAGACCTGCACATGGATCAGAGAACAAATGAAAGCGAGAATTAAAGAATTGAAATGGAAACGGGCTGGTGGTACAGCAAGAAGAACTGAAGGCAAGTGGGCCAAGGCGGTCAAAGAACGGATCCCACTTGATAGAAAGCATCCACAAAAGAGACCTAAAAGATGGATCGATGGTATCAGCAAGTACTGCGGGCCCAATTGGCAAAAGAAAGCTCAGGACTGTTATTGGTTGGAAACATGCGGAAGAGGCCTGCATCCTGCAGGGGATAGACAATGGCGAAGATGATGATGGTAATGATACCGTAAGGCAAAGCCTAGGAATTGAAATCTGCCAATTCCTACTTGCCGCTTTAGGTTGCTGTGGGCAGTCCTGGCTGCTGTCCTTCCCTGGGCAATGGAAGCGTCCAAATCTTTTTGACCGCCAGATCTTCTCTGGCATAAAGATACTAATAACCAAGTCCTTATCTTTCAATAAAAGGGACGCGGTGGCTCAGTGGGTTAGGACGCTGAGCTTGTCGATCAGAAGGTCGGCAGTTTGGCGGGTCGAATCCCGAGTGTCGTGTAACAGAGTGAGTGCCTGTTACTCGTCCCAGCTTCTGCCAGCCTAGCAGTTCGAAAGCATGTAAAAATGCAAGTAGAAAAATAAGGACCACTACAGTGGGAAGGTAACAGCGTTCTGTGCGCCTTTGGCCTCTAGTCATGCCGGCCACATGACCACAGAGACGTCCTCGGACAAGCGCTGGCTCTTTGGCTTTGAAACAGAGATGAGCACCGGCCCCTAGAGTTGGAAATGACTAGCACGCATGTGTGGGGGAACCTTTACCTATCTTTCAACTTGGCTGCTTTTCATGAAGCCACCAGATATCTAGACAAGCATTGATTACCTAGTTTGTGTAATGAAATGTCTGCAACAAAACAACCAAGCTGAGAGAGCACCAAGGACCTCTCATGTCTTATAAGACTTGGATTTGAAAACGTGTTTAAATTTACTGCATTAAACTACTAATTCTTTCGCTGTATGACATCTCCCAATCTCACTTCTTTCCACTGATCTTTACCAACTTGCAAAGAATATCAGAATAGATTGTGAATTTGCATGTCTTGGATTTCTAGAAGCAAAATAAAAAAAATAATGCTCTATATTTTATAATATAAAATCAAGTTGAAAACTTGTGGGTACAATATCACACACCCCATATTTAACAGAACAAAAGATTTCATAGAAGCCTATTACTATTAGCCATATGCAATAAAATGTATACATACCAAATTACATAGTTGGGCTTTTTTGCATTTGCTAAATCACTACTAATCAACACTGAATTAGCATTTTGTTAATCCAGCTGGTATTCATTTTGAGGAAAGCCAAGCAAATGTTTCAGATAATGGGATAGCATTTTAATTTACATCAAAGGATTTAGTCAAAGTTGTGTTCAAATATTTTTGCTTTCTATATGAATGATGTATTTTTATTCTGGATGGATGTAAAGAACAGGATTTGATATAAACACAGCTATCATCATTTAGCCTGGAACTGAAGAAAATATAATTTATCTGAATACCTTCTGCAAGAAATTTACACAAAGAACATTTGCTGGGGACATTGGCTCTTCTGAACTATCTGATAGCAAACTATCAGGAAATAAGATATATTGGTTTTATTATTGCTGCCCAAACTTACCTCAAGGGAGGTTCCAACTGAGAAGGCTGAAACTCATTTTTGAAGCACGCTGTCAACAGTAAACACTTCCTTGCAACAGACTTATTTCTAAAGTCTGTTGTAAGCATAAAAATCAGCTCTTAAATTTACAACCGTGTAAGTTTATTTTACAATATATTTGTGACAAACTGGCATTGATCAAAGATCTGAATTGTTTACAAATATAACTCTTGCCATTTGAAACAATTAAAAAGTTCCTCTAAATATTAAATTTATACATGATTTATTTTTAAACAGGTCCAAGATAATATTAAAACTGAAACATTAATAAACTGAAGCCAAACTAGAACCACTGTCTAGACCTAAAAACTGGAAAGTCTCCAACATTGATGTTTTAGAAATATAATGCTGCATTAAAGTTCTCCACAGCAGAAAAGGAGCTCTCATTCTTTTAGAAATACTCCAGCAAATAATGGTCAATCAAGTCAGTTTATTAAGGCTGCTTTTACATGTTATTGAATCCCATCATGCCTTTTATATTTCCGGCAGCACCCTGTTGAAATTGGCGCATCATTGACTGCAATCCTGCCATGCCACCTGTAATGAAATATTAAACTTAAATGTAGGCACCATTACAATTTTGAGGAAGCCTTTTACATTTTTTTTAATTTTAACATTTATATAGAAACTGTAGCTTTTGTATAGAACTACAAAACTAGGTCCATGCACCCCGAATTATTTTTCTACGGCTTCTTAAATAGCAACTGTTCGTATCACATTCAGTATCTCCTTGATTCAAAAATAGTTGCAAAGAACATTTAGTGGAACAATGAAGTGCCCATGCAAACTAAAATGCATAAATGTTTCTACCAATATTGGTAAACTCTTGGTTAGTTACACATTTTTTGAATCCCAGACATGATACATAAAATGAAATCAAAAAAGAAAAAAAAGAAACTATTTAAAAATAGATTTAATTAATTTAATTTAATAATTTAATTTGTATACCGCCCTTCTCCCGAAGGACTCAGGGCGGTGAACAGGGCAATACATAATAAAAAACAGAATACAAAAATTAAAAGTGATTAAACCATTATCCCCGTAATAATTAATACATATTAAAAATTAAAACTAATTATAAAAACCCAACCCCATCCCGTCAGACCAGGCCAGCTTGTTCAAAAAAGAAGGTTTTGAGATTGCGCCGGAAGGAGCGAAGTACATATTCAGTAGATGTGGTACATATTCAGTAGAGAAAAATAAATGAAACCATAACTGTGAGGGGTTGTTTTTGCATCTAACTCTCAAATAATCTAGTTGTTATGAGGTCTCTAGTAAAGTAAGATTGTACATAATATCAAGATAATTTCAGTTTAATTTAGTTTATTGAAAAATGTTGTGAAAAAAACTTTTCACTCCAACATACTAATATGTACTGCACCATAAATATAATTTTGTCATAGCAAAATTGCTGAGTTCATCTCTTAAGACATACAAAAAGCAGCCTTCAAATACTTTATCAAACTGTTAGGAAGCACTACCTTTCCAGCCCGCTCCTGCAGCAAGAAAAGAAAAAGCATAATTACCCATATGATGAAGAACTCTAGGATCCATCATCTTTGCCATCTGTTGATTCAGTTTTGCCATCTGGGATGGATTTACATTCTTTGACATATCACCTCCTTAAAACAAAGAAAAGTAGAGAGGAGAGAGGAAAGAAAAAAACAGTAATGAAATATTTCAAAATACCATACACAGAATAGCCCAAAGCACACATTCTGCTAGAGAAAAGTTCCTTGAGGATGGGCTCCGGCACAAATCCAAAAGCTTGGAAGACCCAGTGATCACAGTGACCAACCCAGATTGGATCCTGCAACATTATCCTGGGACACGTATATTCATCTTCATTAGTATTTCAAAATAGTAATGAAAATTCTCTTATCCTCTTCTGATTGGTATCTGGCAGTGAAGCATTGTTAATATTCTGCAGGATTAAAATTGGCTTCACAGTCTGAGTGATTGCTAGAGACAGGCAGTTCATACAAGTGATATAAACAAATATTGCAGTTTTTCATGTGTTTAATATCAATGATGGTTTTCTGCAGAAATTTCATAAATGTATAAAAATATTTTTCTTTCTACAAAAAATTTGTGCTGATTAGCTGTCTTGTAATTTCTAGAACTAATTACTGTATGTTTCTACTAAAGATAGCTTTTCAAAAGTTAACTTCTACGTGCCAAATTTTAATACAGTTAGACATTATAAATCAATTTCTAGAATTTATGGGCTATATCCATAAATGACTTATGTACTAAGACTTCATATCTTTTTCCTTTCCATGTGCCTCTAAATCAATCCATTTTTATTACGGCCATGGACCAGCATTACATGCCTCTCAATTCTGTCCTGTGGAGAATTTTTCAATCTTTTTAGGCAGCTATGTGATCAGTCCTGGGATGACAGGAACAGAGAAGACATCTGTTCCATCACTAAATGCTGCTTACCCTATCAGCAGATGGATCTCTTAGATTCAGTTCTGTGAGTCTAGTATTAAGCAACTGAGTCAATCCAGAATGCCCAATACAAGTAGTTGTTGACTTACAACCATAACTGAGTCCCAAATTTCTGTTGCTAAGTGAGACAACTGAGCCCAAAATTTCTGTGGCTAAGCGAGACAGCTGTTAAATGAGTTTTGTCCCATTTTGACCTTTCTTGCCACAGTTGTTAAATGAATCACTGCAGCTGGTAATTTTAGTAACTCGGTTGTTAAGTGAATCTGGCTTCCCTATTGACATTGCTTGTCAGAAGATTGCAAAAGGTGATCACACAACACTGGGACACTGCAACCATCATATATATGAACCAATTGTCAAGCATCCGAATTTTGATCATGTGACCACAGGGATGCTCAAAGGTCGTAAGTGTGAAAAACGGTCATAAGTCATTTTTTCAGTGCTGTTGTAACTTGGAACGGTCACTAAACAAATGGTTGTAAGTTGAGGACTACCTGTGTATGCATGTAGATATTCAAAATATGCATTGATTCTTACCTTTAAAAAGTCCTTTAATGCCTCCCATCTTTTTCACCATTTGTGCAAATTTTGTGTACTGTGTTAGGAGTTCCTGAACATCTCTAGTTGAAACACCAGAACCTCTTGCTACTCTTTGGATTCTTCCTGGTTGCTTACTGAAAACTTTGGCTCCATCTGTACTATCTAATTCTATAATTTAGAGAAGCAATCGATAAAGGAGGAATTATTCATGTATAATAGTGCTAAAAAGTCAACATATCAATTTACAGATCTTTTTTAAAAAAGATAATTTCTCTCAAAATTCTGTACCTGATTGGTACTGTTCTATACTGTATATAAGCCATAAACCGTGTTTAAAAATTAAAGTAAATACTACAGATTTAATATAATTAGCAAGGTTGTAATTAAATCTGCTGAAGAAAGTAAAAGTATAGATTGGGATTTAATTTGAGTTAGTAAAACTCCTAATAATGAAAGATGGGGTATCAGAGAAAATTGAAACCCTATTCATTTTCTCCAGAAGCAAGTATATACTCATGTTGGTTCTCCCCAATAAACAAAGGAAGCCTTCTAGCCATAGAAGGGAAAATCTGAATCCTGTTCAATGTTTAAATCATAATGAATTACAGAATAAAAAAACATACAAATATGTATGTTTTGGATTTTTTCATTATTCTGACAACAGCATAAACAAATTTCAACCTTCGTAATTCAGTTATGCTAGAAATGTTACCTTGATCATTCATACTGTCCATTATCGTCATCAGTTTTTTTAGCCGTGCCATTGATTCCTGTTCATTGCCTTTACTCATGAAATCTGTTCCAAAACCAGGGATCATACCCTATAATAATTTCAAAAAAGTGTTCAAAGCTACTTCAAAGTGAATATTAATGCATTAAGTGGTTTTTAGATAACTAATCTTATTATAGTTACCAGTATTTGACTGAAGGGCCCCATTTTCATGATGTTTTGGAACTGTTCATACATATCCCTCAATGTGAATTGACCTGAATGGTTAAAACATTAATTTGTAGTTATTAAATTTACACATTGTAAATCAGATAGTTTATCCACCTTTCAAAACAAAATGGACAAGTGAATTAAACTGCTAAACACTGCTTTATTAGTAAAGTTTGGGGCATAGCTTACCATGTTTTAATTTCTCTATGAGAGCCTCATTGTCATCTAATTTCAATTCATTTACTTTATCTATCAATCCTTCAATATCTCCCATGCCTGTAATAAAAAATATACTTCTTTAACAACTGAAATATAATCCATTGCAACTGAGAAAAAAATTTTTTAGCAATTAACTTTTTGCAGTGAACAATACATACCAAGAAGTTTACTGATAAAAGGTTGTGTTTTAAAAGGTTCAAAGTCATCTATATGTTCTCCAGTTCCAATAAAAATGATTGGACTTTTAGTTGCAGCAACTCTGTAGTGAAACACAGGTTTATATTTTTGTATCTTGGCCTCGAAACGAAAGATTTAAGAAAGGAATAGAATGTACCTCTTGTGCATTAAGGTTTTGAAATTTGAAGAATTCACTCAACCCTGATAGTTTAAAAACTCAATTTTTCCTCCCACTACCAACAAAATACAGTAAACAATGAAGAGACAATAGTTCTTCATATTTCAATTTCTCCAAAAAGCAAAGCTAAAAGAGCTGGAAAATCTATCAGATGCAGGATCAGCTCTGTCTTTTCAGAACCCTTTCTTTTCTTCAACGATCTGTAGGCATCAGTGTTGCTTGGCCCACTATTAAGTAAAAAGTACTTACGCACTCAATGCTCCACCTCCCTTGGCATGGCCATCAAGTTTTGTCACAATTACAGAAGCAACATCAACTTTATCTTTGAACGCCTTTGCTTGAGCTTCACAGGCTTGACCGATAGAGGCATCCATCACATAAACTATATTATCTGGTTGCTGGAAGCAATGATCCAAAAAAAGGGAAACATAAATTAGGAGCTCCTATCCTTGCTCCACTTCAAAGTGATAGTAAACTGTAGGTCACGTTTAACATCTAACAGTGGTATACTCATTTCATTAATGGAGATGAAAATGCACATTTATTCTAAATTTCAATTATTCCAATGTTTAATGATCAAATCTCCATCAAATCTCAGTTGGGAAGCACTTTCCATGTAAGTAAATAAATCCAATATTCAATCCTTTGTGACTTCAGATGGGGGCAGGGGAACTCCTTGCCTTCATCCTGGAGAGCTGCTGCCAGTGGCTGTAGGTGATTTGACCTAAATAAAACATTTGTCTAATTCAAGTTTTGGTTCAATTTTTAATTTCTAAAAAAATTGAAATCCTACTTTTTATCTGTGCGTTTGTAGCACATTTTACTCTACAGGGAGTCTTTGCTTATAGACGAGTCTCTTAGTGAAATTACAGTGGACCCCAAAAAGGTACTTATGACCCAGCTTCAAAGTTCTGATGTCTACTGCCCACTCACAGTTATGTGACTGCATTTTGGACACTTAGCAACCAGCACACACATTTGTGACTATTAGCAGGATCCCGCAGTCAGATGACCACATTTACAATTTTTTTTGCCAGAAATTGGTGTTTACTTCTGGTTTCCAGCAAAAATGCCCACAGTGAACAACAGGTTCGCTTAACTGTGGCATTCACTTAATGACCACTGTGCTGTCACGTCAGAACTATGTAATGCATATCGTGCTGCCACCATGTGGTTGTTTGGGGGAAATACAACATTATGCTAATGTGGTCAGCCAATCCCTCCCATTTTGTGACGTACTTCCTCCTCCTTCTTAACTCCGTACTTTCACCCCTCCCATTCTGGGACGTATTTCCTGCTCCTTCTTTCTCCGTGCTTCACTCTCCCACAACATGCGGACAGGCAGGATCATTACTGTCTTTTGACTATTCTGACTCTGACTGTTGTTTAATGATTTATCCCCTTGCTAAGACCCCTGTGCTTGGCCTGTATAAGCGGATACTATCACTGTTAACAGCCCTTGCCAGATAGCAGAACTCATGAAAGTACCTTTTATCATCCAGAAGTACCTTTATTTGCATGCAGAGAAGATTACAGCAAAACAAGATGTGGTAGATGATGAATGGATGGTATTTCCAAGGTCAAAAGACAGTAATGATCCTGCCTGTCCGCATGTTATGGTGGGAGAGTGAAGCACGGAGAGATAAGGAGCAGGAAGTACGTCCCAGAATGGGAGGGGTGAAAGTACAGAGTTAAGAAGGAGGAGGAAGTACGTCACAAAATGGGAGAGATTAGCTGACCACATTAGCATAATGTTGCAATTCCCCCAAACAACCACATGGTGGCAGCATGATATGCATTACATAGTTCTGACGTGACAGCACAACCACTGCAACATGTCATAAAATCGGGATGGTTACATGATGACCCACTTAAAGACCAGTTTGCACCTGCAATTCCAGGCTCAACACCAGCTGCCTGCAATTAGTGCAGGTTCGCATCCCACCAGGCTCAAGGTTGACTCAGGCTTCCATCCTTCCGAGGTAGGTAAAATGAGGACCCAGATTGTTGGGGGCAATTAAGCTGACTTTGTAATAATGCCGCTTGGGGTGTGTGTGAAAGCCCTAATAAGCAGGCATATACATAGAATGAAGGCTACTGCTAAGCTTGTAAGCCACCCTGAGTCTTCGGAGAAGGGCGGGATATAAATGGAATTAAAATAAAATAAATAAAAATTGCAGTGATAAGTCAAGTACTATATACAGTAGCATTCTTCATACATTTATTCGAGCATAATTCTAGTATAATGAGTTCTGTGTTAGCCCCTGAAGAGTGGCCATTTTGAAGGAGTTAAGTTTCTTTACAACTTAACTGTTGTTCCAAATTCAAATAGAAATGAATGCTATTAATCCTATGCACCCATTTTGTAGTCCCACTGAGTGCAGATGATGAGTCGGGTAGCATATATATTTAGTAATTAATCAATTAGATATGCTTATAAAAACTGCATTATATGCAGATTTTACATCTGCTATATACCGAAGATCTTGGTATATAACTTTAGAACAGAAAATAATTCTATAATCTCCTGATAAAACAATAACTGAAAGCACATTTCCAATTCAAAATAGCTTATTGGCCATATCCAAATGGACTTTCATTCATGCATCAAGATTTCTTTGCTCCATTCCATACCAACCCAAATCTGCTGAAAGAAAATCCATTCTTTTTCTAGAGCAGATTTGTGAGGCATGCAGGCAAATGATCATACTATATTTGCTTACCATTCAAGAAGCATTATACGGTTTGTAAATTCTAGAACGGTTTCATCATTATCCAAACAAAACTTACTATGGCATTAGCAACTTGTAGCATTTCTTCAAACAAAGAGTCTTCCTGCTTGTGACGACCGCTTGTATCAACTATTATTATTTCAAAGTTTTCATTCTTAAATTTTTCAACACCTTCTGAAGCAATAATTACAGGATCCATCTCTGTGTAACTAGTTCAAAGAAAAACCCATACTTAAAATAATATGAAGTTATAAAATTACTCAGAAGCAGATGATGAGCCATGTAATGGGGGAAGCATCACTACAGGCAAGGAAGGAAGGGAGGGGGAGATCCATCCTGTGGTGGAGGTGGGGATCAGACAGCTTAGGCTCATTGTACCAGTCAAGAGTTACCAAGGAACGTATTCTGAATGCCTCACTAGTTACCTCTGCTCTTACCTCTATTTATGTTAATAAACTGACAGTCAAGACTAATTTATTTAAATGAAGAATTCCAATAAATTTGATCCAGAAGAAAATTACTTTTTATTTTAGTTTTTTTATCATATAAATCCACATGTAATGCACATTCATGTTGTTTTGCATATTGTAGCGTATTGTATGAATCTAGCTACCATGACCAAGATTAAAATACAACGGAAGGAGAGAACACTGTAGGGCTGAGACATACAACAGAATATGTAAAATGCCTAATTTCAGATCATTTGAGCACAAACCATCCCATTAGAATGTTCTGTTTCAAGCATGAGACTGCAGTTCTGAGTGTGAAATGGGGTAATTTCAAGTTAAAAAATAATTCAAACCATTTCCGGAATGCTCAAACCAACCTGCATAAGACATTTATAAGCAAAGGGAACTGGAACAAGAAAATCCTCTTGCTGATGTTACCTAGTCTGGTAACGAAACGTTTAGAAACTAAATTGAAACAAGCTGGCAGAGCAAACCCCTGCCCAAACCTGTGCAAGATTAGAACAATTTCGTTCTGTGAAATCACATGCTTGAAACAGTTGGAAATAAAACATTTTGTGTTCCCCTGCATTGTGGTAGTAAGAAAGGACTTGGAAATAAAGCTGAGTTTTGCTCTTTTGAGACATTTCTGTAATGTGTCAGGTGAGTTTTCTGTATTTTTTTCATAGACAAGCAGATAACACTGAATATTTTCTAAATTTTGAATGTTCGCTGTTAATTTGCTTCTTTAACTAAATAATTTAGTTCAACTCCAAAATTTCTGATAGATGTTGATATAGACACAAGCATATACACAAACATAAGAACGCATCACATAAATATGGGATAGTATGTCCATTCCTTACTCCAGAGAAACTGCTGAACTTGGTAAACAGAGGTATTTTGAACTGTGATGATACACAAATTAATTTACTTGAGTTTAAGACACTTTGCTATTAAACGTTTTGAAGATCTCTGATAAATATTAACCAAGAGAATATCACAATCAAGTTCTAGCTTTATAGCTTTATCCAACTATAGCTATGTAGTGAACATCTACAGACACTATCTCAAAACTGAATAATCAATGTTTATATTTAATAGGCATTATACATACCTCCCATAAAATGGAATTCTTGCTTTGGTTGCATTCTGTTTTAACTGATCAAAAGCACCTACAGAATACAAATATTGTTAGCCATGCAGGACATACACATTTATCAAAAACAAAGAAAAATAATCAACCACCGCACCTGCTCTGTAAGTGTCTGCACATATCAAACACGTCTTCCAGCCTTTCTTCTGGTAATAATATGCCAACTGTTAATTTAAACAAAATCAAGATATAATCTTATAAGCTACTATTAAAAACACTTTTTTCTTTTCATTCATTTGAAGTTGCACATGCAAAGACTGAAATATCTATCTTCTATTAGCTTTAAGGTACAGCCAATTACGGAGTTATAGATTTAGTCTGTCTACCGGTACTACCAACTACATTATTTGTTGTTCTCATGCTCTACTACGGTCCTTTTTATCTGGTCAACTTTACCAACTAGTAAAACAAGCAAAGTTTTTGTATTTTATTTTAAAATCTAATAAATTCTAGATACCTGAATTACAAAAGCATTTTTTTCAGTAAAATCTGACATATTTAGTACACATGGCCAATGAACCACGTACAAGTTGGTCTGCATCATTGGCTATACATCATACAACATTAATATAATTAATATAATTCACAATATTTTCAAATTTAAAAACAATAGTTTGTAAGGAGATAACAAAAAATGTAATATGGACCTTAGTTTCATGATGTACGTTTTTATGTTTTACTGTAAAATGTTTATGTGCTGGTCAAAAACAATTTGCTCAAGTGATTTAGAATTACTGATATAACGTATCACTCCAAGTATTCCATTTTTGGAATGCTTCATTTCTCCCTGAATATGCCAATTCAATTATTCCAAAGATGGTGTGGCACATTTTTGAAAGTCAGTCTATTGAAACAAAAGCAGTTCAGATGTTCAGGATGTGGTCCAGCCTCCTAACAACCTTATTTCAATTTGAAATATAATATAACCATAAAACTATTTTGTTTTGGGAGCTTAGCTTCTGGAAGTATCGCTCCAAAACAGTCAGATTAGAAGGCTGGAAGAAAGATAAATTTTCTGAAAATGGCCCATAACTGTTTGGGTATGTTACGCATTTAGATATTGATTTTGCCTACAAAATGTTTCTTCATACTCCTCATCCTTTTAATATTTGAAAATGCAGCTCAGTTCTATTTATGGATTCAATCTAGCAGCAAAACAGTTTTTTAACTTTTTCCATTCAAGGTTGGAAGATTCTGAAGCAGATCCAAGTACATATGAAAAAATGGAAATAATGGAAGTTCAACCATATAAATGGAAATCTGTTCAAACACTTAATAATCCAAGTTTTTCTAAAAAAAACCAGCTATCATTACATATCATGTGGAATACATGGTACCTTTGAGCATGAAGTTGTTTTGCCACTTCCTTGCAAGCCTACAAACATGATGATATTTTGTTTTCCTTTTGTGGGTGTCCAAGCTTTCACTCCAGGATCTACAAGCTGTAAAATAAAATGCAGCATAATTGCCAAAATCACAAAATATTTACAAAATATTTACAAAATATTGTTTTGCATATTTTATACTGTGTATTCTCCAATATCACTTTTTCTGCTTGGTTCCAAAAGTCAAAAATCAAAGTAATGTTATTCTCTTTCTGCTTCAATAATATACAATCATTGTTCAATGAAACAATGAACATCTCTGCCCCATAAGACATGTCAAGTCCTTCACTCTCCTCAATATTGCATTGATGCTAGTGGCAATGGCAATGCCTTTAAATTGTAAAATAGACTGCCTTGATTCTTCTCTTTAGGAATTTCGGTAAAAGAGATACAAAATTAGATGACCAGTTGACCAGAAGAAGCCAATCTGAGGAAGTAACAGTTCAATTTACAATACACCTTATGCTAAGTGAGTTTATTTTAACTATGGATTGTTGAGAAATCATAGCAGTCTGGTATACATATAATTCCAACATATTGTGGTTTATAATGCTGTCACTGGAAACAGTCGCCAAATGAATGATTGTATGACGAGGACTGCCTGAACTGCTGCAATGCTATGAGGAAGACATTTTCAATCAATAGTAAGCCTTATTAATTATTATGCATAGCCCATAATTGCAACAGCTTTACTTTAAAATGGCCATGCATTATCCATATAGATACATGAATATGAGATAGATAAGAGGCTTTGTTATATATTCAGCTAAGAGAATAAGGATGCCTAGAATGTTTGCCTGTATTACAGATATAGGTTAGAAAACAATACTTTAATTCTACCTTAACAAGTTCTTTAAAGACAGCATGTTGGATCATTTTTCTTTTGTTGAGTCCAGAAGCCATTTCTTCAAGGTCAATAGCAGATCTATGTTTGGAAAAAGGGAAAAATCAATGTAAGGTGACTTCAATGTCCCACTGAACCAATATAATTTATGTTCCACTACTATACTGAGGATCTGGGGAAGGTATTCTATATTAAGCGAACTTTGTCCTTCCTCAAAAATCCCTGAATAGTTACTTTATTATTTCATATGATGGTAATATCTTTAAATAAAACAAAAACGTTCCCTTAGATAAAGATCAGTTTCTGATCACTACAGAATCCGTGTAGTTTTTATGGCAACAATACAGAATTGGTTGGATACTGCTTCTTCCAGCAGGGATTTCAATTTCCTACTATAGCCTACAATCCTGGAGTTTCCTGACAACCTCTCATCCCACCTTCCCTAGTTTTTGGTAGTTAGATCAGTGTTTTCTAAACTTATCAACATTAAGATGTGTGACTTCAATTTCCAAAATTCTCCAGCCAGCATCCTTTTCATTTTTTTTCAGCTTAAGTATTATTGCTTAAGTGGATCTCACTGTACTTTTTATTCCAGCTTCCTATTTATTTTTCCTCCAGAAGACTGGCCCAATGTACAATCTTATCTCTTGTTTTCTTTCTCAAGGAAGAATTCTGATTTTTAATATTAGTTTTAGAGTCTACTGTTACCCTTCTTGTAATTCCATAAGTGCCATTTTGCAACATATACAAAATATTTTGGTCTTAGGAAAAATATACAGGTAGCTTTCGACTTACAATAGTTGTTTTAATGATTGTTCAAAGTTACAACACACTGAAAAAAGCGACTTATGGCCATTTTTCACACTTAGACCGTTGCAGCATCCACATGATCACGTGATCAAAATTCAGATACTTAGCAATTGATTCATATTTATGACGATTGCAGTGTCCTGGGGTCGTCTGATCACTTTTTGTGACTTTCTGACAAGCAAAGTCAATGGGGAAACCAGATTCACTTAACAATTGTGTCATTTACTTAAGAACTACAGTGATTCACTTAACAAGTGTGGCAACAAAAGTTGTAAAATCGGGCAAAATTAATTTAACAAATGTCTTGCTTAGCAACAGAAATTTTGGACTCAGTTGTGGTTGTAACTCAAGGACTACCTGTATTTTAAATTTAAAAAACCAATTGTTCAGCTGAACATAGTTATTTTATATAAAATTGTATCCATATAAAATTATATAAAATTAAATAACATATCATTTTAATTTATATAAAATTGAACTTATCACAGCAGTTCAAAATTTTACATGTCCCCCATTCTAGACTAACAATATAAATAAACTTAATATAACATAGAGATAAAACAGCATTATTCTTACTTGGCTTGGTTCACTTACTTGACATTTTCTCTTAGTTGTTTCACCAGTTTAATGTTGACGTCAGCTTCCAATAATGCCGTACAAACTTCTTTTAGCATAGCATTTAAAACCTGCAAGGGCAGAAAGACAATACAAAAAATGTTTCTGTACCATTTATATATAATTTAATGTTTATAATTTCTCTTTCCAGTGAACATTTTAGATTAATATTTACTAGCTGGAAAATAATACAAACAAATAATGAAATTTCATATGGTTAAATCTGGTAGACAAAGTGGATAGAGAAATATATAAAATTTTAAAAAGAAATCAATACAAAAGAAATAAGAATATTATGAATTAATATTAATAGTAATAGTAATCTACTTAGCAAATGGCACCAATTCACTGAATTTTATCCATTAAATTTCACATAATTAATGATGTATACAATCCTAAAAAAAAATCCTAACCTTATTACTTTAATATGGGAGTTTTTTCTATCAAACCCAAACTGATAATAATCTTTTATTTCTACGTAGCTGCCTTTATTGTATCTCATATGGAAAATTTACATACCTCTTCATTGATAATGGTAGCATTGCTCAGGGAGCGCAATGCTGAGGTAATTTTTCTCCCAAGATCTGCTAAAACCATCTTGACAATAGATTCAGCTCAAATATGACCTGTAAAAAAAGCCATTATAATATTGCTGAAATTATTCTTCACAAGCTACACTTTATCCTTCATATAATAATCAGTAAATAGTAGAGAGACAGTTGTTCACTAAGTCTCTTCTTCTCCTGAAATTTCAAGACTCACTGTTCCAGTCCCCCAAAATTTTATGTTGTGTTAGGGGACTGGAACAGTAATTCTTGAAACTTCAGTCCCCAGACACTCTATAAAATCTTTGGGAACATTGGAAGAAGTACAAAAGTAATCATCATCATCATCATAACCATTATCCCATCTTTCATTCAACCAGCTGGATTCATCCTCTTGTTAAAAGCTTCTTTCAAAAAAGAAGAGCACCACTCTTTCGAGGAATAGGATAAATGTAAGTTAATATAAACTAAGATTGCAACTGCATTTTAGTTTAATGATTTTATTATCTGTATTAGAAATATATATTTAGCTTTAATATTGGTCCTACCCAATCTGTGTGGGGAGAGAGAGAGCTACAGTAGATATATATACAGATATAGATATAGATATAAAACAAAGAGATTGCAAGAAAAGCACCATATAGTGCACACAGATGAGGTCCTGTCTTCTTTTACAAACCATATAGTTGCCTTGAGCAAGATGAGTGTCAAATTTAATAAATAAATGCTCTATTCTTGTTAATTTTACACGTCATGTGTACCATAAATTTGTTCTGAAAATCCAATAATAACTATATAATAACAATTCTCATCTACAATACAAGAAATTGATGCTACACTTGCACTGTTGGCAATTTGGGAGGTAGAATACACTGGTTAGAGACCTTTCCTTCTAGTTTCAAAATTAAACTGATCTACTTTATGTATTTATTCAACTTATATGGCTGCCCAGGCAGTCCAGCAAATAAACTTGCCTTCTGCCATTAAGAGCTTTATAAGTGATAATCAGCACTTTAAATCGCACTCAGAAGCTTACTGGGAATCAGCCATTTGTATTGGTATAATGTTAAGTAGGAGTGTAATATCAGGATACACTGGCACATCTGGCAGATCTGGAACTACCCATGCTACCAGTTGCAGCTTCAGAGTGGTCTCTGAGGGGCAGCATTTCTAGTAATCTAATAAATCTAATCACAACCATTATCCCACAGTGTATATACGATTCCTTCAAAATCCTCAAGAAGCTTCCAAAAGCTTCTGTAGGAACTGGAAAAAGAAATATCTGCTTTAACAATTTGAAAAGAGATGGTTTATACATATTCCTCTGTATTTCACAGCATTTTTTAAAGGATGCACATACCCCTAATATATATTATGAAAAAATAACCAATTTGATACAGTATTTCATCAGAGTTTCTAATTCCAGATATATAATCCAGTATTTGCTGGTCATATTTTTGGGGAAGGAAAGTCTGTAACTGCCTCCATGGTTTATTTGTCATAATATTTTATGACTTTCTATCCTGTTAACTGGTACCCTTTAATACCTGCAAACATTCATTAAACAAATATAAGGTTGCTCATCTAGCTGAATAATTATTAGGACTCCTTAATTAAGTGGAAGGAACTATAGAGAAAAAAAATGAAACCAGAATAACTAAATTTCAGCTATAATTCTGTAACACTTTTAAATATCTTTAATAGCCCAGAAAGTCTTCAAGGCAAGCAAGCATATTTACAATTGCACTGCTAATTATATCAAGCGATATGGTGGAAGGGAACCTGTTCCATTTGTAACATATTACAATTTTGTGAACTGCTTTAGGAGATAGGAGATGAAAAATAGTTTAAATTCCCATTTTATTCATTTACAGGATATATTTAAACTAGCCACTGGTATAACAATAATAATAAAGAGCTCCAGATTATCTGTACTGTTGTTCTAATAATCTGTTGACCAAACTTCCTGAATTCAAAATTAGGATGAAACAATTTGACAATGTGACAGCATTTGCTCAAAAAAGTAGAATCTGCACAATATTACATTACTTATAAAATATTGCAACACAAATATTAGATGTGTCTGAACATAAACCATAGTTTAAACTATAATAATCAATTATCAATTATCCTATAATTGCACAAACATTGAAATTAAATCTCACTTTAGCATACCCTATGGTGCAATTCCAGTCCATCTATATCCTACTATGATGTACACGACCAAGAAAAGTAACTGGATACATCATGGTTCAATAAAGAAGATATGTGAATCTAGCAGGTATACCAACTAATAGCCCAGACCAGGTTTTGATTACAGGTCGCCCTTAGACACATGTATAAAAGGGGAGAATACGCAATTGTTTTTAAATAAAAAAGTACTACTATATATCTGGATGTAAGAAAAGTGTCCAGGTTACTTGGTGGGCACAGAGGATTTCAATTACCCCCGAAGAGGGTTCTTCCTCCGGTTCAGCCAGTGCAACTTGTGGCATCACTGCAAAAGCAGGATCTACATTTTTAACTTCACAGAATAGCAGATGTGCTTCCCCTCCGCCCAAAGCTCCGAAATTTGTACGTATGCAAAGGGGCATGTCAGGGTAACCTGAAACAGTCCGTAGAGGTCTCATATCTGCGGACTCGGGTAACCGAAAAGCTACCAGGCTTCCACACAAACCTTACCGAGAAGCGAAGCGGCGGCCTGATCTGGCCCCGCTCTGAAACCCACACAACAGCCCGGGCCTCTTAGGGGTTCCTCAGAAAGCCACTAAACCAGACCCGGCTCCAATAATCGACTCCGATCCCTCTCCAGCATCCAAACAACCAGGAAGAGTGTCACGTCACCACTACACAAATCAGACAGCTACCATCCTTCCCAAGGCAAACTCAGAAATCTGCTTCCGGGTCATCTGTGAGAAACGTCCTCTTTTGAGACAGGAGTATGATATACGAAAAGAAAGACGTGCGCGTTGGCTTCAGCTTCCGAGTATACATTTCTTCGTTGAAAACGGTTGAAATGTATATATCCATAGAAATATATTTGGAACTGGATATAAAACAGGGCAGTCTATGTTTTGTTTCAGCGTTTTGCAAAAAACGGTTTATATCTATCTGATCAAGTGCCTCAAAGTTTCCGTAACTTTAAGATAGGTGGACTTCAACTCCCACAATTCCCCAGCCAGGTTGGAGAATTCTGGGAATTGTGGTCCACCTATCTTAAAGCAGCTGAGGTTCAGAAAATAACATAACGAGGAAAGGAGTAAGGACTTTTGAACTCAAGGGGCCAATTTCTGTCTAAATTTCATAAACTTCTGCCAAACTATGTTCTGGCCCAGATTCCTAGTGATAAATCTTTTTTAGTCTTTTAGCACAATTTAAAGCCAACATTCAACTTGCTAAGTTTGACTTCTTCTTTTTTTTTGCCAGAGACAAATTTCACCGTGGGTAAAACAAATGATAAAATCAACATCGTTCGGAATTATTGCTGTATTCAAAAACAACATAATTATTCATCACCACACAAAACAATGTGTGGACGCAGTTCTTGAAACGCGCCTACTATACTGTCACCATCTTTAAAACAAAAGAGGAGAAATACCAGGAAGTCCCGGGAAGATTCATCGTATTCATAATACCCGGTGCAGGGAAAATAATAGCAACTACTTTTGCGCATGCGTTCAAGGCCGGGAGGTCGGGTGGTGACGTTTTAACTGACTTATCTAGGGCCAGGGGTAGGCAACCTCGGCTCTTTTATGACTCGTGGACTTCAACTCCCAGAATTCTTCTGATAGGCGTAGTAAGAAAGATAATCGAGGCGCGCTTGCGCGGTACTTTCAATCAGGTAAGGATGGATTTCCCGGAGGCTCGTCAAGCGGTGTTGAGCGTGATAAAAGGTGTGCGCGCGGGGGAGCTTCCTCGCCTGCTACACTGGCTGAGAACATCTAGTAAGCCCAGTTTCTTCTTAGACCTCGTATCTCCAACACTTGAGATAGTATAACGTGGGGTCGCCAGCCAGTTACGTGTACTCTTTTCTAGGATGCGCCTTTCCATTTTTCTCCCCCATTTTTTCGCTGTGTTGTATACACGGAGCGTTTGTTTGTTTTATACTTCACTTATCTGCCCCTTTTTATCGTGACTTTTATTGACTCTGTTATGGGACTGTTGACTTGGGGAAACTGCATGTGGAATCCGGGTTTAGTTTATCACACCAAACATGCTGAATCAGATTAATTGGTCATTTGGTCCAATTATTGTATTGTATTGTATTCCTCAGTGACTGGGAAATCCAGAAGAAAGATATGGCATCCTATATTGCTCTCCAGTAAGAATACATGAAAGGTGTGCTGCCTCTGAAATTCCGTTTGATACAGGCATTATGATGGGTTGCCTTTAAGACTAATAGGACACACGTGTCCCACTGGCTTCACTTTGCACCTGGTTGCTTGGTATAAAATTTGTTCTCTCCGTATGGCCTTTGCTATATCTCCCAGCAAAAAAAATAAAATTAAATTAAAAATGTATTAAGACAATTGCTTATGTTACAGTCTTTGGACATCACTGAACATTCGCTAGATTACCATTTGGGGGCATTGTTGGTAGTGAATTTGAATGGTTTGAATGTTTTCTATTTTTTATTTTGCAATATTGTGTAATGGATTTTTATCCCAGGAATGGTGTCTCTTAAGGATCAATCTTGGACACTATTTTGTTTTTGTTGTTCTGTGGGATGCTCTAGATTCCTTATCAACATTTCCAGCATCATCATTATGCTGACAAGTCTACCAGTCTTTTCTGATCCTTATTGGCAAAGCATGATCAGCTGTAAAAAAAAACATTTTATCAACATTTCCTCTTAAATACCCTTTTACTGCCTAATGCTGAATATGGATAAAACTGAGACTGTCCTGTTTTGGCTCAATTGTCATTCCAGTCCATTACTGAGTCTTCCCCTGTTTGTTTTCAGGGATGCTGCATTGCCCCCAGTTTATTCTTTAAGGCCTTGCATTCTTGATGGATAACCACTGACTTCATGCCTGTTTACTGATAGTACAGCTAGTTCTATTAATTTTCTTTTGATGAATGTTTGTAGAATCTGCATTTCTTGGAATCCATGCATTCAGCAGCCGTGTTAAATAAGGCTATTGCCTTGAGTTTCACATGATCATTGCAAAATCTGATTTCCCTGTTTTTTGCAGATGACTTTGATGAATTTACATGCAACAATGATGATACCATTCTCAGAAGTATTGCTGAAGATATTCAACATCGTTTGCCTGTTGGAGCAGTGCTCAATTCAGAGCATAATGCACTTCAAAAAGTAGGTTTTGCTATTCAACCTTCCCATAAACATTGACAAGTGGTTTTTAAATAGAGTTTTCTATAAAGCCATCAACACTTATGGCTTTGTTGGCCTTTTTGTTGATGTATTCCAACACAAGGCAGAACATAGATTAAGTCTTAAAGTAGACATTTGTGCAGCAATATCTCTACGAGTTATTCATTATAATTATACCAAGATTATTTTTAAATTAAAATGTAAAACAGTCTTTTGATTGGCCTTATCTTTAAAGTTCCGTGTTCTTCATTGGTAAAATAGAAGTATCAATGTGTTGCTTGTAATTAGATACTATATTGGTTCAATTGTATTGTTCAATTTTAGAATAAGGTGTTAGAATGTATACTGTATGTCTCCGTAGATTTGGACGTATTCCAATACATAATGGAATGCTCAGCTGATTGCCTTTATTCCAGGGATAGTCTCACCATTAGCTAATGTAAAGCAGTCTTCTCAATTGGGGTGATATTGGGATGCAGCAAGAAGGTCTTGGAGGAGAAAGCTATGTCCCACATCCTCCCCTTGAAGTTAGTCTGCTGCCTCAAGGTACATGAACAGTTAGGAGCAGCATCTTTTTCTTTTGTTCAAGCAAGAACATTCTTTGCTAGCCCTTGTCTGCCCACTGAATCAGCATTATATGGCTAAATCTGGTGAACATCTGGATTCTACTAAAGTGGAAAATAGACTGTTGTTTCCTATAGATGAATATGTGATATTTTTTTACTTTGCTTGTATAGAAGTGTCTGAATTTTCTTATAGAAAACTGGATTGGAAGCTGTTAATTTCCATCAACAAATCTCTCATTGGTATGATGAATAAGTAGTAGTTTGCTGTCAATTGAAAACACCACAGGCAAATTAGTGTGGGAAATTCTGTTTCTTGGATTCTTTTGATATAAAAGGGAGGAGGATTCACTTTTTCACGAAGAGAGGACTGATAGCTATCAGGTATCTTTTCCGCTTCAGAATCGGCTCTTAGAAATGTTCATCCTTTAAGGCAGGGGTGTCAAACTGCCGGCCCGCAGGCTGGACGAGTCATGCAGAAGTTGCACCCACCCCATTGCCGGCAATGGCAAAATGTCCCGATACGTTGCGCGATGTCACGTGACGTCGCGAGTTTGACACGTCTGCTTTAAGGTTATCAGGAGCTATTTTGAACTGGAAGAAAAGCTATGGCTCTATGCACAACTGTGATGATCCATGTAAGCCACAGGATGAAATATCTCTTTACCTATGAAAAATTCCCAAGTATTAGAGTAGATCTTTTTAATTTGATTTTATGGTATTCTTTTGTACCTTTATGGTGCTTAATTTTTCCATTTCATCTCTGTGCATTTATGATTGTGAACTACTAGAGTCATTCAGATATGATGGATTATAATTTTTATAATGTGAAATGTATGATGATTATCAATGGCATATAAGCTGTGAGAGAAAATGTCACAAATATATATCAAGTGTGATTTTTTTTCTTTAGCTTCATGAACAGACAGTCCCTACCATTCATGTTGATGCTTTCCTTTATGATGATGATTGTATTGACTCTTTATGTGAAGAAGGAAAGATGAGCAGAAATTATTGTCTAGCATGTGGCTCTCATCAGACAGCACCATTAGGTAATCAGTTATGAATTGTACTTTTTTACCGAACTACAGCACTGACCTGTGTATTCCTCTGCTGTACATCAGGTTGATCATTTTGGGCTGGAGTTTGTGGGTACCTATATAATATAAATATTAATATGCATGCTTGCTACTCTGAAATGTGGGCATTCCCAAAGAATATTAGATTCTCAGTGAGATTCTGTTTAACCATTTTTATTCCACCTTCACAGACCAGCTAAATTTGAGTTCAGAAATGTGTATAAAAATAGCTAAAATAAATTAAAAGCAAAACAATTCCTCTAGTACATTTACAGTTTGCAAAGTGCCTAATTGGTTTGGCTTTGAAAATTAATCTTATTTGATCCACAGATTACGTTATTTTTTATTTTTGGGTTACTGCCTTGGATTACTTTTAGAGTAATAAATTTGGGATAAAATCTAATAAAGACATCTGCACATTTATAGGATGTGAAGTTATACATTCAGAAACCTTTATATATGTACTGCATAACCTTTTGCTTGAGCATTACTGTTTTAATACTTGCAAATTGTCAGTACCAGCACCAAAATTAAAAAAAATAAAAACTTCAGAAACCATTAGTATTATATTCATATATTTTTATATTTCAGATTTAAATAAAAGTCTTATCAGTTCAAAGTATTTCACATTCAAATATTATGTAATAGAGTATATATTAAAATCATAAGCACTTTGAAAATTATTTAGAAGAACTGTTTTGGATCTGACTTGAATTCAGCTTGGGCAAAAGTCTCCACTTTTATTAAAACAGAACATCTTTCTTCAGGCTTTCACATAAGCCTGAAAAGAAATTGCATCCGCTTTAAGGACGCGGTGGCTCAGTGGGTTAGGACGCTGAGCTTGTCGATCAGAAGGTTGGCAGTTTGGCGGGTCGAATCACGAGTGCCGCGTAGCAGAGTGAGCGCCTGTTACTCGTCCCAGCTTCTGCCAACCTAGCACTTTGAAAGCACGTAAAAATGCAAGTAGAAAAATAGGGACCACTACGGTGGGAAGGTAACAGTGTTCCGTGCACCTTTGGTGTCTAGTCATGCCGGCCACATGACCACGGAGACGTCCTCGGACAAGCGCTGGCTCTTCAGCCCCTAGAGTCGGAAACGACTAGCACGCATGTGCGGGGGAACCTTTACCTTTTACCTAAGGAGACAACTCTCTAAATCTGATGCAACTTTTTAAGGTTTTGAATGGAAAAAAAACTGCTTTCATAAACAGCAGAAAAATATAGTGCTTATTTGAGATCCGAAAAACCTTTCCCAAATTATTTTCAGATATCTTTTTTCAGGATGATTATGAATCAAGGAATTGTGATGATGATAATCTATTTTCAAATGTCCAAATGACAGATTAATTAGTTTTCAGAGTGGTTAGACATAAACACCTTTGCAATCTGGAATATGTTTCAAAGTCAGCATGCTAAATTTTGTTGTTATGCTCACTTAATACAATGCAAGGAGGAAAAAAAATAGAATCCAGGCTTTGCCATCAGCATGATAGTCCCCCAAACAGAATAAGCACAGATGAAAATGCTGTCTTTGCAAGATTCTAGCTTCTCAAAGAACCACATTCATAATGTATTCCATTTAAATGCATATAGATTCTGTTCAGTTTTCAACTGTATATATGAGGCTGGTAGATGCTAAACAGAGCCAGATACTAGATATGGCAAATCCACCTCAGAAGGTCATATGGAGCCATTGCTTTTTTAAAATCACAGCAGAAATGTTTAATATCAAAATAGGCTTGGCAATATTTTTATCACTGCCCCAAATTGAAAATGAGAAGTTTCTTCAGAAAGTTTTGTTTTAATCCAAGTTCTCATAATCTTGTATTTCATGCCGAATGCTAACCATGGCTGCAATGTGCTTTGTTTTATTGTTGTTTCCCAGAATTCATTTCTCATTCCTTTTCCCTCATGGAACTGAAGTTCCTGTACCAGAAAGTACTGCCTGACCTGACAGGGAAGGTTCTGGTTGACGTGGGCTCCAGGCTTGGAGCAGTCCTGTTTGGGGTAAAAGCTGCACCAGAAATTGATTGACAGTGTGTTGTTGTTGTTGTTTTTCTCTCTCTCCTTCTGCTGGTAGTTACTGTGCTGTATAATGTTATTTAAGCAAGTTTCTGGTTGGTTATTTTTTGGACCTGAATTTGCTATTGATTTGCTGGGTTTCTTACATATTTTATTATTTTGACATTTGATTATTGACATTATTCAATTTGAATATAACTTTTAGAATGCAAAAATTGGGGCATATATCCTTTATTACAGGAACCAGCATATTATGGTCACAGTATAATTAAAGACATGAATAGCCTCAGAAATAACAGGCTGTAGCCATCAAGCTCTAACCTTGAAAAGGAAGGATGCTGGCATTATCCTTTACATGCTTTTAGAATTAACTAATCCTTTGTGCAATGGTGATATACCTGCTCTTGGCTTAAGAAACTAATTTTAGCAAGTAGATGCAGAATCAGCCTTCACAACATTTATCCCAAAATAGTATAATTATTGTTTACATTGTTCAGAAGTTATAACCTGGAAGACAGATGCAAAAAAATATTTATTTTTAAAATTGATATTTTAATCAGAATGTAGAATTCTATATAGCTATGGCAACTTGCCAGGTTTTATTTGAAGAAGCCAGTTTAAAACTAAGTCTTTTTCAAGCTGAGTTTGATTTCTCTTCACTTTGTAAATACGTTAATGCAGTCTTCCCAGAAGCTACAGAGAAGTAGCTTGTAGTTGCAGCCTTCTGTGATGTTTCCTCTCCACCCCCCCTCCCCCGCCACCTCAGTTTTCCAGCCTAGCATAGACCCCTGCTATTCCTTGGAGTCCCAACATTTTAATAACAGTTTATAAAATTTACATGCCACTGGACTCCCAGTGGTTATGCTTAATTCTGCTGAAAATTATTTTGAAAAATATGTAGTTTTTATTGAGACAGAAATATAAAATTACTAAATGCATGAATAATATTAATAGTGCCTAATTACTTTTATTTAAATTGTAAAGTCAATTCAGTTAAACCAATTGGTCTGTCCAGAATGTATCTTCTTTTTAAGGTCTGGCTCCAACAAAGCATTCAAAAGCTTGATATTGCTTTTGTTCCCCCAAAATTAAGCATTTCCTGGGGTGCCATGTGAGCATGTATTTAGTATAGTCATCTGTAATAGGGTCTGTACACATTTTGAAGGCAAATTCAGATGCATACTACGGTTCAACTCTGTATTCCAATCCAGTTTAGAAACATCTTAACATTTTTTCTACTTTTTATTTATAGGCCTACTATTATAGTTCAGCATCCAAAATCTACGGAGTTGAAATGAATGGAGACTTTTGCCAGTTGCAGGAAGCTATCATTTCAAAATATCAACTTGATGACAGAATAAAGGTAAAACAACCCATTTAATTGCTTGGTTTATGTATAGAAGGGATGCAAGTTAGCATATGACTGAAAGTCAGCTGAGTTTCATTTGTATATAATTATTTTCTACTGTGAAAAGAAATAATAAAGTTTTTATAGGTTTAATGTTGAAGAAATCTTGTAGCAGTCCAAATCTTTTGTCTACCTAAGTTTTTGTAAGGACATTTCCTGTACAGTAAAGAAAACATCCAGCATTTTTCTAATTCACATGTGTTACACTTCCCATGGAGGAATTTGCACAAGCACTCAAGGAAACTCTCCCAGGCCCAGCTGAAGCAAATGCATCTGAACAATGGGAATATTTCAAGAACGCTGTTTATAACACCGCCTTGTCAGTATTTGGTAAAGAGATCAGAAAGACAGCAGATTGGTTTGAAGCCCATTCGGAGGAGCTGACGGCCATCGAGGAAAAGAGGAGAGCTCTAATTGCATATAAAGCCTGTTCCAGTGAGCGCAACCTACAGGTTCTGCTAGCTGCTCGTAGCAAAGTCAAACAGACCGCCAGGAGATGTGCTAACGACTATTGGCTGCAGCTTTGTTCTCGGATCCAGATAGCAGCTGACACAGGCAACATCAAGGGGATGTATGATGGCATCAAGCAGGCCTTAGGTCCAACACAGAAGAAATCTGCCCCTCTGAAGTCTGCTACAGGCAAGGTTATCCAGGACGGAGCACAGCAGATGGCACGCTGGGTGCAGCATTACTCTGAGTTACATTCCAGAGAAAATGGGATAACTGAAGAAGCATTAAATAATATTGAGTGCCTGCCTGTCTTGGAGGAGCTTGACAGTGAACCAACTTGCCTCTGGCAAGGCACCCAGGAAAGATAACATCCCTGCTGAAATTCTGAAGTGCTGCAAAGAGAACATCCATACCGAACTGCATGAAATCTTCTGTCTTGCTTGGAGGGAAGGTGGAGTGCCACAGGACATGAAGAATGCAAATATCATCACACTGTATAAGAACAAAGGCGACAGGGGTGACTGTAACAAGTATCGTGGCATCTCTCTTCTCAGTGTTGTAGGGAAGCTGCTTGCCCGTATCGTACTGAAGAAGCTCCAGGTGCTTGCAGAGTCTACCCAGAATCACAGTGTGGATTCCGAGCCAACAGGTCCACTACTGACATGGTATTTTCCCTTAGACGGTTGCAGGAAAAATGCAGGGAACAAAGACAGCCACTTTTCGTAGCCTTCATAGATCTTACGAAGGCTTTTGACTTGGTTAGTAGGGACAGCCTTTATAAAATTCTCCCCAAGATTGGATGTCCATCTCAGCTCCTTAACATCATCAGGTCCTTTCATGAGGAAATGAAGGGCACTGTAGTTTTTGATGGCTTAACATCAGATTCCTTTGACATTCGAAGTGGAGTGAAGCAGGGCTACGTGCTTGCGCCAAATTTATTCGGTATCTTTTTTGCTGTCATGCTGAAACACGCTTTTGAAACTGTAACAGAGGGTATTTATCTCCGGACCAGATCAGATGGAAAACTCTTTAATCTCTCTAAATTGAGAGCAAAGTCTAAAGTCCAGCTGAAATGCCTACGGGATTTCCTCTTCGCTGACGATGTTGCCATTACTGCTCACTGTGCCGAAGACCGTCAACAACTTATGGACTGCTTTAGCAAGGCCTGCCAAGACTTTGGACTAACAATCAGCCTGAAAAAAACACAAGTCATGGGTGACGACGTGGATTCACCTCCCTGCGTTACAATCTCTGCACAAGAACTGGAGGTCGTCCATGACTTTGTGTACCTCGGCTCAACTATCTCTGACACTCTCTCTTTAGATACTGAGCTGAATAAACGTATTGGTAAAGCGGCCACCACATTTTCCAGACTTACAAAGAGAGTATGGCTTAATAAGAAGCTGACAGAACATACAAAGATCCAGGCCTATAGAGCCTGCGTCTTGAGCATACTCTTGTACTGTAGTGAGTCTTGGACCCTTTATGCACGGCAGGAGAGAAAGCTGAATACCTTCCATATGCACTGTCTCCGATGTATTTTTGGCATCACCTGGCCTGACAAAGTTCCAAATAGCGCAGTCCTGGAACGTGCTGGAATCTCTAGCATCTATACACTATTGAAACAGTGATGTCTATGCTGGCTTGGGCATGTCGTGAGAATGGCTGATGATCGGATTCCGAAAGATCTTCTCTATGGAGAACTAGTGCAGGGAAAGCGCTTCAGAGAGAGACCAGAGCTGCGATATAAGGATAGCTGCAAGAGGGATCTAAAGGCCTTGGGAATGGACATTAACAGCTGGGAAACCTTGACCTCTGATCGTTCAGCCTGGAGGCTAAAGACGCAGCATGGCCTCCAATTCGAAGAGACACATGTGCGGCAGGCTGAGGCAAAGGCAGTCCTGGAACCAGCAAAACCTGTGGGCTGGATAGGGGACAGATTGCATCTGCCCTCAGTGTGGAAGGGACTGCCAATCTCGAATTGGCCTTTTTAGCCACACCAGATGCTGCTTTGGGACCTCTTTCGAGAGCACGATATCATAGTCTCTTGAGACTGAAGGATGCCAATGAATGAATGACACTTCCCATGTATTAGCTTATTATCATTCTGTAATTCTGTAAGGAAGCAAGTTTCCACATTATTGTACATTCTTACATCAGTGTTACAGCTGTGGAATTGAGGCGAAATTGAAGTCAAGAATGAACAACTTCCTTAATATTCATGGCCAAAATGAGAAATTTCTGATTCCTACCTAAATTCTTATCTACAATTTGATACTATCTCATATGAATATAGAAGTACAGATTTTGATATTTTGCAATAACTTTAATCGTACAGTCTTCCTTAATGAGCACAATATTTGACCATCCACCGTTAAGAGAATATGTTGGGTTGAGACAGTGCTGGAGATCCAAGCTCAGCAAGTCATTGTATTGTACTCTTGAAGTGCTTTGTGGTATATGCATTGTACTAGAAGGAATGCCAAGTAATGAAATAGCAGTAGGTTCCATTTTAAGCAGTGTTCATAATCTGATTATTTTAGATGCAGAGTACAGGCTTAGTTCAGCTACTTAAGGAGGAGACAGGAAGTTCCCTCATCACTTCAACCCACAGACTACTAAGCACAGGCCAACTGAGAGACACTGGGTGTGTGTGTATATACAGACCCTTCCTCTTATCTGTGTCTTAACATTTCCCTTAATGACAAAACATTCCTAAGTTAAAAAAACAGGGAGACTCCAACAAGCAGACTTCATTTCTCTGTTCACCTTCAGTTCTATTTCCTACTTATGGCACTGTGTTTCTCACGGCTTGCTTACTACATAATTTTTAATTTCTTTATAATACAATAATAAGATTAATGGCAACCTGCGATATTGGAACAATTATTTTCTAATGGATTGATCAAGAGATGAGTCACATGTAATGATGCAAGACTAAAGGGTCAGAACTAGATGGTTTTCCTTGATCTACACGTTTTTTAAACGATCTTAAATATTATTACATGGTTTTTCATTTAAACCTCTGTAAAATCATTTCCCTTTAGGTGATTAATGCAGATATTTGTACTCAAGCTTCACTTCTTCAAAATGCAGACATTGTTGTAATGAATAATGTCTTTGAATATTTCCTTGACAGATCGGAACAGGCTAGGTAAGTTTTCTTTGTTCTGGAAATCTCTAGAAACTAGAAATACTTAACACCCAACCAACTATTCATGTTATAGTTCTTTAAAAGCCAATATATAAAAATATAAATTGTGAAAACTGATTTATCTTTCTTTGTGCTTTATTGGGATGTAAAAACATTCAAAATAAAGACAGCTAAATAAAAATATCATTTCCCTCTTGCTAAGGCTAAAATCAGATACACTTGTGCCAAATCCAATTATTTTATTTATTATTTATTAAATTTCTATGCCACCCATCTCCCTACCAAGTGACTAGTTTGGGCAAAATGAAAATCTGTCTAAAATCAGCTTGCCATTTTAAGTACATTTTGAAACCATTCTCATACTTGATGGACCTCAACAATAGGAAACATGATTTTCATGCTGTGGTTGGTTGTAGTGTAATTTGTGTAAGGTTACCTTTTGGTTCAATGTGCTTGATTTATTTTATTTGTTTTAATATACAAAAATAAATCTTTTAAAAGATACCAAACAGAAAAGAAGAAAATGAGAAATGTGTGATTTTTTTTAAAAAATGATTAAAACTAGATTCTTCAAAATGTTATAGTCAAATGAGAAATGTGAAAATATAAAAGAAAATTATTTTGTTTTTCTTATACTTTTTCCAGGCTGTCACATATATCAAGAGAAAAACACAGTTTTTCCTCTGAGTTTTTGTTCCAGTTTTTCATATTCCTACTAAATGCTAAGTTAGTGATCAGATAAGACTATAGCTTACAAGAATTGTGACTTCTCCCATTGTCACCCACTTTGCACTATGAAATCATAGTTCTGAATAAAACCTTTAAAGGTTATTCCAAATATTCTGCAAAATAATGTGCCATATCTAACATTACACGAGCTGCATCTGCTTGCTCTGTTGTCACTCCCAGAGCTGATGGAGTGCCACCAAAGATCCCCCATTCCTGCAAAACGTATCTGTATATGGAGAAAGAAGAATTTGATATCAAATGCTGCCCGTAAGTGGAATGACACAGTAGGATAGAATCCTATATCTTTACCAATCAGAAAGATCCCCCTTTCTTTATCACCACAAAGTGCTTGTCATAATTTCGTATTATAAAGTAAATCTGTAGATTTGTAAGAAAATAGAATCCAGTACGAGCTCAACTTGATCCTATTGTTCTCAGTATGATATTCTAGCAGGCCAAGTTACTTTTCCTATATTACTCAGCCTGTATAGGTCTTTTCTTTTTTATGTAGCTCAAGCAGAATCATCGAAACATTTAGAAGCTACCCAGCTCCCTCATAGATCAACTCTTGGGTGGCATCTTAGTGTTTCATATAATAGAAATTTTGGAGGAGCTGCTTTTCTAATAAATTTACTTTGTTTTACTCCTAGAGCATGGACAAACATAAGTCAAAATATAAGAAAGCCAGGGTCTCTATTAGTGACTGTCCCAAACCTTGAAAAGTCTCTCTCAGAGCTTCAGGTAAAGAGCTATTTTTCAAACTATTTACATGGCAAGATTTTCCTTGGTGGGTGTTTTAGGTAAATCATGGATTTATTATAGTTGCTAAATCTCTTGGAGGTGACTACATTATAATGAACTTAGGAAATAGATCATGGAAGATGGCTTTGTGATTGTGCCATTTGATTTAATCTTTCACATGTTTGCAATTCACTAAACCAGGGTGTCAAACTTGCAACGTCACGTGATGTGTCACGATGTATCGCAAGTTTTTTGCCATTGCCGGTTTCGCTATGACGCATCTGACCCACGGGCCGGCAGTTTGACACCCCTGCACTAAACAATTTCAGGAGGGAGAAAAATGAAAAGAGCAATCTTTTTCCACTCTCCATAAATCTCAAGCTTTAATTGGTAGGAAAATCAAAAAAATATTTTATCAGGATTGGGAAAAGCACATTTCTAAAACTTTCTAAAATCTTCCTCCTGAAACTTAAGTCATCCCAGAAAGCTGAAACATCATTTTAAAAAATATTATTCTGTATGATTAGAATATGTTTCTAAATGTTATGGGAAATCTCACTTGTATTTTCTTCTCCTTCCTTTTGATTTACCTATACAGAAACAGCATCACTGTAAGATATAGAAATATATTTACGTCTGCTATGTAGGTATTGCCTAGTCTCATTTCACAAAAAATCAGATGTTAAAAATGTTCTCATTTTTTGATATTATTTTTAGATGTTATTAGATGTTACTTTGCTTACCTACCTTCAGCAGTTCTGAGATGTATATTATTTTATGTGTTGTAGTGAATTGTTTTAATTTCTTTTCAGGTGGACATTCAGCTCAGCCAGTGGGTAGAAGCAGTACCAGTGCAATATGATGAATTCTTAGAAGATGCTGATAGAGAAGCACTTGAACAAATTTACCTGTACAGAATTCTATAGCATACAAAATATGTACATTTGCATCCAGTGCTTTTCAAATAACATTTTAAAGAAAGATACAGTGTTGCAGTTTGCTGAACTTTATGTGTCAAGATCTGCCTTTGAAAATAATATGGAAAATCAAAGATGCATTTTTGGTTAAATAAACATGAAGCCATTAAAAAAAAGAATCTCTTTTATTTCTAGCGAGGGTTGCTAGTTAAAGAACTGGAAATGCATTTGCCATAATTTACAACATATTGTTCCTTCTCTGGACTAGTTTCGTTTATATTTTTTCTTGGCACTTAAACATGTGGTACATAGCTCATACAATTGTTCCAGGACTTATTTCATGGCTACATGAGATACATGTTTTCTGTACGGCGTGCCTCTTTGATTAATTTCTTAACTTGCAAGAAGAGATGACATTACTTTAAAACTGCAAATTATTGGTGGTTACTTAAATTATCTTGATGGCACTGTGTATATGTCCTCTTCTTAGAAAGAGGGAAGAGGGGCTAAGAGGAATCCGTTTATGTGCAATACAATGTGCCCTGCATGGGAAAGAAAATAATAAATACTATCCATAGAAAATTAATAAAGCAGTAATTATTTGGTTATTTTTTCTGAAAAAAACCCACAGAAGTAATCCAGCTCACTTATTCTCATTTCAATTTTCTTTTAAATCACTCAGTCATATAGAGTAGAACAAATTGTCCTGTAATCTCCTGAGTGCCATTATTTCCCATCTCCACTATCCGATTGCCAATTTAGTGATTGGGTTTCTTCTGTATTATTACTGATACTGCAGAAGCCTGAAAAACAGTTGTAGCATCTTTTGCTCCTTTAATCAAATGCTGGCTCAAACTGGATAGAAGATACTTTGTTTGAGGAGAGGTAGCACTGATGATGTTACCTAGTTTGGGTAACGAAATGTATGCAAGAAAACAATCAAGTTCAGAGAGCATCAAAGACCCCTCATTTCTACCCTGAGCTACAAATATTCTCTCTTAATACATTTCTTTCCCTAGCCTACCAGAAAAAAACACGTTGCTAGTCAGAAATAGTTTCTACGGCTTTTCTACTAGCAGTTTACTTGAAATCCAGACTGGAAGAAAAAGGCAAGCTCTTCTTGAACAGAAATAGTCCCAACTTACAACCACAATTGGGACCAGAATTTCCACTGCTAAGCAAGGTGGCTATTAAGTGACTCACTTGCAATTTTATTATCTTTTTGCCATTGTTGAGCAAATCACTGCAGTTAAGTGAATTTGGTAAATTAAGCAAAGCTGGTGTAAATTCAGATTTAAAGGGAATTTAGCAAACCATTTGGTAGAAAATCCTGATGCTAAGAATGTTATCTAAATTTATTAGCAAATCTATAATCAAGCAGGGCTTCTATTTTCACTATCATCACATAGAAAATTATTGAAACATTGCTCAGTGACTTTGTCATAAAATATGATTTTAAATGCAAGTATATATTTTCAATAGATTTTCTTCCTAGCATTTTCCTGCAAGTTCAGGGCCTGTTTATTTTTGGATCAGCCAAACGTGAGCAATTAGTTATGACAGGGATTAACTTACCAGCTTGTCACATTATGGGTTGACTGACTAGTTTCAAGTCATCCAGATGACTTTCGTGCTCAAAGCAGGACTTGAACTCATAGTCTCCTGATTTCAAGTCTAGTCTAACCACTAGACCACACTGGATGTCCATTGCCAATAATAACTGAATTGTAACTTGCCCCGTCATTCCTTGAGATGGTCAGCACAGAAAATAAGTAAGTAGGTAGGTAAATAAATTCTTCTAAATCCGGAAGGTTACAATTGTCCCTCCAGTTTGGCTTGACTAAAGTTGAACCAGCTATGAGCTCTGGAGAACTGTATCAGCAGCTCCTGGGGCAGTCTGAACTTTCTGAGTTGATGAAGGAAGAACATTCCTTGTTGTGCCTTTTTAATAATGGGTCTAATGTTAGGTGTCCATTTCAAATCCTGGGATATAGAACCCCAAACTTGCAGGAGTCTACTGTTGATACTGCATTGTCTAATATGGTAAGAAGAGGACAGCTCCTCCTAAAATCCACTCTCATCTCTACAGTTTTAAGTGTGTTCAGCTCCAGATTGTTCTGGCTGCACCACAAGGCCAGTTGTTCAACCTCCTGTCTACATGCAGACTCATCACCATCTTGAATGAGACCAATGACTGTTGTATTATCAGGATAGGTTTTTATTCGTCTTTTGTAATATACATTCTTTAAGAAATGACAAATGTATTGATAAATGAAACCAACAGTCCATATTTTTATTATCCATTGCATAAAACAAAACTCATCCCAAATACTGTATAGTTTTATTTAATAGGTTGTACTGACATGTACTGTGCTTCAAGAGCTATTTATAAACTTATTAGAGTTACCACTAGATGGCATTCAGTAACTGGTTAATTTATAAAGGTAGCCCTAACCTTTGTTGATTTTTTGTCTCAATTAACTTGTTTCTGAGTAAACCCAAGCCTCCATTAAAGCAGGTACTAATCATTTGTGGAATATCCACCAATAAATATTGTACTTTATTGGCAAACCAGGGGTGGAAAGACAATTGTCCTTTAGTTTAACTATTAATACAAAGATATCAATTCATAGTGACAAATCCATGGAGAATAAAGCAATCAAAATATATCATTGACACATTCACACTTTGATTTAACCATTGTTAAATCAAATTAATTAAACTGGCTGGTTTACCTAATTGTCATAATCCATGGTTTGCCACCCTAAAGGCAGGGATCAACAACACATAAGCCCAAATCAAGCAAATCAATTATGGCTTAGCAAGATATATCTCTAGGGACGTGGTGGCTCAGTGGGTTACGACGCTGAGCTTGTCGATCAGAAGGTCGGCAGTTTGGCGGGTCGAATCCTGAGTGCCGCGTAACAGAGTGAGCGCCTTTTACTCATCCCAGCTTCTGCCAACCTAGCAGTTCGAAAGCACGTAAAAATGCAAGTAGAAAAATAGGGACCACTACGGTGGGAAGGTAACAGCGTTCCGTGCGCCTTTGGCGTCTAGTCATGCCGGCCACATGACCACGGAGACGTCCTCGGACAAGCGCTGGCTCTTTGGCTTTGAAACGGACATGAGCACCGGCCCCTAGAGTCGGAAACGACTAGCACGCATGTGCGGGGGAACCTTTACCTTTACTAAGATATATCTGTCAGGGGGATGTTATCACAAAGGTGCTATTACATTTGTGTCCTGTTTCTAGTTTTCCATTGTCAAGCAAAATAAGGCCAAAAATAAGAAAGGTGGAAGACTTATTGAAGTCATCAGGTTCATCCTCCTGGTAACAACAGAAATCAAATTGAAGCATCTCTGAATTGGCTCTCCAATCTTTTGGATAAAATTTCGTTACCTAATGAGGAGCTCATACAATCGAGATTTTGCTCTACTGTTACCTATTTTTGAAGTGTATCTTCCCCAAATTCCCTTTTAGGCCAAGTGCAATTCTCAGCTGAAGACATTTATGTAATCCTGTCATACCTGGTATGAAAAAAAATTTCACACTATATTCTTCAGAATGCTGGTATTCTGTGAAACAGTAATAAGTTTTTCAAATAGTAGAACAGTAATTAAGAGAAGCCTCCATCTTCCCTTCCAATGCATAAGCATAAATAAGTTTTGGAAATTAGAAATCACATTTTTAATTCATAAGATATGCCAGTAAAGACTAAAAGATGTCACACCAATGAACAATGCATCCTAACTCTCTTAGAATGCTCCTGAAATATACAGACAATATGTGTAAATTGCCCGTAGTATGTTGGTAGAAACCACCATAGAAAGTATTTCCTTAGCCAAGAAAATTTTTTTTAACAAGTCCATGGGAGATCTCATAATGCTCAGATCCAAACTGAACTAATGTTAACTATGAGGTGTAAAAATATGGATACTGAATGCAACAGTGTCAGTTACTTACCAGGCAGAGGTAGTTTCCATACTATAATCCACTTTTCTTATTGTATTTATACCCTGAATTACTTTTCCCAAAAAAATCTCTTTGCTCATCTAACTCTATGCCAGAAAACACTTTGTCGTAGTGTTATCTGAAGTAGGAAATTAGATTATTTCAGAAAAAATAAAATACTGTTTTATAACAAAAATATAGTTATATATTTTCTTATTTTATCTCCTTATTTATATTTCATCCCTCCCTTAAGGAACTGAAAGACAACATTGTAATCTCACAACATTTTTAGGAAGACAGACCAGGATCTCAATAGAACTACTTACAGAACCACAATGGAAAAACAAAGAAGATTGCACAATTCTAAAATCCATCTTCCTCATACCTATGGATTGGAGTATATTTGTAGGTATCAAGCTAAACAATGAATTATTACTACTATCTCAAATAAGATCAAATCAAACGGGGTGTACTCAACTGATGAATACATTTAACAAAATACAGTAATAAATCAAGACCCAAAAGTCTATGATTGTAACTTTTGACTAACAGCTCATTTACTTTAAAACCCACTGAAATGGCTGCTCTTTTTATGGTGATGCAGAGTGCTAATTCATTAACTAATTAATTTTTAGTTTTAAATTGCTAAAGGAAACATTCTATAATAGGCAATGCTATTATTCCAAGTTGCAAAGATACAGTAGCTTTCATTTGTTCCTATGTTCTTAAACAGGTTTTTATTTCTAGTGTTTCTGTCATAGCTTAATGACCAGTCTTTTTATAAACCTCATTGTGGAACTTACCTTATTTTTTACATCAATAAAAGTACTGAGTTCTAGAACCTAGCAGTAAAGAATAATTTTTGCAAATAGTGAAAAAATGATTGGGATACAAATGCTACTTTGGGAATAATAATGCCTATCAGTAGCAGCACAATAATAAATTCTATTTATGTATTTTTCAAATTCATATTTAATGATAAATAAAAATAAAGTTTATGAAGAAACCAATTTCCCCAAAAAATTCTACCTGGAAAAAGCTAAATAATTTAAATAAAATAATGAAATAATTTTAAACAAACTTTCTCATTTATTGGATGAGATCTAGAGGCTTAATCGCAAATTCAACAATACAGGATTTAGTAGCTAGTAAAAATGCTTAGAATAGTAGCCAGAATGTCTTAAATTAAGAGACATAGGTAACAGTCACATAAGATGATAAAATAGTTTTAGGTACCTATGTTAGTATTATTTAGAATATGTGAGTTTAGAAGACAGGTTATATATAATTATAGCACATATCTTGCAGAAAAAATATATAAAAATATCAATGGTTTTAAAACAGCTGTCCTTTGTATAATATTATTAGAAGTGGCTCAGTTTTAATTTTTGATAGTATTTTGATTAAACATACATCAAAGATATCTTTGTTATTCTTCACCTGTTAGCTCTTTCTACATAAGTATTAGAAATAAATACCAAGAATATTAAAAAGTTAATAGATAACCAGGAATGGGGGAGAGTGACTTTGGAGAGTGTGGCTGTTCTAATTGACATATTAAAATATTGCTATAAAATAATGAGTGTGAATTTAGTCATCATTAAGCCTGATGTAACTTTCCACTGAGACATGGTTTGCTTAGTGAACAGACCACTTGGATATATTTATATAAGATGTTGAACCAAGACTAGCAACCCACATCATCAAGGTTAGTGCAATGTGTTACCCAATGAATATAAAATTGAGAAAGTCCTACATGATTAAGGATAGTGATTCAGCAGATTAGGGACTTAGTCCTATTGTTAACTTTTTTAAAACAAAAATGTATTGATTTTAAAAGAAAAGAAACATGTACCATTTTAAGCATCCAAATATATTTTGCCACAAAACTAACAAGCCAACCTGATTCTTGGGTCTTAAGGTTAATGAATTGCGTATATTAAGTTAGGCCTCTTAAAAAGCCTCAACGCGTGGCCCGGATCTTTTGGGCTGTTAATTTAAAAATGGAGGATGAGCACTTCATCTTATTAATTAATAATGTAGCTCTCTGTCTTCCTGTGTGTCACAGGCTGGAAAGGCGGTGATCGGCCAATAATAATATAGGAGAAAGAAGTCGAAAGCTCCTCCCTGCTGCTCTTCCTCGTTGAGAGCTTAAGTAGATCAAAAACTTCCGTGGAGCCGGAAAAGAAACAGTAAAAGGATCGAGAAATAGAGAGAGAGAGAGAGAGAGAAAAGGGGTGAGCATCATTAATTATCAATCATAGTGGTGGTGGTGGGGGGGACAATCATATTACTAATCAGGTAGTAGAAGGTGGCACATCTGTCCCCGGAAGATCAATCTGCTCCAACAGACCGACCGGGGGGGAGTCTGCCAAAGGGCTCTCCCTCTTCGCGTCCTGACAGGAGGAAAGCTCGCCAAACCACCTCTCACCTGGAGGGGATCCCCCATTCAACAGCAAAAGGGAGGAGGGGGCAAGTTCTCAAATGAGCCGGGCAGGAAAGGCGACAAACGACCAAAGACCTCTTCCCGGGCGGCTTCGCGGGGGTTGGGAGGGGAAAGAGGTGCTTGGCCCAGGGTGCGCAGATTAGGAAGCGGACAAACCCCCCCCCTCCCCACACACACACACACACACACACACACAGACACACAGCCTTAGACGGCCGGCGTTGCTTTGGGGTGGGGGAATCCCCAGGTCGAAAGAGCACGTTGTGAGAACGAGGAGGAGGAGGAGGAGGAGGAGGGAGCCGCCGCCTGTTCGGCGTCATGGCCCCATTGTGAGGCGGCGCAGGGGAGGGGAAGCGGGGGAGGAAAGGAAGGATCCGCTCTGGCTCTCCCCCAGACGCGCGCACGCACCACAGAACTCGCTCAGACCCAGCAAGCCAGCAGCGTGTCAAAACGCTCACAAAAGAACCCGTCCGCGACTCTCCAGCAACGACCGCCGCAGCCGCCGCCGCTCGGGCTCTTGGCTTTTCTTTTACCGCCTTCCTCTCGCCTCTTTCTAGAAACAGGAGCCGGGGGATGCCGCTTCTACACCGAAAGCCCTTCGTGAGGGAGAAACCTCCGGCTGACCTCCGGCCCGACGAACACGTCTTCCACTGCAGGGTCACCAACGAGATCTTCAGGGACTACGAGTAAGAGACAACCCACCACCCCTTCCTCCCCCCCCTTCCTCCCGCAAACGGGCTGTGGCGGGCTGGTTTGAACGAGAAGCGCGCCTGCAAATGGCTGACACCCGGCCGGAGGAGGGAATCCCCTGTGAAGAAGCGGGGAAACCCCTTGAGCTCCTGTCTTCCCCGGGCGAGAGGGGAAAGGGGAGGGCTCTTTGGGCAGGAGGACCTCGCGCCTCTAACTGACCCGTCCTTTAGCTCAGCGTTTTCCAACCTTAGGAACTTGAAGATGCGTGGACTTCAACTCCCAGAATTCCCCAGCCAGCTATGCTGGCTGGGGAATTCTGGGAGTTGAAGTCCACGCATCTTCAAGTTCCTAAGGTTGGGAAACGCTGCTTTAGCTCCCCACCCCTCGCTACCCTTCCTCCTCAGGACGAGCGGGAAGACGGAAAGTTTGTTACTTCACTGGCCCGACCCTGGCTTTTGTGGGGATCCTGAACCCCCGTTGCGTGTTGGCGCGACTTGCACTAGGCCTTGGTGTATCTCTGGGCGCGCGCGCGCGCATTTGTGCTTTTGCTCCTGTTTGTGGAAGTAACACAACAAACTTGACTGAACTTGGGCGCGGGGAGAGAGAGAGAGAGAGAGAAGCAACGGCCAGCAGCCGGCGATGTAAGGCCGGATTTGGGTCGTGAGGGGCTGCTCGTAACCGCCTCATTGAGTATTGTTTTCCCACCAGCTGGCTGTCCGAAAAACAAACGTACAGCTGTCTCCGGCCCGTAAATGAATCTTTGTGGTCTTTAATGGCGCACCTTAGTGACCTCATTTTTATCCTTATTTTTATTTGATTAAAAAATAAAAATAAAAAAACCCCGAAAAACCCACACCCCAACTCATATGCCAAGTACCCATCTTTAAAGAATTACCACCCCCTTTGTTGCATTAGATATTTTTGGCAAGTTGCCATGATTATTTGCTCCTTGGAACTGGAGTTAGCACCTGTTTTGACAAGATAGTTGTTACAAGCCATTTTTTCCCCCTTAAGAATTTACAATATCTGACACACTTCAGTGAATACTTTAGGAAAATCTAAATAGCTTAATACTGTTTTTCAATAGTAGATGTTAAAAGTAGGTGTAATTTGTAATAATTTTATAATATTTATTCTAAATATTTAAAAAAAAGGTTTTCATTTTATTGACCTCGGGCTAACGCATAATGTATTGCCTCATTTTCTAAAAATCAAGCTTGTTAGATTAGTATTTCAGTATTTAAAATACTTTGAGAAGTCATTTTGAGAGTGAAAAGTTAATTTTAAGCTAAAGATATAAATATGACAAATACTGAGCATGTCCCTTGAATTTCAAGGTGCTGTTATTTTATGTCTTTCATTAAGGATAATGTAAATGGTAACAAAAGAACCCGCAGTTTTCATTGGTAACCATAAAGCATTGCCATAAAATGACCAAAATCTAAAATTATTGGGGGACAGAATTTCAGAAAATTATTCTGAATTATTAAATATTGTTTTTATTTATTTTATTTATTTTAATTCCATTTATATCCCGCCCTTCTCCGAAGACTCAGGGCGGCTTACAAGCTTAGCAGTAGCCTTCATTCTATGTATATGCCTGCTTATTAGGGCTTTCACACACCCCCTAAGCGGCATTATTACAAAGTCAGCTTAATTGCCCCCAACAATCTGGGTCCTCATTTTACCTACCTCGGAAGGATGGAAGGCTGAGTCAACCTTGAGCCTGGTGGGATGCGAACCTGCACTAATTGCAGGCAGCTGGTGTTACTTAAGGAGGCATTAGCCCACTGCTCCACCAAGGCTCTTTAAAAGCATTTTTTAAAGCATTTTCCCCATATAAGGCTTGTGAAATAATCTCTCTGCACTTAAGTCATCTATATATTAGCAAGTTTTATAAATAGTGTACTGGCTTATGTTTATATGTTAAATGAAACAATATAATTTATAACTAATGAAATTAGAATGCATTTGCTTTTTGGGAAAAGAACTTCAGTGGTAATTAAAATTTTTTTGTTTGCATTGGAGACTTGGCTGGCTGTGTCGCTATTAAAAGAAAAGGACCCCCAGAACTTGTTCAGTGTCTGCTGTTTCATGTGTAATAGATATCCATGCTTTTTCTTCAACATTAATAAAGTATTGGTAGACTATTTTTCTGCAGATTTGCCATAGGACTCGGAGCAGAGTATGTAATTAGCAATGTTGTTCATCCATTTAGATATGCTATCAAAAAAATTCCTTTAGGATTCATCTGAATCTGTTTGCGACTAAATATATATTAAAAAGAACATCTGTAGATAGATTACGAAGGATTCAGTTATTTTGTAAACATTGCTTGCTTAAACTTGTCCTACCCAGAGTTGTGTTACTGAGTTCAGCTGCATACACGTTTAATAAATAAATAAATTTTGCCATGTGAACTTTATAAGAAATGAAGCTTGATGAAGTAGCTGCAGAACATAAGGCTTCATTTTTCTTGTTTATAAAAAGGTTTAGTTAATGGGAAGAAAGTTGCCTTTAAGATTTAAACATGGATAAGTAATACCAACATGTATTTTGTAAAAACCTGGCTAAATGAAATAGCTAATATGAATGTTTCTCAGGGTTTTCTTTTAATTTAAGTTTTCCATATAATATTAGGTAGACTAATGGTTTAATAGTATACTTATTAACACAAATATATTCTATTCAACTGCTTTTAAATTTAGAATTATCAGAATAATCTGTTCTAAGAAATTAATAAATCCAGATTGTTCCTTAATAACTCTTGATTGGCTGCATAATAGTAATATGGTCTCTGTGCAAATGATATCATTATTCCTAAGTGTGTCTTATCCTAGCAGTTTTTTTCCCCTTTGGGCAAATTTGTCCCTATTCTGCATTACTGCAACATGCTAAATTTCTACTCTCTGTTGAATCATTCACATTTACTTTTAATAAGAAAGGATAAGATGATTCCCTATACTGTATAAATCAAATCATAATTTGTGAGTTTTATTTGGAAGGAAGGTTTTCATAATTGTAATAGCCAATTATGTTACAATTATGTTAGAAGGGAAAAATTTAAGAAGGCTTCTCCCCACCCCCATCCCCCAAGCTGACGACTTTCCAATGTTAGGTGAAAATGTTTCACTCCTAGGAGGCATTTAACCTGCTGTGGAGTTTTTGCTTTAATTCTCCTGGTTTATTTCTTTATGAATATAATTTTGCTTATATTTTCTGTATTTCTTACTGGTGATTTCTATGTTGATTATTTTTTTCTGGTAAAAAAAGGTTGCAGATAAATGAGTGAATTAACTAATGGAGATACGTGTGGGGAAAATACAGTAAAACTAGTAACCTTGGGAAAATGCTGGGCAGCATAAACAATTTAATAAATAAAAATAAAATTTGAACTAAATATACAAGACTCTTTGTGGGCCCTATATGTCATATGGCTATTCACTGAGTCAAGATTAATTGTTGAATGAGGAGGCATAATATGATAAGAATCTAATTTCATGTTCAGGCAAAATTGGAAGTTCAGAGAGTTAAAATTTTGATTAATTTCAAATTAATTATAAAGTAAAATTATGAAAATTGAAGGAAGTATTTCAAACATATCAATAAAAATACAGTGATTCTAAAACACTATTTTTGAAATCAGGCAATGCTTTCATTATTAACTGTTCAATTGAATGCAAATATTTCTTGATAATTGTTTGTAGATTTGTGTGTGTGTGTGTGTGTCTTTATAGGCAAAATAAGCTCATTTTCTGGCCAACTATTCCATGGTATTATTTGGTCTCCATCTTTTAGTGTTCTAAATCACTGAAATGTCCATATCATCAACACCTAATCAAATATTTTTGAAAAATTGTTAAGGGCTATTATGCCAATCAGGGAAATGGAAACATTTCAATATCCCATTTAATTTATTTTAGAAGTTTTAATAACAGTCCTCTCTGTGTCTCCGCTCACCCCACCCCATGTGAAATATTCTCATTTGCTCATTTGCTTTCAAGGAAGAGGAACCTTTAAAGGTAAATTTATAAAAGGAAGAAGCCAGCAAGAAAAATGTTTTTGGGGAGGTAGAAAAAATATTAGAATAAAAGTGTTGTTGAATTACTTTTAATTAGTTTTATTGTAATTTGTTTTAATTGTTGTGGGTTGCCCATAGTTGTTGCCAGTTGAACAACACATAGGCTTAATAATAAAAAAATAATGTCCAAATTGGTGAATAACAGTCATGATAAAAAATTTCTAAGATGGATACTCCCTGCCTTGAATAGTATTTAATGTATCTTTAATGCTGTCTCTTAGAGGTGAGTTGATATATAGAAGCTGAGTCTGTGGCAAAAAGGTAGTATGTATTGGCCTTGTTAAATACACTCTTGTTATTTTAGCCATTCAGTCGTGTTTCAGTGATAGTGAACCTTTTGGGCTCAGCATGTCAGAAATTTGGAAAATGCCTAGCTTGACTGTATTGGCATGTCACACACCACCTTGAACAAAAGAGAAACGGTTCTCTATTTCCCCTCTCCCCATTTAGGCCACTCTAAACAGCAGTATTTGATGGCAGTGTCAAGGCTGCACCTGAAGTAGAAGCCCAGGCCTAAACTTCAGCCCTAGTTCTACTGCTGTCACTTTGTGCCATTCCCCAAGGTGTGCAAGTCTTGGGGAATGGAACAATTGACCCCTGTATTCCAGCGCTCTCCAGGATCTGCTGCAGACCGCTTACCTTCAGGCAGTGTTCCCTTTCTGTTGTTAGGCCACTACAGCCTACACAAAGTTGCTCTTGAGTTGCACAGTTCTTGAAGTGGCTTTGAAGAATGCTCTTCCCCAGCCTTTGCAGCCTCCAAAATCTGAGCAAATGCACTTCCTGTTCTCATATGATTTTATGAGACTCTGGAGACCATGAGAAGCATATCCCATTCTCATATGACCTCTGCAACCTCTGAAAATCGCACAAGAACAGGCGTGCTTTTGAGAATAGTTGTTGTCAAGCATTGATGTACACTGGCATGTCACCCAAAATCTCATGGTACTCAAAAACAATTGTTTGGAGGATTTAAGAATTTAGGCTGAGACTACAGCTAGCTTAGAATTATTTCTGCCATGTAGTTGTTATAAATTTATTGGACAATGCTCTTTAAGATGGGGCACACGGTTTCTGTTTTTTGAGGATGCTGAGGGCCACAATCCAAAAATGAACCTATTGAGATAGTTAATGTACAGTTGCAATCACATCCTGATTGAGGTTTCATGAAGCTTTCAGAGACCTGCTGTGAGAAGTTTGAAAACAAAGGTACCTAACCATGATGATATTGCTAGTATATAATCTATGATGGTTTGCAGAATATGTTCTAATCTGATTGTGGAGGTTCAGTTGCAATTGATCAGGAGATTAAAGGAGTATTTGGAGAAACAGTTAACTACTAGTTTGTTTGATCTTTGTTCATCATAGGCTGTTAGCTCTCTAAAGTTAACTGATCAAATGGATTTAGAAAATAATGCTTACATTACAAGAGAAAGCTATTCCTACTGCCTTGAAAAATTATCTTGCTATTTGAGAACTTTATAACTGTTAACTGTTAATCTTTAATTTTTTTTCTTTTTTGGGCAATGTCTTAAGGAAGTAGTGATTCGGTGCTGGAGAGTTTCAATGATTCAGCATTAGGCACGTTATCTTGTTTGAATTGTACAACTTCACAGGGAAGTTGCTTGCACAGCCTTTTATAGTTATGGCTTTGTGTATCAATAGTTTGGGGTTACTTACTATTTAGCACTGTTACTTCAGGTGGTGGGACAGCAGGACTTTAAAATACTGAGTTTTAATTAGATCTTGGTGAACAGTAACTTGTATTTTATCTTTAATTTTTGCTGGTTTTGTTTTTGCAGTGAATTTTTTGAAAGAACAATTCTTTGTAATAGTCTTGTCTGGAGTTGTGCTATCACAGGCAAATCTGGACTTACCTATCAAGAAGCACTAGAATCGGAAAGGAAAGCCAGACAAAATATCCAAAACTTTCCAGAACCTCTCATTGTTCCAGTCTTATACTTAGTTACCCTCACTCAACGTTCACGACTTCATGAAGTTTGTGATGATATCTTTGCTTATATAAAAAACCGTTATTTTGTTGGTGAACTTGTTGAAGTACTTAGGAATAATGGTGAAAGGTAAGCATATTTCATTTGTGCCACTCTGAATATATATATAGAGAGAGGTTTTTAATATGTAAAAAAGCTGAAGCCAACAATACTTTTCGTTACTTAAATTGCTAGTAAGTGACTTTAAACACCAAACATTTTATGTCCATTTTTGTTGTTGTTGTTTCATTGGAAAGAGTTTGATTGTTCAGATATTCTGTCTGTATAGAATAAATGAATTACATATCTAAATCGGTTACACTACCTGCAGTTGTAGGGCTATATAGGTAGTCCTTGCTGAACATCCATTCACTCACCAACTATTCATTGTTACAGTGGTGCTTAATAAGGGGGACTGATAAAGGTCCTTGTAGTAGCAACTGTTGCAATGCCACATGATCATGTGATTACAATTTGAGCACTTAGGGGTCAGCTCACAGTTACAACATTGTAGCATCCTATGGTCATACAAAAGGGACGCGGTGACTCAGTGGGTTAGGACACTGAGCTTGTCAATCAGAAGGTCAGCAGTTTGGCGGGTCGAATCCCAAGTGCCGCGTAGCAGAGTGAGCGCCTGTTACTCGTCCCAGTTTCTGCCAACCTAGCAGTTTGAAAGCACGTAAAAATGCAAGTAGAAAAATAGGGACCACTACGGTGAGAAGGTAACAGCGTTCCGTGCACCTTTGGCGTCTAGTCATGCCAGCCACATGACCACGGAGACGTCCTCGGACAAGGGCTGGCTCTTTGGCTTTGAAACGGAGATGAGCACCGGCCCCTAGAGTTGGAAACGACTAGTACGCACATGCGGGGGAACCTTTACCTTTACCTTTATGGTCATACAGTCACCATTTGCCACCTTCACTGCCTGCTTCTGACAAGCAAAGTCAATGGGGAAACTGACGGAAGTCACAGATGGTAATTGTGTGACCCTGGGATACTGTAACGGTGCGGAAGTTCCCTAATGATGGCCACTGAGACTGCCATAACTGCCATTGTAAGTTGGTGTGGTCACATGATATTGTGCCTTACAGCTGTATTGCTTAATGTCAAATGTGACTCTTTTGATTATTGTTCCTATAAATTGTCCAGAAGTTGTTATAATTATTTAATTAAAAATATAATAATTTTAATAAATATATTAGAAATAATACCAAGTCTCTTTAATTAATTTAAATATAAATTTGGTCATTATCTTGGATCTACCAGTTTATTTTCTGGTATTCATCATTCTTATATACCAAGGGACTAATGTGGTGCACTACTGAATATGTTCTTTATGTTTTTGTGTTCTGTTCCTAACTGTATGGAGGCTGTTGGCTTTGTATTTTCACTCTCCTTATTACAGTTAGGAAATTCAAAGAATACAGTAGATTTTAACTCTCTTGTTCACTCTGTGGACTAATTTATCCCTCTTTTTCTTAATGAGACATTGTCTATGTTAAAGCTATCTCTGGTTATGCTAATCAAATTATTCCTGTTACCAGAATTTGCAAATGCAGGTATGCTACCCCCATGGTTTATATCAAGAACTTAAGGTCTATATTTCAGCAATTAGAAATAAACACAGTATAATTAACCTGGTGATCAAACCAGAGTTTATTATTCAATCCCTAATAATGACCCCAGAGCTTCTCCTAAAACATTCATAACAGATCCTCCATAATCAGGATATATGATCCATGATACAGAAGTCATTTAGAAATTCACTAGACAAGCCATGACTCATTGGGTCACTTTTTCAGAAATCCTTACTTAAACAGAGAAACAGAATGACCATGCGTGGGCAAAATATTCAGTGGGAGCAAGAGCAATTTCCGATTTCCTGTTGGCTTCCTCATTGAATTTCCTTCTGGGAAGCTGACAGTGAGCATTGAAACTTTCTTCCTCCCTTTCGCCCTTCTTTCCTCTCTTGCTTCCTTTCCTGCCTCCATTTTTCCTTCTTTCCTCCCTCTCTGCCTTCCTTCCTCTCCCATTCCCTCCCTCCCACCCTCCCTTCTCTTTCTTTTCCTCCCTCCCTTTTTCTTTCTTCCTCCTTTCCTTCCTGTGAATGTTCTTTGTCACCATCTTTATTGAAGAAGGCATTACTTTGTTAATACAGGAAAATATTTAATAATTGTCTCTGACCTGCAAGAAGATAGACCACTTTTAATTGAATATTCTTCTGCTTTTTTTTCCAGATTGCACTGTAAAATTTTGGAAATCAAAGCACCAGTACATCAGAATGGAATGGCCAATGGCCATGCCAAAAGTGTTGATGGAGTTACCATTATCATTAGCGATAGTGATGATTCAGATTTAGATACCAGTTCTGCACAAAATGGGTAAAAACTTGTTTTATATTCAGAAGATAAGAATATAGTTAAAAGGGTTACAACTAAACTACAATAACCACTATTTTTTAGAAAAATTCTTCATATAACTCTATATAAATATCACAATGTTTAAAAAATGTTTTAATTAGTATTTCAAAGTTTAGAAATAGTACAAAAATAATATATATTAAAAATTTCAAAAAAAACCCTCCAAATGCAAAAATGGAAAGAACTGAAACATACAGGCACAAGGTACATGTGTACATACATACACCACACATATATAGACAATGTGGTTTTAAACCTATCAAGCCTCGTCCATATGGAATTGTCTTGATCACTTTTTCCATTTTGTCAGTTAAAAAAAAGTTTAAGAACAGCAAACACATACTTTCAATCCAGGAATTTAAGTCTAGGTTAGTAGCTTCTATCTAACAAAGCCTGTGCTTCAACTTGATAAAATCAAAAATAATTCATAAAATGATATGTTTAAAGTTGTCACTATTTTATTTATCTCTGCAACTTATCTACAACTTGAAATTAACTAGACTCTAAGCAGCTTATGGAATATATAGTATAAAGTAGATATAAAATAAATTGTAAATTTATGTATTCGATTTCAGCATTTCCTGACTGTAGACTGACTATGGATAGCTTTGTAATACATCTAACTATATTACAAAAACAAGATTTAAAAAGCAATACACAGTAACTAATTAACAAAAGGGGGAACGCCACCAAACAACATAGAAAAATATATACAAAACACATCCAAGGGAGCCTATCCACCCTAGTTCATGACTCAGGAGAAGGTCATCCAGAACACCATCTAGGTCGGGGCCATATTGGGCAGAATCTAATTACAAAAGATAGATTGTGCTTTGTAGGTCCAAATAGATGCTACTGTTGAATGAAAGGGATCTAAGGCATGCCCACTTTGTTGGGCCTGCACTGGCCTTGCCGAAACCAAAACAGAAAGACAGTCCCTGAGGTACTCTGGCCCTGTGCCATGTAGATCTTTATTGGGGGTAACCAGCACCTTGGATCGTATATGGAAGCGTATTGGAAACCATTGTAGCTTGTGAAGGGGGTATAATGTGGGTATACTGAGGCAGACTCTCCCACTTCCTAATGCTTACTTACAACGTAATTACATTCTGGGCAAGTCGAAGCTTCTGACTGGTCTTCAAGGGCAGCCCCTATAGGATACATTGCAATAGTTGAATCTTGAGATGAGAAAAGTGTGCATGTCCCTCTGGAAGGGCGACCAGTGTACCAGAAGGAGATGTGCAATTATCTAACTGATAACTTAATGAATTGATTGATTTTTTTAATAGTATTTGGTGTGTAATTCATATCAAATTCAAATCTCTAAACTTTATTGTTCTTTGCTGAGAATGTTGACATTCAAAAGGGCAATCTATATTATATGTTTCTGTTTGCATGTTGTGGAACAAACTTGTAACAGACATAGTTTGGTTTGCTATGTTTGTACAGAACACAATCAAATACATGCAATTCAATTTGAATCTCTGCTGAAATGTTAATTTCATATGACTGAGAATGTGCTTGTATGATTTTTTTGTCTCAAGTATTTAAAATAATTTACATTGTAAATAGTAATATTTTTCTTTCAAGAAAAAACAATAACGGTTTTAATTTTTAGGAATGAAAAAGCCATAACTGATCCTTTTTTGTACAAGTACAAAGTGAAGCCTTTAAAGAAACAACTATATGAGTCTGTTATAGTGAAAGCATCACAAATATGGTAAGCTGTACTGGTTATAATAACCCTGTGGCTGCAATCCAGCTAGCAGAAATGAGAGAGGAGGACAAGGCACACCCTCTTTAAAGATGCCATTTTCTCTATATAGCTCTTTTTACCTTTTGAAAGAAACCTTGCCGAAAAAGAGAACAAGATTTGTATTCTTCTCTCTTCTGTTGATTGGTTCCTGTACTGAATCAAAACGCTACCATAAACTATTGGTAACGATTGTACCAAATTGGAAAGAAGCATTTATTTATTGCTCTTTCTACACAAGTATTATTTCAAATCAAAAAGATTAGCAATACAGTATGAAAACTATCTCTGCAGCTCTAAAATGTATTTATAGAGCTGCAGGGATGGTTTTCATACTGTATTATTAAACATTTAGAGCTAAACATTTTGATTTGAAATAATACCTGTGTGGAAATAGCAATAAATAAATTGCTCATTCACTTTCTATGATGACTTTTCGCATAGTGCATCTTTAGTATTCTGCATGGTGTCCATGGATGCTGCCAACTATCCCTTCATTTCATCAGACTAACCTTTAATGTTTCAAATACTAAGTTTTAAAAAAAAATTATTGAAAGGCAGACTGCCACTCTTCACATGTTTTATATTTCCAAATAATTTTTCTGGACCTTAAAATAATCCCATGTGTATTTTTAAAAATAAAAATGGAAGGTGATTCTACCCCAATGATTTTTAGTATGAAGTATGCTCAGAAAAAGTGACAATGACCTACATATATATTTATGTATATGAGAAAGAAAGAAAGAGGGAGCTAAAAAAAGAGAATGATCATCATAAAAAGATTAGGGAAGATGCATGTTCCAGGAAATTGTTTTTTAACTGGCCATCCTACCCTTCATAATCAATGGCCGGCTATCTTGTGATTCTGTGATAGTCCCTTAAAATTTAGAATATATACACTGACGCAAAAGGCATAGAATTCATGGATAATATTGCTATTCTGCGATTGTAGTTTTAATGAAAAAAGAACAAAGGTTCCATATATTTTTGTTAAAAACATCACCAGGATGCTTATTTTATTTTTAATATTTTTTTAATAAATTAAAATTGTCAGAAGTTGTTTAAACTGTACTTTCTGTATATCAGTTTCATTGGTAATGGTAAGACTGTTAACAGTGTTTTTTTTTTAAACAGCCGAAGAAGGCATATTTTTTCTTATGACAGACTAAAGCTTTTTTTGAAGCAACACTGTGAATCACATGATGGCATTATTAAAATTAAGGTAACCATAGCAATTGAACTTTAAGATAGTGAATGAAAATATATGCTTCATATAATTACAATGAATTTATCGCAAACTGAACAAATGTCAATGTTTTGAATATGTTTGCCTATATTAAACTGGGCAATCTTAGTACAAGAATGATCTTGTATTGTCCTTAAAATTATATTTGTTTGTTAGGAAATATTTAGCTGTTAATAGCTTTATTTACAATTTTACAATGAAGACTGTCCTTTATCAACTAGTTAATTCCATGCATTTACTTTTTTCCATTAATCTTGACATATTATAATCATTTTTATTTTTATATGATAGTTTATTTGATATTTTAAGCTTTTAAGATTTTTAAGATTATCAAATACACTCATAAAGATTTTAACATTTCCTTGAAGTTATGCCTAGATATATTTATTATCTTTGAGATAAAGCATTATTTCTCTGTGTCTTTACTAAAACAGATTGTTAGCAATAATAAATGCTAATGCATAATAAATTTTACTTTGGTAGATGAAGAATGATAAGCACCTTTCATATCTAGTGTTTTTAATGTTCTAAATCAGAGGTGCCAGTTTCATTGAGGGCTGCATCAGCATTCTGGTTGCCCTAAAAGGGCCAGATGGGCCTGACTGGATGGGCATGGCCAGCTCAATGTGGCCAGCTTGATATCATTCATTTCGATGGGCACCTGTGCTGTGCTGCGCTGTGGGGTCCTGCTGCTCTCGGAGTTCGAGAGCTGGGTTGGGTGCTTGCCCTCCGCTGCCCAAGGTTCCAGGCAGCCCAGTGGACCATCAACACTAACCGGGCACCCGAATCCTCCTCCAGGCAGGTCTGTGCCCGGCCTCCTATCTTCTTGGGTCATGGAGTTCCATCACTCCTGCACCCTAGGACTCAGGGCACAGCTGTCCTTGTGCATGTGCCGGGGGCGCCCAGCCAGGTTGGGGTGGGCTGAGGCAGCGGGGCTGGTCCCTCGCCTGGGGTGGGTCAAATCTGGGCACATCATGGGCCATGTGGGCCTTGTGTTTGACATGTCTTGTTTTAAATACTGGATTTCATAATTTATAGATTTAAGACATTGGCATATATTGTCCTTTCAAAAGGTAATCAATCAATTTGACAAGCAAGCCTTTCATTTTAGTAGTATTTAGTCAAGAACGACTCTGTTTAGTTTAAATTATGATAATGCCTATTGACTTCCAAAACAAAAAATAACAATCTTTTTAAGAGTGACCAAAATCTTGTGATGTAACTAAATCTCATAGGAATTGTGTTCTGAGCTGAGATAACTGAGATTTTTATATGTTGATGTTTTTTTATAATATGATATTTGGGTACATAAATGCCATTTTAAAAAGCTGTTGGTCAATGCTATAGAAAAATAAAAAAGAGGGAAGAAATGTTATTGTTGTTACAAATATAGCTAGTCCTCTTCTTACAATCACAATAGGGGCTTATCACAATAGGAATTTTAGTCCTAAGTTATTGCAGTTGTATGTTGAAGCACCCATGTGATCAGACCCAATGTTTGTCCGTTTTTCCAGTGGTTGTTAAGCAAATCCCACAATAGTAAGTCCAAATCATGCAGTTCTTAAATGAATCACATGGTCGTTAAGCAAATCCATTACCCCAAATAGAAATTTTTTGCTGGAAACCAAAGGCAAATCAACTCATGTGTCCACAAAATGCCACATCCAGTCATAAAGCCTGTTGTCAAGCACCCAAAATTGGTCATGACACCATGGGGGACAAGCAGCACAACATTTTACGATGGCTGGAAGTGCTTTATGGGCCATTAAGCACCCTTTCCGTGGCCATTGTAACTTAAAATGGTTGTTAAATAACCAGTCATAAGTCAAAGACTATCTGTAATTGATATTTGACCTCTGAAGAAAGGTTAGTTTAACCTTATTTGTCTATACAAATAAAGACTATTTGGAATAGCCAAACAATGTTTGTGTTCTTGATTCTTTAGGATTGCTGTGATTCTCTCTTATTTCCTTTACCCCCTAGATGTGGGCATCTCATTCCAATGGTGTGAACTAGGGGAAAAAAGTTTATTTCTAGTCCTAAAACACTCACTGATTTATCACTTGTACATAACATACCTGTTGACTCTTGTTTCCTCACATTTCTTTCCTAAGGCAATATCAATTGCAAAATACAAGATAGAAGAACAGACTTTTTTCTATCTCTTTCCTGATAATCCACCCATCTTTATGTTCAATTCTTCAAGTAAACAAAAAAGATCTTCAAAGCTGACATCTGATGGTCATGTAAGTCAGACAATAACCTCCTGCAACTATTCCTCTATCAGCAAGCATGCTATAATGCATTCAGCATTTCGTGGGCTTATAAAGGGATGCTGGAAGTATAATTTATTTATATGGCCATCCTAAAATCTACATTAAAATATCAAAAGTAATGAAATAAATACATATCATAGCTAATATCTATTAACTTTTTTACAAATTTCATTCTATTCCAGCCATTTCCAACCTGGTCCCCTTAAAATATATTTGATTACAACTAACAGCTTCAGTCACTGTGCGTAATGGTCATGAGAGATTAGTATAGAGGCTTTGTTAAAACATGGCTGGAGTGCATTAGATTAGGGAATGTCCAGTACCACCAACTTTATATGCATTTCATATGTACAGTTCCTTGCTGACTTGGTTTTTACTTGTACTTAAAAGGCAATTGGTACAAGATGTTCTATTGCTGATACACTGCTCCAGTCTTGATTGCTAAAATGAGTAATTCCTTTTCCATGATATGCTGGAAATGTAATGGACAGATTGGATCCTTCTTACATTTGTGGTGGCAACATTGCAAAGTTCAAAAATAATGGAAAATAAAATTTGAAAGTTCTAGTCCCATTTTATTTTGAGATTTTTTATTAAATTTCACTAAACTATATACATTTTATTCAGAATAAACTGGAACGGCATGGGTTAACAGCTGCATGGATTTTATATGCTCTTTATTGGAAAAGATCTTTGATCCCCTATGTGGTAGAATGGCTAACCAAATTGTGGGACTAAGCTTCAACCTTTTTTAAATATGAAAAGTAAATCTGATGCAGATTCAATTCTCTTTAGAAATCATTTTTAGACTACGTTTGCACATGGAACTGTGCCACATCAAAAATTTAATTTTACACTTTATATTTTAATTTGACATTTCAGCTACATATGATTTACAGTGTTTTCTCAAAGTATTGATAATCTGTACACTTTTTTCCTTTATTGACTCCAGTTGTCTTAACCAAGTATTTTAAAGGTTTAATAGAGACATATGTGATTAGAAATTGAATATGAAATGTCTTATAGTACTTTAAGCTTTTAAGAATATATTATCCATGTGATATTTTAGATTTGTTGGTTATCCAACTGTATTTGATTATTCAGATTGAGATTCTTTTGTATTTGATTATTCAGATTGAGATTCTTTAATAAAGTATGCCATCTATTTTTATATGATTTTAAACTTGTATTTTCATTTATTCTTTGCAACTGAGAAGAGGCATGCTTATAGATAGTTCAGGTACTGCACCTGGGTTCCCCAGATATAGGGAGAACAAATGGAGGACTAATTAGTATTCATACTTTCATATACAGCCAGTTTAGTCTAGTGGTTAAGGCACTAGGTTAGAAAGTGGGAGGTTGTGAGTTCTGGTCCCACCTTAGCCATGAAAAGCCAGCTGGATGACCTTGGGCCAGTCACTCACTCGCTGCCCAACTCACCTCACAGGGTTGCTATGAAGAAAATAGGAGGAGGAAGGTAAATTGGATACATTTGCTGCCTTTAGTTATTTGTAAAAATAAAGCTGGAAAATAAATAAATGGAAAGGGGCGTAGAGGGTAAACCAAATCTTGCTGTCATTTCTCAAAAAATCCCTTTGACTTTGCAAAGCATTTCATTCATGTTTAAAAATAGAACAAGTCTTCACTTGTAAAGTGCTTGAAATACTCAGATTTTGAATATTTTTCTACTTTATGAAGTTTGTTTTTGCTCCTAGGAGGACAAAGATGAAGAACACTTTAGTCCTAGAAATCTAAGCAACACAGCAAAAGAAAGGGTAAAACCCGAAAAAGAAAAAGAGCATACGAGAACCAGCGGTAAGTTCAATCAGTAATTGGGAAGGCCTGAAGTTTGTTCATGTGATCACATTACCTCAACAGCTGGAACTTTGAGGAGCAGTTGTAGGTCCGGTTGTTCAACATTTGTTGTAACTTCACTGATCAAATGGTCATTAAGCAAGGAGTACCTGTAAAACAAAGTCAGGTTCCTGTAACCTCCGAATTCCAATTCGTGTTAGTAACAACTGGAATTCTCTAATTCCCCCACCAGAGATATTTATAAACAAGGAATATCTTTGAAAGTATCTTGGATGCTGATATCTCTATTGCACAGAATTTCAGTAAAGTCCTTCCATCTTTGATCTTCTTTTAATTAATTACTATCTGTTCTTTAACTTTCAACCAATTCTTTAGCATTCGGCAGTTCAAGAATGAAATCTTCTGAATTCAGAGATTTGTAAAATACTTTTGGGTTTTTTTGTGTCTGTTTCCATCTTTAGTGTCTTTACAGGTACTGCAATATTACTTTTTGTTTCTTGCAAGAACTCCCTGAAATGCTTTAACTTTCTTATTCAGACCTTGCCTTTTTTGATATCCAGTTTTCTTTCTTCTCTTTCTTAATCTTTGGCTATCTCTCTTTATATTCTTCCTTAACAAGTTACTTAAGTATCTTTCATAGTTCCTCTGGATCCCAATGAATAAGATTCAGGACTTCAAAATAATTCCTGTTTTCTTCTTCAAAATGATTATGGTATATGGTTAGGATCATATCATGGAATGTGTTTTTCTTCTTACATTTTAGCTTAACTTTGAACTTGCATAGGAGAAATTTATGATCTGTTCTACAATCAACCTCTTCGCTATTATAACTGATTTCTTCCACTTCCTTGTATCGATAACATAGTTTGATTTATGTATATGCATCTGATGATGTCCATCTATAATTTATTTATCAAATTTAGATACCGCCCATCTTACTCCAGGATGACTCTGGGTGATTTACAGCTTAATAAGCTATATACATGTCACTTTTGATTTTGTAAGACTTTAGCAATGAAAAAATGATTGGATTGGCAGAAATTGATAAGTCATTTTCCTGCTTCATTTCCATATTCTGGCCATACAATCTAACTGTATTTTCCTTTAAATATTTCAAACTTTGCCATTCCTGTCTTCAACTACAAGCAACACATTTTGCTTCAGTATTCAGTTGATTTCATATTGAACTTGATCAATTTCTTTTCCTACCTGAGTTTGTTGGAGCATAAGTTTGGAATAATTGTCATGTTAAAGCAGCAGTCTCCAACCTTTCCAGCATTGCGGACCGGGGGTGGGGAAGAAGGGATGGTTCCTCGTGAGTGGCGGGCAAGCATGCGCGTTTTCTGCTTGCACAAATGGAGCTGCGTGCACTCATCCACCCGCTGCACGTGCAAGTGGAGCTGTATGCGTGCGCTTCCCCTCTGCTTCTGCGGCCCAGTTCTGAATGGGCCGTGGCCTTGGCCCGGGGTTTGGGGACCTCTGTGTTAAAGGTTGTTCCTGAAGTCTAATTGATATTATATTTAGTCATTACATTGTAGCCAAGTACTATTCTTGCTATTACCTTCCTAATTATGAAAGCAGTGCCATTCCTCCTTTGTCCCTTATGTTCTGAGTTGCAAATAGTATGGCCTTCTGACTGAAAGTGTCCAATTCCATTCTATCGGAATTTGCTGATGCCTAAGATGTCATTGCATAGTTGATTCATTTTGCATTTTGTTGAGCTTCCCATGTTTATGCATTTTATATTCCATGTTCCCTTGTAATTTTGTTTTTCATTTTTGGATTTTCTTTTCCTTCATGTGAGTAACAGCAACTGGAAGTTTCAAAGCCTTTTTTTTTATTTGATGGTCCATTATCTGTCCTAAAGTGAAGTTCTGCCTCTAGCATCTTCCTATATTATTGCTGCCCAATATAGGTGCCCGCTGCTTTTAGTGAGTTGATCTTCATGCTTTGGGTATCTCTGCTGGGAGCATATACATGCGTGCTAGTCGTTTCCGACTCTAGGGGCCGGTGCTCATCTCCGTTTCAAAGCCGAAGAGCCAGCGCTTGTCCAAGGATGTCTCCGTGGTCATGTGGCCGGCATGACCAAAGGCGCACGGAACGCTGTTACCTTCTCACCGTAGTGGTCCCTATTTTTCTACTTGCATTTTTATGTGCTTTCAAACTGCTAGGTTGGCAGAAGCTGGGACGAGTAACTTTAGGTTAAACATCCAGCATTTTTTGCTATAATTGCTCTCAGGAAGAACTCATGTATGCTATGATGGAGCTGTAAAGCAGAATTGGAAATGTACTCATTAATAAAAATGTACTTATTTAATACTGTATATTCACTAATAAAAGGAGGACAAAGATACAGTTTCCATTATTCTTTAACCTAACCTAACCTTTTTCACATTGCAAGAAAATTTCCTTTGCTGAACTTGTGAGAACTTGATTGGGAGCTTGACAAATCTTTTATTATTTATTTTGAATTAATTTAATGCTCAATTTGTTGATTAAAAAATGATAAAATACTTTTTGTTCAGTACCTTATCTTGATGTCTGATGGGATGGGGTCTGATGGGATGGGGTTGGGTTTTTAAAATTAGTTTTTAACTTAATATGTATTGATTTTATGGGCATGATGTTTAATGGTTTTTTAATGGTTTTTTAATTTTTGTATTTGATTTTTATTGTGTATTGCCCTGTTCACCGCCCTGAGTCCTTCGGGAGAAGGGCGGTATAGAAATTAAATTATTAAATTAAATTAAATTAAATGTATCTATAAAATGTAGCTCTAATTCCAATTCACCGGTATATATTTTGAAATAGAAAAATTAAAAAGGGAGAAAGCAAATGCTGTGAAATTCAAGAGAAAAGAGAAACAAGACAAAGAAAAAAGAAAAGAAGAACTAAAGAAGCTTGTGGAGGAAGAAAGATTAAAGAAAAAAGAAGAGAAAGAGCGACTGAAAATAGAAAAAGAAAAGGCATGACATTTTTATTAACCCTAGATTTGAAGTGGCAGTGTCAATCACGTTTGTAGCTTTATTTGGTATTTTCTCATTGGAATTGTTAAAACTTGGCATCTTGGAGAAAGAACAAATAACATTGTGAAGTAAAAGGCTTTTGCAAGCTACTTCACATCTAAATAGCAAACATTTTGGGAAGATTCTTCCCTGAAAGATTATAACATGTCCTAAACTGCTGATATTATTTAATTTTGCTAATTTTTAGTTACATTTGTAGTTCTATATGTACTAGGTAACAAATAGATTATACTGTACTTCTATCAGAAACAAGATTTACTTTGTGGCAGTTAAAATTTGTATAAGAACAGTTTCATTTGTAGTTTTTAATTGTTAATTCCTACATTAAGAGTGGAAGAAATGTGCCTTATTCATACAGTATTGAAGTTCTTGGAGACTTCATCAAAACAAAACAACATTCTATTAAAAAAAAATTATGGTACAACATGCAGTACATTTAATAGTACCCTAAATATTTGAGATGTAAAGACTATTGTTCTTATCTTTTATATTAATTTTGAGTTTAATAATTAAAATGAAAATAGTGAGGAAGTGAAGTGAAGAAACCATTTCCTGATCAAATTTCTATGTAATTAAAGGAAAGAGAGAAACTACGTGAGGAAAAAAAGAAATATCTGGAACACCTAAAACAATGGAGTAAGCGCAGAGAAGACATGGAATGTGATGATCTTAAGGTAATGTAAAATGGGAAGCTGATAACTTTCTGTAACATGTATTAGCCTATGCCAGGGGTCAGCAATCTGAAACAGTGAAAGAGCCACTTGGAACCGGTTCCCTCACAAAAGGAAAAACTGGGAGCCGCAAAAAATGTGTGCGCATGCGTGTACATGCGTGCAAGTGCAGAACAGTGTTTGACTGAAGAGTGGAGCCAAGGCGAGATAAGCACCTACCCTGCCTATTTGAATTGATTGGTAGAACTTTTTTAGTCCCACTTTTTTTTTGACTGCACATGGCAGAGGACTGGGAGCCACAGAAGACGGCTGAAAGAGCCGCATGCGGCTCCAGAGCCGCGGGTTGCAGACCTGTGGCCTATGCTAACTGTGTGTTTAATTTCAAACCTGCCAAATCAGTAAGCTTGGACCTGGCATGTCAAATATATCATGCCAGAAATCACATGGTCATAGTATATGTTTTGAAAATACACCCATCTCTTCATTCTAGTCATGAAATGGGCAGAATTTTTTTCTGTTAAAATCTGCATTCCTTCTTTGCTGCATGGTGAACAGAATTAAAGTAAGGAGTGGTAGCTAGGACCAAAGGCAAAAAAAACGCCCTTTTATGTTATTTTTTTTTCCAGGGTAATTTTTATCTATGGTCTGAACTCATCCCTTGCAGAAGTAAGGGGAGAGTTGAAATTACACTAAGTTTTGATGATAAGTATTGATGAGGTAACTTGTTTACAGGTAATCCTTACAAAAGTATGGTAATTAGGACTGGAATTTCCATTGCTAAGCAACAGTCATAAAGCATGACATCATATGACCACACCACTTTGTAATGGAATTTTCAGCATTTCCAATTGTGGTTGCTAAGTGAAGATATCATGTGATAGCCACTTGTGACCACCTGCCAGTTTACCTGTTGTTTGATTGTAGGAATCTGGCAAAGATAATCACAAATGACAGTCACACGACTGGGGAATGCTACAGTCAAAGTAATTAATGAGCCATAAGTAAAACTCATTCAGCATTATTGTTAGTTTGAACAGTTGCTGAACAAGCGGTCATTAAACAAGGATCACATGTAGTTCCATACATCCAATATGGTACCTTGCAAGCAGAAGTGCTTTTTGACCAGGAAAGACAATACATAGTACTTCTATCTTACAAGCAAAAACTCTGTGTGGGGGGAAGAATATCTCTGAGTGCAGAAAAGTGTTAGGATTCTTGGCGATAAGGAATAGTATACGCATGCAACAGTGGAATTGTAGATGGTAGACTTTTCCCTTTATTTGCCTGCTGTTTTATATCGTGTTTTATATCATTGTATCTGCTCCTTTATGTTTCCCCCAGTACGTTCTGTCCTCTTGCTGCTTTCCTATCTCTGCATTAAATTGTAGAGTTTTCTATTTTCTTCCTCAATATCTCTACCACTTTTCTGCTTTTGGGCCCTTTCTCTGTTCCTTTTTTTTAATAATCCACCTGCTCTTTATATTCACTTTCCCCAACTAGTACTTCCCAATCCATCAGCACTGATGTCTCCTATATGTTCTTCTTTAATTTCCATTGAAGTCTTGAGTCTCCCCCATATCTATTCATCAGTTGCTAAAATGTTGTAATTTCTCCTTCCAAAAAGAAGCTCTGAAAAAATATTTAAATGAAGTTGTGAAACTGACACTTTACTCAATGTCTAAGCTGTCTGACAGGCCTTACTGTTTTGAAACAGCTGAAAGAAGCAACTTCATAGTGTCATAGTGCTCTCTACTGGTGAAGAAAAGAGTATCAGACAGTTCTTGTTCTTGACTTATTTTTTGAGTCAAGTTAGAATATTGCTTTTATAATCCACCAATAAAATAAAAAGATAAATAAGAAATAAAAGTGATCTTTTACTTCTGGTCTATGGACTTTGACATGCTTTGCAAAACTTAGCCTAGCAACAGAGCCCATTGAAGTTATTCTTGTGGTAGAGGTTCTAGATGCAGATCAATATATTATCATTGTGTTTGAATTCTAATCTGTGTTATAATGCAGCGCCATATTGTAAAGTATCAATTCTGTAAAGTTCCTGACACAAAAGCCTAATAAATAAGAAGTCGTGTGTTCTTGACAGTTTGTGATGTCCTCTTCCAGTCTGGCATTGTCAAAAAGCTGACATTTTATTTGTATCACAGGAACTTCCAGTTCCAACTCCAGTGAAAACCAGGCTACCTCCTGAGATTTTTGGTGATGCTGTAATGGTTTTGGAGTTCCTCCATGCATTTGGGGAACTATTTGATCTTCAAGATGAATTTCCTGATGGGGTGACTTTAGGCAAGTTTTTTTCCCCTTGGATTTTGTTTTGAATTAAGGTGTATACTATGTTTCTGATATCTAGCCATTGATAAACACATTATAAAGTCTCAAAGTTTTACTTACATTTAAAGCAAATGCCCGTATGTGAGTTAGCTATCAGTTTGCAAAATATATTTCTTCAATGTACATCAGTTTATATGTAAAAATATTCCTCTGAGCAGAATATATAGTGCCTCCAAAAATGCCATTTGATATATTGATGAAGAATCTCTGTCGTCCAGGTAGTGTTGTCTGGAAGTTGAGTCATGGTCTGTCTTGTTTGTTTGTTTGTTTGTTTCAAACATTTTGCTGCTTATCCACGTCACTTCTTCCATCTGAGCAAGTTAATTAGGGGGAACCCCATATATGTCCTTCAGAGTAGTTTCATTTCTTACCTAATCTGAATAGGATCATTAGTGAGCAGCCAGAAAGCCATTAAGAATGATTGTGCAGTTTGGCTTGAGAGAAGAGTGAAAGAATCCATTTATGTCAAGTGGAAATTCCTTCCCTTAATAGAAGTGGAGGCCTGAAACACAACCTATCCCTCATTTTTTATGCTGCTCTTGCATCATCCTCCAGGAAGATCAAGACCACTTCACAGTTCACCAGGAAGGCCACATTTAAGGACCTACCTAGAAAAAAGGATTTAGGAACAATGACTCTTTAACAACTCTTTCTCTTTCTTTGCGAAAAAGAAATATGCAAGGAGCATATCACCTAATATCAGCTTCTTTCCCCATTTTAGTAGATTAATTTGAAGTGAATAGGGAGAATAGCTCTGGTTCAGTTTGGGACATCCAATTATTTTCCCCCAGTATTTTATTCAATCCGTCCTTTATTATATGGAGGTTACTTATCAACAGTCTAGCAAGATCTTGACATTTGTATGTTCTCTTTCATTTGCCTAAATGCCCCTTTTCAATTCAATATGGGAATCACATGAACACGTTAACCAGTTGGATTCTGCACATCTAAAATTGTACGTTAGACAATAAAATAGGAAGATTTCTCAAGCTAAGTTTCAGATCTAACTGCATCTTTTAAACTTTTCAATTTGGATGCTGCAGAGGAACTAAAGGTACTTTCTTTTATTATTTACAGAAGTTTTAGAAGAAGCTCTTGTCGGAAATGACAGTGAAGGCCCACTTTGTGAATTATTGTTTTTTTTCCTGACTGCAATTTTTCAAGCTATGGCTGAAGAAGAAGAAGAAATTGCCAAAGATCAAATAGCAGATGCTGAGACCAAAGGTCAGATCAACTACACTTTTTAAGAACAACTTTCATACTAATCTGCATTCACGCAATATGTTTTTTTCCCCAATTAACTTTGCTTTGCTATACAACTGGTAAGAAAAGACAGTGTTTTATATATAATCTGCAGTGATGATCCAGATGTATTTTTACTTTTGTCTTTCTAAAAGGGCAGAGATTCCATTTATTGTATCTCAAGAATTTCAAACTGGTATGTTTTTCCAAAATTCAAAATTGTGTTTGCTTATTTTAATTTTAAAACAATGTCAGCAGTAGAGGCTTATTTTATTGAATTTCTGCAGATGTGGTCTTCTTCCTCTTGGTGAGGTAAATAATTTCTAGTAAAGTAGTTGCATGAGCTTCCAGGCTTGCTGTAGACTGTTAGAATTTTGAATATGTTTTGAATATGTGACCATAAGGGCATTGCAACAGCCATAAATTCAAGGACCGGTCATGACTATCATTCATTCCGTGCCGTTACAACTTTTGAACGGTTGTTAAGGAAGAAAGGGCTGCCTATATGCCTCCTCTAGCCCAAAAAACAAAACAGCGTTGGAGGACAATGCCCAGTGACTGGAGGGATATGCACACAATAGCCAAAAGTAGTTAGTGGTTAGGTCAGATCATAGGCCTTGATTATGTAATTTTCAATGAGGCAGGCATTTTAGAAAATTTACACGGTAAGATTTGTAGACAATTTAAAATAACCGTGATAGACTGGGGACAAAACTAAGGCTATCTCCGGAAGACTGAAAAATAGGACATTTTGCTGGACAGCCATCTGGAGATACATTTATTTGGAATCCAGCATTGAGCAAGGAATTTAACTCCTTCCAATTTTGTTATTCTTTGTTCTAGGAAATTTTCTGTATTCTGCTTTAATAGTGCAGATGCAGGCAAATAGGAGTAATAACAGCTTTGCTATATTGTATGGCTGAATTGAAGCCTCTACTGTTCAAAGTTTTGTAGGCTTTTTAAAGAATAAAAATGTGAGGAGAAATACTTCATATTAATACTGTTTTCCAAAAGAAAATGCAGACTCCCAAGTTCTACGTATTTTTTTTCCATAAGGAGAACAATTTCTAAGCAGATTAGTATTATTTATGGGTACAAAATTCCCAAAACTGCTTTCAGAAGAATTAATGGTAGAATTTTTTTGTTTTGTCTGGACTAAAATATTGTATAAATTATTTCATTATTATTATGGATAATAAGTATCAAATCAGAAATGAATAATCTTATAAGATTGTGATATAAAAAACAGATAGAAATGGGTAATATCTGCATTAATAATACCATCTCCAAAATAGTATTTTTTAGAGAAATATATAATTGGAGAAATTTCTCCAGTGCAATATTTTGCGAATCATCATGAAACGTTACCAATCCAGCTCAACCAGCCTTTCCTGAAGAGTTAACAGAGATGCATTCCTAGCGAAGGCAACCAAAACAATAGCACCTATAATATAGAATTTTAGATGGCACTTCATCTAAAGATCAAGAATGGTATGCTAAGCACTGGCCAAAAGTTACTCAGCATGAAAGAATTCAAACAGGATTTTTTACACAAACCACATTATCATAGTTATACTGGGCCAGATAGAACAAGTCTGTCTTACGTGTATTGACTGGTTTGGTGATTTTCTGGCCAGTTCTCTCTCAGTTCTTTTATAAGATAAAAATGATAGAGGACAAAGCAGATAGATCTCATTTTCTGAGTATCTTGTCTCTACCAGCATTACAAATTGAAAAATGGTTCATTCTGAAAATCAGATATTAAATTTGCAAACATTTGATCTGCTGAGATTATGGCATTCAAGTTAGAGTGGATATAAATAATTTCATCTGTAAAAAGATTTTGTAAAGCAGTTGTAGTGGTTTGCACTGTAATATATTTCATTTAAAGGGACGCGGTGGCTCAGTGGGTTAGGACGCTGAGCTTGTCGATCAGAAGATCGGCAGTTTGGCGGGTTGAATCCCGAGTGCCACGTAGCAGAGTGAGCGCCTGTTACTCATCCCAGCCTTTGGCGTCTAGTCATGCCGGCCACATGACCACGGAGACGTCCTCGGACAAACACTGGCTCTTCGGCTTTGAAACGGAGATGAGCACTGGCCCCTAGAGTTGGAAACGACTAGCACGCATACCTTTACCTTTACCTTTATATTTCATTTGATTAGGCTGCTTACACATGAATAAAACCTAAACTGCTAAAGCATTTTGTACAGCTATTATGTAAGGAAGATTACATTCAATTTTATTTGGCAAAGGTAACTTAGTTCTATTTTGTGGAGAAGGTTTAAGTTCTGTTTGTAGGCTATCATTCAGTGTTAGCAATTGGAAAGATAAAGAAGTAGTTCACAAATAGGAAATGTATTAAGTTTTGCTTTCTGCAGAAGCAAAACTAAATACATTTAGTTTTAATACTTGCAGAAAAAAGAGGAAATTCACTTGCCATTGCTTAATATGTAAAGAGATTGTACTTGCATGTTAATTCGAAATGCCTGATGTTGCTTTAGAGGTAGCTTAATTGTGAGCATGTTTTACCAATTATATGGGAAAAAGGACCTCTTCAGTATGGCAGATCAGCATTGACTGCTGCCTATTTATCTCTGTTTGTTTGGCAATAGGTAGCAATTATAAGGAATGGAGTGATAGCTTGTGTTAAAAATCTTTGCATGAGTGTTTTTGTACTCTTACAGCCCAATTGTGCACAAGAAACTTTTAGTGAGTGTTGCACACTTTCTTCAGCTGTTTGCCAATATTACATTTCTTTGTTGCATTGCAACTTACATGAATATTGAATTTATCTGCTGTTTCTGCATTGCTTAAAATGGCTTGCTTGCTTACTTGCACTCCATATGGAAATGTTGATTTAAACTAGAATAAAGTCTTTATTTCCTTAAAGATTTAACAGAGGCTTTGGATGAAGATGCAGACCCCACAAAATCTGCACTATCTGCAGTTGCAACTTTGGCAGCTGCATGGCCCCAATTACATCAGGGTATGTGTGGGTTTCTTTTTTTCTTTTTTTCGGTACATTTTTGCTGTATTTTTCAAAAGTATAATTTATATTATTTTCTTAAACATTTTTAGAGTCAAATAGACTACCTTGATTTTATTCTTAACTGTAGGTTGTAATTTGAAAAACCTGGATCTTGATAGCTGCACTCTTTCTGAGATTCTCAGGCTTCATATCCTAGCATCAGGTGCAGATGTAACATCAGCAAATGCTAAATATCGCTACCAGAAGCGAGGAGGATTTGATACTACAGATGATGCTTGCATGGAGCTAAGATTGAGTAATCCTGGATTGTTGAAGAAACTCTCATGTACCTCAGTATATGATTTATCATCAGGTAATAGAGCCAAACCAGTTTCTTATGCTCTGTGACAAATGTTCTCAAATTACTGAAAACTTAATTTAAAAATTTGCAGGAGTATTTTGAAGGATTATCATATTCAGTAACCTTTTAGTTGTGAGGATACTATGCTGAAATTTACAGCAAATATTAATACGAGGGCAATTTGGAAATAAACCTCGGTTTGGTTATCAATGACAGACATTCGCAGATACATAACTTTTATTATACACATTAGAAAACTACAACATTACATATAATGTAAAAAAGTGGAAAGGGGCACATAACTAGGGCAGAATATCAGCAAATAGCCCAAGCCTGCAAAGATGAAGTGAGGAAAGCTAAGGCTCAAAACGAACCAAGGCTTGCAACAAAAGTCTTAACAAGAAAAAAGCTTCTTTCAACATGTAAAAAACAAGAAAACAGTTATGGAAATGATTGGTCCATTAGTGGGAGAAAGTGGCAAGAAGGGGACAAGCAACAGGAAGAAAGCAGAACTACTTAACTCGTTTTTTGTATCTGTCTTTACACAGGGATAGAACAGTCCAACCTATCAAAAATAGTACCATAAAAAAACAGATTAGAAACACAAGTTAAGATAGGCAAGAAAATGGTAAGTGAGCACCTGTCCACCCTAGATGAGTTCTAATCACCAGGACCAGACGGATTACACCCCAAGGTTCTGAAGGAACTGGCAGATGTGATCTCAAAACCACTGAACTATATTTTTCAAAGATCCTGGAGCACTGGGGAACTACCAGAGGAATGGAAAAGAGCTGATGTAGCTCCTATCTTCAAAAAGGGGAAAATGGATCCAGAAAACTACAGACCTATCAGCCTGACCTCAGTACCTGGGAAGATTCTGGAAAAGATAAGCAACAAATCAGCGAACACCTAGAGGCAAACAAAAAGCCAACATGGGTTTGTCAAAAACAGATCATGCCAAACAAATCTTATTGCATTCTTTGACCAGGTGACAATATTAGTGGACCAGAGGAATGCTGTGAATATACCGTAATTTACTTGGACTTCAATAAGGCATTTGATAAAGTAGTCCACAACCTACCACTTGATAAATAGAAAAATGTGGGTTAGACAGCATCACCACCAGATGGATTCGTAGCTGGCTGACCGGCCGTACTCAGCGTGTGGTCCTCAATGGAACTGCATTTACATGGAGGAAAGTGTGTAGTGGGGTACCCTAGGGCTCTGTTCTGGGACCAGTGCTCTTCTTCATCGATGATTTGGATGAGGGGATAGATGGGGAACTCATCAAATTTGCAGACACCAAGCTGGCAGGAATAGCCAACACTCCAAAAGATAGGCTTAAGATACAGGAGGATCTTGACAGACGTGAACACTGGGCGCTATCTTAACAAAATGAAATTGAATGGTGAAAAAAGTAAGGTTCTACATTTAGGCAAGAAAAACCAAATCCATAGGTATAGTATAGGTGGTACCTTACTCAATAGTAACTGTGAGAGGGATCTCGGAATCCTAGTGGACAATCACTTAAATATGAGCCAGCAATGTGCTGCAGCTGCCAAAAAGCCTACACAGTGCTACACTACATTAACAGAGGGAGAGAATCAAGATCATGTGAAGTATTAATACCACTTTGCAATGCCTTAGTAAGACCACACTTGGAATACTGCATCCAGTTTTGGTCACCACGATGTAACAAAGATGTCGAGACTCTAGAAAGAGTACAGAGAAGAGCAACAAAGATGATTAGGGGACTGGAGGTTAAAACATAAGGAACAGTTGCTGGAATTGGGTATGTCTAGTTTAATGAAGAGAAGGACGGGGGACATGACAGCAGTGTTCCAATATCTCAGGGGTTGCCACAAAGAAGAGGGAGTCAAGCTATTCTCCAAAGCACCTGAAGGCAAGACAAGAAGCAACGGATGGAAACTAACCAAAGAGAGAAGCAACCTAAAACTAAGGAGAAATTTCCTGACAGTTAGAACAATTAATCAGTGGAACAACCTGCCTCCAGAACTGGTGAATGCTCCAACACTGGAAGTTTTTAAGAAGAGACTGGACAGCCATTTGTCTGAAATGGTATAGGATTTCCTGCCTGAGCAGGGGGTTGGACTAGATGACCTCAAAGGTCCCTTCCAATTTTATTATTATTTGACATAATTGCTATTCAAATTGAGGCACTTGTCATAACATCTTACAAGGTTTGAAATTCCTTAGTAGTCGCTCGGCACCAAATCTGATCAAAAACATCTGAACGGAACTGCTTCAAAAGTTCTTGGGTGCATCTAGTGGTGTGTGGGGAGCATTATCGTGAACCAACACCACACCGGAAGTGCTGCCATAGAAAATCCCGCCAAATGTGAAGATGACAAAGGAGTACTAGTAAAGTTTATGGAATGTGGTTCGACCATCAATTCAGACGTCTACTGTGAAACGTTAGGCTTAGACAAGCCATCCATCACAAGCGTCGGGCATGCTGACTTCTGGTGTGGTGTTGGTTCACGATAATGCTTGCCCACACACCACTAGACGCACCCAAGAACTTCTGAAGCAGTTCCTTTCAGATGTTTTGGATCACCCCCCACTCCAGATTTGGCTCTGAGCGACTACTACTAAGGAATTTCAAACCTCGTAGTAAGACGTTATGGCAAGTGCCTCAATTTGAATGGTGATTATATCAAAAATTATATCAAAAAGTAATGTTGTAGTTTTCTAATGTGTAGAATAAAAGTTCTGTACCTACAATTAAGCTGACTTTGTAATAATGCCGCTTGGGGTGTGTGTGAAAGCCCTAATAAGCAGGCATATACATAGAATGAAGGCTACTGCTAAGCTTGTAAGCCGCCCTGAGTCTTTGGAGAAGGGCGGGATATAAATGGAATTAAAATAAAAAAATAAATAAAATAAAAGTGTCTGTCATTGATAACCAAACGGAGGTTTATTTCCGAATTGCCCTCATATATGTGGCTTTATAAGAATTTGGCATGTTTATAACTATTGTTCAGGATTATGGTTTTAACTTTATGGAGGTTGTTCCAGTACTTAAAATCTTAAATGTCTGATCAAAGGAATTATTTTATACTCTATAAATATTTGGATGTCCCTAGTAGGATTTTGAGGTGTGTTTATTTTGTTTAAAAGTTTGGCACCTTTTCCAAAAGTACCTTTGAATGTCCCTTCAGTTTTCTGTCTAGTGTGTTGCATGAGTTTTTTTGGATTTTATTTATACACATACATGAATGGATAGATAAATTTAAACAGTACATTGGAGTTATTAATAATGTGTCTGGATAGGACTAATCCATGAAATATAATAATCATCTGTACCATACATTCCTTTTTTTGTATGCAGACACTGTCTATATGGTTTGGTGAGGTAAATATTTCTATGTTCAAATGTGAAACCTAATTTTTTAATGAGGCCAACTGACAATGAAACATCTTTTTACATATATATTTATCAGCGGAAAAAATGAGGATTCTTCATGCTCTTTGTGGGAAACTTCTAACTCTTGTTTCTACTCGAGACTTCATTGAAGACTCTGTTGATATATTACGACAAACAAAACAAGAATTCAGAGAATTAAAAGCAGAACAGCATCGCAGAGAAAGAGGAGCTGCAGCAGCAAAGTGAGTTCAAACATGACCAAGAGAAAGCAAAATTGTAACTCTAGAAAGCAATTTTTCTGCAAAACGTTGACAGGGTAGCCTATGGTAATTATAATAATCTTTATAATAATTTATAGTTTGGTTTAGAAAAGCATTTAATGCTAAGGTTAGTTTGCTTTCCTTTATTTCAGACAGTTTGTAATAACGTAGTCAATATGTTTAATATAAAATTTAGTTTAGTGATATTCCTAGAGATTTCAGCATGTGCAAATTGCATTTAAGAATGCAGAGTATATTGGTATTTCTGATGTTCCACGCTAGGCAAATGTGCTCAGATGAAATAACTGAAAATAATGCATGTTGAGTAGTAAATTGGTATGTTAAGTAATAAATTAATTATGCTATGTAACTTCAGAATCCGCAGAAGAAAAGAAGAAAGATTGAAAGGGCTGGAACAAAAGATGAAAGAGAAACACGAGAAACTGAAAGAAGTAGAGAAAAATCCTGCAATTGAACTGTCTATTAGGTATCGTTGTTACTTAAGGTTCATATGCCACTATGCTACTGCTTTAACTGAATGCTTAGATATGCTTCTCTTAATCTATACCAGTGGTTCCCAGATTTTCCACATCAGGCCCTTGTTTATTTTTTTTAGAAAATGTCATACCTGCTCATTTCTTATTTAAATAAATTTCCCTTTTAACAAAACATACAAAAAATAAAGCTCTAAATTTTAAACCTTGGTAGACCTTTTTAATTAAAAAAAATAGGCACCATTTTTATTTTTTCTTATACGGGTAATCCTCGACTTACAGCCATTCATTTACTGACTGTTCAAATTTTCAGTAGTACTGAAAAAAGTGACTTACAGTAGGACTGTTTTTCACACTTACAACTGTTGCAGCATTCCCCACAATCACATGATCCAACATTTGGACGCTTGGCAACTGGGGTTCATATTTATGACAGTTGCATTGTCCTGGGGTCATGTGATCACCTTTTGAGATCTTCTGACAAGCAAGGTTCATGGGGAAGGTGGATTCACTTAACCATGTTACTAACTTAACAACAGCAGTGATTCACTTAACACCTGTGGCAAGAAAGGTTGTAAAATGGAGCAAAAGTCATTTAACTGTCTCACTTAGCAACAGAAATTTTGGGCTTAATTGTGGTCGTAACTCGAGGATTGCCTGTAACAAAATTTAATAAAGACATTCAACCTAAAATAACAAAAATAATTAAACTTAATGTGAAGAATATTTTCTTCTTAATCAGTTGGAAAATTCTAGGTTTAAAATATCTATGTGCACAACATAAATTATTTTAACATCTAATTTCTTTGTTTCATTTTTTTGTTAAAAATATTTTTACGAGGTATATGGAAGAAAAAGAGACTACTGTTTTTCCAACCTTTGGGTAAACCAGAAAATCAGAAAACCAGAAAATTTTTCATATTAGCTTTCTCATTCAAATTACGTTTAAACATATCTAGTGCTGAATCAAACAACACTGCATGGATTGTGTACTAATTTATGAATAGAAATGCCTGAAGATTTATCTGAAATTAACAGATAAATTCACCTTTGTTGCAGTACTGGTGAAGCACAATTTTGTTCTTTATACCCTTTATATATCTTGTTCGAATTATGGTACTATAATTGCATTAAAATCACAAAAACTCAGCTTTCATTGCTTGACATATGAGATCATTGTGACATTTCATTGAATTTCCAAAATGTAAAATTTCTAACAATTTTTTTTGCTATTGTTACTTAGTACCATCACAGTTGCTTTCAGCAAGTTTCAAAGAAGTTGCTCCTGCACTATATGCCTTCTTAGCTATATGTTATAACAGTTCCTAAGAAGGTTCTGGTACTTTGGCTGATAAAAGGCTGCAGCAGAATGGATGCCATGTATTTCAGTTTCTGAACTTCAGAACTCCTTGGGCTTGTCTTTCAAGTACTCTGTTGTACTCTATTGTAAATGTGTCATTCAAGACAGTATGAACTCACAGCACTCTTGTTAAGAATTGAGTGGCATAGGCACATTTGAATAGGCAATTGACAGTGAAGCCATATATAATAGAGTATTGATTGTATTTTCTTAATTGTGGCCATCTGGTGTTATTAAAATATATACATGTTAAATTTATAAATAAATGTAATAATTAAATTAAAAATAAATTTAACAGATGCAAGCAAGTTGTTTTACAGGAACTGGTATTGACGCTCACTATTGTTATTTACACAATCTTACACATTCTTACTCCATTGCAAGTCAAAACAATCCTGATCATTCCCAAATTGTCGTAAGTGTGCCTGAAATATTGACAATGTTCTACCACTTTCTACAACAAACTATAATTTTCTTTTTAAAAGCATTACATTCTCATGCTTCCCCCAACTGGAATTTCTTTGTATTTATACACCCCAGGGGATCCTGAGGCCTGGTTTGGGAATCCTTGAGCTACATAGGATTAGTATAAATTTAGCTTTCCAATTACTTTCAAGTCCTTTTCAAATTACTTCAATCATACTGTATCTATTCAAAGAAAGATGCACCATGACAGTTATTTTAGTATATCATCAAACTATAGGTGGAACATTCTTTAGTCATTGTGCTGTTGGTTTGAGCTCCGAGCTTTGCAATTTGGTTGCAAATGTTTCATCACCATTCAATGAGACATTGTCAGTGCACTTTAAATTGTGCTCGCCTGTCAGAACACTGGCCTTTAAATACCTTTTTATGTGATGCAAATCTGTATGAATGTTATTTGTTCGGATATTTCTGAGTCATGGTCTGATTTCGGGCTGTTTGGATGGCTGTTGCTGGGCTGCAGTCTTTGGTGTTAAGTACCCTCCATGTGATGCAAATTAGCATTCGTGTTGTTTGGGTGCTTCTCAGTCATAGTCTGGTTTCGGATTGTTTGATTGACTGGCTGTCATTACTGAGACATCCGATCACTTGTGAAGGGTAATGATTTCACATAAAAAGCGTTTGAAAGGCCAGTGTCCTGACAGATGAGCACAATTCAAAGCGCACTGACGATGACTCCTTGAATGGTGATGAAGCGTTTGCAACCATATTGCCAAGCTCGGAGCTCAAACCAACAGCCCAACTACCACCTGAGCTACTAATATTCAAATACATTTCATTCTTTAGTCATTGCAAAACTTCCTTTCCTTAGAAATCTATTCCTAGGGGATAGCCGCACCTTTCTCATCTTGTGATACACACATAGATGGCACAATCAAATGTTTTATGATATTTACCTTTCTTTGAACCTGTCCATTTTTCTGTCTACAGTGTCAGTGATGAAGATCGAGAAGAGCTCGATACAAGTACAGACAGCAAGGGGGTTGAAACAAAGGAGCAAGAAGTAGGTGCCATGACAGATGAAGAAGATAACCCATCGCCAAATAACAAAAAAGGTATTTGTTAAACTTTAATTTATATTGACTCAAACTTAATTTCTAAGGTTGTGGTTGGAATGAAAGAATACAATTGGAACTTCAGCATTGCTTCCTTTTCCACCAAGTTAAAGTCAGCTTGGTTTATTTATATGAATCAGTTATGTTGATCAACTTTGATATTTAAAGCTACTCACCACTTTGTTTCATTACTTTTTGATGGTGTTGTGGTGTTTGGCGGTTTTAAACTTTATGTAAAATATGCATACTGTTGAATAATTTTATATAATAGACTATATTCTTGTTTTTATACTTTTATACTTCTACTGTGTCATCACTTTTCTTTCCTCTGATTATTATCTGATTTATTTCATCTGAAATTGTACGACTCATATAATTGCATTGATTTCTAAGGCAAGACAATATACAATATTAGGAAAAAAGTAAAGTTGTATATTTCACTGCAATTGGTAGTTCAATTAAAAAGAAAGTATGTTATTCTTTGTGTACAACCATGGTGATTCAATTAATGACTGCTGTAAAAATTATTGTAAAATTGGATGTGATTCAGCTTGTGATCACAATGAAAATTCTGGTCCCAGTTGTAGTAGTAAATTGAGGACTACCTGTAAAAGGACTTACCTTTTATTTGTACACTGCCCAGAGTTCCTCTGTGAGGGAGATGGTCAGTTTAATCAATCAATCAATCAATCTACTAATCAGTCTTAGCTCAGAGCCACTTTGCAGAAAAAACTCTTCATATAAAATACCTTTACCAGCTGCCTCCAAAACAAATTTTTGTTGTTCTGAAATAGAATATTGGAAATAAATTATATAAAGATCCTCAGGGCTCTGTACATGTTGTTGTTGTTACTTGCAAAGTCATGTCCGACCCATCGTGACCCCATGGACAATGTTCCTCCAGGCCTTCCTATCCTCTACCATCTTCTGGAGTCCATTTAAGCTCACGCCTACTGCTTCAGTGACTCCATCCAGCCACCTCATTCTCTGTCGTCCCCTTCTTCTATTGCCCTCAACCTTTCCCAGCATTAGGCTCTTCTCCAGTGAGTCCTTCCTTCTCATTAGGTGGCCAAAGTATTTGAGTTTTAGCTTCAGGATCTGGCCTTCTAAAGAGCAGTCAGGGTTGATCTCCTCTAGGACTGACCGGTTTGATCGCCTTGCAGTCCAAGGGACTCGCAGGAGTCTTCTCCAGCACCACAGTTCAAAGGCCTCAATTCTTTGGCACTCAGCCTTTCTTATGGTCCAACTTTCACAGCCATACATGGCAACTGGGAAGACCATAGCCTTGGCTATACGCACTTTTGTTGGCAGGGTGATGTCTCTGCTTTTTAGTGTGCTGTCTAGATTTGCCATGGCTCTGTACATAAATTTGTCCATCTGCAGAATAAGTATCTGAAAACAAATGGAATGGGATGACATTTTATTTAGTGAAGAGCTGGCAGAAAAAATACCTGGTTTGAAAATGGGCTGGCTCCAGCCCGGAGCTGCAGAGAAATAGAAGTTTCCCCAGTGTGGCTTCATGGGAGAAGCCAATGGGCTTTTCAGTATGTTATTGATTTCTCCAGTCTAACTCCATCGTTCTTTCTTTCTTTGTCATGTAACCCAGAACTGAGTTGTAATCAAAGGATTGGAGAGAATGTCAGTACCATTCTCTATACTTTCTCTGCCTCATTCAAACAATCAGCACTATACTAAAAGGAATATTATAAATTTAGAATTTAAGTTGGATATTTTGCAGGAAATGTTTGCTTTTTTTATAATCTGTAAAAAAATACAAATGATTTTTAATTAAGCTGCCTGTCCTGTGCTCATATCTGTAACTTTTGTTGTCAACTGTTTCTAGGGCAAGGAGGACAGAATGGCTTTAAAGATTTTACAAGACAAGAAGGGACTACTGATGATAAGTGTGAACTGCTCACTGCAGAAGAGGAGGCAGCTTTAAAACAGGAGCAACAAAATAAAGAAAAGGAACTCATAGAAAAGATTCATAAAGCTACAGTCTGCACCAATATTTCTCCTTTGGGCCGTGACCGCTTATATCGACGCTATTGGCTTTTTTCATCTGTTCCAGGACTATTTGTGGAAGAAGACTATTCTGGTCTTACAGAAGACATGCTGTTGCCTCGGCCATCTTCATTTCATAATAATGTACAGGCTCATATTTCAGAAAAATCTCAGATAGTCATTAAAACTGGAGAGTCTTTGACAACAGAATCTACCTCCAATATGTGCCAAGATTTGGATACTAGTGCTATTGTAAATGTATCACAACCAATACAGAAGCCAAATAGGTGGTGCTTTTACAGTTCTCAGGGACAGTTTGACCAACTCCTAGAAGCGCTCAATTCCCGAGGATATAGGGAAAGTGCCTTGAAGGAAGTTCTTTTACAGGAAAAATCCAGAATATGTGAACAATTTAGTAGTTTTCCTATTGAAAAATTCTATATTTCAGGTAAACTTCCTAGATGTTTATGTTTGAAGGCTTTCTGGTTATTTAGTTTATATCATGTCGAATTTCTTCTTATTGATACAATTGAGATAATTTGAGTTTAAATGAATCATAGTTTGTTAATAGTCAGTATGGTTCATGAATTTTGCAATCTCTTCCTTTAACCAAATATAAAAAAATCTTACCAGGACTATATAAAACATTCTATACTTTACAAAGATTTTGCTATATATTAGATTTTGTTTATATTTCACTAGGGCCAAGAGCTCTAGATAGATAATATCCAACTAAAATCTTATAAAATATCCATCTGAACAGAAATGTAACAGTAATAATATAAAAATAACAGATATCAAAAACCATCTTAAGTTGTGACTCTCAACCTTCAAACGGTCTCTTAAAGAGCCAGTTCTTTGTTGCTGTGAAGAAAGTGTGGGCACTTTACTCAATTCAGTGAACAGTGTATTTCAGTGGGATACAGCAGCGTTGTTATTGCAAAATATTGTTACAATATTATTAATACAGAATAATTAAATGATTTTTTCACAGTAATATTAAAAGATTTATGGTCGAGTATGAAGGCATTCTATATAATCTCTTAATGTTACAGAAAAAACACAGAATGAAGCCAAGCCACAGTTTGGACGTGGAAAAATACAAAATGGCTATGATATAGTCCAAAACTCTGCAGAAAAGCAACTTGAATTAAGGCTTAGAGACTTTCTCTTAGACATTGAAGATAGAATTTTCCAAGGAACATTGGGCTCCATTAAGGTATTTGACTCCTTAATTTTTATGAAGAATGGTATCTTATCAAATTGCTGGACTCTTTCAAAGCACTACTTTTATTTGCTTGAAAATGCAAATGCAATTTAAAATAAGGTTTTTCTGTATGACAGATACCTGAGTAAATATAATTATACTTACAGGTAATGGACAGATGCAGTTGGAGAGCAGCCTTAGAAAATGGGCAGTATGAACTACTAAATGAAGAAAATAAAGAAAATGGTGTAATAAAATCTGTTAATGAAAATGTGGAAGAGATGGAAATAGATAATCAAATAAGAATTCTTGCAAAAGACAGGTAATAGCTGTTGTCTAGATATTTTATTTTTTAATTAATATTTGAATGGATAAATTGCATTTCATCTCTAGCCACCCTTTTCATTAAAGGATATAATCTTGCAATCTTAGAAAATATTGACAATCAGTCAGTATTCTCTTTGGATTTTTTAAAATAGAGTTTGTGCACATAATAGAGAAAGACTAAAACACATTGGGAAAAAATATTTTGTTAAATTGCACAATATTGATTTGTCAATTTTTGTACAATATCAAGCTTAGTATATACATTTTATGAAACTGCAATTCTTAACTTAATAAGCAACATCAAAAAGGAATTAAAAGAGATGTGCAAAGGCACCACTAGATAGAAGAGGACAGAGAATTCAATAAGCCAAGATTGTATAAATGATTTTTGTATGTGGTAAGAGGTCTGAGGGAAAGGAGGAAAAGGGTAGCCTTCCATTTACCATTTTTTAAAAAAGAACAAATTCTGCTTTTGATAATAAAAGTGAACCCCCATCTAAACTTAAAAGACATTGAGAAACGCGCACACACACACACACACCATTTAAGCTTGACTATTTTTAGGAGAAATTATCTTGCCTGCCGCTATTTCTCCTTTCTTTGATTTGCTTAAAAACAAAAAAGCTATAGTTCAATAGCATACTTCAAATATTTTTTGCAGACGTTCTCAAGTTAAATCATTGGAAATTCCAGATAAGATTCTTGTCTTAAATACTGGAGAGCAAAATCACCAAACATTAAGATATTGGCCAGTGATATGACTTAATATAAGATAGCTTTTGTAGCTGATAATGACATGATGCTATGTCATTCACTAATCACATTTCGAATACAGTAAATACGGTGAAGGGGTGGATCTTTTTTTACAAGTATGATTTTTGTATATATGAGCAAACATTTAACATAACCCTAGTAATGATTGTGTGAAGCATGCTAATGAGTCCTTGATGCATTCTGAACTTCTATGTTTTTTTGCAAACGTTTTGTTACCCAACTAGGTAACCTGTTCAGTGCTAAAAGGGAGTTAGGTTTGCTCTCTATATACAGTTGCTTATTGTTTCAGACTTGGTGGGTGGGGTATTGTTTTCTCCTTAGTAGTTCTTTGATTAGGTCATTGTTTACTGCTTGTTTGTCTGAGTTGGTGGTTCCTTGATTTGAGTATTGTTTGCAGCTTGATTGTCTGGTGTTAATCCTGGTGTTATTCCTTGCTTATCTGGGTACTGATTGCTGGCAAGAAGGTGTTCTAGTCTTTGTGTTTCCTTTTTATCTTTTTATTGTCTCTTATGAATAGTGTGTAAATGATGTTTATGTGCCTGTTCATGGCTGATTTCTCTTAAGTGCCAAGCTTCTAAGAATTCCGTGGCACTTTTTGGATTTAGCTTGGTCTAGGATGCTCACAGTGTCCAATTGAAATTATGGTTAAATCTGTCCATATGTTGGTCAGTGGTCATTATAATTAATTTGTTAACTAAGCTATACAATTATCTGTAGAGACATAAGACTAAACAATTTTCTGAAACTTTCATAATTAAAGAGAAATTATGAACTTTTAACAGCATTAAAAATGCTTGTGCTATAATCTTGATATTACTGAGATTTGTACATAGCACAGTATTGCATTTGATGGCATATTAGACATCACAAGGTTATACGTTTTCAGAATTTTCCCTTTTGAGAAAGGGAATGTAGTTTTAAGTAGTTACTTTTAATTACTTTATAAACATCATCTGAACCAGAGAATATAAATATGGCTTTAAAGTTTTTATGTCTATTAATTCATCAGAGTCTGTATGAAATGGGTAGTTTATAAATGTGATAAATGAATTTCACAGTTGTATTCTGTTCAAACAAGATTTTTGAAGTTGATTTATGTCTAAATGCTTCTTAATAAAGTATTGCAATGTTATAAATTATACTCAGCAGAATGCAAATTCATGAATTCTTATCCTGATCATTCTTATTCACTGGGTCTTGCCATATAGATGAGGTGAAGGGGGGCAGAGGTTGCAGGCAGTATTTCTTTGTTGCTGTCCCATAGTGTAGAATTATGGTTCTCCTTGCAATTACTTTGGCACTCTCATTGTTGAGGGCCTAGAAACGGTTAAAGGCAGGTGTTCCACAGGGCCTCTGGGGAATGAATAATCACTATCATGCTTACTGTTTTATAGTTATTTGTGCTTTTCATGGTCTTTATGTTTTTATATTGATTTTATATTATAACCTATCAGGATTATTTTTGTTGAACTTGGCAATAAACACAGTAAATAAATAGCAGATACAATAAATACATGATTTTAAGTTATTGACCAACTTTAAACTTTATTTTAGATTGATAGGATTAAAACTTGAATCTCGAAGTACTACTTCAACTAATACGAGTACTCCACAGCCTATGAATAATACTGTACATTATTTGGCATTGGCATTGCTTCAGATACAGCAAGGAATTGAACGCAAATTTCTCAAAGCCCCACTTGGTAAGTGTCTACTTCTGGAACTCTGTTGATTTATGAAGGAAAAAGTAATTTGGATCAAACAGATCCGTTAACAAACTGCATAGCAGATGTATTGGGAAGTAAGTACCGTATATACTTGAGTATAAGCCAAATTTTTCAGCCCACTTTTTGGGCTGAAAAATTCCACTTCGGCTTATACTCCAGTCAACAAAAAAACTTACCGAGGACTTGTGCGCGGCCGAGGCTTTGGTGCTACTTTCAGAGCCTTCTCCGCTAATCAGCTGTCTGCCCATCAGCTGTCCATAGGGATGCTGCAAAGCTCTCCTTCTCTAGGCCTTGGACTCCCTCCTGGCTGAAGAGTAGATGAACCAAGCCAGCAAGGAGACAAAATGTTTCTGCAGCTGTTTTTCCTCTGAAGTTTTTTTTTTTTTTAAAGTAATCTCCGAAGGTTATGCCAGAAAATGGAGGACGCTGGGTCTTTGCAAGCTTTAGCTGTCCGCCTGGCTGCCTGAAGGCCGCCCTTTTCAGGCAGTCTGACAGACAGCTAAAACTTGCAAAGACCCAGCGTCCTCCATTTTCTGGCACAACTTTTAGGTCTTTGCAAGCTTTAGCTGTCCGCCTGGCTGCCTGAAGGCCGCCCTTTTCAGGCAGTCTGACAGACAGCTAAAACTTGCAAAGACCCAGCGTCCTCCATTTTCTGGCACAACTTTTAGGGATTTATTATTATTATTCCTACTACTACTATTACTACTACTACTACTTCAGGAGTAAAAAGTTGCAGAAAAAAATTCTCTCCTTACTAGCTTAGTTCCTCTACTCTTCCATCTGGAGCCAAGGTAAGATTTTAAAAAGGGATATTGGTTGGAAGGCAGAGGGAGAGTTTAGTTTTAGCATCTAAAAAAAGGGGGGGGGGGAAATCAGCGAGTACATCCCAACCAGCTTTTTATGTTTTTGTTATTGAAGAAATATGGGGGAGGGGGAGGGGTTCTGGGGTGGGTTGGGGAGGGGATAATATTGTAACTTCAATAAAAATTTTCAATAAAAAAAAAGAAATATGGCTTTCTGGGGGAAGGTGGGGAGGGCGTTAAGGAAGGAAAGGGTTTTTGGAAGCTCGTCCTGAAGCTGCCTTTTGTGCAAGGGGCCTTTTCTCAAAGCCTAGAGAGGCAGCTTTGTTGCCTCCCCGTAGACAGCTGATGGGCGAACACCAAAAGCTCCAAAAGGCTAGGGAACTAGTCCCAGAACAAAACGGAGACCTGCCTGGCGGCAGAGGCTTGCAGAGCGCGGATCCAGCCTCCGAGGCATGCAGAACGGCGGATCGGCTTATACTCGAGTCAACAACTTTTCCCAGTTTTTGGGGGTGAAATTGGGGGTCTCGGCTTATACTCGAGTCGGCTTATACTCAAGTATATACGGTAAGTTGGAGTTTAAAATTGTCATTGTATTTTAGAGACAAGTGACTGAACATGTGTGGAAAGGTCATTTGTGAAATTAGCAAAAAGGGAACTCCAAGCAAGCTTTACTTCTGTACTTTTCATCCTAGGTCCACAGAAATAGATTTACAGAGATTCTTCAGAAAAACTGGTGAAATAGATTATCTTAAAAGGGATTTGAAAACCCCATAATAAATAGGAACAATAATGAAGCACACTTGAAGCTTGTTGTTCAATTTCTAAGTCATGACACCATGGACCATAGCATGCCAGGCTTCCCTGTCCTCACTGTCTCCCAGAGTTTGCCCAAATTCATATTCATTGTGTTGATGACACTATATAATCATTCCACCTTCTCCTTTTGCCTTCAGTCTTTCAATTTGTAGCATCTTCTCATAATTGCTAATCAGAAACAAAAGTAAAAATACTTTCCTCTTGACTTAAAATAAATTACTCAGTTTAATATAACCATCACATATGAGGATAGGCTAGATAATCTACTAGGAAATACTGTGCTCTATATAGAATTCTCAGTTGCTACTTGTGGACTTCAACTCCCAGAATTTCCCAACAATTCCCTCAGCAACAACTATACATGGCCGATTAACTCTATATCCTCCTTTCACAAGCACAAATATATTTTATATGGTGTTTGATTGTCTTCTAGCAAAATGATGGAAATTTGTTCAAATTAACCCAAACCCTTCTCTCCAGAGGGTTAATGAGGCTAATGTGCTGCAGAATGTCTATATCTTGTCCCAATAATAATAATAATAATAATAATAATAATAATAATAATAATAATAATAATAATATAATGCTCAGGCATCAAAAGTCTGTTTTTTGTTTTTAAAGAAGATCATTATCCCCTCCTGTCACCCAATTAATTGCTGCTATGGCATTATGGAACCTCATTATAACAGCAAATTCTAGGACAGATCTATAAGCCAAACAAAGGCCCTCCAGACTAACTTTCTAGAAGGATCGAAAGTTATTCTGAAAATTTAGGGAATCAAGGCTACTGAAAAGAATAGTAACATTAGCCTGTAATTGTATGTCTTGTGTCTGCTAATACAGTTTCTAAGTCTCTATAGTTTGAGAAATTTTAAAAAAGAAGATATTCACTGGACATTGAAAAATACTTGAAATAATGTGGAATTGAACTCCTTAATTTGTTCCATTTTCAGGTGTCCCAAAGATGCTTTTTTAAAAGGCAACTGGACTTGCTTTTTTTTTGCTTGAAGACATTTCACTTCTCATCCAAGAAGCTTCTTGGATGAGAAGCGAAACATCTTCAAGAACAAATAAAGAAAGTCCAGTTGCCTTCTGAAAAAGTACCTTTTGAACAACCATGACATGGATGACTGAGAATCTCCATAGACATTTCCAATTTCAGGAAAAAAAATACACTGTAACATGGGATGTACTCATGATCATAATCCTGTCAAAAAGGATGAATGGATTGTGTGAGTATTCTGACCATGCTAAGATCAGAAAATTCATTTTATTGCCTCACTTTGTAAGATTTTGTAAGCCTCACTTTGTGAGACTGAGCAAAGTGTAGCACCCGGCTTTAAAATGTTGAATATTGAATGATAGAAATGCAAGACATGCACTCTCAACATGAACAATTTGTTTTAATTTTTTGTTCTGATATAAGTTTGTATACAGAGGCAAAACATGATATACCCAATGGAGTACTGAAAATGTTTGTAAAACTGCAAAATTCACAATAATTTTGATAATAAACATTGCTATAGTGAAAGACAAAGTCAATCTTTAGGCACACTCTTTTATTTCCCATTTCTCCTCCCTACCTCAATGGTCCTGGTTCCTATAGCAATGGAATCGTATTTTTGGAAAAATAGGCTATGCTAGTGAAAAGTTCTCTTCTATTTCCAAATAAATTTGAAATAACTAGGTGATGCAGAAGAAAATAAAAGAGACCAAAAAGGTGATAAAAGGAGGAAGACAGAAGAAGATCAGAATAAATATGGTAAACCATAGATTTTCTTCCATTTAAAAACATGCTCAAAATTATAATCTGTATATGAAATATTGCTTTCTACAAAGTGCATGGCAGTTATCCAGCTTTCTAACTAAAGCAATGGGACAAACTGGAATTGCCTTCTTCAAAAACAAATATGTCTGGTATTAATAGGGTAAAAGTTCTGTTAGACACAGCTGTTTGATGACCTAACAAGAACATGATTATTTCAAAGAAGTGAGATTATATCCAAAGGAAATGGCAGCTTTTCTTTTCTTTTTCTGGGCAGCTTCAATTTGGTCACTATCCTTTAATCTGTCATTAATTTGGGGCATTAATACAGATTTGTGATGCCGCTAGACCAGTTATATTTTGTTTGACCTTATTGTAGCCACAGAGTACATTTAAAATAATTTCTAGAAGAATGATCCTTTTATTTTTTTATCTTTCAACAAACTGGCATTTGAAATCATATTGCCCCTCTCATTGATTAGTTTTTCATATGTAAAAAACTTACGTGCAGATGAATTATTTATGTAATTCTTTTGACATTACAAGTAAGAAAAGAGACATTGTAGTTTAAATAGTAACTGGTAATCTTTGAAGGTGAATTTGATTATGTGCAGATGAATTAATATTCTGAATTGTAGGGAGTAAGCAGGTATATCACCAATGATCTCCTGCTATAGATGAATTATTGGAGAAAAAACTAGTACAATATGTGTGTTTATTTAGAACAATGAGAATATTTTTAGTCTGTTCTACTGAAGAGAACTATTGCAATCAAAAGCCACTGGAGTAAATTTACAAATTTTTATTACACCAGATAACTTGCTATGTCCACCTAATTATTCTAAGCCAGCCATCCAGTATACACGTTCATAATATTGTAGGGGTTATTTATATTACATTTTTTAATTTTATAGATTATTTTAAAAATAGTTTCTTTGAATAACAGCTTCTGTGAAAATTAAAGCTGAAGTAGGATCACAGAGAAACTACTAACAGTATGCTGCTTATAATCTATACCAGTGATGGCGAACCTTTTAGAGACCGAGTGCCCAAACTGCAACCCAAAACCCACTTATATATCATTGGGTGCCGGGTGGGTGTGGCCCATTGGGTGGGCCTGGCTGCGGTGGTAACAGCAGACTGGGTGGGACTAAAAAGTCCAATCAATCAATTCTAACTTTGGGAGATGTTTTTTTCCCCCGTGAGAAGTTGAAATTGATTGATTGAACATTTTTTTTTGCACACGGAGGCGGAGGTCTAAAGCGAAAAGGTTTTATAAAACCCAACTGAAGGCCTACGACTGGGGTGACGGTGCGCGTGCCCACAGAGAGGGCTCTGCGTGCTACCGGTTCACCACCACGGATCTATACTTATCCTCTATTGTCTAATCATAAACCAATTTCTCATTTATATGATGATTTTTTCCTACCTATCATCAAGTTTAGCTTTTGATGTTTTCTAAAACTTTTTTGAATACCAAATGTTTGTATCTATTAAATGACTCCATTTAGTTCATTTAACACTTTGAAAAAAGAGTCTATATTAAGATTTACAAAAATGAATATTCTACTTTTAAACAAGGTTGATTATTCTGCATATTTTGTGCTATGCAAGTAGTATTAGAACACAGATGTTTCACTCCACAATAAATAGGATAATAGCATATTATTTGTTTTCTTTATTTGAAGATGGCAGTGATGGTGGCCGCTCACACAAAACCATCTTGGATCGCTGGCGAGAATCACTTCTTTCTTCTGCTAGCCTCTCTCAGGTCTTTCTTCATCTCTCAACACTGGAGCGAAGCGTAATCTGGTCTAAGTCTATTTTAAATACTCGGTGCAAAATGTGTAGAAAGAAAGGAGATGCTGAAAGCATGGTGCTTTGTGATGGCTGTGATCGAGGCTATCATATCTACTGTATAAGACCAAAGCTTAAGGTAATTTGAAGTATTTGCTTTGAAAGTTATTTCTGATCTTAAGTAGCAGAAAACATTTCAGTAATACATTCTGGCTCTCTTCGAGGCTGTTCCTGATGGAGACTGGTTTTGTCCGGAATGTCGACCTAAGCAGCGCTCTACGCGACTTTCATCCAGGCAGAGAACTTCTGTGGAAAGTGATGAAGAGGCTATAGAACAAATTGAAGAAGAAGATGAAACTAGTTATGAGGAAATTGAGCAAAGTGAAGATGATTATGAAGAGGAAGAAGAGGATGAGAATATTGATCATTCTGATTCTCAAGAAGATGAAAAAAGGTAAATCCAAAACTAAGTTAGAGATGTGCAGAAGCTGCATACAGACTTCCAGTATTCTCTAGTTTTCTTTCTAGGGATACAAATCTTGAGACTTGGAGACATAAGCAAGAGAGCACATGTGTATATTAGTTTCACAGAGTGACTACAAACAACCACATGACAAAGTAATAACAATGGTCCATTGGGATATCTGCAAGAAATATCATTTGCCTGCAAGCAAGAACTGGTGGGATCATACAATAGACAAATGAAAAATGAAGATGATAAAGTGCTCTGGGATTTTAGAATTCAAGCAAACAAGCCCCTGCCACATAACAGATTTAACAGTTGTCAATAAGAAAGACAAAAAAGTCTGGAAAGTGGATGTGGAGACAGCAGAACTGGAGAAAATTGCATTATACTTGAATAGAGTAGCTACTCATTTATCTGTTCATAGGTTTGGCCTTTGTTTCATTGTTTAGCCAGAGAGATGGACTACTCCTGATTGCACATTCTTCTAGATCTAGAGTTGTGACTGAAGATCTGGTAGTAGTTTACTGTTCTCTAACTGATAGTATTAATATGCCAGAGACAGCTTGTAATTCATCCATATTCTAGAAAACACCAATTTAAAGTATTCCATTTTACTGCACTTCAGGCTGTTTCATGTAGATTTGTTTAGAATTTCCAGTTAATAAAAAAAGTTGAGACTGATTGGAACTTTTAACTAGAAAAATATCTTGCTAGATTTTAAACTTTTTCATTGACAATTGTTTATCATATTTAAACTCTTGTATTAATTGAGACCAGGTTATGTAAAGAAATACTAATATCCATTTTGGAATGTCCTTGTACTAACATTACCATCTTTGAAAACCCTCATTTGTGCACTTTGGAATCAGAAGTGATAACATCGCTGATGATTCTAGAATGCAATTTCTACACTGCAGGGTCCTGTTTGTATGTACACTTAAGAAATCTGACTGAATGTATCTTACTTTTTCCATTTAGTGCTGAATCCACAAGTTTAAAGAATAAAACAGAATAAAAATATTTGTGTCACAAACATTTATAATTCTCTAACTTCTTACAGCTTATCCAAATTGGGGAAGCCTCAAGTAAAACTTAATTTAAGAACAAGAGCCCCAAAGCTTGCTAGTAATCAGCTGAGTACTGGAAGATACAACTCTCGCAGTCAGCAGAATACACCTAAGCAAAATGACTCTTCATATAAAGCTCTTGGAAAGAACAATAGAAAAACAAAATCTGCTCCTCCATCAGTCACAAAAACATTACGACTTAACAGTCGTATTACTCGCCATAATCAAGAAATGCTGAAGGCAGATGCATTTATAGAGTTGACCAGCCATCGAAGACAACGTAGAGGAACAAAGACAACAGACTCTACTCCAGAGAGTAGTTCTTCTGGTTCCCTTGGCTTCAGAATTATTGATGAGATGAATTTAAGGAAAGAGAAAAGCTCTCCAATTTCAGTGGAAAAAAAATCACAAGATACAGACCCCCCCAAAAGGGGTAGGAAACGTCAGTCTACAGGTACATCAAATCTTTAAAATAAAATTGACTGCCAGAATAAATTCAGCTCATTTATTGTCACTTGGTTGTTTAGTGAAGTAGTCCAATGCTGCTTTCCATTATTAAGAACAGAGGGCAGTTAATCGGTGAATTTGCAACCATAAAATTATATATGGCAATACTATGGAATGCTTTCTTAGTTTGATTTGGGGTACCTTGAATAGAAGGAGAATTCTTAACTGAATTGTTTCAATTGAGATTATTTTTTTATGCTTATTGATTAGCCAGCCTCATTCAACATAATATATTGAAAGCAAACAAATCAGGATCAGAAAATGCTTGGAATAGCAATTACAGTTGAAAATGCCTAAATAAAACATTGTAAATTGGTGACATGAGTTTCTCTCAGGGTGGACAATTGATAATACTTATATGATGATATTGTGATTTGCTACAGACATCTTTGTTGGAAGAGTGAGCTGTGTTTGAATCAACTTTTGTGAATTTAACAAACAGCTTGAATTGAAATGAGTTAGCACAAGTGCCAGTACAACTATCTGTTTCCTGAACCATGTTTTTCTTCATACAATGGAACGAGCCAGGCTCAGAACAGTTTATTTCTACTTATTGCAATATGGAATTATAAAAAGCATTTATTCTTTCTTGTATTCCAATTTTGGTAATATGGAACCTAGTTGTGTAAATAGGCATGGGAGATTAATTGGTAAATGAAGTCTCTTAATTCACCTTATTTGGCTGAAACACTTGGGATTGAGTTATATCTGCCATTGTGGAAGCAAGTAATAAATGAAAACTATACAATTATCCTTAGTATACTCATTTAGTAACCATGCATTCAGCAACTGTTCTAAGTTACAACAGTGCTAAATGTGGGATTTTATGATCCTTATAATTAGGCTTTCAATGTTCCTGTGATCATATTATAATTTGGGCACTTGAGAACCAACTCACAATTATGACAGCGCAGTGTTCCATGGCCATGTGATTACCATTTTCAACCTTCACTACTGGCTTTTGACAAGCAAAGTCAATTGGGAAACCAATAGGAGGTTGCAAATAAGTGATCACAGAAATGGTTGCACACAGAATTCATCTAACAATGACAACTGGAATTGCTGCAACTGCTGTTATAAGCCAATCATGTGATGTTACATTTAATTATTGCATTGCTTAGTGACAGGGTTGCCATTCCTAATTACCATCATTAAAGAAAGACTACCTGTAGTCCAAAGACCTGAACAAGTTATAAGGGTGGATATATTGTTTTTTTCTACTTTTGTCTTTTTTTGATATTCATGTGTGATCCTATTATTCCAGAACCTTCTCAAGTGCCACTGAATCGGAGGACCTCAGGGCGTCAGGGTGGAGTACATGAATTATCTGCTTTTGAGCAGCTTGTTGTAGAACTGGTGCGACATGATGACAGTTGGCCTTTTATGAAATTGGTTTCCAAAATACAGGTAAATATCATCAAGAGAGTAAAAGAATGGAATTGGAATTGGGCTGGTCACATAGCAAGAAGAACCAGTGGCAGGTGGACCAAGGCAGTCATAGAATGGATCCCACTTGATAAAAAGCGTCCACGAAAGAGACCTAAAACAAGATGGATCGACGACATCAGCACGTCAGCTCAGGATTTATATAGGTTGGAAACATGCAGAAGAGGCCTTCATCCTTCAGTGGATAGACAGTGGCTAAAGTGATGGAGGAGGAGGAAGAGGAAGAAGAAGAAGAATTTCAGAGTACTAAAATAATTAACTTGAATATATATTGGAAATAATCACAAGGAGGAAAAATGACTAAATGTTAATGAAATCTGAGCTTCATAAATAAGTTATATGGGGAAGGAAATTGCAAACAAATAAAAATAATAAAAATAGGCCTCGCACAGACAAATTTAAACCTTGTAAATTTCTTGACTAACATACTAATGTAACAAATTCAAGTTATAGAAATATTCAAATTACACTTTAGAATCCTCTCCTTCATTGAGGCTTGACAATGCAATTACCTTTGTAAATAGATGGCAGTGTTGTGATAGGAAGTAGAGTACGCATCATTATAAAAATAAAATTGGTGCTTCTCCGAGAACTTAACTGTAATGGACCAGAAATTATTATGTGAAATAATGATCCGTAATGTTTCTTTAAACAAGACAGCTATTGAAGAGAGAGAGAAAATAGAAGTTACAATAAATAAAGTTTCAGCAGAGGGCAGTGTGTATGTGACTTGTTCAGGCTCAGAAACTAAATGGTGTTAAGACAGCTTGTATTTGGTGGGAATAGAGAATACCAGGGCAGTAAAGTAGATTGGAAAGTTTAAAAATCTCTTCCAGACAAAGGCAATAGCAAACCACTTCCATATTCTTTCCAGGGAACCCTACATGAAAGTATCAAAGAAGTCAAAAGTTAAATTTGAAGGAAATTTCACTTTTAAGTATCACTACATATGCTAATTGAAAAATAACCAATTTGCTGTTAGATTATACAATCAGTAATAGGCTAGCTTTGATGGATTGTATGGATGTAGAACTAATTAATGTGTAGTGTTTTTAAAATCAGCTAAATAATATTGCTCACCCTCATCAAAATGGTTAGCTGAATTCAGTGGATTTAAAAAGACAAAGTGTTCTTTAAGACCCCCTGGAGTATTACATACCTTGGCCTTGAGATGGTCTTGGTTGGTTGACCACTCCTGGGGAGGGTAATACTGATGTTGAATTGCCTTCATTTGCACATGATCAGCCAGACAGTGGAGTTGTGGTGTCCAAATTTATTAGAAATATTTTTGTAACTTTTTTCAGCCTGGTGAGCATGAACCACTATTTTTCAGAGGTCATCAGGAATCTTCTTTGTTCAATCCATGATACACTGCCATGTATCTGTGTTGAGATTAGATCTTAATAGTGAATTCCCAGGATTCTGTTCTTTAGGCAGGATCTCACACTCAAACCTGGTTGTCATCTCATTGAAACACCTGATTAATTTCCCCTTCAATTGATAATCCTAGAGATTCACATATTTTTGCTACATAGAAATATGTAGTTTTGAGTCCTTTTCCTCAGTGAATAATGAACAAATACAATGTTTTAGATTCATTTGCTTAATTGGGTTCTCTCTGTGTAGTTTTAGGATCTGTGGAGAAGAGATGTTTTAAATCATATTTAGGCAGAAATATTAAAAATTCAAATGCGTTCACAAACTTTGTGTTTAAGCACTGTTTAATTAAGCACTGCTATAATTCTCTTCCTCACAATCTGAAAACTAATTTATGTCAAATATATTTATATGGATTTCATTCTTCATACCAAAGAAGCAGGACCAATTGCTTGGAAGCAAAGGACTTGCCTAGGATTGAAGAAAGAATAGTTTTGTTTGGTATGAAATTATCGTTTTTTTTATATTTTACAACGTACAGGTACCAGACTACTACGATATAATCAAAAAGCCCATCGCTTTAAACATAATCCGTGAAAAAGTGAACAAATGTGAATACAAAGTAGCCTGTAAGTAATGTTGACTAAATAATTTAACAATGTTTAAAACAATATAATTTAAATAATTAGAAGCTTTTGGATAATGAATATAGAAAATAACACTGGAATAGGTCTAGGGTTCTGCAGTGCTTCAGATTCAAAAGGAAATGTTTGTTTTGAAGTGTACAGTTACTCTTTACACCAGCAGTCCTTTAAGCAGCTGCATTTTTTCCTTGGATCATGGGAGGCCGGAGTATATTTTCCCTTTTGAATCAGAAACACGGCATTCCCTTGGGACATACCTATCTAAACACAATTAACATTTAAATAACATATTAGAATGCATCGTCTCTCTGTCATATTTATGCTGTCTTATTCTGAGAGAAAGATTGTGATCTCCCCTTACAACTGTGAGGTTCTTTGCACTGGGAGAACTGCTGGCAATAAGAATGGTATTCAGGTTTAAAAAAACAGGTCTCTGGTCCTTAATCACTATATTGGATTAGCTCTCACAGAAGCAACTGCAATTTCACAGATAAATTCTTTGTTTAGAAATCATTGCTTTTAGGACTATAAAGGCATTTTATTTTTCCTTGCAGCGGAATTCATCGAGGATGTTGAGCTGATGTTTTCAAACTGCTTTGAATATAATGCTCGTAATACAAGCGAAGCAAAAGCTGGAACAAGACTTCAAGCATTTTTTCATGTTCAGGCTCAAAAACTTGGACTTTCAATTGTATCAGGTTACATGAACCATGTTGCTCCAGCCACCAAAAAGTCACGCATCTAACTTCTTTTTATATCTTAATAAGAACTTCTTAGGACTTAAATTAGAAGAAGCCTTTATATTTTCATAGAAAATGAAACACTTAAATCATGCAGCCATTGAAAGCAATAACATCTGTCACACCTTGGAAGTGTGGCCTGCACTATATTCTCAATTTATTAAGCACTCAGGAAAATGTAGGAAAGGTTCACTTTTCCACAGTTTTGTTCAGTGTCTAATAATTTTGATATGTATTGAATACAGTACTAATTTATAATAGCTTTGGTATTTTAAAGACCATTTTTGTCCAAATGCTTTTTTCCAGCACCAGCTATTCTCATATTGTTTAGAGAACAATATTTTCTTTTGTAGACTGTGGCATAGTTTTGTAAGGATTCTACCTTGGCTATAATCATAATTTCCAATACGTACAGTAGAACAAGTGAAATATATGAAGTCATTGCATACCAGTTTTTGACACTACGTGAATGAGTACAATTTTATATATTTTAAATTACTGTGCCAGTGCTGTTTGGAAAAAGTAAACCTGACTTTATTAAGTAGATATTTATTTAGCTTACAGATGATTTGTGTATTTGTTTTTTATTTATAAAATATTTACTTTGCAAATTAAAAAAACCCCTTAACTTTGTTTTCATTGTGTTTTGTTTATACTTTTAATAATTGACCTCTTTTTATATGGGAGTTCTTCCAGCAAAACAGTAACTTACCAAACTGTATATTCAATTGTACAATTTTGATGTAAAAACAAAATAAAAAAATCAAGTATTGTGTACTAGTGAACAACTCCCTTTGTGGAAACTAACTTCTGTGGGTAGATTTGTTCGCAGTTAGCTTCAGGTAAGTGGTATGTCATAGTAAATAGTTTAACAGCAGATGATTGCAAATCATCAGACTACCCCAGTACTATTCTGCATACTACAGGTCATGCTTTTTCACATGCAGTGTCAAAACAGCTGGCTAATTATTTTTCTGAAAGTTTGTCAGTTCAGTAAATATTGTTCCAATGATTTTTTAAATGTCCAGTAATTTACAAAAGTCAGAATTAAACTTATTGATCTACTTACTTTTGTCTCAGCATCGTGTATCATTTTCACATTTGTTTAACTTACAGGAAGGCAAAATTTGCAAGGAATTTCAATGATGGACAACATAAACTTTTTGCACTATTTCTTGTTCACTCATTTCTGATTCTTCATAATGGACATCATTTTGTCAGGATTATAAGTAAAAACTTGATGGCACACAATCCAACCCATCCTCCCTTCATTGTATCCTTGAAGCTTGGTGCTTGTGTTATCACCCTTAGTATCTGACCATCTTGCCTTCTGTCAGCATTTTTTATGATTGCCCTAAGTCATTAGAATCTTCTCCAGCAAATCTTGGTTTTGTATTATGTAATTTAAACATCTATACTTCATTCTTACTGCTTTGAGACAGGATTCTGGTTTTACTTCATCTACAATTAATTCCTGGTAATCATAAAATGTCTTCACTAAGTAACTGGTGGTCCACTAAATCCTTGTTTTTAGAAATGTGGCTTTCTGTGTTGTTTTTATTATTTTGTGCATTTAGTAGTTTCATTCTATGGATTGTTGAAGTCTGAATCACAAAAACTGTAGGATAATAGCAACATTATGTAGTTTGAGTATTTTTAGCATTTTCCTTTTTTGTTACTGAAACATAAATTGATTTTTCCTGTCTTGGCCATTACTATGCTTTCCATACCTTTTTTTTTATGAATCACAAATAGTGCTTGTTGTGTAGCCGGTTCTTGCAGGCATTGAGCGAGACGGAGGGTCCAAACAGCAACAGACTTTATTGAAGGTTAGAACATAACAGAAGCAACAGGGAGCTGCTGTGCAAATATTTATATGGTTGGCCAGTAGGCGGCGGCCAATAGATTCAAAGCAGTAGTTTCCCGCCTAGCAACCTACTTAACTGGCTGGAGACAGCCAGTCTGGGCCAGCCCAGCAACCGTTACAAAACATATACATGTATTTAGTCAATGGCAAAAGAGTGCAACATAAGCAAGTACTTACAGCATATAATGCTAATACATTACACCCCTTCCCCCTGGATAGTACACACATTCATTTGGTTACAAAATCTTGTAGGTACTTGGGGAGTCTTCGCGTGCGTTTGGAGCGTCGGGGTGTTGCCGGAAACTCCCGGCCTACCGGCTCACCTGCCACACTGGGTAGACCTGAGCTCTGCGGTTCGGTGGATTCAAAACGACTTGAGTCCCTTTGGCTGGCCTATCCTGGTCGGCCCAACCCAAAGTCCGGAAGTGCCGCGAAATTGGCAGGGCTGCTACTCGTTGGATGACTGTCCAGCTCCTGTGGTACAGTCTGTGTTTCTGGGGGAAGCGCTTTTATGGCCCAGGCCCTGTTCTCCTGTGCAAGGGACCTCTCAGAGCGTGCAAACTGCTCTGCTGGGATACTGGCTTGTGGACTCAATGTCTGTCCCTCTTGGACATCCTGGGCCAGCGACTGCTCTGTTAGTCGCTGGTGCAACTGATCAATATGTCGGCGAATGACTCGCCTATCTTCCAGGACCACCTCGTAGGAGAGTGGTCCTGACACCTTAACAACCTTCACTGCCACCCACAACTGCCCTTGCCTGTAATTCCGAGTCCAAACCTGGTCCTCCACTTGTAAGTTCCTTGGTGCCTTCAGACGCGCCGTGTCGGAGGCTACTCTATTGGGGTGCAGTCTGTCCAGTTTGGTTATTAGCCTCTTGCCCCAGTGCAGTTCTGCAGGGCTCTTGCCTGTAGCCATGCAAGGTGTATGCTGGCACAGCAAGAAATCGGCCAGCCTGTGGTGCCAGTCCCCTGTAGTAATGCATTTGAGGGAATCTTTGGTTGTGCGAACCATTGTTCTGCCTGCCCATTCAATGATGGGTGAAAGGGAGCCGATGTGGTGTGCCTTATGAGGTTGGCCCTGAGAAAGGCCTGGAATTCTGACTTGCTAAATTGGGCTCCGTTGTCAGAGACTACGACGTCTGGAAGCCCATGCATTGCAAACAGTGACCGCAACACCTGGATGGTCCTTGCAGTAGTCATCTTGGGGATTGGAACCTCCTCCAACCATTTAGAGTGGCTATTGACCACTATTAAAAACAACTATCCCTAAAAGGGCCCGGCAAAATCTACGTGGATTCTTGACCACAGTGTGTCCATTTCCTCCCATCAGTGGACAGGGGCCTGTGGCATCTCTGGTCTGGACTGATGACATGTGTAACACCCGTGTACTTTGGCCTTGTTTTATCTAGCCCTGACCACCAGAGGTAGCTCCTTACCAGTGCCTTCATCCGAACGATGCCCAGATAGCCTTCATGCAGACACTGGAGAACCCTGGGCCTGAGTGAACTGGGGACTATGACCCTACTGTCCCAAAGGATGCACCCCTTATGCGCTGAAAGCTTGTTTTTTCTGAATGAAAAAACTGGAACTCGGGGGGGCGCTATTTTCAAGCCATCCTGTATGAATCCAAGCCAACATGCGACTTAAAATTTTGTCGGCTGCCATTTCTGCAGCAACGTCTCCCGCATGTAGGGGAAACTCCGGCAAGTCCTGTATGGCTAAAATGTGTGCAGCTGGATCTGGCTCCACGTGTAGCAAGGGCAATCTGCTAAGGCCGTCTGCGTGGCCCATTTCTTTGCCGGGTTTGTGAACCAGCCTGTAGTTATAGGCTGAAAGGAATATAGACCACCTTAACATTTGTGGCAACAGAATTTGAGGTGTCTGCTTGTTCATTGTGAACAAGCTAAGCAAGGGCTTGTCAGTAAAGACTGTGAACTGCCTCCCATACAAATAGTCATGGAACTTCTTAACCCCGGCCATGGCCAAGGCTTTGTCAATTTGCGCATAATTGCGCTCCGCTGAGGACAAGGTCCTCAAGTAATATGCGATGGGTGACTGTCTCCCATCCAACGACAAGTGACTCAGCACAGCTCCAACCCCGTATGGGATGCATCACACACAATGCAAACTGGCAGCTTTTTGTTAGTGCGTGAGCACCAAGTTCAAGAACAACAGCACCTTGACTGCCTGGAAAATTCTTTTGTGGAGCTCGGTCCACTGCCATTGAGTATTTTTGTCTGTAGCCTTGTTAGGGAGGAATGAATGGTAAAGGTTTACAAGGCCCAAGAAGGCTTGAAGCTCTCCCTTGGACCTAGGGCTTGGCACTAGCTGAATCACTTTCAGCTTTGACTCTGCAGGATGGATGCCCATGGCAGCGATTCAAAACCCAAGGAATTCTGTGGACGGAACCCCAATCTTGCATTTGTCTTTCTTTAGTCTAAGTCCCGTGGCGCGGAACCACTGAAGGATGGCTCTAAGCCACTCAGCCAGAACTTCTGCAGACTCCCCGGCGATAATTACATCATTGAAGTAGGGGCAGACCCCCCAAATCCCCTTGAGCGTCCGCTCCATGATCCCCTGGGGCTACACTCACCCCGAATTGAAGGCTCTTGACCTTGAAGGCCCCCCTGTGTGTAACAATCGTTTGGGCGGCTGCCATGGCCTCGTGCACCGGCAGCTGTTGATAGGCCTGCACTAAATCTAATTAGCGAACACGTGGCTTTGCAATGCCAGAATATGGCTGACAACTGGGACAGGGTACACGTGCTGTTGTAGTGCCCAGTTAATGGTACACTTGTAGTCAGCACATATTTGTACCTCTCCATTGGCCTTGAGTGGCGTTACAATGGGGGTCTCCCACTCCCCACTGTCTACAGGATGCAAAACCCCCCTGACTGACAAGCTTGTGCAGCTCTGCATCAATTTTATGCTTTAACGCAAACGGCACATGGCAGGGCTTAACCTGAATTGGCACGACCTGGGGATCAAGTTTAAAAGCTATCGGAGGGCCCTTGTACTCTCCCAAACTTAGGCTGAACACATCTGCAAATTCCTTGCAGACGGAAGACAAATCTGTCGTTTGAGTCTGGTGAATGCCGGTTACTTGGATGCCCAATGCATCAAACCAATCGAGCCCTATGAGGCTCATACGCTGGCCATCTACCACAATAACATCTAATGGGCCTGAAAACCGCTTGAACTTCACCGCAAGTGTGGCCTCGCCCTTGACCACCTCTCTGAAATTCTGGAAATCAGTAAGTAGAATATTAGATAGTCGTAGCTTGACCTATTTGTTGCTACGGCTGCAAACGTGCCGAAAAGTTCCGATGGAGATGATGGACACAGCGGAGCCTATGTCCAGTTCCATTTTACATGGAACTCCTTGAAGTTTGACCTGCAGTCACAACTGTTTAAGAGGTCGGTGGGCAGCCATGCGGAAAATGCTCCAGCGGCTGGAGCAGAACTCTACTCGGTGTTGCCCCAGGGCCCCTGTAGCTCTCCTGAATGGCTCATCCGGCTGGCGGTTCCTCTGGCGACCTCGACAGATGGTAGCAATGTGGCCTGGTTTCCCACACACCCAGCACGTGACTGTTCTGAAACGGCAATCCGTGCATTGATGGCAGCCTCTGCAGCCCAAGCACCTCGGGAACAGAACTGCCTTGTCAGATGGCCTCATCCCCCTTTTGTGGTGCCGCTAAATCTTGTCGACTTCGTGGTCGGTGTCTTCCAACCATTTGGCGTCCTCATGGTGGATGGTTTCTGTAGATGGCGTGCTTTTGGAGGGCCACAATGCCTTCATGGCCCCTCCGGCGGTTTCGTCCACCATGACCTCCTTTAAGGCCTCTTGTAGCGAGTCTCCTTAGCGAAGAGTTTTTGTTGGAGCTGTCTGTTCCTGAGTCTACAGACTAAGTAGTCTCTTAGTCACTCTAGGTTGGAGAAATTGCAGAGTTGTGATGCTTGACGAAGCGCTGCAATGAATTCTGTTGCCAACTCGCCGGGTTGTTCTTCCTGTTGTTCAAAGGCGTGCCTCCACGCTATCACCAATAGCTTAGGTTCAAAATGGTCACACAGTTTTTTCTTGAGGTCAGCATATGTGACGGTTTCTAGAAGCGCTGGGGCGACCAAGTTCTCAGCGATATCGAAGGTGACTGGACCGCACACGCAGAGGAGGGTCGCAGCCTTCAGCCTGTCTTCACTGACTTGATTTGCACGCAGGTAGTTCTCTACGTGGGAAATGTAGGACGACCATCTCTCCGGGTGCGTCACGCCGAACTCTTCAAGCTTTCTGACCTTTGCCATAGAAGTCTTCGCAGCTTGTGTCTCACGTTGTTGCGTGCTGCTGGCTTCTGTGTAGGTCCTGGGATGGATCCTCAGGGCAGGGTGATCTCCAGTGTGGCTTGCTAGGCAGAACGAGGGGGGGGGAATGCTGTTCCCTACCAGGCTCTGTGCTGGTCTCCCCCCCTTGTGACTTCAGGCTCTTATGATAAAGTAGCACATCCCACCTTCATCTCCAGTGTTGTGTAGCCGGTTCTTGCAGGCATTGAGCGAGACAGAGGGTCTAAACAGCAACAGGCTTTATTGAAGGTTAGAACATAACAGAAGCAACAGGGAGCTGCTGCACAGCTATTTATACGGTTGGCCGGTAGGCGGCGACCAATAGATTCAAAGCAGTAGTTTCTCACCTAGCAACCTACTTAACCAGCTGGAGACAGCCAGTCTGGGCCAGCCCAGCAACCATTACAAAACATATATGTGTATTTAGTCAATGGCAAAAGAGTGCAACATAAGGAAGTACTTACAGCATATAATGCTAATACATTACAGTGCTTTAATTACACCATGTACAGGTAATTCTTGAAGTTATGACAGACACCCCCCCTATCCCTCAAAAGCTACATATGATCCGGTTTCAAATTTGTGGCTACTGCAGCAGCTTCATGGTCACATGCACAAACCTCAGGCAGATTTGCCCTTACAACTGACCACCTACCTATCTACCCCTTCTTACCGTCTGTAGAGCTCTGCAGCTCTCACTGGGCAAGAAGAGCAGGCCACCCCACCCCTCTGCCATGTGGCTCTACCGCTAATTAGGTACCACAAATAAATCCAGATAGTCCTAAAATGGTTCCTGCTTCCAGGACAGAGCCATGGGGCTAGCAATGCTGAAGAATGGAGCAGCCTGCTCTCCTTTCTCAATGTGAGCTCCGGAGAGATACAGCAGATGGTAAGGGTGTGATGGGGCTGGGGAGGAGGGTGAGACAGGGGTAGATCTGGGTCCAAGTAGGTCCAAGGCCTGCAGAGACCCTGAGGGTCGGAGGGAGACATTAAGAGGCTTGAGGCAGATGAGCCTGGCCCTGCACTAGGCCTCCCAGGCACCCCATGTTCTGTTTAATGACCCATGTGGTTGATTAATGACCACATCAGGAACAGGAGAGATGGATGTCATTAAGTGAAGCAATCTTTTCCCCAAATGCCATAATCAAACCAAGCAATTTCTAGTCTCCCCAGAGGTTGGACCTCCAGAGAAACAGAGCAGGGAAGCAGGTTTATATCAGGGCTCAGATACCCTCCAGGAGATCCACAAGACAATTCTTTACCTTTCATGGTTTAGGAAAGGCAGCTATTGCACAATGGTCCTTACATGCTCCCTTACGTTTAAGGGAAGAAATATAACTGTCACGACAGTATGACAGCTGGGCAAGGGAGCGTGTTTAAAATTCTGTTTTAAACTGAGGGTTCTTGTGGACTTATGGGGGCCAAGAGCAAGGGCAAATGTCAAAGATTATGTTTCATTTTGTTATGTACACTGCCAGGCAAAATCTGTTCCTGGAAAGCCAGCTGCCTTGCAGCAACCTCTAGGCACTTTTGCAACCCTGGAACACTATTATGTATTGTTATTTACCACGTTTTGGAAGGTCACTTTTCAATTATTAAACTTCCAAATTCATTTGTCAACTTCTCTGTATCTGGCATCCAGTGGGGAATCAGAGAGGTTGAATCAAATATTACATCAATATTTAAGATGCCATGTCACTTATACAGTTATCCACCCTCACACAGCCCCTCTCGCCCTGCCCTCTTCTCCCCTTCCCTGCAGTACTTATCTGCTGCTGGTCTACTTCTTGCTGGCTTCCTCACCGTCTTGGTTGTGGGAAGTTGACAGGAGATTGCCTCAACTAATGATCATGGGATTTGGTTAATGATGGCACTCAGGACTGCAGGGATTGCCATCACAAAACAATGAGATCATGTTTTAGCACTGTATTGGTTGGCAGTGAAAATTCTGGTCCAATTGCCATTGTAAATCAAGGATTACCTACAGTATATAGAGAGCAAGTAAAGATGTGGTATAATGAGACTTGCAGGGTTCTGTTGTTGATCTGGTCCTGGACACAGCTCATAACCTGTACGTGGCCTGCCAAACAACTCCGCAGTCTACTTTCTTATAAAACTAAATTTAGTTGCCACCACCACAAAAGATGATAAAATTGTCAAACACATGAGTTCACAGTTAAATGACTCAAAATTTGTAAAACAGTAGTCAATGGAATTTCTACTAGCTAGATAGTCCTTGAATTACAGCTGTTTGTTAGCGAGCATCCAAAGTTAATGACAATGAGAAAAATAATTCATGGCCGGTCCTCACACTTATGACTGTTGTAGCACCCCCTCATGGTCACATGATCAAAATTTGGACACTTGACAGCCAGCATGTTTTTATGATGGTGCAACATTCTAGGGTCACTTGATTGCCATTTCAATCATCCCAGACAGCTTCCAACAAGTAAAGTCAAAGGGGAAGCCAGAGTAACTTAATGACTTCAAGATCCATTTAACCACAGTAAACAACCATGGCAAAGTCGTAAAATCAGGCACAACTCATTTAATGACCTCCTACCTTAGTGACACATACCAGTCTCAATTGTGACAGTAATTGAGGACTACCTATAATATCCAAATGTGTGCTTTTAGACCTTTCTGTTTATAACTTAGTATATATATAATCTTCTAAGAAGTCTTCCTTTTTCAGGTGGGGAATCATACTTGGAAAAAACAATGCTGAGCCTGTCAGGGTTACAGAAGGAATAGCTAATGCAGCCACGAAGTCACAGAAATAAATAGGGTGAAAACCTTTGGCCCATTTTAGCTCATTTAGGATTGCAGACTCCTATTATCAACTCATAAGCCTATCTCAAAATAAGAGAAATCAGCTCATAGGGTCCAAAGTGGCTTTTTCCCTTTTAGCTTTCAGGGTCACTGCAGCCCAAGAGTTGCATACTCTGTTCTAAGAGCTAAGATCAAGCAGGAACCATGTTAATTAAATTAAAATAACTCCTGGTTTTCTGTGTAATTGTTCTCTTTTCCTTCTTACAATTTTTTAAAATATCTGGACATTTAACACTATTTACTTTTAAAAAATATGTTCTGAAAATTAAGATGTTACAATATGCTGTTATATGGTCTAGATTTAATTATAACTAATTTAATTATAAGCTTAATAACGGAATTATTTTTAGGGTATAAATCTGTTAGCTTTTTTCCTTATACCCTATTTTATTTATTTGTTAATTTTTTATGCCACCCATCTCTCCTACAAGGTGACTCTGAGCAGCTTTTACGTTATAAAACAAGTAAAAAAATTGTTAGAAGTTTAAAACAACACAAAATTAAAACATTATTAAGAAATATACTGTACTAAAACTGAACTAGGAGAGCTAAGTGCTGGATGGAACAGGGATGAGGTCTTATCCTGACAGCCACCTCCAGCACTGAGACCCCCAGGGTCCCAGGCCAGCTGGTAAAGTCAGGCTCTGATCTCCTTCTGAAGGCGAAAAGGGAAGGGGCAGTTCTTACCTCTAGTGGCAGAATGTTCCACAGGGATGGGGCCACAGTAGAAAAGGCTCTTCTCCTTGTCCTCTCCTGCTTCAATTTCTTAGCAGACTGGATCCATAGCAGGCCTCTTCCACTGGCAGAAGAGCGGTAGGCTTGTCCCATCAGGGAGAGATGGCTCCTCAATTTATTTAAATCACTATAATAAGCCTAGTTTTTTTTTCCTGTTTCCTCACTATAAAATCAGTATCTTATTTCTTGTGATATATTTTTTTGTTTCATTATTTAAGAAGTTGAAAAAATGAAAAAATATGGATATTTAAGCTGTTTAATTTAAAAGGAAATTTCTCGCTCAAATATTCCTCATATGGTATAAATGGTGTAAGATATGAACGTTTATCTAATTAAGTATTTTTCCCCCTGAAATTAGTTTTGAATCTTGGCATTGACCAGCCAGCTATTGATTCTGGACCTCTTTTAGACATGAAGAACTGGATTGGTCTATTTTCAGGGCTCTGCATTAGAATTCCCAAACTATTATAACTCTAGCTTATATGTAATACTGTGTGAATAAAAGTAATCTCTTGTGGAAATATTAACAAAATATATATCTATGGAGATTCTCAATCATCCAGGTCATGGTTGTCCCAAAGGTGCTTTTTCCAAAAGGCAACTGGACTGAAGAATCAAAGTTTCTTAGATGAGAAGCAAAATGTTTTCAAAGATAAACCCAAGATAGTCCAGTTGTCTTTTGGAAAAAGCACCTTTGGAATAGCAGAATGTATATTTTATTAAAAGGCAATCACCTGCTTCATGTTATTCAATATACAACTTCAATAACTCCTACTTTTCACACAAATCTCAGTGTCACCTACCTTTCCATATTTAAAAACAAAGTCTTTCTATCCTAGGACTAAATTCCACTGTAAAATGATATATCATTTAAATTAATGATGAATATGTATATAACATTATTGTATCCTATCTTTTTAACATCTGTTTGGTCAATCTGGAGCAATCTTAAAAGTTCTTGAGCTGACTTCAACATTAAATATATTAGGAGTCATTCTTGAAACTATTAATGTAAATCTGGTTGTAACCAATGTGAAACTGTAAAACTAGCTTTTTCAAGTTACTTTTGCTAAAACAATAGTATTCTAACACCTCTCTTGATAATTCTCTTCATTTATCTATAATTTACAATAGGATATTCATTTTCCATTTAAAAACGTTGAAATTATTTTTCAGCATCAAATGCCTAAAAACAACAGTACTGAAAATAACATTCACACTTTTGGTGGCCAAGCACATGATATGACAATTCTCAAAACGTTAGAACAGATGCTTTATTATCTTCTTACACTGACACAGAGGGAGTTTTGACTGTCTTTTTCATCAAGAATGTATTTATTACTCAATTGTCCTTGTTTGTGGAGAAGGAACTAGGCTTTGTCACTCACATGCAAGTCCACTTAACCTTGCTGTGAAAATTATTCTTCTCAGAGCCTTGAGCGCCTTCCCCTTTCATCAGCCTTGTCATCCAACTGCTTCTACAGCATAAGTCTCAAGACCCCTATGAGCTTCGGATGGTGGCTGCAAGACAGTGAACCACTAACTGTCTAAACATATGTTGTGAGCTCAGCAGCTGATTAGTTTAGAAGTCAGCATGTGGTATGAAATTTAATTAAATAAACTATGGTAAAATTAACCATGGGAAAGCACGCCCAGGAGCATTGCTCACCCAATGAATCTCTCTCACACAAGTACACTATATGATTCAGGACACCTTGCAGCCTTCTTCCATTTTGTCTCTGAGTTTTGGTATCTATTCTTCGTTAGTTGGGCCAGGCACCCCACTCCTGAGCTAGGCGTTGTCGTTGTAAAAACCTTTTAAATTGGCCTTGGGTCGACTCTTTCCCATTGAAAACAGAGGATTTACTATACACTCAGGCACAAACACTACACTGCTGCCCGTGAAACACGAACGACTCTTCCCCATTCAGCTCTTTCTCCAGTTCCCACCCTTCCCACTCCTTTTGGTATCAGGCAGCGGTGGCGCCTCGGCTGCGGCAGATTCGTCCTGGATTCATTCGTGCCCGCTTCCTTGGCATAACAAGGCGCTACAACCTCAGCAGGTGCGCTCAGAGAAGCTCGGCCAGGAAGCGGCGTCGGGGGCAACTGCTCCGCAGCCGCCTCTCAGTCATCTCTTCCCGGACCCAGCGCGGAGGCTCGAAGAGCAGAGAGCCCTTGCAGCGACACAAAGAGAGACAAGCCCGCCACAGGACGGGGCGGCTGCGAGCGGCGGTGCCCGCTATGCGCGGGGTGGGCCAAAAGTGCGGCAGGACCCGTCTCACCTGCCGCACCCCACGTAATCGAAAAGCCCAAAGGCGGCTGAACAAGCCGCAGAGGGGGCTGCAAGGCAAAGCTGCCGCCGCCGCCGCGCTCCGGTGCTGGCCCGCTGGACGGCGGAGGGATGGGGTCGGCCAAGAGAGGGCGAAGGAGGAGAGGATGCCCTCGGGGATGTAACGCAGGGCAGCAGGGGTTCCTCCTACTGAGGAAGCCGGAGGCCGGCTCCGCTCTCCCTCTCAGGCCGAAGCGCCCTTCTGGCGAAGTTCTGGCGTCAAAAAAGGAGGGGAGCCCTTCGTCTTTCCCCCCCCCTCCCCGTTTTGGCTTCTCCGCAGGGCTGGGCAGGGCCTGGAGCACGTGGTGAGGGAAAGGCGAAGCCCATGTGACCCGCCTCCCCCTCCCCTCGAGCCCCCCGCCGATCGCCTCTCTCCTCCCCGCCTGCCTTCTCCGCGGTGGGCTCCGTAGCGCCAGTCCGACTCCGCTCCCTCGGCAGAAGCGGCCGCCGCTCTCGCCCCCCCCGCGCCGCCACCCAGCCCGGGCACCATGGTAAGAGCGCGCGGAGCAACCTGCCGCGGCCGGCCGCTCGCCGCTCGCCCTCAGCCGGAACGGCGGGACCAGACGCCCGAGGGCGAGAGGGGCGAAGTGAAGCCCCTGGCGGTGCCTGGCAGCCATTTTAATCTAATTTTAGCCTAGGCTGACGGGGTGGCGGCGACACCACCACCGCCACCCCCCAGCGCAAGTCGCGGGGGAAGCTGGGGTGGGGGGCGCGGGAGGCGGGTGGACGAGGCGTCTCGGCCGTCCCCGAGAGAAGGAGAAAGGCAGCGCTGGCGAAGGAGGCTTCGCCGTGGTCTTGGGGAAAAAAAAAATGCTCTCCCGCGATCGTAACGCTTTCGCGGATAGACGCGGAAAAAATACCAGGGAGCGACACGACTCGTGCTGCTTTGCCTTTCCGTTTGGTAGAGCCGGGAGGGTTTTCTCTTCAATAGCGGCATTTGGCCGTTTGGAGTCACGGAGCGGGAGCCAAATAACGGGACTGGCTTCTTCCCTCGCCGGTTTTTCCTTGCCTTCTAGACCAGCGTTTCCCAACCTTAGGAACTTGAAGATGCGTGGACTTCAACTCCCAGAATTCCCCAGCCAGCTATGCTGGCTGGGGAATTCTGGGAGTTGAAGTCCACGCATCTTCAAGTTCCTAAGGTTGGGAAACGCTGGTCTAGACGGAGCGAGGACTGGGGCAGAAGAAACGCAGTGGGCGAATAGGATGAGACCGAGCCCCTCCTAATGCCTGGAAAGGATTGGTTTCATTCGCTTTCCCTTTTTATTGGCGTGTAATGCGGGAAATAAAAAGGGCCGGCTGACTTCATCCACCCTGATTTTTGTAGATTTGGGAGAAGAGATTAACATTCCTTCTCCTAACAGAAGGATATATAATAGAGAGCAGACTATACAAAAATGACTTGGACCTCTCGCAAAAAAAAGAGAGACAAGCCTTTTTCTGTGTTTTCGTTCTCCCCCCCCCCTTTTTGATGGGAAAATATACTTAGCGTGACTTCCATTTTATAACGCCATGTCTACTGGCACATTATGTATATGATAAGATGCAGCTGCTTCTTCATTTTGCCTGACTGAAAAAAAGATGTTTCTAAACTGAAAGGCAGGTGTGATGGAATGATGCATAGCTGGGTTTTCCCCTCTCCGTTATGTCACTAGCTTATTGCTTCTGGATAAAGAACATGGGAAAAGCCATTGTTTTCCTTTGTTAGATAGCTTTAATTAATCAGAATGTTGGTGCAGAAGCACCCCCTCATTGGGAAAGCTGAGTACAGTAGTATATACCATTCATTACGTATGAATAGCTTAAACTTAAGGAGTTATTCAAACGGGATGTGTGTGGGGGGGTCATCCTTATTCTTTTGATCCACTCCAGAGAACACTGCCCATTAGAGCCTGCCCACTGCCAGTATGTGGCTGAAAATCCAACAGAACGGCAGGAAGGTCCTGGTTGTATTTGAATGGCATTATTATACAGCTGTTCCTGTTGGTGCTAGATAATATGTGTACACAAAAGGCTTGATTTTCTTCTAACAGTAGAGAAGGAAAATGGCAAAGGTTGTCATTCTGTAAAAGAGAACACTGAGATAACTATTATATTTTGTTTACAGTACAATGGTTGGGTTTTGACTATATGAGTAAATAGCTGAATTGTTTTTGTGTAATAAAACATCAATTTAAAACATATAACCATATATTTCTTTGTGTGTTAAAGACAAAAAATGAATAAATACCAGCTGGCGCTTACGCTGTTACTTTGCCAGATGTACTTATGAATCCCTAGTAGTGTGCTATAGGGGTTAAAGTGATGAAATAAATCTGGAAGATCCAAGTTCAGATCTACCTTCAACCACAGAAGCTCCTTACGTTACTTTGAAGCAGACTCTATTTTGCAGATTCCCCCCCCCCCAGAGATAAAGCTCTAGGAAAAATTGGAGAAGGGAACTGCTATGTGTTCCTTGCTGTACTCAAGAAAAGGTAGTAAATCTAAAGTCTAATTTTCTCTGCAGGAACTTGTTTACATGAAAAGGAGCTTTCTTCAAATATGGTTGACTTATTTCTCACATGTTGGGGTGTTCTTTATATATTAAAGTTGTGCTCTGTGGATTGATTCTGCTTATTCCAGAATAATATTTAATACTAAATACAAAAAATTGAGAAAATTGTATAGATCTTTCCTGAAAATTTTGCATCCTCATTTCATTCACTACAATTGAATGAAAGCTAGAAAAAAATATCTATGGCTTTAAATAACTATGACTTTAAGGAACACCTCCTCTTAGTCAGATGGTGTAAGTTACATTCTTTTAGGCATGGCTCTTGCAAGGTTTAATGAGCTTCAGGGAAATTGTACATTCTGTCCTTGATTATTTCATCCTGTAGTGATTTCAGTGAAGTGTATACAGAATAGTATTAAATAAAATTTAAATACATAACATAAAACCATAATTTAACATAAATATAAGATACATTTATTCTGCCTCCTGAACAAAACTACAATATTCAGCTATTGAATTATTGGGGGCAAAGCCTGTATAATATTAGGCCCATTTCCTTAGATGGTAACATTTCCTTGAATTTGGTAGGAATTAATCTTAGATAACTGCATATAATGTTAACAAATATTGAGCCTCAAAGAGTGTTCAAAATGTTCCATATATTCACTGCAGACCAAATTACAAGATTCTCACAGCTTGATTCTATACATATCTCCCTTGAGGTAAATTTTACTGAATTCAGTAGGGCTGTTCTATGTCTTCAAATTCAGTTTATATTAACAAATGTTATTTCAATTTGTTTTATAGGCTTCTGGGGTAACAGTGAATGATGAAGTTATCAAGGTTTTCAATGATATGAAAGTACGGAAATCTTCAACACCGGAAGAGATTAAAAAAAGAAAGAAAGCAGTTCTTTTCTGTCTAAGTCCTGACAAAAAGCAAATAATTGTAGAAGAAGCAAAGCAGATATTAGTTGGTGACATTGGTGTCACAGTAGAGGACCCTTATATAGCCTTTGTGAAGCTATTACCTCTGAATGATTGCCGATATGCTTTGTATGATGCAACATATGAAACAAAGGAATCTAAAAAGGAAGATCTGGTATTTATATTCTGGTGTGTAAGTCAAAGGATTACTGTTAAACACAGTTGATTTTCCAAGATTTAGAGCTGAATTAACCAATTTCCTCTCTTCTCTGCAGGGCTCCAGAAAATGCCCCTTTAAAAAGCAAGATGATCTATGCAAGTTCTAAAGATGCCATTAAAAAGAAATTTACAGGTATGAGTAGAAAACATGTCATAAAACAATTTTGAATTTAGTAGCAATTACATTCAGATTAATCTCTTACTTAAATTTCTGCTCAAGGAAGCAGGCAGATTTCTACACATTATTTTTCAGCAACTTTATAAAAAAAATTCATTGCCACTAAAATACAGAACAAAGCATATATGCATTTTCATTTGTCTTTTCCAGGTATTAAGCATGAATGGCAGGTAAATGGTTATGAAGATATTAAAGATCGTTCAACATTGGGAGAGAAACTAGGAGGAAATGTGGTAGTTTCACTTGAAGGAAAACCCTTATAAAAGGACAGGCATGTGCCATCTGGAGCTTCCATTTTTGCAGCTCATTCAGTTGGAATAATATTAATTCCTTTTTGGCCCCATCTTCCCAGAACCCAAATACCTAAAGGAGATATCATTAACAGTCTGCAAATGACCCTTGTTAGACTATTTTTTAAACCTGGTAGTTTTATGTAGAATCCATGGAATGCCTTTCATATATTTTAGCCCAAACTGCAGGCATTTCTTGCAAATGTGTACAATGAATGTGATAGTTGATGTGGATAGTCTAGCCAAGCAAAAAGAAAAAGCTTATGTTAATTGATTGCCTTTAAACTCTTGTCCAATGATCAAATGAGACTCTATTCAGTTTTACTTTACAGTCGCACTTGCAATTCCATGAGGCTCTTGTGCATTCATACACCTCACATGCCTTTATAAGCCTATTTTTTGTGACATGGCAGCACATAACACTATGCATTTTAAGCACTTTTTTGTAATATGTTTGATTTCTTGTTCCATCTCCCTAGAATGCCAATTAATTTATGGAATTGTGTCATCAGTCTCTTGTACCTTTCTGTTAAATGAAGTAACTGTAATTATGCCTTTTTTGTTTTTCTTTTTCATGAAATATATGCTACTGAACAGGAGTAGGAATTGTTTACCATGCAGACCTTGCAGCCTAAATATATTTTGTGAAGCATCATTCATAATAGCAATTTCTGTATAAAGGAACCGTAAATGGAACTCTGGTTTTGAAATCAAATATCAACTCACCACACTGCAATAAAACCTGTAGCTTATTACAGAATGCCCCTTTGTTTTCATGTAAAAATATACAAACATACACAAATATGTTTAACCATTATGTATCACTTCCTATCGCTCTAGTATATATTCCACTTCAATCATTAAGCTATTACATTGTGATTTTGTTTTTACAATGATTTGAATATGCAACCTTCCCTCCAAAATCTATGGTTACTTTAACGTTTCATTATTAGGAAACAGTCCAACAACATATCCTATTTTAGAAACTTACAGTAAAAAATTATTAGCTAACCTAAAGTGTTATTTCACTTTCCCCAGTTTTGTGTTAGTTTAGTATTTCATGTTCTACTTTTTGTCTAGTCATAGGGCAGCTGTTTTCCAGTTAAGTTTTGTACAAATAGGTCTCCAATGCTTTTGCTGCTACTAAGTCTTGCATCAGGAGCATTTGGCTAAAAGCCAGACACTACACTCCATATAGAGAATTTGATCTGCTCTGTACCAGCAGTCCTCCGTTAGCCAAAGCTATTTATGGCCAACACATGCTTTTGTATCCTGTCATCGGTTCTCCACAAATGGCAAAACTGGACAGGGTTCTATTGGTATGCATAAAGGAACTTTGTTACGCAGCCAGTCGCTGTTGAAGTGTGCATACCACCAGAAGGAATGTATTCATCAAAGGACAAAAATTTTAAATGGTTGCAATTTCTTAACAGAAGATGCCAGAGAATACAAATAAAGTTTAATCGGATTTATAATTGTTCTAATAGCCTTTGAGGGAAGAAATAAAATAAGTGGCTGACAAATATTGCTCAGTTCTACAGATTGTTACTGTGGAACTCGGACTATTTCAAGCGTTCAGCTGTCTCCAGCTTATTGCCAGTGAAATGTATATCTTTCAGAGTACTGTCTGAACTTCATGGTAGCATTCAAGCTATGCGTACTATTGCTTGATTGTAACAGTTTTGTAGCAAAAAGAATCTTAAATTATTTATAGGAGACTTTAATAACAATTAACTTTATGAAACATTTCTTGGATATATTATGATGTACACTTAAAAAATTCTGGCTGGTATAAAACCCTACTTTTGTTCAGACCTGACCTGCAATTTCAAATGTTTTAAAATGAGTGTTAATTTTTTTTAAAAAAAATATAACTATCTAGATGGCGATGTTTATCCTATATCCAATTAAAGTACTATTTTTAATTTATGGAATCTTCTACAAATAATATACTGCTGTTTGCGTATTATGTTAAATGGATCTCTTGATTCTTCAGAACTGAATATCAAAGAGAACATAAACATTTGAATCAAACTATGCATTCACTTAAAAGTTCACATCAATTTATGTAAAACCAGAAATGATTTATGTGTATCCAGTATAAAACTCTCCATAATTCAAATTTTGTTTACAACTGAAAAACAGTACTGAGATTGATTTCAGTACTATAACTTACTTTTTGAAATGCTGCTACCAATCTACTGCTTGGACAACAAAACAAATGAAAGACAGCTGGCACGTGTTCCCCAGGGTTTATCAGCTGTTGTTTTCTGTCATGCAAAAAGATGAAGGCTTCATTGTGACTTAAAGGTTGAAGAAAACTTTACAATCTGAGCATCTTGCATGCTTCCCATCACTGGTTGGCATTAGGAATTTGCTTCAGTTATTTTACAAATAAAGAAATGTTAAATAAAAATTTCATGGCTGTACTGAAAGTCTTTGCAGATACTGCATTTTTTTAAAAAAAACCTTGAAAATGAGCAGGTTTGGCTTAAATATTGAACACATAACAATACAACTTGTGGATTCATATAAAATGAAATAGAAAATTGCAAAAGGTGGAAAAATAGATAGAAAAACTGAAAATGACTTTGTTAATAACCTTGAATAATGCCTCTAAGATGATGTCAGATGCTGTTTGTTCTTCTGACATAATGGATCTTAATTTAAACTGCTAATTTTCCTTAGCTGAAGCTTCCATCCATTTTAGGATGCAGCTCTGAGAAGATTAATGTGGGGGTATAGCTCACTGAAATCAACAGTACGGTGTTATTAGACACACATCAAAGCCATCCAGTTTTGAGTAATGTAATCCTATCAAAGTAATTAGAGGCTTGATTTCATTTATAAAGGATCCAGTTAAAATTGGATAGTTACATACAACATGCTAAAAACAAGAATGCTGGATAAGGAAGAGATATGAAAACATAATGAAGCTAATATGAAACTTAAGGAGTTTTTTCCTTTGCTGATAGGATTGTTCTGATATTTTTTGTCTTTCTCAACAGATGGCTTCTCTCCTATTAGAATAAAAAATGAGAACTTTTTAATATCAAAAATAAATGCCAGGAAAGAGGACATAAAGAGCACTGACTGATATGTTAAAATAAGTGTTTTTGTTTCATTTACTGATTGATTAATCACGAATGTTTACACTGTAAGCTCTCCTATGGCTACTGGTAGTAATACTTATATTAATTTTACCCTAATTCCAATGTTATTTCAATAATGTATTCAATTTTCTTGCTAAAATGAAAAAAGCAAATAGTGGATCTGGCTTGTTGATAACAGAGTAAATACTTTCCCTTGTGCAGGTAATCCTTGACTTACAACAGTTCGTTTAGTGACCATTCGAAGTTACAACGGAACTGAAAAAAAATGATTTACGGCTATTGTAGCATTCCCATGGTCATGTGATCAAAATTCAGACACTTGGCAACTGACTCATATCAAGCAATAACATGAGTGTTGCAGGGTCACCTTTTGCGATTTTCTGACAAGCAAAGTCAATGGGGAGGCCAGACTCACTTAACAACTGTGTTATTAACAACTACAGTGATTCACTTAACAACTATGGCAAGAAAGGTCTTAAAATGGGGCAAAACTCACTTAACAAATGCCTCAGCAGCAGAAATTTTGGGCTCAGTTGTGGTCATAAGTTGAGGACTACCTGTATTATACATTCAAACAATCTTGATTTTCACCATTCTGTAAATGGGTAGCTCTGCTTACTTTTTATATACAGTGGTTTTCTATGAAGGCAAATGCGAAAGACAGTAAACTATTTTTCTTCTCTATATAATTTTTATAGTAATTTCTATTAGCTCAATTGTTTTCTCTGATGGACCTGTTCACGAAGTAATTTTGCCACAAAAATATATGCAATGGTTTTTTTAAATGATGAAATTTTACATGTAAAAATAATAGTTGTTTTTTTGTTTGAGGATACAGCAACGTATAGTTGCTTCACCCCAGCTTAAAAGAAGCAGAAAAAGTACATATGAGTGGGATGATGGGTATGAACTAATTGCACATTTATTAATATGATCTGGTTTTGGCTTGAAATATACTGTATGTGTATCTATACCTCCAGTAATACAAAATCTTTCTCAGAATGGCTGAAAATGGTATCACTTTTTCATAGTAAAAAACTTGCTGAAGATTTAGTCTAATTAATATCAAATTTTCCAATTGCATTTATTGACTTTACCATAAGGATTCATTTAAGTTTCACACAGATACTAGTTATCAGAGGGCTATGTTTGGTTTCTTCATAAATTTGATTTTAAAAAATATAAAATATTATGGTTATCACACAGCCAGACTTCAGACTAGATTTGGTTATTTTTATCCACCTACTAAATCATTCACAAAGACCTGGGATAGGCAGATGTTAATGTTTGATGCTGTTAAAGATAATGTCATAGGAGTTAAGTTCCATGTGAAGCTGCCTTTTGCAGTTGACTGATGGTGATTTTGTCAATGCCAATGGTATTATTTTGGTTCACTGTACAGTTAACCAGATATTCAGTCTGAACGTGGCAAAATAAAAGCAAAGATAGTACCAACAGAGGTAGGGTGCAATCTGAGAACATCTAGAGCACTCCTTGAACAGCATTGGCATTGACAAAATCATCATAAATCAGTTGCAAAGGCCAACTTGGAACAGATTACATCCTGCAATAATACTTTTTGCACCATCAAACATCTTCCTATCCCAGGTCCTTGGGAAGAACTCAATAGGTGGATAAAAATGCCAAATCCAGTGTAAACATCTGGCCGATTATGAGACTAACCATAATAAGCAAAGTAAAATAAATGAAAAGAATTTGTAAATAATGACATTTTAAAAATGTAGTATCTCAAAACAACTTAAACATTTCCCATTCTACAAGCATGTTGAACAGATGGAAGTTGATACAGGTACTCCTTGACTATGACTATTTGTTTAATGACCATTTCAAGTTACAACGGTATTGAAAAAAAGTGACTTAGAGCCAGTGCACACATTTAAACCATCATAGCAATTCAGACTTGCAAATGGCTTGTATGACAATTGCAGTATCCCAGGGTTGGGTGATTGCCGTTTGTGATCTTCCCAGAGGGCCTCTGACAAAGTCAATGCGGGGAGTCAGAATTGCTTAACAACTGCAGCAAAAAAAGATTATAAAACTGTGTGAATCAATAACTGCATCACTGTGATGGAAGTACTGGTTCCAATTGCATTACTTAAGTCAAGGACTACCTTGTATTTGCAAATGCTGAAGCATGTTTCATCGCTTTTGTGTGTGTGTATGTGCCTTCAAGTCAGTGTGGACTTCTGCTGACAGCCTGGTCTTAATGTCTGCAGTTTTCTTGGCAAGATTTCAGAAATGGTTTCCCATTGCCTCCTTTCTAGGGTTGATACAGTGATTGGCCCACAGCCATGCAGCTGGCTTTTGTGCTTAAGATGGGACTAGAATTCAAGGTCTCCTGGTTCGAGCCAGTGCCTTAACCACTACACCAAAGTGGCTAATTTTACCACCTTAGCAGGGATGGTTGTTGCAAAGTAAAAAGTAAAACTAGTACTTTAAATTGTGTTGACCAATGAAGGAAAGAAATATACTTTCAGCTCTATATCCTAGCAAACAGTCTAGCTATCTTAGTTTGAATGGAGTGGTTTAGATCCTGAGAACATGAGTGTAAAAACATTTTTGACTATTGCTTTCACTAAACTATGAAACTAGAATTAGTGAAAAGCTTACTATAGTGCAATACAGTATTATTACATTGACATGAAATAATCTAGTTTTATGAACTTGGCTCCATGCTGTTCTCCATTCTAGTTAAGTGTTCGTACCAAAACTATAGGGACGCGGTGGCTCAGTGGGTTAGGATGCTGAGCTTGTCGATCAGAAGGTCGGCAGTTTGGCGGGTCAAATCCCAAGTGCCGCGTAGCAGAGTCAGCGCCTGTTACTCGTCCCAGCTTCTGCCAACCTAGCAGTTCGAAAGCACGTAAAAATGCAAGTAGAAAAGTAGGGACCACTCTGGTGGGAAGGTAACAGCGTTCCATGCGCCTTTGGCGTCTAGTCATGCTGGCCACATGACCACAGAGACGTCCTCGGACAAGCGCTGGCTCTTCGGCTTTGAAACGGAGATGAGCACCGGCCCCTAGTCGGAAACGACTAGCACGCATGTGCGGGGGAACCTTTACCTTTACCTTTACCAAAACTATATAAACACCCAATCATCCAAAGCCTTTTGTAGCATGAAGATCTTCCAATAATTTTATTAATTAAAACTATAACCAGTAGAGTATTCTAAATGTGGCTGTGCCACAGATGAAATGACATTGGCAATTACAGTTTTAGGGTTATATCAAACATGTTGCTGGCAGAAGGAAGTTTATCCTTTCCCATCCAGACTTTGTGTAGCCCTATGGATTCTAGAGTCTCTTCCAACTATCAGAAGAAACCTGGAGGGTAAGGTTTTGGGCACTGCTGGAGAAAAAGGTGATGATGAAGTCACTGTAAACTCCGACACTGAATTATAACATAATTATAACATAAATCGACTGAAAGGACACTTCTACATTTGGTAGTCATCCCATTTATATCACGTTTTCATTCCTAAAAGCAAATTTATTCATTTATTTATAATTGCCCATCTTAGTAAACGACTCTGGGTGGCTCACAATTCAGACACATATATTACAATTAAAACCTTAAAAACATTTTAAAACAATAAAAAACATTAAAAATTCTAATTTGAATACATACATAGCAAGACATCTGGCCTGTTAAGAATATAGTGGGGAGGTGGGGCCCTTGGCACATGTACAGTATATAGCCAGGTCTTTAAAGTTTTACTGAAGGCTAACAGAGTTGGGGGCCATTCTAATCTCTGAAGTTTATTAAACTTTTTAGGGTTTCCTTCACAGTTGGGCTGTGGGGAAAAATCATAATTTATATTGTTACATGTGCAAAAGAAAATGAATTTAGTAATGAGAGATTATTCATTGATGTTGCCTGAACTGGCACTAGCATTAAAATTATAGCCATAGCACCATCTATTGACAACAAAATACCTTGCAACTTACCTGTAAAATAATTATTTGCATAATATTTACAGAAACTAGGTAAGTAACAAAATAATTTAGCTCATGATTTCTAGAATTATTACCTCATTCATGTGAGGACAATCTTATGTTTCATTTATTTAAAATGTTCACAAGGTAAAATGAAGCTGAAGAATTTTATTTTCTGAACAAAATGTAAACATGCAAATTATTGTTAGCTGTGCCTACAGCAGATAGCAATATCTAGCTGATTTTGGCTGATCTCATAAAAGCAAAGTAAGGTGAAACCTGGTTTGTATATGGATGGAAGACCACCAGAAATTCCCAGGGTAATAGACTAGACAGGAAAGTTGTCAAAAACATCGTGAAAAAGGTAGCAGCAAAACTTCAAAACTACATGAACATTGGGAATTTATGTCTTTATTGTTAGCTGTCACAAGCCCTATGATTAAACTTCATTGACATCATCTGTGCATACTAGTAATAGTATGATAAAGTTCTTAATACAATGGGAGTTTTGAATGAGCATTTGAAAGCCTAGCCAGTAACTGGCTTAGAAACAACACAAGTCATTAGTGCATTTCAAATAATTAGAGATTTAGCAATATTTTCAGTCCAGCAGAAACCATGGTTTTGTTTGTTTGTTTGTTCGGTCATTCATTACACTTCTAACCTGCCCATCTCAAAGGACATGATAACGCCTATGTATTAGGAATACTGTTTAATTCCAGAAAATTAAATTAATTAAATAAACTGTAGTTAACCATGAGTTGATGTGTTGACCAGGACCATACCAGGAAACATAATTCATACAATTTGTTGCAAATGTACAACTGCATTCAGAAATTGTATTCCTACGCTTACTGTAAGTGTACAACTCTGAATGTATCTTAATACAGTACTTGTCAAAGCATTCAATAGTGCCTTCCTCACACTCCTTTCTGAACAATGTTGCTGGTTTGATGCAAAAATATGTTGGGCACCAACATAATTATTCCAGAGCTCCATATGAAGCCTGAATGTCCTGTTAATCTGCTTTGCATAGATATTCAATTATTTATAAATGATGATTTGTCAGATTTTCAGGGTTCATTATTACTGATTAAAAACAAAAAACAGCAACTTAGTGTAAACCATTGTTTATATTTCTTATAGGAGCATCATGAATAGTTTCATGTACACCAGAATACATTTTTAAAATTCTCTTATTTCAGCATTTCATAGATACTGTACTAACCCAGTACTACACTAGGCTATTTTTAGAAGACAACTCACACATTTAATAAATAAAGTATAGAACATGAAAGAAGGTGGATAGAAAGCATTCTCCTAATACAGGGGTGTCAAACTCAATTTCATTGAGGGCCACATCAGCACTGCAGTTGCCCTCAAGGGGCCGGGTGGGCATGGCCTACTGGTGGGCGTGTCCTACTGGGTGGGCATGGCTAAAGTACGTATGGCCTACTGGGTGGGCATGGCCAGCTCTACATCGTTCACATCAAGGGTGCCTATGGGGGTCTGGGCAGGAGTGGGACAGATCTGAGGTCTCTGGTAGAAGGAGGGTCTCTGGGCCAGGGCCAAGGCAGTGGGGGCCGTTCCCTCACTGTTTTCAGGATGGCTTTGTGGGCCACATGAAACCACTTTGCGGGCCGAATCCGGCCCCCGGGCCTTGTGTTTGACATGCCTGTCCTAATAGAATCAAAGTCATCCAGTAAAGCTGATTGGTAGCAGATTCAGACTGGAAGAGAAATACTTTTCACTTGGTGTGTAATTAAATTATGCAATTTGCTTCTTTGAGATGTAAAGTCAGCAATCAGACAAGAATGTTATAAAACCAATTTAATGAAATTCACAAATCAGGACTGACAGTATCCAAAACGGGTGTAATGGTGATCGACAATGGAGATAACAAATGTTATGCTAGCATTCTTTTGGGCCAAACCAAGGGCGGGTGGCACTTTAACACAATAGAGGGGAAAGGCTAATGTTATACTTTGGTTTCATGCATGCCATACACTCTCTTTCTTTTCAGTCTGTGCCAGCTGATCTTTAGAGCTGCCTTGCATAATAATACTTTTTTTTTTTTGCAATCATGGAACATAAAGGAGGAGATAAAACTAAACCCTGGATATATTTTAAAAGGGATTTTATAGCTACGTTCTCAAATATTATTTCATTAGTTTTTTTTCACAACAAAGCCCAGAAATTATTAAAGGTTTGTTTAATGAGCAAACCAAATTTTGTTCACTAGCTCATGAACTTTGAACATCTGGATTTTGTCAACAAAAGTGTGTGAGTTTTACTGTCAGGAATGTGATTTAAAAACATTATCCCATGAATGTTGTAACAACAATTTTTTTGCTCTGTGGCCTGACAAACATTTTGGCTTATATTCAGAACTACCTTGGAAATGGGATATTTCCTGTTAGCCATATAGAGAATCAAACCACCAAAATGCTGAGACTGTATTTTGGTAACTGATATATGCAACGAAAACAAAATCTGTTCCAGAATTCCCTGGAAAAAATTGTAATTATTCTCAAGTGTCTGCTTTAGCCTGGATTGTAATCAGAGCCTTGCTGCAGAAAATGTGAATCTTTGCATGTTTTCCGCTTGATAATAATAGGAGAAAGAAATCAACAAAAGCTTTAGCTTTTTTTAACTTTACGGAAGAATCACATTTTATTTGCAGATGCCACCCTCATAATAGGATTAAATTTACCTAATTTCAGTTGAATAAATACAAATAGGCCTTTTAAAGGGAATTGTTTCAGTTCTTTCTAATTCTGAACAGAACTGGACACATTTTGCAGTCATAGTTGCTATCAATTTTCAGGAAAAGTAATGAAAATTTTATGTTAGTCCCTGAAGTTTGTCCCCCACCCCACTGCCCCATTTTGTCACAAATTAATCAACCATATTTTTGGTTTATGCTTTTATGCAAACAACAGCTGTGAAGTTAAATTGTAATGTGTTGTACAATCCTATAATATTTTTATTACATAATATAGGTAAGAACCTCATATGAAGATAACCAACAAAATACTGGATTTTTGGGTTTGGATTTTTAAGATTACTCTTCTGCTATGTAATTTGCTTTACTGGTGTTCCTATTCTTTTTTCATTATAGCATGCATTGTATACACTAATAAAATATTGTTGTCTAATATATATTTTGAAATAATCATTGCAAGCCACCTTATTTTTTAAAAAAACCCACAGGATATTCAAATGATTTATTTATTTAAAGGTTTGTATCATGTTTGTTTTGTTGTACTGTAAAGCAGGCCTAATTATCAAGCCACAATGTAGTTCTTTCCCGTAAAACTCTGCTGTTCCTAGGAGATGCAAAAGTGATACTACATTTACTGTGTTACAAAAACTTAAAGTGTTATTTTTCCAACTACCTAAGATCAACTATTCAAGCTTCATTCTTCTGTACTGTTTCTAGAGACTGTTCACTTTTGATCCTCACCTGGCACTCAGCTCTCACCTGTGGCTCTAAGTAGCTGTATCATGCACAGTAGCCATACCATGGTAAACCATCCTGAAAGACAGACCAAATCAGGTAAGGATAGCTGATGGATCTTTCACTCTCAGTGAGATAGGGTATCTGTCTATTTCATGGTATGAAGACTAGCCTTGGCTGCTTGAATGGAGGAGACTGATCCAATGGTCAAGAAGGCAAGCCCAGAAAGTGTAAGGAACAGATATCTTGGTCATCCACTGCATCAGAAGAGGTCTCCAGTTATAACAATTCTCTGTGCCACTGGAATAAGGTCTCTTCTGCTGAGACAGTGGGGCTGTCCTGTACAACGGCTGTTCCACATAAGACTCCTCATGCACAGGTTTCTGTTGTGCAATTCATCTTCATCTACAATACATCTGCAAAGCCTTTCAGTTCAAACTTAATTTGTTGAGTCCCGCAGTAATAGGGGAGTGGCAAAGCAACAGGTGGAGATGACCAGCAGCAGTTGTAGTTACAAATATGCAGGTGGGCAACCCTTGGACCCAGTGGTCATTCATCTCTGGATAGCACTGCCCATCCTTGCAAGAGGAAGGTGGTTTAGCAAAGGTAACCTATATGAATTTTTTTTAGAAAGAGAAACCACAGACTGACAACAAAAACTAAGGAGTAGAACTACTCCGCTAAAGAACATCCCTATCCCATTCACTGGAATAAATGAATATGTCATGAAGTTCTGCTTTCCTTTCAGCAAGTCTTGGTTTATCACCACTATCGGTGCCTATGCTCCAACTCTCACAAGTTCAGACAAGACAAGGAAGCTTTCCACAAGGACCTAGACCAGATGATCTGAATAACCCCCTGCCAGAGTCAAACTCCTTAGCAACTTCAACAATAGGAGGGGACAGACAGTGACAATTGGAACAGAGTCCTTGGGAGACATAGGGAAAGAAAATAGCAACAACCTGCTGCTTCTGAGCCAATGTTTCAAGTATAACTTGTCTATCACTAACACTATGTTCAGACTTGCAAACAAGTACAGTACAAAATTACCTGGATGCATCACAGATCCAAACACTGGCACTTACTTATGTCATAGTATATCAGTGTGATCTTAAAGAGGTCACCATTATCTAAGGCATGTGATGTGCTAAGTGCTAGACAGAGCACAGGCTGGTCTGATCAGTCCTCAGCCTCAACTGAATCCATTTACATTGTAAGCAACCACGGGCTGTCAGAAAGTCATTCAACATCAGCAGACTACACGGCCAAGACTGTCGAATGTTTCCATGATGTACCTAATAAAAAGCTCCCCGGCAATTTACTACTTGTAGGAACCTGTTCTGAACCTGGATGCAGTTTAAAGACTTCATCATATGGACTGAAAATCCAGGCACATCAAGACCTGTTAGATGAAAATCACAAATCATTTCAGCAGCCTTCCAGACCAAGAACAAGGCTGGCAGAATGAACCATCATCTGTCTCAAAGAAAGACAAGTTAAAGCATCTCTAATCCAAAGTACAAATGAAACTACAAGAAATGAAGGATGAAAGGTGGCCAAAGAAGGCTGAGCAGGTGGAACACTATGCAGACTTGCATGCCACCACAGAGTTCTTCAGCACCATAAAGTCAGTTTATAGCCCTTCTAAATTAGATGCTCCTCCTTGCTGTCATCTGATGGATCAAGCCTGATGAAAGACAAGAAAGGACTGAAAAGCTGTTGGGCTGAACACTTTTCCAATTTTCCAACTAGGCCATTCACAGTTGATCGTGATATGTTACAGAAGATTCCTCAGCTGCCACTCTTGGATGTCTCAGACCCGCCTCCTTCTACTGATGAAATTAAGAAAGTGATCTTGCAGATGAGCTGAAATAAAGCAATGGGGCAGGTTGGCATTCCTGCTGAGAACTGGAAGATATTTGGCCCATGGAGAAGATGCCTGATGACTTCTGTGATGCCTTTCTTCATTACAGCTCTCTATAAAAATAATGGAAGCAAATCAAGACTGCAGAACCTCTAGAGCAGGGGTGTCAAACTCAATTTCATTGAGGGCCGCATCAGCATTGTGGTTGCCCTCAGGGGGCCGGGTGGGTGTGGCCTGGGTGGGCATGGCCTACTGGGTGGGTGTGGCTAAAGTGCGTATGGCCTACTGGGTGAGCATGGCCAGCTCTACATCGTTCGTATCAAGGGTGCCTATGGGGGCCTGGGCAGGAGTGGGACAGATCTGAGGGTCTCTGGCAGGAGGGTCTCTGGGCCAGGGCCAAGGCAGTGGGGGCCGTTCCCTCACTGTTTCCAGGATGGCTTCGTGGGCCGCATGAAACCACTTCGCGGGCCGGATCTGGCCCCTGGGCCTTGTGTTTGACATGTCTGCTTTAGAGGTATCTCACTGCTGTCCACTGCAGGCAGGATCTTCACCCGCATTCTCAACAGATTTGTCCCCAACTCAGAAAGGAACCTGTCAGAGGCGCAGTGTGGCTGTTGGCCAGAATGGAACATTGCAGACATACAGTATTTATCATGAGGCAAATCCAGAAATGCATTGAGCAGAACAAGCCTCTTTATTCTGTCTTCATTGACCTAAGGAAGGCATTTGACTCTGTAAACCGGGAGGCTCACAAAGGTGATAAATTGGCTGCATTTGCCATTTCCAATGGAGTAAATCAGGACTGTGTACTAGCCCCAGTCCTATTCAATTTGTTCTTCACTTACAGGTTGTCATTTGCTTTCCACGATCCAAAGGAAGGAAGGTACAGCAGGTACCGGTTGGATGGCTCTCTTTTTGACCTTCACTGCTTGAATGCATGGACAAGGTCAAGGAACCATCTTTGCTGATAACTATGCACTCCGAGCACACAAAGACAGCAATCTACTGATGATGCTGAACAAATTTTCCAAAGCTGCTATGCTCTTCAGCTTAACCATCTGCCTGAACAAAATTGAAGTATTTTACCAGCCCGTACCAAATACCAAGCTCATAGAATCAGAGGTCACCTACTTGACAAATATAAACAGAATCAAATACCTAGGAAGCATCATTTCTAGCGATGGGTCTTTGGACAAAGAAATTGACTCCAGGATCAGCAAGGCCAGCCAGGCACTGGGCTGGCTGCGTGGCTGTGTACTAGAATGCTCAATCAACACAACACCTGTACTTTTACAAAGCTAAAAAACCCGAGTGCTGGTTACCCTTTCCCTACTAAATCCCCCAAAATAAGCCCTATTCTGAAAATAAGCCCTAGCTTGATTTTTTTGGGGTGGGCATAATAATAATAATAATAATAATAATAATAATAATAATAATAATAATAATAATAATAGTAATAATAAAGTTGGAAGGGACCTTGGAGGTCATCTAGTCCAACCCCCTGCTCAGGCAGGAAACCTTATACCATTTCAGGCAAATGGCTGTCCAGTCTCCTCTTAAAAACCTCCAGTGTTGGAGCATTCACCACCTCTGGAGGCAGGTTGTTCCACTGGTTAATTGTTCTAACTGTCAGGAAGTTTCTCCTTAGTTCTAGGTTGCTTCTCTCCTTGACTAGTTTCCATCCGTTGCTTCTTGTCCTGCTTTCAGGTGCTTTGGAGAATAGCTTGACTCAGTGGCGTAGCGTGGGGGGTGCAGGGGGGGCCAGCCGCACCGGGCGCAACTTCTGGGGGGGGCGCGCTCGACGGCGCCGGGATCCGGCAGGGCGGAGGCACCGGAGCCCCAGCCGGGAAGGGCCTGACGCCCCATGGCGTGCCACACACACACACACACACACAAACACACAACCACACAGCGTGACTCCTCCTTCGGGCCGCTCCGCCTTCGCTCCGGCGCTGGACGGAAGCCTTCTCTCCCTCCTCCCCCCCCGCAAAGGAGAAGGCGGCTCCTGAGCGTGCACAGAGCACGGCCCTCCTGCAAGCCCGGGGCTCCGCTGCGGAGGCTCTCCCAAGGCGCTCCCGGGGTTGCCAAAGGCGGGGGGGCGCGGCGGGGCTTGAAAGAGGGTGGATTTCCCGCGGGGGGAGGATCGCTGCAGCGTCTCTCCGGGGGTCCCTGCTCTGGAACGAAAGCTGCGTCGGCAGGTTGCCGATCCAACCGTGCATCGGTGATCGGGACCGCCCCCCCCGACACACGTCGCCAGCAGCGAGAGTTTCCAGCCAGGCCGGCGAATCTTTGGGGTGAGGTGCCAAAGAGAAGGAGGCGGCTTGGCTTGGATAAGCAGCGTCTGGGCAGAAAATAGGTCGGGCGCCGCAGCAAGTATGAATTCCTGGGGTTCAGCCTAAGCAGGCAAAGCTGCAGGGTGGGTTGGTTGGCTTTTCCGGCTTTGGAATAACCTTGGGAAGCTGAGGCATTGTAAGTTGGAAGTCATTGTTTGTCGCCTAACATGTTGGGTCAACCCCACGCCACATGCTAAGCCATAAACCGTGGTTGGTATCCAGGGTTTAGGACAAGATGGAGAAAACTAGCCAATTGTGGGATCATAAATCTTGATGAAGCCCATCATCGCTCCATGTGATGTATGCACTCAATCTACAAACATAGTCCAAGCCTATTCACATCTGTTGTAAGGTCATTCTCTCGTGGGGTTTATCCTGACGTCCACTAAGAGTGGAACAAACATGCCCCATTAACCATTTTCAACGCCATGTCCTCTCTTTGTCTCATCCTAAATCACAGCTGAGGCACCTTAAAGTTGCCTTGTTTCAGTGTTAAACTAGCATTTTCCCTCTTCTCCAGAGACCCTTTTTTGCCTTGAACCTAACTCAGGGGTAGGCAACCTTGGCTCTTTTATGACTCATGGACTTCAACTCCCAGAATTCCTGAGCTAGTGGAAGAGACTCGTGTGCTAAAATCCACAGGTTAGGGGGCGCAAATTACTTGCCTTGCCCCGGGTGCTGACAACCCACGCTACGCCACTGGCTTGACTCCCTCTTCTTTGTGGTAGCCCCTGAGATATTGGAACACTGCTATCATGTCACCCCTCACCCTTCTCTTCATTAAACTACACATACCCAATTCCAGCAACTGTTCCCTATATGTTTTAGCCTCCAGCCCCCTAATCATCTTTGTTGCTCTTCTCTGTACCCTTTCTAGAGTCTCGACATCTTTTTTACATCGTGGTGACCAAAACTGGATGCAGTATTCCAGGTGTGGCCTTACCAAAGCATTGTAAAGTGGTATTAGTACTTCACCTGATCTTGATTCTATCCCTCTGTTAATGCAGCCTAGCACTGTGTTGGCTTTTTTGGCAGCTGCAGCACACTGCTGGCTCATATTGAAGTGATTGTCTACTAAGACTCCGAGATCCCTCTCACAGTTACTACTATTGAGCAAGGTACTACCTATACTATACCTATGCATTTGATTTTTCCTGCCTAAGTGTAGAACCTTACTTTTTTCACCATTGAATTTCATTTTGTTAGATAATGCCCAGTGTTCGAGTCTCTCCAGATCCTTCTGTATCTTAAGCCTATCTTCTGGAGTATTGGCTATTCCTGCCAGCTTGGTGTCGTCTGCAAATTTGATGAGTTCCCCATCTATCCCCTCATCCAAATCATTAATGAAGATATTGAAGATAAACCCTACCCCCAAAATAAGCCCTAGTTAAGGCCCTGCCAACCTGGCCACCTCTTCCCTTTCACTCCGCTTCTGAGCCAGACTGCTGACGCTTTCGGCTCCCTGGCCGTCTTCACGGTTCTGCCCACACAGCCACCAAAGTGGCAGGCGGAGCCCTGGAGGGTTGGGGAGGGTGCTGAAGCAAGCAGGCATCCTGCTTGCAGCGCCCATGCCAGTTGCCCCTTCCCCATTGCAATTCTGCACTGTCACATGCAGGGAAACAAAAGAAGCTTATGGGACTTATCAGTCAGACCTTCCAACTTCTCACGAAAGATCTCATGAAGTTGGAAGGTCTGATTGAACTTTTTTTGTTTCCCTGCACGTGACGGTGGAGAAACACAATGGAGAAACATGACAGAGCTGAAAATCAGGTTGGCAAAGAAATGCTTGGGGGAAGCAAGGACATCTGGGCAATGGTGGGGCAAGCTCTCCAGCTGCGTAGCGATGGAGAAACACAATGGAGTTGGAAAGCAGGTGGCAAGGCAACCCCCCACAAGGGCGCCAGGTGCTGAAGTGGGCCCGTCTCTCCCCAGCAGCTACCCAGGCCCACCAGAGGGAAGGCCAGCATCTACTGAAATGCAGCGGCATTCCAGTTCTGGTTAGGAAGGGGCAGCTGGCACGGGTGCTGCAGGCAGGATGTCTGCTCGCTTCACCACCCTCTCTGACCCTCCAGGGCTCTGCCAGTGCTTTGGCCCTGGGCTGCTGCCTCCCTGCTCACCTCTTGGGTGGGGCGGGCCAGGAAGATGGCCCCCAACATCTCTGGGGCCAAGCCCTCCCCTTCCACCTAGAGGAGCATCAGCCTGGCTGCCCCTGCCTTGGAGCCCTTCCTGCTGCCTCCCATAATGGCTTGCCAGGGCTGCAGGGGCAGGCCTGGCACGGGAAGGGCATGTGTGCCCTCTCGAACTCTCATACCTTTAGTTGGTCCACCCCCACGCTCCAAGGTTGGCCCATCGACACCATGCTCTGAAGCTTTGTGTTTCCACCCCAAGCACAGGGCATGCCACGACATGCACTCGCTGCCTGCTGTAAGACATCCCCTGAAAATAAGACCTAATGGGTCTTTTGGTCCAAAAAAAAAAGAAAGACCCAGTCTTATTTTCAGGGAAACATGGTAGATATGTGCCCTGAACTTTGTACTGAAGGCACATCAAACAACTGGAGAAATATCTCACAAGTGTTCTCCGCTCCATCCTTGGCATTCATTGACAAGACCACGTATCCAACTTGGATTGTGTGGAGTCCATCAGCATTGAGTCACTGATTATCAGAATCCAGATTAGATGGGTGGGACAGATCACCAGAATGGATGACTGTTGTATGCCTCACCACTTGCTCTATAGTGTACTGGAGTTTGGAAGAGATCTCAAGGTCAACAATGGAAGAGCTACAAAGACATTGTGACAGAAATCCTACGCCATTGTGATATCCAGCCAAGGGAGCTAGAAGCTGCAGCTGTTGACAAAATATACTGGTGAGCTCTCTATTGTGAACCTCCCATTGCCTTGGAAGATAGGGGCTGCCAAAACTAATAGTGTGGCATCACAAAATAACACCCAGTTATCACAATGGACTTCCAGGGCCCTATTATGTTAACAGGGCTTCCAAACTGGGGCTGCAGAGCCACTTTTATGTCCACAGTTGAAGTGCACAACAGTGCCTTCTTTGAACCTGAAGGACTACCATACAGCTCTTGATAATAAAGTAAACCAAAAGTAATATAGTTTTATATATTATACATTGGAATGTTTTCTGCAAGGTTCTGGAGATTGTTGCTGTTATTTATCTGTAGGGGACTGCATATTCCCAAGATGAAGATACAACTGTTCTTTTGCAGATTCTGTGTACAACATGTTCCTTTTTACTAAGGAAGAAGCAGCAATCCTCAAAAGCATCTGAAGGCAGGACAAGAAGCAACAGATGGAAACTAACCAAAGAGAGCAATCTAGAACTAAGGAGAAATTTCCTGACAGTCAGAACAATTAATCAGTGGAACAAACTGCCTCCAGTAACTGTGAATGCTCCAACACTGGAAGTTTTTTAAGAAGAGACTGGACAACCATTTGTCTGAAATGGTATAGGTTTTCTGCCTGAGCAGGGGTTGGACTAGATGACCTCCAAGGTCACTTCCAATTGTTATTACTGTTATTATTATTATGCAATATCTGCACATGACTTGAAGCTGGTGCTCTTTATATAAGGTACGTTAGCCAACGGAACCGAGGATGTGCAAGGATCCTAATATCTGTCGAAGGAGATTGCTTACTGAGGCCAAACCTGGTTTGAACCTAGACAAAACACTGTGGGAGAGGGATTGTACAAATGTGCATGGGGGGAACACTTGTCTGAAAGAATAAATCGTATGTTTCATTACTATGCTCTATCCCAGGGGTAGGCAACCTCGGCTCTTTTATCACTCATGGACTTCAACTCCCAGAATTCCTGAGTCAGCTATGCTGACTCAGGAATTCTGGGAGTTGAAGTCCATGAGTCATAAAAGAGCCGAGGTTGCCTACCGCTGCTCTATCCTAAGCATACTATTTGTTTGGGTTGAGTAAAGCTACTCCTGCAATGAAGCCGTCTACTCCTCTTCACGAAACCCCCGCCGGCTATTTTTTTTCTGAAGCAAGCCCAATAATTTGATTATACCAATTTTCAAGGGTTGTGCTTCGATTTAAACACATGATTTAAACGCACAATTCGGGCTTAGAGCTGTAACGTGTGTCTGAAACGGGCATTTCCTTGAAAGAACCATTAAGAGGATACAGCGGCGTCGGAACGAAGTAGCTGCGGCAGTGTTTTTTTTCCCCATCCCTTGTCGCCGCCTCCGCGCTCCCGAGCCTCCACAGCACATCCAGCAACACTCGTGTTCACACCCGAGCTTACTGAAAGACCGCAGCCCCTTTCCGGATCATCTCCAAAGCTCCGTGTTAAAGTAGAGGAAATGGTCATTTGCCCTGGGGGGGGGGAGGGGAGGCTCCCCCGGGGTCTCGTTTGTTGCAACCACTTCTTGGAGCTTCCAGAAATTTGCAGTTCCAACTCCTGGCAAATACAAAGCCGCAACGCCGCCGATTCATAAAACGCGAACGCCCCTCAGCTTAACAAGCAAGCTTTTCCCCACCCGGTTTCCGAACCAGCCCAGCCCAGCCCCAGGAAAGGCGCCGCAGCTGTAAGGCTCGCACCGAAGGCCCGCCCTCGCCATCTTCTGGAGTCGCCTTTAATCCCGCCCCCTTCGCCCTGGGCGGGTCGACTGGTGGGTTAGGCCGGCGCTCGCCAGGCCGAAGGAAGGGGGCTGGGAGCAGCCATGATGGTAGGTGCTCGGGGAGCTGAGGGCGAGGGCTGGCCGGCTCGCCACGCCACTAACCTCTGTCTCGCTTTCTTCTCTCTTCCCTTTCCTTTCGGGGGATGCCTCCGACCCCCCCCCCCGCCTCGTGCTTCGCCACCGCCCTTGCTGGGGACAGGAAGGCTCGGACGACGGCCCAGATTTCCTCTCCGAGGAGGACCGAGGAGTAAGTGCTGCCTTTGCAGATAGTGGTGGGGGAGGGGGGGGAGGAGGTTGTCCCCACCTGGTCGCGGGCAGTTTCATTTAGCCGCGGGGGGTGGGGGGGTGGGGGGGCGGATGGGTCGGCGGGGAGGGGGGGTTTCCCGCCACTGACCCCCTTCGGAGCTGCGGGGCTGCCGAGGCCGGAGTGGGGGGTGGGGGTGGGAAGGGAGAGGAGGGCCTTTTCCTGGGCAGCCTCGTCTCGCGGAACCGGGAACGGGCCGCGGTCGCTTCTTTTGCCCCAGCTTTGCTTTTGTCAATAATCCCTGGCTGCTTGTGCCAGTTCTTAGGGAGTTTTCTTTTAAGGTTTGTAAAGTCGGGACTAAAAAATTAATAACCACCGTATCGAGAAAAGCTGTAATTACGTCAAGGGCAACCGGAATACTCGTTTCCTTTCGGATTATGGTTTGCTGTGAGAGTGTAAATGTGTGTGTAATTCAAAAGAGCAATAGCGATTTCATTTGTTTTTAGCCGGTTTCGTGAAATAAGCTCATGTAATTTACCAGAAATAATAACAATAATAATAATAAGCTGGAAGGGACCTTGGAGGTCATCTAGTCCAACCCCCTGCTCAGGCAGGAAACCTTATACCATTTCAGGCAAATGGCTGTCCAGTCTCTTCTTAAAAACTTCCAGTGTTGGAGCATTCACCGCTTCTGGAGGCAGGTTGTTCCACTGGTTAATTGTTCTAACTGTCAGGAAGTTTCTCCTTAGTTCTAGGTTGCTTCTCTCCTTGACTAGTTTCCATCACAGACCACAGTTAAGAGACTAGAGTAAATATCTTCCCATAACATGCTAAAGCAAAAGATACTTAACTTGATGGGTTTGGTTCATAATTAGCCTAAGGCGTAATGCAATTTGTTTGATTTTGGTTTAGCCATTTGTGTACCCTGGTTTTTGGTTTAAACAGTAGTTTAGCTATAGCCTTAGCATAACTCCTTAATTTCCCAAAGGGGAATTCAAAGAATTAAAATAATACATACTGTGTTCTTTCCCATTTTATCCTTGCAATAATCTTGCAAATTATATTAGGTGAAAGCTATTGCTTCTCCAGACCAGTTGGACTATTTAATTATGATTTCAGAGTTATATCTTGGTTAGACTCCTATAGCTACCATGCTAAGTGTTATTTATTTTTTATTTTTTAATTCCATTTATATCCCGCCCTTCTCCGAAGACTCAGGGCGGCTTACAAGCTTATTTGACTTAGAGAGTTATAAGGATATATTGTGTGGTGTTCATTGCAAGAGCCAGAGAAACAGTGATAGTCAAATATTTTAGAAACTTTATATATAAAGAGAAAATTATAGAAAGAAATATCAAGTAGAACTAAACTATAAACTAGTTAAGGTGAATTTTGCCATAGAATAATGAGCTAAGCAAAAATGGACTCCTTACAGTGATAATTCTTAATTCTCTCCATTTGTTATAAAATTCAGTTTTTCAGAAGTGCAGAAATTAGATATATTAGTGGATTTCAGGTGATTGGCAGTACATTAGCCTGAATTCCTGATTCCCAATTGTTGTGAAAGCACTACATGAAAATGATAGTCTGTCCTAAATTATAATTCTGAAATGATGAGAGCTTTTTTTGAAGGAGAAAATAAATTGTATTTAACTTTTTAAAACTAATTCAGTGTAAATTAGGCCATTCCTTTTATATAGGCTCCAAATAATGGATTTAAATTTAATTCTTAGAAAAAGTAATACTAGAAATTTAAAAGTGAATACATCTATGGAATGGAAACATCACATTGTCTAGTTGGTTATTTTCTCCTGTTTTCTATTAAGCCTAGAGCAATTAAGGTAATACTGTGCTTTGGAGAAGATTGTGGATTGATCTCAAGTTCTCTATTAGATAACATTAGAATTTTTACTTGCAAAGGCATAGCAGAGATGTTTATGTGATTTCTAAATAGGGATTTAAATATTTATAGAATTTAATATATGGTTTAAAATATATCTTCCACTAAAATAGAGTAATTAGTCCCGAAGTACAAAAGTTTTTCCAATTAGATAGTTATGATATAGATAGTAATCTATTCTCCATATTGGGTGTCAAACTGCCGGCCCACGGCCGAATGTGTCATGCTGAAACAGCATCCACCCCATTGCTGGCAATGTAAAAAAAGTTGTGATACGTCAGGACACGTCATGACACGTCATGTGACATTGCAAGTTTGACACACCTGCTCTATATGCTTCGATGAGGTTGGACTATTTTAAAGTGGCTTGAACCAATGGATGATTAGTTTGTAATTCTATGCGCATGTATCCCATAGCAAGACAATCTGAATTCAGTAAAATTGTGTAATTATGCATAGGATTGTACTTGACAAAATAAATCATATTGTGTCTACATTTTTCTCAATACTAGTTGCTGGATAATATAAGCAGTAGTGCCTTATCTGGTTGGAGTAAACAGCTGAATTAACTACACATTTGGATTAACCCATAGGGCTGTTCTTTTTGGTAAAAATGCTCTGAGATCAGTTTGTCCTGAACAATTCAGCAATTTGATGGAAAATTCTGAATTTACCAGAAGGCATTTCATAGGGAAATCATGCGATGAAAGTAGGAGCCAACCTATTTCAACTTTCATGCCCTTCAGAATTGTTAAATAGAATTCATACTCACCAATCATTGGTTGTAAATTCAGGAAACTGAAATCTATCATATATGAAGAATACCATATTGAGGAAGGGTGGCATTTAGCTATCTAATCTTTCTGCTAGAAGCATGTAACTCAGGCTCTGAATTAAAGAATTTTAATATTTAGAAATAATGATAGAAATAATTTACATTCACAGTACTACTGTATATTATATTTGGTATAATTTTGAGAAGCTGATCCTTCATTTTGAGAACCTGATCCCAACTCTTGGTAGTTTAAAGAGACTTCATTTTGTCTCTCTAACTTCCTGATTTTTATTTCTATTGTTAGTAGAAAATAAGTGCAAGAGTTGGGTACTATAATCTTTCTCCTATGTGCATTGAGATGTTTTTCAAAAACAGTGCATGGCTTTCATATTGCTATTCTATGTTATAAAATATTCAATATCTGAACAACAATTGATTAAATACTCTTGAAGACAGAGTGCTACTATTTAGAGGTGCTTTCTGTTGCTTGCCAGCTGATCCTAAGCAATATTTTTTTTAAAGAATGGATAGTAACATGTTACTATCACTCCAGTTGACAAAAACAAATGCCCTTGTGAAATGCTTTGTTAGAATGTTATAAAGTAAATATTTCATTGCACTAACTGTTACACAATGAGAATAATAGATAAAACATGGCTGCTTGATCAGAAAACTGTTTTCTGGGTAATGTAAGCAAACTTTTTCCCAAAACCTTTTCCTTCATTACCTAAAACTGCTTATGAGAAAGTTTTATCAAACTTCAAGGACCAGTTGTAACTTCCTTCCTTTAGCACTCTCATAATCTCAAACAGATGTTGAATGAATAGTTGTACACTGAGAATTAACAGTATTATAAAATAATATAATTGAATAATCCTTATGTCATTTCAACAAATTACCATTGTAATTTCATTTTTTAATCTTAATATGAATACTTTGGGAGACTTAAACATTTATTTTAGTATCTTTAAAGTAGTGCCGTAATCTTTAAGTCATTTTAAATGTCTTATGGGTAATGGAGTTGTGTGTTGCTAGCCAAAGAAAAATCACTTTTACTCAGTTCTGGCAAATTTACCTAGGTTTGGGAAACACTGGTATAAAACTTCAAGCCTGATTAATGCAGTAGCATTATTTTTGAAGGAAAAAAAATCTTAGGGAAAGGCCTGGACAAGATAATAGAGATATTTGCATACATATGCAGTGCAAAGTTTTACGTGTTATTTAAAAATTGCAGGAATTTGGGACCTTTTACTATAAGTTTGAATGGAAAAAAGGAAGCTGATTCTAATTCTAGAGATTTTTAACAGAAGCTTAAGTTACACTCTAATTTTGTGTCAAACAAGTAATAGAAATATAGGAAATTTACATTGCTGCTTGGAGGTCATTTTTATTTAAGAAAAATCTTTCCTTTGAACCTTACGTCTGATAATTCATAATTAAATCAGGTGTTTTAAATGTGTGATTTAAGTTCTTTTAAAACCATTTCAGACAAATGGTTGTCCTGTCTCTTCTTAAAATCTTCCAGTGTTGGAGCATTCACAATTTCTGGAGGCAGGTTGTTCTACTGAGTAATTGTCCTAACTAAGAAGAAATTTTCTGACAATTAGAACAATTAATCAGTGGAACAACCTGCCTCCAGAAGTTGTGAATGCTTCAACACTGGAAGTTTTTAAGAAGAGACAGTCTGAAATGGTATAGGGTTTCCTGCCTGAGCAGGGGGTTGAAGTCACTACAAGACCTCCACGGTCCCAACTCGATGATGATGATTTATTACATTTCTCTGAATTGTTTTAATATTAAATATGAATGTAGCCCTATATTTTGCTGTACAATTAATCCTTAAACTGAATCTATGCTTCCTCTTGAGGGGAAGGACAGAAAGAGTGGCAATAGTTAAGAGCAGGAGCTGTTGAAAACTGGTGCTAATTAGGAAAATTACCCTGTGGTCATTGCAGGTTTTTGTGGACTTCACTCACACATGTGATCCAAAACTATTTCAAATATCATGCAACACTTACAGCAGAAGCAGCAACTTCTGTTATTGGAGGCAACAAGTTCTTTCTGAGAATTAGTGCCAAAATCTCTAACAGAAGTTAATTGGGAGGTGAAAGAGTCTCTTGTGGACACCCACGAAGTACATGTTGCTCATGAAACACTACTTGCATTTATTTTAGTGTTTTAGAAAAACAATACATCTTTGTAGGGGAGCTAACTAACTCTGTTAAAAATATGTGTTGGGAATTTATGCATTAGTGAATTATTTTATTCCATGGTAGGAATGAAGTTACAAAGGAAGAACTGAAAAATTAAAGTTAAGAGATATGTTCCAATTTGTATCTCTTTTGTGTTTAATATTCTAGTACAGGGCTTTTCAACCTCTTCACCCATTGTACCACTTTTAGGATATGGCAACATCCGAGTACCACCAGTCGCCTAGCAAGGTGTCAAAAAGTTGATGAACAAAAAAAGGGAAAAAAGTGATGAAGTACAGGTAGTCCTCGACTTACAACAGTTCGCTTAGTGACTGTTCGAAGTTACAATGGCACTGAAAAAGTGCCCCTCAAGCCACAGCCGAGCAAGATGCCTGCCTGCCTGGCGGCGTTCTTCCTCCTGTCCGAGGTTTTCATTGTTGTGAGCATTTCTGTTGAGGATTGGCAGCAGGGATGGGGTGGGGGGTATTTGGTTTTTATTCCCATCCCCCCCACCCCCGTCTGCTGGGTGGTTGCAGCAGGTTTGGGTCACTTCACATGACCCTGGGACACTGACCGTTATAAATATGAATCAATGCTGCAACATTCCAGCTGATCGTCGCTTCTTCTGGCTCAGTAGAAGCACCAGGATCAGTGCCGAGCTCCAGCTGGAGCCTGGCGCTGATCCTGGCACTTCCGCAGATCCCTGACAGCCACGAAGAAGCACTGATCCTGGCGCTTCCGCTGAGCCCTGACAGCCCTGCAGATCCAGCTGTCTCTCGCTCTGGCTTGTGCGGTGCTGCCACCGGTTCAGCTCATTCTCCTCCCCTGCTACCACTTTTCTAGGATGGTCGCGTACCACCTGCCAGGTACCAATGTACCACAGGTGGTACCCGTACCACTGGTTGAAAGGCCCTGTTCTAGTACTTAAAATCTCATAGCATCTAATGATATGCTGCAAATCTTTAAGAATAAAAACAAACATGCAATATTTAACCTAACTTACAAACGTTATATTTTAGGTATGAGACCTGTCCTTTAAAAGGATTTCTGCCTGCTATGTATGCAAATATTCTTTAGATGTCAAGCAAAAATACTTGTATTCATGTAAACAATTGTAGTTTTAGCATAATTAATATTTGAATTGTTTGTTACTTTGACTCTGATGTATATTAGTGCATTTCAATTTTCAACATTAGTTGTTTATAATGGGAGAAATCTTCTATTGCCAACATGTAGCAACCAGTATGCTTCCTTGATGCTAATTGAGCCATTAGGCTGGAAAAGGTTCCTAACCTCTGCTATAGAATTCAAATTTTATATCACTACAGATCAGAGGGAATGACAATAACAAATCTGCATATATTTACAAGTAAAATTTATGCTTTGTGTTGCTGACTGCTGTCATTCCCTCTAGTCCAGGGGTGTCAAACTGCTGGCCCACGGGTTTGACACGTCACAAAACCACCATACCCACTCCATTGCCGGCAATGGGGAAAAGGCTCCTATATATTGCGTGACGTCGTGAGTTTGACATGTCTGCTCTAGTCTGTAGTGTTTTATAGTGTCTAATGTTATTTCTAAGCTAAAGTACAATCAAAATCCAATACATTCTAATAACCTTTTGTATCCCTTACTAATTAATTTTCCCTTTTTAGCTTAGAGCTGTTACTGTAGATCTGCAAACTGATGCTGCTTTGCAAGTGGACATTTCAGATGCTCTTAGTGAAAGGGACAAAGTCAAATTCACTGTTCATACAAAGGTAATCCTTGACATTGCTTTTATTTATAGTATAATTGATTTTTTAAAAAGGTAAATCTTATTGTGTGAAGATTAAATGTAGTGAGATCTCATTTTAATGAAGCAGTTATAGAAGGTGCTTTGGTTATATCCAACATAATCAAAAGTCCAGTAAACTGAGACATTCTTATATTTGAGTTGATGGTTATTGGTATAATATGCTTAACATACATATTTTGTCATTGGCGTGATGTAATTTGCAGTATAATGTGGTTAATTTCATGTGAAGTCTGTTGCATTGAGATTCCCAAAAATGGATTTTTACTGTATAATATTTTGATGTCTTAATGCAAGATTAGGTTGATAATACACTTTTACTATGTAATATACATGAACAAAGATTTACTATGCTATGTGCAAGGGAATGGATATCAAACCTGCTCTTGGATTTCTATGTACACCCCCCCCATAGTTGTTTAATTATTTTTTGCTTTGAATGCCATATTTCTGAATCTGTTATGGTTGAGGTATATACCGTATACTTTATTCTGTACTTTACTCTGAAGAGATATTTGTATTATTGTATTGCCATGAGGTAAAGCACTTATTATTTCATTAATTCTATTTTGTTTTGCAGAGTTCTTTACCAAATTTTAAACAAAATGAATTTTCAGTTGTCAGACAACATGAAGAGTTTATCTGGCTTCATGATTCCTTTGTTGAGAATGAAGATTATGCAGGCTACATTGTAAGTAATATTTTTTTTCCAAAGAACTGTAAGAAGAGGATCTGACAGTAGCAAATGTTGCTCCCGTACTTCCTGTTGAAGGCTTGTACCACAGAATGTTTCATAAAACTTTATTCTTCTGAAAATGAACTCAGATGTTTGGAAGAATTCCAGGACACAGTTCTTACTTAGTTTCCCACTTGCTGCATCAGCCTTTTTTGCTGCTTAACCCAGGATCTTTCAGTGTCTTAATATTTCACTTCTGATTTACAAACAATAAGAACAACAAACTGCACTGAAGCATCCAGTTGATTTATTGCTGCAATTAAGAGAGGAGATATTTAGAGATTCTGAAATACTGCTCTTCAATAAAAGGCATAAAAATTATTAGGCTATGGACTTTTGAAGTGTGCAGGTTTTCAATATAATAAAATTACTGTAAAAGTAGGAATATGAAATGTATTACCTGTAACAAAAGGGCAATGATTTAATATGAAGGAAAAGCAACATGCTTTTCGAATGCACTACTAATAGGAATGATTTCTAGTCTTAGAGCCGTGGTGGCGAACCTATGGCATGGGTGCCACAGGTGGCATGTAGAGCCCTCTCTGTGGGCACGTGTGCCCTTGCCCCAGTCCTAGGCCTTCAGCTGGGTTTTATAAAACCTTTTTGCTTTAGGCCTCTGCCGCCGTGTTAAAAAAAGGTTCAATCAATCAATTTCAACTTCTCATGGGGAAAAAAAGTTCTCGCAAAGTTGGAATTGATTGAACTTTTTAGTCCCACTCAGTCTGCCGTTACCACTGCAGCCACACCCACCCAAATGGGCCACACCCACCCAATTGGCCAAACCCACCCAGTACCCGATGATACATAAGTGGGTTTTGGGTTGCAGTTTGGGCACTTGGTCTCTAAAAGGTTCGCCATCACTGTCTTAGAGAATTGTGCTTAATTATTAGAGATTGAATGTTGTAAGAAGTAAAATAAATTTGTCTTTAAAATAGTTAATCAACAATAAGAATATTCTTTTAGCAACACATTTGTATATTTTTAATTGGAATATAAATTCAATTGTACCCATTTGTTTTTATTTCTGCAGCTAAATATTTTAACAATATTTCTTGTTGATTTAGCTGTAGTAGGCAGATTTACTTCAGTGGTCTTTCTTTTTTATACCAAGAGAATAAATTATACTGCTGTAATACCTGGTCAATAAGCAAATAGTTCAGGGTGATTGATATGGGGATATATTGGTAAGAAAGTTTGCCTAAGAGACATTAGAGTTTTTACTTCTTGAAAATTAAATTCCCAGAATAAAAGTACATCTGCTATTGCAATGATAAACGCTTGATAACTATCAAAGCCAAATGAGGAAGATGACACATATTCCTGAGTCCAGTACTTTGATCAGTTTTTCACTGTTGCACAGTGTAGCACTAATTATTTGGGAGGATAATATTACATATTTTATAGCGTATTTTCAGTGAGATCACTATGAAGAAAAAAGTTTTGTTAATTACAAATTGTTAGCTACATTTAATATTTTATATATTCCCAATTAACGACTGAATGGCTAGGGCAGGGTTAGGCAACCTTGGCTCTTTTATGACTCGTGGACTTCAACTCCCAGAATTCCTGAGCCAGCCTTAGGAATTCTGGGAGTTGAAGTCCACGAGTCATAAAAGAGCCAAGGTTGCCTACCCCTGGGCTAGGGTTTAAATTTCATTGACTTTTTTTTAAAGACACTTGAATCTAATTTAAACTTTCCAGTAATCACACTTAATTTTTGTATGCTATTTAGAACTGCTTGAAAGAATTTTTGATTTAAAATGCCCCATACTGATTTTTGACAGATGCAGCATATATTTTAAAATATGCCTCTTTCATAATATGAATTCTATAAGCATAATTGGAATAGGAAATACATGTTATCTTGAAAGAAGTGTTTTAAAACAATGCTGAAGCGGATTGCATAAATAAATTGTTAATGAAATTGAAGTAACATTGGTCTTTGTCTTAATGTAGTGGACAGTATAAGGCAAGAGGTTTGTGTTCTTACACAGTTTATGCTTATCCAAAGAGTTTTCACTCTGGAAAATTTAAAAATAAACTGATCAACTCATTTGTCAGATACCACCAGCGCCACCGAGGCCTGACTTTGATGCTTCAAGAGAAAAATTGCAGAAGCTTGGTGAAGGAGAAGGATCCATGACTAAGGAAGAATTTACTAAGATGAAGCAAGAATTAGAAGCGTATGTACATAGTTTTTTATATTTACAACTCCAGATCTTTCTAGAAGTTTCAGGCACATTGACATATTTGCCTATGACTGCTGAATATCTTGCCTGCATTAAAATAATGGAAGATTTGACATTGAAATTTGAAAACTACCTAAAATGGAGTGAGAAAATTACTTCCTTCTAAAAGATCAGTGTCCTATTTTGTATATGACAGGAAAAATGAAATGTATATGTGTTTTTAATTTCTACATACCTGAAAATACATGATTATGACAGTCATTTTAAGGTAGTTAAGCTAATTTAGTAGCACTTGTTTTGCTTGCTTGATGCATCTTTTAAAGGCATCTTTGTATTTCAGTTTAACTCTGCCTTTCCCAGCTTGCTTGTTTTCCCAGGTACGTGGACTTCTTCTTACAGAATGCCTGTCAGTCTAACCTTTTCTGAGAATTCTAGAAGTTCTGCTCTGATAGGCAACCATTGAGCTAGATTAATGCTAGTTGTATTGTGCCATTTCTTTCATTGATTCTGCTTTTGACTTCTTTCACTGTTAAGTACTTCATTTATGAAGGTAATTTAGGGGCTATTAAACCAGCTTCCAGCATTGTCAGAATAAGGAAGAAAATGATATTTGGTCATTAATCTGACCTGGTATCTCTTATAGGAGAGAGTTGTGGGGGTCCTGGAAAAAGGAAAAATGACAGAAATTACTTCATTCTGCTGAGTAATGCCTTCGGTCAGTAAAGGAACAATAGTTGGATATTCTGAATGTTTACTCTCAGCTATTAGGGAATAGTGAGAATTTAAGAGAAGGAAACTCCTTTACTTCCCCTACAAAATGGGTGTCAAACTTGCCATGTGACGTGTCATGACGTACCGTGACCATTGCTGGCACTGGGGTTGGCGCGGTTTCTGCATGATGCAACTGGCCCATGGGCCAGCAGTTTGACACCCCTGCCCTACAAAGAACTGGTGGTCTTTCTATTAGCCTGTTTGAAATTCCTCTTTAGTTTAATTTTAATTTTTTTCTTTTAATTAAATGCAACTAACCACCATTTTGTTGAAATCTATTGTTTTTCATGCAGAAACACTTTTACAAAATAATATCACTTTTCATATTTAGGGAATACTTGGCAATCTTCAAAAAGACAGTAGCTATGCATGAAGTCTTCTTATGCCGTGTAGCTGCTCATCCCATTTTGAGGAAGGATTTAAATTTCCATGTCTTCTTGGAATACAATCAGGATGTGAGTACTGGAATACATCATAAAAACCATCTGCGCTTATTCAGAAAACAATATATTCATAATATTGAAAAATTGTAGAGTACTGCATTCATTTTAGAATTAGGTGCTTTTTGTTAAGTAAAATTCAATATAAGGTATATAAATAAATTCTTCCTTTTAAAATATGTGAACACATTGGTTAAAATTAGCGTCCAAAAACAAGTCTTCATAAAGAAAGAACAGCATGATCTCTGCAGTAAGACCTCTTGTCCCATTCAATAATTTTTTTGGGGAAAAAAAGGATATGCCAGTTCTAAAAATGATTGGGTATGTTCCTTACAGAGATCAAACTTTGATAAGAATAATAAGAACCATTCTCTTAGGAATCTGAGAGGTTAAAATGCAAAAGATGAAATGAGATAAAACATTGACAGCTTTTCCAGTAAAGGATAGCAAGGAGGAAGTAGAGGAATTGCTAACAGTGAAATTGGAAGGGTGTAGTATTCATTTGTGTTTTCATATTAATGCAAAGTTAATGTGAGCCAAAATGGTTTCTCAGATAGGGAGAACTGGTAATAAAACAGCAAGTGAAAGTTGGCATAAATATGGGATATTGTTAGGGAGGGGAATTTCTAACTTTGTATTTTCCAGATAAAAAGATTTTGAGTTATAATTGTGCGGAAATGACAAAACAGAAAATGTCTCTTTGGGTGATAATGAAGAAATCGAAATGCAGTTGATCTTCCATTATTTGGGATTCCATAAAATAAAATGAAAATAAATCATAAAACCCCAAAACCAGTACTTTAGTTGTGAACATGCACAGAGTGCATGTCCCCAGTTGAAAATCAGTATTCATTGATTCAGTGTTTTGGCAACTTTATAGAATACCATGAATAATGAGATATGACTAGATCGGTTGTACTACACTTCTCTCTAATACCTACTGAGAAATCACATTTGAAATGAACATTTCTGTTGAACTCATTTCAAGGGATGTATTAATGAACATTTACAGAAATCCAGTAGCCAAATGATAGAACTGGAGCAGTTTTATATGCATATGTATTCTAAAGCAAGACTTGTTAGCAGTTTAACATATGCATAATCAAGAGAATGTTAATAACATCTTTATTTCTCAAATTCTAGAACTGGGGATCATCAACTAACATTGATTAGCAATAAATTCAGGCTAAAGTGCTGCTTCACTAATGTATATTCAAAATTTGAGAATTGATATTGAATTTGGTGATGGCTACTAGTTTCTAAAAATAGGATTACATAGATTAATAATTGCTAGTTGATGTAATTATATAATTATATAAGAGGTATGCTATTTCTGTTTATCAGTTGTTGGTACACAGTCATAGTAGAATGCGGTTGTCTTTGTACTCTATTGAGATTTCCAGAAGTATGTTTTTAGTCATGGAGTAAAATGATCAACCTTCCATGATTGCTACAGAAATCTAGGAATCCACAAATAGGTGATTGGATGCTTATTTTGGAGAAAGCTACACTAGATAGACCATAGTTTATAGTAATGCATTTTAAAAAGTACAATGTTTTACATAATACATATTTTTCATTGAAATATGTCAGCTATCTAGAAGAATACATGCTTTCTAAAAAGTCAAAATGAAATTCAAATATACAACTATCTCTAAAGTATTGCATCTAATAAATAAGAAAGTAAACACATCAAAATCCACAGTAACTGGGTAGTGAATGAAATTTTACTGTGCAAAGGTAGAAATGAAAATGATACAACATTCTAGTTTATCTTTAGTGAAAACTGGTTTCATTTTATATCTGCAGCTTTCAAGTAATAACAAAAATATCCCTGAATTGAAAAAAGTAAACTTACAGTATGCATTTCTCTATTTCAGTTGAGTGTTCGGGGGAAAAATAAGAAAGAGAAGCTTGAAGACTTTTTTAAAAACATGGTTAAGTCTGCTGATGGTGTCATTGTTTCAGGAGTAAAGGTGATCTTTAAGCAATTTTAAAGCCATTTCTGAGTATTGTTCAAAGATATGAATTTAAATAATTTGCAAGAGGAATATATCTCAAGTAATTTACAGACAACTTGTATACAAAGAGTAGCTCTTTCCAACACACCATTGGTTTGCAATATATCTAGTGTTCGAAATTTCTGGGGGACCTTGGGTGAGGAACCCTCTGGTAGCACTGGATCTTTTTAGCTTTCCTGAATGAATTGAAACTTGCTCTCTCTGTCCTTCTGGATATAGAAATTTCAGGATGATTCTGTTCATTCCCTTGGACTGCTGCAGAGATGAGGCGTATATTTTTCCATATGAGATCAATCCATCTAATCTTGAAATGCTTGCCAAAGTAATAATTTCAGAATTTTCTCATTTTATATCTGCAGCTTAAATTATATGGGCTAAATGGCATTCTCAGTCTAACGATCTCCAACTTTGACAGGTCATTGGAAATACTTAGAATTTTAAAAATTTATTATGGGCAATCTGTCCCAAGTGGTATGTTCAGTCACAAAGTTGTTGTTGTTGTTAGCTGCGAAGTCGTGTCCGACTCATCGCGACCCTGTGGACAACGTTGCTCCAGGTCTTCCTGTCCTCAACCATCTTCTGGAGTACACTGCTTCAGTGACTCCATCCAGCCACCTCATCCTCTGTCGTCCCCTTCTTCTATTGCCCTCAGTCTTTCCCAGCATTAGGCTCTTCTCCAGTGAGTCCTTCCTTCTCATTAGGTGTCCAAAGTATTTGAGTTTTAGCTTCAGGATCTGGCCTTCTAAAGAGCAGTCAGGGTTGATCTCCTCTAGGACTGACCGGTTTGATCGCCTTGCAGTCCAAGGGACTCGCAGGAGTCTTCTCCAGCACCATAGTTCAAAGGCCTCAATTCTTTGGCGCTCAGCCTTTTTTATGGTCCAGCTTTCACTGCCATACATTGCAACTGGGAAGACCATAGCCTTGACTTTTGTTGACAGGGTGATGTCTCTGCTTTTTAGTGTGCTGTCTAGATTTGCAATTGCTTTCCTCCCCAGGAGCAAGCGTCTTTTAATTTCTTGGCTACAGTCCCCATCTGCAGTGATCTTGGAGCCCAGGAAAATAAAATCTGTCACTACCTCCATTTCTTCCCCATCTATTTGCCAGGAATTGAGGGGGCCGGATGCCATGATCTTGGTTTTCTTAATGTTAAGTTTCAACCCAAGTCACAAAGTACTAATACATTAAAAACAGTTCTCCAACCTTCCAAATTACTGCGTGCACATGCACGCAAACAGGGCCACAGCCACTGGCACAGTACTACCAGCCATGTTCACGCATGTGCTAGCGCCATGTGCATGCGCAAACGGCCATGTACCCTGTGGCGGCTAGCGCCCATTCACACATGCGCAAACGGGCCACGCACACACCCCCAGTGCTAGTGGGCTGTTCATGCATGCGCAAACTGCGCACATGCACTAGCGTCCACGTTTGCACCCTTGCACGTATGCAAACGGGCACAGGCACGAGTGGGAGGAATGCGCGCCCACACGTGCACACCCTGGCCAGCCATTTCCATGGCCCACTGGCCAAGAGCCCACAGCCTGGTACCAGGCTGCAGCCCATAGGTTGGGGACCCCTGCATTAAAAGTTGCTCTCCACCATTTCCTCTAACCTTCTGTGCAAGTAGGAACATTTCCAAACATTGTCATTCAGAAGTATTCTACTTATACCATATAATTGGTGCATGATTCCTATAAGACAAAATGGATTCTTGCTCTCAAAGTTTTTAGATGTAAAACTGGGAGAAGCAAAGAAAAGAATAAATATTTTCATATTTATATAATTACAAATCACTTTCCTTTCTATACTTACATATTACATAGCTTGGTGGATTAAAATATTTTTTTCTGCTTTTCCCAACTTGGTGTCCTTCAGATGGGCTGAAAATTTGCAGCTGTCAATGGTTATGTTAGAGAACGTTTTTGAACTCTACAATCCCATTTCACCAGAATTGTTGTGTCTGGTGTTATTTTATTTGAGCTTTAGTGACATAGAAATACTTTAAATATCAGTATATTAAAATGCTACTCTGGGCATTTTTTTGAGTGGTAAAATTGGGAATTTAACAAGCATCATTGTAATTATGGATATGTAACTGCTGTTTCTACAGTTGATCTTTTTTATCTTGAAGGCAGTTACATTTTAACTTGTTCAATAAAAGTAAATCGCTTCTCTTCAAATTATTCTGCTTACTTTTGATTTATCTTGGCATGCAGGATGTAGATGATTTTTTTGAACATGAAAGAACATTCCTTGTAGAATACCATAACCGTGTCAAGGATTCCTCTCTCAAGTCTGATAAAATGACAAGATCCCACAAAAGTAAGTTTCCTGCTGATGCCTAGAAAGTATTTTGGGGGCATTAGGATAAGTATCATTAAGTTCTAAAATATTGTTTGTAGATTCCATTTTATGTGATAAAAATGTTTGATTAGGACTAAGATCAAATACGGAAGAGACAAATTGTATTTTATTCTTTTTTAACTGTGTTTGCAGACTTTTCTGATGTTAACCAAATATTGCCTGAACTTTTGTTTATATATTCCAAATAAGTTTTGAGATTTAAGAGAGGAGTGACTTTAAAGAAGATGGGATGCCTGGGAATATGAATCAAATGGCTGCTCTTAAAATTGTGGGTGTACTTCATACACAAATGTAATTAACATAGAAAATCAATATAAAATAAATTTAATGCCACATCTTTTTTCTTTTTCAGATGTTGCAGATGACTACAATAGAATTGGTTCTTCATTATATGCATTGGGAACACAGGACTCCACAGATATATGCAAGTAAGTCTCTCTTAAAAGATACATAACTTACAGAAATTATAGCACATAATTTTGAATATTTTTAAATTGATGTGCATACCATGTGGTAATTTCAGCTATTTTTCTCTCAACTTTGCACTTGGCTTTATGAAAATCCCTGCCATAGTTCTGAACAGATTTTGTAAGTAGATCTTACATTTGGAGAATGTTACTTTATAAAATGCTACTTCTGTACATTAAATAATTTATGTAGTTTCCTACATATGTGATAGGTATAGGGCTAAGTTGTAAAGTCTTATACAATAAACAAAATTAAGATGTTTATTAAGAGTAATATACTATTTTTTAAAGTTTTATTGATTTTCTAATTTTACATTTAAATACTTAAAAAGCAATGTGGCGGCTGACAATGACAATTCAATAACATACAAGTATCTTTAGTACAAGTCTCAAACTACTACATTAAATATTTCCTCTCTTTTCCCCTTAGTATTTACTGTCTCATGTTTAATACATTTCTTATTATATCAATTAAATAAAAATAACTTTCTTACTTTTATCAATAATTTTTAGTTTACATATATCCTGGTTATTTTAACATTCAACCTTTATAGACAATCAATGTCCTAATTAGTTTTTCCTGATTTTTAGTTTCCCATTAATATTTAAATTTAACATTTAATATTTATAATTTCCAAGTTTTAAATAACCCCAGTTCCCTTTATCACAATTCATCACAAAATCTAATGTTCAGGATACACATCTTATCTATTTGAATATATTCTATTTCTCACCACCTTACATCAACTAATTAATAATATTTTCTTATTTTCTGTTAACTTCCAAATGCCTTAAATTTAATAACCAAAATTTCTCTTTTCAACATTAAATACTTCCTCTTTTTCTCTTGATGTCTACTATCTTATATTTCAGCTAGTAGTTTTTAGTATAACAGCTAAGTAAAAACATATATATCTTAATTACTTTTACATTCAACCTTTATAAGCAAATCAATATTCAAATTTAACTTTTAATATTTATACTTCCAAGTTTTAAATGACCAAAGTTTTCTTTTTCTCAGCTCATAACAAAATCTAGTATTCAAAGTACTTGCCTATTTGAGTATGTTCTATTTTAATTCTCACTGATAAGTCAAAACCCCAATTTTCTTCAGCCTTATTCTAGCTTTCTTTCTTTGCCAACTTGCCTTCCATGTCTGTGCTTTTAAGTCATTGAATAGATCTCCCTGTATTATTATATATATTGTTTGAGCCTAATGCCTCCTTAAGTAACACCAGCTGCCTGCAATTAGTGCAGGTTCGCATCCCACCAGGCTCAAGGTTGACTCAGCCTTCCATCCTTCCGAGGTAGGTAAAATGAGGACCCAGGTTGTTGGGGGCAATAAGCTGACTTTGTAATAATGCCGCTTGAGATGGGGCCGAAAGCCCTAATAAGCAGGCATATACATAGAATGAAGGCTATTGCTAAGCACATTGATTTGTGCTTTAAATTGTAAGCCGCCCTGAGTCTTCGGAGAAGGGCGGGATATAAATGGGATTTTAAAAAAAGTAGAAAAGGCCATCCAGTCACCATTTTTTTGGAAGGACTAGGAAATAGTCTCTCTATTTTTCCCTCTCGACATAATTGTCCTGAAATGTTTTATCTTCCCTTCAGTCTGTTCTTCTTCTTGATCCTCAAGTTTCTTCTGGTTTACCGTATTTTCTGGCGTATAAGACGACTTTTTAACCCATGAAAATCTTCTCAAAAGTCAGGGGTCATCTTATACGCCGGGTGCTGAAACTTTAGGGACAGGGCTGGCTGGAAAACCTGGAGCAGATCTCCCATTTGGTCTGTGCAGGGAAAGCGGGACCAATTGGAGAAGAAGCTGCAGTCTGTGATTTTTTACAGGCTGGGGTCTGGGCGTCTTTCCTTCTAAAGTTGAAGAGCAGCTGCAGTCTATCCCAACTTGAAAGGCAGGTGGGGAATACAGCAGCCAGAGCAGCTGCTTAGCTCTAAGGACACATTTGACTCAGGAACTGGGCGGGCTGGCTGGAAAACCTGGAGCGGATCTCCCATTTGGTCTGCGCAGGGAAAGCTTTAGAGTGAATTAGGAAAAGTTTAATCCACTTGCACTGTTTTATGTTTACATGTTTGATGACAAACAGCCTTATGTTTATAAGTGACAGTTTTCCTACTAAGTACCTGCATGTCATAAGCATTTGAATTAAAATTACCATATTAAAATCAAATCTCATGTTTTTTAATTTTTATTTGGTGTGCGTTGGAAGAGGGGTAGTCTTATACGGCGAGTATAGCCCAAACCCTATAATTTAACAGGAAATGTGGGGGGTCGTCTTATACGCCCAGTCGTCTTATACGCCAGAAAATACGGTATATAGAAAGTCTTTTCTCTTTTCCATGTTGTCAGTCTCTTTTTTGGGTTTTCCATTAACTGTGTTTGTCGATCATTTGAATCTTCTATCATAGTATTTAATTGTTCCACTTCTATTATATTCTGTGTAGTTGATTCTTTAGTTGTAATTAAAGTTTGGGTTCGTATATCTAGGTTGACATCTTGTTCTTTTCTGTAGCTTATTTCATTAGCTATAAGAATAGTTTCATAAATTGCTTTCAACATAAAGAAAATCTGTTCCTGATCTTCATCCATGTTCTCTTAGTAAAGTGTTAAGTTAAAAGCTTTACAATCAGAGAATGAAAGTAATTTTGTCACTGAGTATAGAACACAGCTGGGCTTCTCACAGCTGATATCTGTCAAGGTTGCAAAAGTCTTACCTATAGTCTGGGCTTCAAGCCAAGTCTCTTTTAGACAATTAACAGGTTGTAATATCAGGTTTAGCCACAAGATGTTGCCCATGCCATCTAGGGGTTTTTTTTAAGTCCAAAGTTTTTATAATCCTTTTTCAAATTTTACTTCTTTTTTGTATGTACAAACCCAAATCTTCAATAAAAATAAGTCTTAATCCACAGATTTTAGGAAGATAAAGATCCAGTTAGAATCCGGTTATTTTTGCGACGTTTTAAACTCCCCTGGATAGTCAGTCACATATGTTTTTAGAGGATGGGATAGAATCTCCCTTTCCTCTCTCACAGGGGGGAAAATACTTTGGGCAGCTTATAAAGGTAGAAAAAATAGTTAGGATTGAAGAGACGTAGATCTTACCCAGTCTCATCCGCGGGGCTTTTTAGGTGCCTGGTGGTAAATTTGACTTCGGCTGTCTGCAGCCTAGTGACGGGCCATATTTCTATGGCTGGTCTTTCGTCCACCGGTTTGGAAGCCTGCACCAGATTGAGAGGAAGGGTTACCGCCCTCTCACGATCAAGTGGGGATTCCCTCCTTGCTGGTCGCCCTTATAGGGTGACTTTTAACCCTTTCCAAGGTCCCCCCCAGCGGTGTGAAATTGGACATGGAAGACGGAGCTCACCTTCTGAATATCCACGGCAGTTGCAGCAGCAAACCAGAAGTCCCAAGAGTAGTATACTATTATTTCCTTTTGTAAATTATTTTTGAAATAATAGGGACTGTTAATCAATTTAGATTAAATACCCTTTGTTGCCACTGAAAATGCTTGAAAGATGTCTCTGGATAATAAGCTCTTAGTTGGTTTTCTTCAGGTTAGGTTTCTGTGGATTCTACTCCACACAATCTGATTTAGCAACAGATTCTGTATTGTAGTCTTTCTCTGTTCTAGTTGTTTTGCTGTTTATGGTTTATAGGATATTTGAGAATTGAGAAATCCCAGTGTTCTGTGATCAGAATTATTTCTCAGTCCTTCATGTGTTAATAAATCTTTGCTTCCTGCTTGAAGCTGATTGCATCACAGCACTGCTTTCTTCTCCCATCTGCCAATTTGATCTTCATTTTTATTTCCTTAGACTAGAAAGTTTGCTTTCTCAGTTTTCAGTTCTGCTGTCTTCAGTCACCACCACTACTACTACAAGTAATTTATTAATTTTATATGCAGCTCAATTCCTAGTGACTCTGAATGGTTTACAAATTGTTAAGCACTTTAAAACAAAATAACAAAGCAAACACAGACGGTTTGTTAGGTAAAATAAAATGCACACCACAGGCCTGGACGAAGAGATAGGACTTCAGGGCTCCTCAAAACACCAGTTAGAGTAGGGGTTGCTTAAATATCAAACTTCATTCCTGAATGCTATAAAAGAATATAAAGATTCCAACATTTAAGCTTTTCTTTTTTTAAAAAATCTGTTCATCCAATTTATTGCTTTCTTTTCCAAGCTAAAATTGCAGTTGCGAACTTTTAGAACTGCTTGTAATCCTGACTAAACAGATAATAATGTGCCGTCTCATGTCTGTGTTGAACAGCTTGAGGAAGGAAAAAGCATGTGTGCAATAATCTTAATACAGTAAACTTAGCCAGGTGGTCCAGTGAGTTGTAAAGTTCCATTTTAAAAAAAACTAATTATTTAAAAATCTTACATAGCCTTGTATGATTTACACAGTTATCATCTTAGAGTCTGTTCTTCAGAAAGGTTTACAGAAATGAATCCTGCCCCCAATTAAAAGCTTTTGAGGAGCTCCAGAAAACGATAGTTAATGCTCATGAGGCAACAACCATAAGTCATCTGAAGATATTGAAAGAGCAGGCTGTGCTTACATTGTTTAATGTCAGTTTTCCTGATTCCATTCTAAAGAATACACTAAACATGAGTTGTGTGCATGGTTGGATGAAAACCACTGCTCTCTAGATGGCACATTGTTGCCCATTTAAAGTTTTGTCAAAGATGATCTGGATGTTCCAGCAGGCTTAGAGAGACCAGAGTCTTCAAATTATAAAGCACACTGGAAGACATTGGCTCATGGTGGTGTCTGCCTATTATTTAGAGATATATTAAAGAAAAATTGGAGGCAGATAAATAACGGTATCTGCCATCTTGAAGGTTTAGGAAAGGGATAACTGTTGTAAACAGTGCCCCTCCTGGCTGGTTTATGCGGCTCGGGAGGAGACACGAGGCTGGTTCCAGGCAGTAATAACTGCTTCCTTGAAGGAGGGTGTCTTCCCCGCCTCCCTGAAGGAGGCAGTGGTGAGACCCCTCCTCAAGAAGCATGCCCTGGACCCAGCTGTTTTAAATAACTATCGTCCGGTCTCCAACCTCCGCTTTCTGGTGAAGGTTGTTGAGAGTGTGGTGGCCCATCAGCTTCCTCTGTTCCTGGATGAAACTGATTATCTGGACCCGTACCAATCGGGTTTCAGGCCTGGGCACAGCATGGAGACGGCATTGGTCGCGCTGGTGAATGATCTCTGGCGGGCTCGGGACAGGGGTTGTTCCTCTGTCCTAGTCCTATTAGATCTCTCAGCGGCTTTTGATAACATCGACCATGGTATCCTACTGCGGCGTCTCAGGGGGTTGGGAGTGGGAGGCACTGTTTTGCGGTGGTTCTCCTATCTCCTGGGCCGCTCGCAGTCGGTGTTGACGGGAGGGCAGAGGTCCGCCCCGAGGCCTCTTGTTTGTGGAGTTTCTCAGGGGTCGGTTCTCTCGCCCCTCCTGTTCAACATCTATATGAAGCCGCTGGGCAAGATCATTCATGTTTTTGGGTTGGGGTATCATCAGCACGCTGATGATACCCAACTTTTTTTCTCCACCCCAAACCTGTTCTGAACCAGCCCTCTTCTAACAAACCCCTATTCAAAAGAAGAGACTGGAGAGCGTCCAAGGCTAAAAGGCTTCTGCCAAGATTTAATTACGCAGTTAACAAAAACACTAGAGCTTGTCTTCTCAAGCGGAAAAGTTGCTTTCAGCAACCAGCCCCTCCCCAAACACTCCTTTTATAGAGAGCTCAGGGCGTGGTCTCCCTGTGCCTCCTCCCGAGGAGTCTCACAGCCTTTCTTTGTTTGTTCCTGCTCGACTGCCTCCTGCGTCGGGCGTCCTTGAACAGGGCCAGCTGTGGGTCATCTTCCTCCGCACTCTCGGGCTCACGCAGCTGAGAAGAGGTCCCCGGCTGAGGACTCTGCAAAGCCTCCAAATCATCATCAGCCGGTTCGTTTCCCTCCTCCCCCACATCTGAGTCCTCCGATACATCGGAGCCGGCTGTCGGACCCACAGGCTGGCCCTGAGTCACAACAAAACCAACCCAGCGATGCCCTCGCCGTGATGTCCCGTTGCCTGGAAGCGGTCCGGGTCTGGATGGGGAGAAACAGGCTTCGTCTCAATCCTGCCAAGACTGAGTGGCTGTGCATACCGGCATCTCGGGTCAACCAGACTATTCCATCTCTAACGATGGGGGGTGAGGTGTTACCCCCCATTGATAGGGCTCGCAACTTGGGCGTCCTCCTGGATTCGCGGCTCACTTTTGAAGACCATATAGGAGCCGTGACCAGGGGGGCTTTTGCCCAGGTTCGCCTGGTGCGCCAGTTGCGACCCTACCTAGACCGAGATGCCCTACGCACAGTCACTCATGCGCTCGTGACCTCCCGTTTAGACTACTGCAACGCTCTCTACATGGGGCTGCCCCTGAGGACCACCCGGAGGCTTCAGCTGGTGCAGAATGCAGCCGCGCGAGTCGTGATGGGGGTCTCCCGATACTCCCATGTAACACCTCTACTCTGCGAGCTGCATTGGCTTCCGGTTGCCCTTCGGGTGAGATTCAAGGTGCTGGTGATGACCTATAAAGCCCTAAATGGCGAGGGTCCGGGATATTTGAGGGAACACCTGCTGCCAGCATAAAGCTCCCTTCGTCCAGTGCGCTCCCACAGGGAGGGTCTTCTCAGGGTGCCGCCGGTTAAAGATTGCTGGCGGGTAACACCCAGGGGTAGGGCCTTCTCAGTGGGTGCGCCTGCCCTGTGGAACCAGCTGCCTACGGAGCTTAGGACTGCCCCCGACCTCCGTTCATTCTGCCGGGACCTGAAGACCTGGCTCTTCGAGCTCTCTGGCCCAGGCTGAGAATTTTTTAATTTTAATTTTAACTGGTTTTTTTTTATTTTTCTCAGGGTTTTATTTAATCTTTTTTAATTTGTTTTAACATTTGTATTGATTTTCTTTTAAATGCCCTGTAAACCGCCCTGAGTCCTTCGGGAAAGGGCGGTATATAAATCTAAATAAATAAATTAAGGAAGTTACTTTGATAACTATTGAAAGCTAACATGATTCAGTGTAGTCTCTGTATATAGTTGATAATGTTGTTCACCAGGCAATTATTGACATGGAATGATATCCACCATAATAAAACAAAATGATGACCAGAAAACTATTTACTATATTTATCTTTCATTTACAGATTTTTCCTGAAAGTATCTGAATTGTTTGATAAAACAAGGGTATGTATTATGAAAGATTGCAAGATTTCAATTTGGTTAATTCATGGGTTCTTCAGATTTTGGTATTTTTCTCTGGTTTGAGGTCCTGTGACATTTTACTATTATTCAATGTTACTTATGCTTCCAAAATACCTCTTGTCCAAGCCCCTAAAAACATTAGTTAATTAACCAACACAGACTGTAACATCAGAAATAAAAACCTCAGTTTTCTACAAAGTACTACCTACTTTCAGTTTGATTAGAAGAACATCCATGGGATCACCACTCTCAGTATTTTGGGAAATAGCCTGTCCACTTTATCCTCACCGTGCATAATGTTATACAATCATGTCTCTTTTTATTCAACTATTTAGACTCTTCTAGATTAAAAAAACCCAAAAAGTAACAATCTTCCTGATAGGGAAGCTCCTTGCTCATATTATTTGCCACCTCTGAACCTTTTTTAGCGCTACTATATATTGATTGAATTGCAGTGACTAGGCATTTTAAGATGTAGACAATAGATTTTTGTAAATATCTGCTTTTAATAATAAAGTAGGACCGTGGTGGTGAACCTATGGCATGCTAAACCTTTTTGCTTTAGACCTCCGCCTCCGTGTGCAAAAAAAGAATATGTTCAATCAATCAATTTCAACTTCTTGCGGGGAAAAAAAGATCTTGCAAAGTTGGAATTGATTGATTGGACTTCTTAGTCCCACCCAGTCTGCTGTTACCACCGCAGCCATGCCCACCCAATGGGCCACGCCCACCCAGCACCCGATGATATATAAGTGGGTTTTGGGTTGCAGTTTGGGCACTCAGTCTCTAAAAGGTTCACCATCACTGAAGTAGGATGTAATTGGGACACTATAAATGGATGTGGTTTGTACTACCTAAAATATTATTTCTGATGTGCTTTTCTTTTTTAGAAAATAGAGGCCCGCGTATCTGCCGATGAGGATCTTAAACTCTCAGATCTTCTAAAATATTACCTAAGAGAATCACAAGCTGCAAAGGTGAACTGAATTTCTGGTTAGAAAAGTGTCTTGTACATTTGATGTTGTAATATAATAACAGCCTGAAAATATTCTGAAAGTAGAATTCAATGGAACTAATATTTTATATGTTTTAGCTAATGATCTAAAATGAATATGCACACAATATAACTTTCCTTTATATAAAATATAGCACTTTCTTTGCTGGAATCAGTCAAATGTATTGCTAAAATAGTGTTTAGATGCTTCCATTCACTGGTTTGTACTAAGCCATATTTGTTAAAAACTCAGATGGTCCCTTCAGTTTGGAGGGTGTGAGGATGGGGAAATGAAACAAGCATAATGGAAACAGAATCATTTTTGTGCTATAGTTACTTATTTTTAAAAAGGACAGGATGATTGATTCTTTCAGTTACTTGTTTTCTGATAGTTCCTCTTAAATGAGCTTTCATTTTCATGATAGATAAAAGCTATTTAGTTGTGTAAAATTGCGTATCTTAATAATAGAATAAAAATACTATTTGGAATAACACTGGATCATCCTTTAAAGTATTCTTTCCAAAGTTAATACACACAACTGGATTTTATTCCTTTTTTATTTATTACAGGACCTTCTGTATAGGAGATCAAGGTCATTAGTGGATTATGAAAATGCTAACAAGGCACTGGACAAAGCAAGAGCAAAAAACAAAGATGTACTGCAAGCTGAAAATACTCAGCAGCTTTGCTGTCATAAATTTGAAAAAATATCTGAATCAGCAAAACAAGGTACTGAAATAGTCTTGGAAGTTGTCAAATTTTACAATGCATTAATTTCCAGAATTAAGTCCTATGGCACCGTAAGGCTAATTAGTTAACTAGGGTGTAATTATTCTGGACTACAGTACACTCCATCAGATTTTTCACTCTTCTGAAATAGAAGAATATACAGGTAGTCGTTGACATATGGTCATAATTGAGCCTGACAGTTACTGTTCTAAATCAGGATGGTTGTAAAGTGGGCCATCATGGGACTGAGCCAATTTTATAACCTTTTTTTGTGGTTATTATTAAGCGAATGTGGCAGTTGGTCATATAGCAAATAACAGTGGTTGTTAAGTGAACCCATTGGTTAAGTGAACTGAAGGTTAAATATCAATTTCTGGCAAAAACATAAATGTAGTACGGAATACTGCAAATGCCTGTAAATGTGGACTGGTTGCCAAGGATGAAAGTGCAGTCATGTGACTGCACTAGGGGCATTGGAACTTCAGTTCTAAATAGTTTTTTTGGGTGGGTCTGCCATGACTTTGAATGGTCACTAAATGACCAATTTTAAGTCGAAGACTGTGTATTTACATTTTGAGGGGTAAATTTCTAAAGATTCAGAGGAAACAAAATGCAGACCATACAGACAGTGGTAAGGAATGATAATGAAATACGTCTTTGTGTTATTGCACTTGATTTACTTCTAGTATTCTTGACATTTCTCTTTACTCCCAGCTCCCCTGCCATCCAGTACTTCTGTAGGTACTAACAGCATATCATGAAATGGACTGAAATCCACAAAGCTTATACTTCGTTAAACTTTAAGATGCTATAAGATATGGAGATTGTTGTTTTTTTAAAAAAAATAGGGACTTAATTCCTGAAAAAAATATTGTTCATTAGTTCCTATTTATTCCTATAAGAAAATGCTTTTATATAGACTACAGTTGTTAAATTGTCCTTGTAAGTCATAAATTGTAATGCTGATTGATAGGTTTAACAAAATTAAGGCTCTTAGAATGGTAAGGAAATCAATTTAGCTTCACTGAATGTTCAACCCCATTATTTGCCAATAACTCACCCTGTTAATATCTGAAATCCTCAGTAGGATAAAAGACTGGTAGGCAATTGTAGCTAGAAAATCTAAACAAGTTAATAAAAAAGTAAGTTTTTATCCTAGAGTATCTAAATATGAAGATTATGGATTCTAAAACTGTTAGAAAAATTTTATCTGTTACACAAAACAGTGATGACTGTTGATGATTATATAAATCACTTGGCTAGATTTAATGCTATTAGATCTAATATTGTTGGACTTGATATATCAGGCTTATAAAATAGCTGCTGGATTGAAGTTTGTGTTCTGGATCTAAGCAGAATTCTCTTAAATGTTACATTTTATAACTGAAATGTCAATCTTTTCATTTACCATAGAACTTATAGATTTTAAAACTAGAAGAGTTGCTGCATTCCGGAAGAATCTAGTAGAACTGGCAGAATTGGAACTGAAACATGCTAAGGTTATTGTTTTCTTGTTTCTTGTAAATTCCGTGCACTTTAGAAGCCCAAACAATACACAATATGTCCTAATTTAAAAATTGAGATGGCAATTAAATATGAGTGATACATAGATTGCAGCCTTTTTTAAGACAAAGGATGAACAATTTCAATTTGAATTAATATTTCAGGGTTACTTCTAATACAGAATATTTATTTCTGAATCAATTTTAAGATAATTGAAGCAGCAAGTGTCATTGAAATTAATGGAAGCTCTGGCATCAGTTACATCTGCATACATAATAAGTTTCAAGTTTGTATGCTTTTTCCATTTTTCAATTCACTAGCTAGAAATACCTTGGGCTGTTGCTTTCATAGCAGCAGCGAGGTACTTTGGATAGAAGTTTTAGTGAAAAGTAGTAAGAGATAAAGTTATGTCTCTATTTCATTTAGAGCAGGTTATTAGTTCATTATAATTTTTTTTCCAGAAATCCCTTTTGTAAATCCAAAAATAAGTCCTTGCCCAGTTCCTTTTTTATGTTTTTGTGATCTTTATTTTTGTGTCATGTCTTATAACCCTCAATTTCTTTTCCCAATATTTCTCCATTAAGTATCCTGTCTATCCATATATTCTTCCATATTTTTGTCTGCCACATATTTCATTTCATCTTTACAATCTTCTTAAACATGTTCAGGTAGATAATTGCTGTCAGATTGATTATAAATTTGTTTTCCAGTTCTTAAAAAATATTTTAAAATATCTCAAATGCCATATCTTTATTTCTCATTTCACAGATTTTACTTTTCTTTTTCCTGCCTGAAACTTTAATTCCCTGTAATATTCATGAAATTTCAGGTTTCATAACTCTTTTGTTTTCAACTTTCCACCAATGATCTGGTACTTTTCTGGTAGACTAAACAGGGTGCATTCCCATGGAAATGTTAAATTTTTCAAAAACCTTAGCAAAAGTCCTGATATTACAAATTTGTTTGGTCCCTTAATCCATTTAAAACTTTCTTAAATTCTTATCCAGACCTTTTGCCATCTGTTTTATATTTTTAATTTATTTAAGCTTGTAAATTTCAAGTTTTTAATATTTCTTTTCTTAAAACAATATTTGAAAATAGAGGGTCAGCTTTGATTGAACTAGCATATGAGGCTAATAAGTAATAAAAATAACTATACTCAGACTTCCCCAGCCTGAGTATTCTGCTGTGTGGGCTTTAATTATCACAATTCCTAAAATAACATGACAATTAATCTTTACATTGTAATTGATAAATTGAGTTATAAGTTTTGAATTTATGTTTTAGTATAAATTTTCATTGCTTTTAATGCCAGTTTGCAATATAGAAAATGAATATCAAATTGCTTCTACTTGCGCTTTAGCTGAACATCCTAGTGTTAGTAATGGGTAACTGTAAGAGCAGTTTATGAAAATCCAAAAGCTACTAAATCCCAGGACAATTTGTAGTGAAACTGGATTATATAAAATACTGTCTTTGCCAGTTCACCTATAATGATTAGCATCTTTAATAATATTATTAGTTTGAAATAGGAGGAAATCATAAATTAACAGTAACTGCTGTATTTTTTTCATTACTACAGGGCAATTTACAGCTGTTGCAGAGCTGTCTGGCAGTGCTTAATGGTGATACATAAACCAGAATCTGTCACTCTGTTAATAAGGGCTGCCTTCCACTGGAATTTACTACTTTTGTGTTAATATTTACAACTTGGTGGATTTGTTGGTAAAGGATACACAAACATGTTCCTTTTTTCCAAAAAAAATCATAAATGTATCAGAATAATTCGATTATATGAAGCAACAATATATTTACTACATACAAATATTCATTAATTTAATCACTGTACACTTTTATTGTCCAAGAAACCAAATGTTCTCTTTCTTTTAGAATTATGTTTTTGTTTAAAGCTACTGTTAAATAGTGCTGCCATTCTTATTTTACTACCTTTGTAATGTCTGAAGTTGATTCAAAACAAATGGTTTCAAAACGATTAAATATTGTCACTAGGTGTTTGGATAATGTAACTGTAAAGCATTGTATTGATTATTTCACATATTGTTATCAAGCATCTTAACTTTTTCAAATAACATTTCCTAGAAATTTTGGAGCAAACTTTATGTAATCTTTATAATGCAACCTCAGAAAAAAGCAAATGCATTAGTATATTTGCCTTAACTTGTAGACTAATCCCAATTACTGTAAAATAAACAGCGCAGTCATTGAATTTTTCTAAAATCTTAAGTCATTGTATTATTGTAATTGGTAAGCCTGGTGATCTGATAATTGTCTTCACTTTCTGCTCATATTTGTTTTTAAATAAATACTTGATTCCCTACTACTATATATACATTGAGACACATATTTAGTGCATGTATAGAGTGCAGATTTGGAAAAGGCAATTTGGGACCTTAACCCAGTCCCCTACTCAGAGCAGGAATCCAAATTAAAGTGTCCCACACAGATAGCTTATAGAATAGAAAATAGAATAGAATAGAAAATAGAACAGAATACAATAGAATAGAATAGACCTAGTCCAACCCCCTACTCAAGCAGGAGAACCTATACCATTTCAGACAAGTGACTCCCTAAGTGATTGTTGTTGTTAGTTGCGAAGTCGTGTCCGACCCATTGCGGCCCCATGGACAACGTTCCTCCAGGCCTTCCTGTCTTTTACCATCTTCTGGAGTCCATTTAAGCTCACACCTACTGCTTCAGTGACTCCATCCAGCCACCTCATTCTCTTTCGTCCCATTCTTCTCTTGCCCTCAACCTTTCCCAGCATTAGTCTCAGTAAGAGTAGAACAAAGTTTTCTGGTCTTTATATGTAGCCTTTATAATCCAGTAGGTTCCAGAATACAGGTCCAGTCCCAAAAGCAATATTTTATAACAAGCCTTTGTCTCAGGCATCCAAAAGTTTTCAGTCAGGCAAGGTTGTAACCCACAATGTTCAAATTGTTCACCCTCCCTGAAAACAGCTCAAAAAACTCTCCTACCCAGATGTAATGAAAAGTCAAATGTTTCTTTTTTTTCCCTATCAATATTTTATTCGAATTTTTTAACATAACATAAATCATTCAGTAATTTGTAAAACAGAATGTTGTCTGGGTAACATTTATAAGACAGTCCTTAACAATTAATTTCTATGATCTATATTCCATATGTTAATTTTATTTGATTTCCCCTTTCCCCAAAGTATCTTTCTTTGCAAAACATTAGATTAAGACAATTCTCATTTTAATTAACAACAGTTAAGTATATAGTTTCAATAATCCTATTTGTCATTTTAGTTGCCTTATCATAAATCCTGTTACCGTGTTTATTTCAGCTTATTTCTCCCCCCAAATTCTAGATATTCTTATAAGTGACAATCTTTTCAACACTTAAGTATATTTACATTGGGTTTCATTCTGTTTTTTCCATATAAAACCTCTCGTGCTTTTATATTTCTTAATAAGTAAAAAAATAAAAAGAGACAAGAGAGAAAAAAGAAAAAGGGAAACAAGAAAGACAAGAGCACTGAGATACAAAAAATAACATATAACTTAAAATATGTATCCCTCCTAATATAATATATATTTATTCCCTCAATTTCTTATTCTTTTTGACCATAGCTAAGAATGTATTTAATCTGTTTAAACTTTAAGCATTCTATTCAATAGTTCTAATCATCTAATCCTTTAACTCTCATTCAAAACACATTTTTATGCTTTTCTTGTCACATTTAAATAACTAAAACATTTGTTTTTGTTTAAATCATTTCAACTTTTTCCAGAAGAAAAAAAACATGTTAGTTAAGGAAAAAAGAAAAATAATCCCTCTAATGTATTTCAAAGTTTTTCCATTTCTTTAGCCATATTCAAACAAATGTTTCTTTTTAAAGTATTCTTTCTGATAACCATCTTTTTTCTGAATTTCCATTTTAGTCTTTTTTCTCTGGCCATTGCCTTTCTTAATATATTTTGCTGCATCATTTGTTTCCCTGTAAGGAATTTTTTCTCATTCTTTTCCTTATCTTCAAAATTGCTTACACGTGTTGAAATATTTCCCATTTGGATTAAATCATAATTTTTTATTTTATATGGTTCCATCTTCAAATCTCTATCCTCAGAATTATATTTAGTCATCTCTACTGTATTTTCCTGAGAAATTTCTTGGAGTGAAATTAGGTTAAAAATAAGTTGATTCATGCTCTCAAGGTTGTTCTGCATTTCCTTGTAGTTTAAAGTCATTGTCCTTTGAAATATTTGCCGCTTATATGTTTCCTTTTGTAAAGTAATCATTTTATACGGTTCCATCTTTAAGTCTCCATCCTCAGAATTTTGTTCAGTCATCTCTACTGTATTTTCCTGGGAAATTTCTTGGAGTGAAATTAAATTGGAAATAAGTTGATTCATGCTCTCAAAGTTATTCTGGATTTCTATGTAGTTTAAAATCATTGTCCTTTGAAATTGTTGTCGCTTATCATATGTTTCCTTTTGTAAAGTATTCATTGCTTCAGCTTTGTTATTCTCACTTTGTTTACACAGCTGCATTTTCTAAAAACTTTGAGGTTCAGAGAAAAAAAAATCCTCATCCACCAGCAGGTGTCAGCATTTGCTCATTTTTCATGTCTTTCTAGTCTTTTTTCTTTCTCTAGAGGGTAAGTTTCTCCGCTAACTAAAAGGGAGGGAGCAGAGTCCCCCTCCCACTTTCCTTCTTCAGAGATCTCTTATTTTGGGGACTTTCTTCAGGAAAATAGGTAGGATAGAGAAAATCAATATTCTTACCCGGATTCAAGTATGCTGTTTAAGATCTGCTTAGTTTAAAAGCTTATGGCTTCCATTGTTTCAGCTATGGCTGGACATGGAGTTAGCCAGCCTTTTCTTCCGTTGGTTTCTGGGAGGCTTCTCCTGGACTGTTCAGAGAGACTGCTGTCTCTCCTAAGTCTGGGATTTCCTTCCTTCATTCCACCCCTTCAGGGTGGGTTCTGGCCCCTTAGGGTCCCCAACAAAAAGAAATTTCAGCCGAAGGATTCGGCATTCCAAATCTTCCAACTGCTCCGCTGAAAAACAGGAACCGGAAGCCAAAAGTCAAATGTTTCTCTCCCACTAGCTCCTGAGATTAAAAGTCCAAGTTCAGTAAGTGTTTATAATGCAAAAAGGTCATGGTGATAAATATGCCAAAATATTTTCCTTTATTGCCAGCTGTTCTCCCTTAAGCTAGGAGTCACCAAGCAGCCAAGAAGCTAGGTATAGTGCTGTACTCAAATCCACCACTAGATGTCATTCAAAATGCATTTTCCACTCTTAAGACAAAGGATTGATTTCTTATATTTCACCTCAATTTTTCCCCCCAAAGAAAATCTTAACAATTATCTCAGTTCTCAAATTTATCAAAACTGTAGCTTTATGTTACTTCCACTTCAGTATTGTGTATATCTGTCCCCCATAGAAATTAAAATGCTGCTTATTCGGAAGTTTTAGCTTCTTGGGAGCCTTTCCCAGAAAATTCAGTTGTAAAATAGTAAAGAAAGGTTCAATAGTCTCACCCAGTTCCAAACATGCTGTTTACGATATGTTAATTGGTGCTTTTTCTTCTTCAGTTGTCAGCAGGTAATGGCTGGTCACAGGAATGTAGCCAGTCTTTCCCCTGCCAGTTTGGAGGGCTTTTTTAGGATCAAACAGAAAGACTCTCTGTGATCGAGGAGGCACCCCCTCTTTCATTGCCTCTTTGGGGCAACTTTAGGCCCTTTTTAGGGCCCCCAGCAGGGCAAAATCGGGTGTGGAAGGCAGACCCCTGCCTTCCTGTGTCAGTCTTGCTGCGATGCAAAACTGAAAGTCCTGAATAAGAGGAATTTTGCTTAGAAGTTTAGTAAGAGAAGGCAGAATTACTCAACTCCTATTTTGGTTCAATCTTCAACAGCATTATTGCCAGTAAGAAACTGAAGAGAATGATTGGGCTAAATATTAATAGAAACACAGTTCACCAAAAAACTTTGAAAGTTCTAAATAATATGAATAGGATAGTGAAGGAACTAATAGTCTGGCCAAATCTTTGTTGTATCTTTGAAAAATTGAAACAAGAGCTTATTCTCATCTCTTCATAAAGGAGAAAAGGAAAATTCATCCAACTTCAGAAGTACTATTACAAGACAAGTGAAAAAGAAGAGGATACGTGAATGAGATTAAAATTTTAAATAGATATTTCTATGTCTAGACTTTGAAGTCTATTGTGTATGTATCTTAGAATTAATGGTACTACTTGCTGCTAAACTTGTAGTTGTCATGCAAAATTCCCCATGCTGTATGATCTTTAAAAGTACTGAGGCTTAATAAAGCCAAGAAACATTGTTCATTTCCCATTGTGCACCAGAGGTTATCCATTAACTATAGGCGTGGAAGGCTGCAAGCACAGGCTTGCCTTGAAAACAAGAGCTTGACTTGGCTCCTTACACCCAGCATGTAGAATAGGGCTTTTAATCTTTTCAGAGACTGTACCACTTTTAGGACATAACAATATTCGAGTACCACCAGTGCTTTCCAAGGTGTCAAAAACTTAACTAAAAAAAAAGGGGGGGGGGTTTTGGGGGTTTTACTGGTTAGATTCATTTGCTGTTACAGAAATGGCTAGTTTATAATACGGAAAAGTAAAAAGTTGAGGTTCAATGTTAATGCTTCCTTCTACTGCAACAGAGGAAGTCAGAAGTCACTCCCTTTTCTTTTTCCCTTCTCCCCCTCTCTTCCCTTTTTTTCTCACCCTTAGCTCGCAAAAGCCCCCCCCCATTCACACTTTGCTCACAAAAGCCTCCGCTCGCTCTCGCTCGCTCTCACTCCCTCCGTCTCTTTCAAAGGCCTCGCTTGGTCTCTCACTGCCCATCGCTTCCAAAGGCCACTTTCTCTCACTGCCGTTGCTTTCAAAGGCCGCTTGCTCACTCACTTACTCCTCCGTGGCTCGGAAAGGCCCCTCTTGCTTGCTCCCTCCTCACTGCTTCGCTAACAAAAGCCTCTTCTATTCTCTTTCTCCATGTGTTTTTTCCCCTCTCCCGCCAAAACCTGCTCTTTTATAGCTTCTCCTCTCTCTCTCTGCCCTCCTCGTCTTTTTGTCTTCTGGATGTGCTGGAAGCTCCAATCAGCCTATAGGGCTTCTGCTGAGCCCTGCAGCTCCAGCTGATCTCCAGGCCTGTGCAGCTTTAGCTGGTTCCCTCACCCGTATCACCTGCCAGGTGCTAAAGTACCACCGGTTGAATAGTCCTATGTAGAACATTGTGACTAGCCAGCACCCTGCTATATCCAATTAAATAATCAGAAAAAAGTGGAAAATCCGGGAGTTGAAGTCCATAAATCTTTAAAATGCTGAGTTTGAGAAACACTGGTATAGTGTAATGTGTGGACCGCATCTTATGTGCTGTTGTATGTGTTATAGCATCTTAACTGGTAGAAGAATAAAGAGGCTAGAATATTCTGAAACATTAATATTTATTAAGGAAAAATGCATACAATTTAAAATTAAACTATGACTGAAATAGTAGCGAAAGAGTTAAAGAAATCCTACCAGCATCGATATCAAGAATCGTAGGTCTTAATGGGCAAACTCATATCAGGCGACGTAGAAAAAACTCCCTGGGTTCCTATCGTGAATCCAAAACTTCTTTTCCTTTTATAAATGGGAAGCTTCCCCTGCTCAGTCAGAGTCTGGTCCCATTCCTGATTTTAATAAAGGACAGCGTCTCTTCCTGTCCCCAGCTGTTTTTCAGCCTTTCCCCTCTGCAAGCCTTGGGAGGTTTTTTTTTCCTTTTGTCTTGCGAGCGAAGGCAGATTGGGCGTTTTGGAAGATTCGCCTCGCTTTTAATTGGCTGCTTTTTTCCTTTCCTCGGTGTTTTTCCAAGATCAGGGATTTTGGACTGCAAACGCGAGTGAGTACTAGATGTAGGCGCAGAGAAGCAGATTCGAGCGCATGAAGCTTGAAAGCGGAACTAAACGCTTTCCGGATTTCTCTGCGGACTCAGGAACTGATGGGACCAGGGGTAGGCAACCTCGGCTCTTTTATGACTCGTGGACTTCAACTCCCAGAATTCCTGAGCCAGCTTGGCTGGCTCAGGAATTCTGGGAGTTGAAGTCCACGAGTCATAAAAGAGCCGAGGTTGCCTATCCCTGGATGGGACCAACCTCCAGGCTTAGCGGAACAGGAAGTGACGGGAAAGGCGTTTTGTGCTAGCTGGAGGAACAAATTGAGCAGGATTGTTTACAACGAAGTGGCCGGCATGACTTCTCTGCGGGAAGAAGATGATCCTTATGTGATTGAAGAGCCCAGCGACGAGGACCCAGCGCAGAGCAGGTCTTTTGGGTTTCGGAAGGCAGCCGCCGATCTCTTTTCATTTTCTTAAATCTTTGTGGGGTTGGGATGTTTCGCGATCGTCAGCCGAAGGCGAAACGAGGAGAGGCCTCTCTTTCAATTAGTTACTGTCGAGATCTTTAGTTACTTTTCTGAGATCGTGTGAAACAGCTGTGCATTGCAGTCTGCCGCTTTCTACATTTTGCCAAAAAAAAATAAAAATCCCCTTGAGATCTTCACGTTTTTCTTTTCGATTGTTATATCTTAAAGGGCTTCGTAAATTTTGATTTTGAGAATCGCTCTTGCTTATTTTTAACTAAGAAACCACCAAGCTGCCTCTGTTCTGTTTTGCGCAGTAATACGTTACTTTGTAATGTATTTAATTTAATAATTTAATTTAATAATTTGATTTCTATACCGCCCTTCTCCTGAAGGACTCAGGGCGGTGAACAGGGCAATACACAATAAAAATCGAATACAAAAATTAAAAAGCCATTAAACATCATGCCCATAAAATCAATACATATTAAAGTTAAAACTAGTTTTAAAAACCCAACCCCATCCCGTCAGACCAGGCCAGCTTGTTCAAAAAAGAATGTTTTGAGATCGCGCCGGAAGGAGCGAAGGTCGGGGGCCATCCCAGAGGTCTGGCGCGCCCACAGACAACGCTCTCCCCCTGGGGGTCACCAATCGGCATTCTTTGATCGGCGGCACCCTGAGGAGGCCCTCTCTGTGGGAGCGCACTGGACGGAGGGAAGTTGACGCCGGCCGCAGGTGTTGCCGTAGGTAATCCGGAGTGTTATCCCATACTAGGCAACCTGCGCTCAGTTGGGTCATTGTTTCAGAAATATTTCCTCACCTGAACAGAGAAACAAAATGACCAGAGTGGGCAGTAAAGCAGTGGGAGCAAGAGCAACTTTGGACTTCCTCCCTCCCTTTCTGCTTATTCCTTCCCAGCAGGCAGGTGAATGAACGGCTGCTGCTGGGTGAGGGAGGGATGGGAGACCGGGAAACACTGTCACAGAACATTAAAAATCAAGATCATGTGACCACAATAGCATCCTGTAGCACTGAAGCAGGAATATCTTTCACAAATTCTACAATCATCAATATTGGATTTTGGACATATTCTGAAAATTAGCCCGTTTGAGGTACCTTGGTTTAAACATTGTTGCTGTATTATGTATAGTACAGCTAAAGGTCATGACAATGAGAATTTTAGTGATATATAGATCGAAATAGAATGCTGTTGTGAAAGGGCAGATGTAAATTTTCTTAGAGCCCGGATGTCAAACTTGATCATGTCACGTGACGTGATGTATGTTTTTTGCCTTTGTGGAACCGGGGTAGGCATGGCCTGCATGTGACGCATTTTTTAAAAAAATCCCATTTATATCCCGCCCTCCTCTGAAGACTCAGGGCGGCTTACAATCTAAGAAGCACAAATCAATGTGCTTAGCAATAGCCTTCATTCTATGTATATGCCTGCTTATTAGGGCTTTCGCCCCCCCCAGCGGCATTTTTACAAAGTCAGCTTATTGCCCCCAACAATCTGGGTCCTCATTTTACCTACCTCGGAAGGATGGAAGGCTGAGTCAACCTTGAGCCTGGTAGGATGCGAACCTGCACTAATTGTAGGCAGCTGTGTTACTTAAGGAGGCATTTGGCCCACGGGCCACCAGTTTGACACCCCTGACTTAGAAAGTTGTTTTTCATAAATGTCCTTCAAATAATTATCTCTGAGGTGAGGTGAACCTTTAAACTCACATTTTCTCTGGCTAGCTGGTGCTTCTAGCCAGGTGCTAATTACAAACTACTTAGAAATATCTTCTTTAAGTAATGTTAAACAAGGACTACCTGTGTGATATTCATCCTGAAATAATGATCTCTAATATCTCATCATCTACACCACCATGTAGTTCTGAAGATGAAGTGGATGTGCTCTTACATGGCACCCCAGACCAGAAGCGTAAACTGATACGGGAGTGTCTCACAGGAGAAAGTGAATCTTCTAGTGACGATGAATTCCAAAAGGAAATGGAAGCTGAACTGAGCTGCACCATGAAAAATATGGAAGGCCAGTGGAAGTCACAACTTCCAGGTAAACATTTTTCCAGAATTTAATAATATGAATTGGCTTTCCAGGTCTTTTTAACACTGAATAGTTTGGGGAAGATCAGCTCATTTCAACTAATTTCGCCTATTTACTGCAACCATGAGGGGATACTCAACTCTAAGTATTGAGCATATGAAGAGACTGGATAATGGAACTGTAGTTCTGAGACCTGTTGTGCTGCAAAAATAACAATCAAAATAAATCACAAGTGCTCATTTTTTTTAATTCCATGCAATTACAAAATTTAAACAGGGCCACAGGACTCAAGACTATATTTTCAATATCCGGTCTCTTCACATTTTCCATCAATAAATGTATAGAATGCTTGTTAATAAAATTGCTAATATATGTTTCTATTTTACTAATATTTTTTAATAATACTGTTAAATTTAAATGTTTAAACAACAGAAATCCCATTTAGGCAGCTGTACTTTGAAGATCGAAAGTTCATTTGCTGTGAAGGAGAGTGATGTTTCTGTGTCAAGGCACTCGAAACATATGAAGCAGATTTGTGCCTACTTAAGATTTTAAATCCAGAAAATAAAGGATTTCTCATATTCATTGAGGAATCAGTTTAATTTGTGCAATTGTAGAATCATGGTAATGAGAGGCCAGGATATTGACACTGAATCAAATAGTTGCTTTTTTATGCAATTAACTGACAATGCAATCCTATGCTGGGATTTGCTTATGAGTGCATTTTGTATAGGATTGCACTCTAGGTAGTTTGAAGAAGCATATTCTTGCAACAGAATCACTCACAGCATTGTTGGCAGGGTGATCATCTCTGGTGTTTTTTGAGAGATGTTGGAATAAAGATTAATACATCATTTGCTAAGATACTGCTTAAAAAGGAACTATTATTAACATCTGGGAATGGCTATCTGACTGCATGGGTTTAAAGGAGAATTAGAACAATTTATGAAGAAGAAGACCATCTATATTTGTAGGGCTGTACTGGTTATACATTACCTCCTGGATTTGATCTTGGTACCAGTTGCTGAGACATTTTGACCCAATTTTTTGCTTATAGGTTCCTGTAGGTTTTTGGTTGATTACTGTGAAAGCAGAATGATAATTGGTCTGAGTACAGTTGATTTTACAACGCGTAAAGAATATAAACACCAAAGCAATTAACAGTTGCATGGAATTTCAATGTATAACTAGAAGGATATATACATATTTGCTTCTGTATAATGATCTCATAATTGTATGTTTTTTATGACAGGTGATGCTTCTGTTGCTGGGCAGTCTGAAACTGTTTCCACTTCTAAGTATTATGATGATATTTATTTTGATTCCGATTCAGACGATGAAGATGTAGTAGGTAAATAACCAATAGTTTTATAGCCTGTGTAAAAACATAAACAGTAAAATTCCTTTGTCTTCCAAATACAAAATAAGCTCTAAAAATCTGAAAGTGCTAGTTTTATTTTGTTTGTTAATTTAAAAAATGGAAATGAAATGAACACATATACATCTCCATGCAAATTTAGTATACAATTCTATGGATGCCATCATGGATGCCTCTTATTTATTAAATTTATACATTGCCCATCTCACTATCCAAAATAAAACAATGAAGACAGGTGACTTTTTTGTGTGAGTAGAGCTACTAATGTGTTTATCTTTCCTTAAGGATTACAGTATTCTTTTTAGTCTATGAATTTGATCTGCACAAAAGTTGAATGTGTATTTCCCCCTTTCCCCTCTAATACACACCAGCCATTGGAAGATGGCATTGATTTTTAGCCTGTGAAAGTTGATTATAATTTTGTCTGTTTTTGACAACAGTAAATTAATACTGTGAATATATATTATTTATTTTATTTAGTAAACACATTCAAATGTCTTCCTATCTTAACCAATATATTCTGGATGATGAAGACAAACATATTGCAAGCCATCGCTTTGGATGGTGAGATGGGTGGCATATAAATATGATAAATAAATAAAAACACAATGAACAGACACAATGAACAGATACGGCTTTCGATACCATCGACCATGGTATCTTGCTGCGGCGTCTCAGGGGATTGGGAGTGGGAGGCACAGTTCTTCAGTGGTTCTCCTCCTATCTCCTGGGACGCTCGGAGTCGGTGTTGGCAGGGGGGCAGAGATCGGCCCCTAGGTCTCTCGTTTGTGGAGTTCCTCAGGGGTCGGTTCTCTCGCCTCTCCTGTTCAACATCTATATGAAACCGCTGGGTGAGATCATTCGTGGTTTTGGAGTTGGGTATCATCAGTATGCCGATGATACCCAACTTTTCTTTTCGACCCCAAACCACCCCAGTGATGCCCTCGCCGTGATGTCCCGTTGCCTGGAGGCGGTTCGGGTCTGGATGGGGAGGAACAGACTTCAGCTCAACCCTGACAAGACTGAGTGGCTGTGCATTCCGGCATCCCGGGACATTCCAAATGTTCCATCTCTTTTTATGGGGGGTGAGCTCTTACCCCCCGTGGATAGGGCTCGCAACTTGGGAGTCCTTCTAGATTCACGGCTTACTTTGGAAGAGCATATAGTGGCCGTGACTAGGGGGGCTTTCGCCCAGGTTCGCCTGGTGCGCCAGTTGCGGCCCTATCTGAACCGGGATGCCCTGTGTACAGTCACTCATGCGCTCGTGACCTCTCGCCTTGACTACTGTAATGCTCTCTACATGGGGCTTCCCTTGAAGACCACTCGGAGGCTCCAACTGGTACAGAATGCGGCCGCGAGAGTTGTCTTGGGAGTTTCCCGGTACTCCCATGTTACACCTTTGCTCCGCGAGCTGCATTGGTTACCAGTTGTCTTTCGGGTGAGGTTCAAGGTGTTGGTCACGATCTTTAAGGCCCTACATGGCATGGGTCCGGGTTACCTCAGGGACCACCTGCTGCCGGCATCGACTCCCCTCCGCCCTGTGCGTTCCCACAGAGAGGGCCTCCTCAGGGTGCCGCCAGTCAGGGAATGTCGACTGGTGGCCCCCAGGGGGAGGGCCTTCTCTGTGGGGGCTCCGGCTTTATGGAATCAATTGCCGGTGGAGCTCCGGATGGCACCAGACCTTCGAACTTTCCGTCGGGGCCTGAAGACCCATCTGTTCGAATTAGCTGGTCTGGCCTGATGGGGGATTATGGGCTTTTAATTGTTTTTAATCTGTACTTCTGTTTTAATTGGGCATGGATTTAATTCTTTTTAATTTTTGTATAGTGTTTCTTATGTATGCCCTGTGAACCGCCCTGAGTCCCACCAAGGAGAAGGGCGGTATATAAATCAAATAAACTATAAACTATAAACTAAACTATAAACAAGAAAATTGAAATTTTAATTCAAATCACTCGTAAGCATTTCTCTAACAATATAAAACAAAGCACACATGTACCAAACCCATAACCACTTGAGATGCTACATTTGTAATTGTAGCTTCCAAGTAGTCTTCAAGGACAGCCCTATCTAGAATGCATTGTACTAATCCATACATTGGGTACCCAGGCATAAGTATATCAGTCCAGAAAATGGTATATCAAATTAATCTGTGCAAAGGTCCTACAGGGCATAGCTGTCATCTAGTCAAGCAGGAACTGTGAATTCAGGAGGACTCCCAAATTGTACATCAGCTGTGAACAGAGTGTGCAACTCCATTAAGAATCTGTGATGGAAAATCACCAGCTATGTAGCCATCACCAATTAATATTGACAGACAGAGTTTGTTTCTCCCCAACCACATCCAAAAAGCTTCAATCAATGAGATACGACCTTGACATCATAACTTGTTCAGTCAGGTATTGAAATATATAGCTGAGTCTCATTAAAATATTAATGGTGCCTGACCCCTTGATGAATGACTTTGTTCAACCATTGAATAGGGTGGCAACAGCATCAAACCATATAGTACTCTACAATCAAGGGCTTTTGATTCTTTAAAATGAAGTCAGCTATATATTTTTAAAATGCATAATTGACAAAATGCTCAATAATAATCTAAGGACAATTTGAGATTCTTTTAAATTGCGGAAGAAACAATGTACTTTATGTCAATATTATTCTGCTTTTTTCACTGAAGTTATCTAATAATACAAGGAAACTATTAGAACTAGGTGCTGTGTTTGACCTGAAGTGTAAATTTAAAACTTTGCTATCTCCTTTTGTACATGAAGTGGGAAAGTATGAGCCTGAGATTTGTGGCAGCTGTTTGTGGTTACATTTCAGTGCTTACCTGATGGCTGTCACCAGTAAAGAACTGTATAATGAGGATCTTCCTTTTCTGTGCCTACCACAGAATGGATTGCTAGAGAAATATGGTTGCTCTTTCTTGACTAATATAGTAAAGTATGTACTTGAAATACACTGTATAAACTTTAACCAAAAAAAATAAATTCTCATGAGTTATACGAGGTAAAATTATTTTGGAAAAAATCATGGAGTGGCAGGTGGCCATGTTCATTCTTTGGCAATATATACCTATATTAGGTCTGGCAGGAGAGATCCCCATCCACAAGGGAGCTTTATCTGGCAGGACCCAAGGAAAGAGCCTTTCCTGTTGTGGCATCCAAGCTCTGGAATATTAATCCCTTGAAGATCAGACTCATACAAACCCTGTTGGCTTTTCACAAAACTTGGAATACCTGTTTTTTTTTCCCTGGTGTATTTTTTTCCACTTAATTTTTAAGCACTTGTTATATTCTTTTTTATAATGTATACCTCTTTGTTCCTTTTTTGTTATTTTAAAAGCAATAACAATATATAATTAAAAAAAGGTCTGGTTTTCCCATTGAGCCTCATACCTTGGGTGATGCCGTTTCTTGTCCATACTCTATTGAGAGTGGATGTTTGTTATACGTTATTTCTGGCTGCTGTTTTATTTATTTGTAGTTTTAGCTTATTATTTTTACGGTGTTTTTAATTGTTAGCTGCCCAGAATCATCCAATTTAAATGAACAGCAATATAAAAAAACAAATAAGCTTCTGCATTATCAGTCTTTGGAAAATAAAGTGATGGCCTGTTGTTGTTATGTTAGGTTTGTTGGCGTCTCAAGCTGCCAGATCATTGAGGTCTTTCCTCTAATCTGTCAGGTTATTTTATTAAGTACTTTAGATCGCTACCAGAGAACCCATTCATAGGAAGCGTATATCAATTTTTATAGGCTAATAATTGTTAATTTATTTAGATGGCAAGGCTTGTCTTAAAACATATTCAAGTCAGACTGAATCACTATCCACTGATTAATCATTTTCTAGTCAGATAGTAAGAAAACGGGAACAAGCATTCACCTAGCTTATGGCTTGTGCTTGAGGAAAATCTATAGGGTCCTTTTAGTTACGCTAAACCATGATTTGTTTTAACTGAGGCGGACGTGCAGAAATAACCTAAGTTAGTATTAAAGATAAGCAATATTATGGCATGTTTGTTTAATTCTTGGATTTTTTTCCTCAAATGAACAATATCAGGAAACCTCAAATCTTGTAACCGTTTGCTCAACATGCTAAAACACAATTATAGTGAGGATGCCAACCACATACCATAATCTTGTTTTGGTCTATGGTCTATTTGCAGATACCATGCAGTTGCATTGTAGTTTATTGAAATATGTAAATACAGTCATTGTTCTAAATTACAATATGGTGCTGTGCTTTGTGAAAACAATGGCAAATTAACCTTGTTGTTTAGGCTGTGCTAATTTTAAGAGGCTTTTCCATTCTGTTGCACTCTATATATGTGACTATGATATATGGAGATATCAAACTGGGTAAGACCAAATTTAAACTATCACTTTTAGGAGATACCTGTTTGGAATATTTTTCGTACATACCCATCCAGGGGCTGTTAATTCAACAGGAGCTTTGATTTTTGAGTTTATACATTTTGGGGCTATAACCTGACTACAAATATAATCTGTCTCAAACATGGCAGGTTCTGCAGAAACCAGAAAAAAGAGAAAACATCACGAACGGCGAATTCCAACTAATGATGAGTTATTTTATGATCCAGAAGAAGACAATAGAGATCAGGAATGGGTAGATACGATAAGGAGGAGGTAAGTGAAATGATAATTTTGAATGAAACTTTACTCTGATTAAAACTAGCTTATATTAAGAACTCAGAGGTTTAAAGTTCTGAACTCAACTAGATTATGCATTTAAATTTAGACACCACCTAAACTTTCCAGAATATGGTGGAATATAAATTGATACAGTAAATATATAAATTGCATCTTCACCACAGTTTTTGCCGGCTCCGAAGATGGCGGACGCGCTGGGGAGAGCTCCGTAGCCCCCAACAGTAAGGCGTCCCCCCAGGAGCCCCCCAGGGCCGTCAATGGACCCCTGGGGTGGGGCAAGAATTTCGGGCAAATGAACTGGGTAATTATGCCGCCCGCTGCCTCCCGAAACAACTGCAGGGGCGCCAGGACATCCCTGCCCCACCGCCTGGGCCGCTGGCGACCGTTATAAACGGAGCCAGCACCCTCCGCCCTGCCTCTGCCGCTTGTCAACTGCCGAGCAAGGGCGGCGCCTCCGCCGATCAGCTGTGCGGCGGAGGCCCCGGCGGAAAGGATGGCAGCGGCTGCGGCGACGATTTTCAAGCCCCCAGGCTGGTCGTTGATCCAGGGAGCCTGGCAACGGCGATGGCGGTGGCGGCGGGGCGTCTCCAGGCCCCCCCCTGGCCATCCAGGAGGGGCCGGAGGCTCTGCTCTGCCCCGGCCCCCCCACCGGCTCCCGGGTGACGGCGGCGTCTCCAGGTTATCAGCGGAGACGCCGCGGACCAGCTGGACCAGCTGGGTGGCGGAGGCGGAGGCATCGGCGGCGCCGGAGGTGAGAGACCCGCCCCTGGACCACGACAGCCGTCGCAGCCATCCAGGAGGGGCCGGAGGCTCTGCTCTGCCCCGGCCCCCTGACCGGCTCCCGGGGACGGCGGCGTCTCCGGACTATCGACGGAGACGCCACGGACCAGCTGGACCAGCTGGGTGGCGGAAGCGGCGGCATCGGCGTCGAGAGGCCCACCCCTGGACCACGACAGCCCTGGACCACGGCAGCCCTCGCAGCCATACAGGAGGGGCCGAAGGCTCTGCTCTGCCCCTGACCGGCTCCCGGGTGGCGGCGGCATCTTCGGCGGTGAGAGCCCAGCGAGCCCTGGTCTGCGGTCTCCTCCGATGCCGATCACCGGGCAAGGACGGCGTCTCCGCAGATCAGCTGTGCGGCGGAGGCGCCGGCAACGAAACCAACAGCAGCAGCAACGGGCAGCGGCGGCGTCTCCGAGGATCAGAGAAGGCGCCGCGGATCAGCTGGGCGGTGGAAGAGGCGGCAGCGAAGACGACCGCGGCCGGGACTGCTTCTCCAGGCCTAGTCGTTCGCCACCCAGGGGCCTTGACAGCGGCGGTAGCACTGACGGCGTGGCATCTTCGACCCGCCCCCTGTACCGCTACGGCCGTTGCAACAATCCTCAAGGAGACGCCGCAGACCAGCTTTACAACGGTAGCGGCAACAACGAAGACATGGGCGGTGAGGCAGCTGCTCTGGGCCCTGGTCGACCGTCCTCCGAGGGGCCTTGACAGAGGCCCTGACAGAGACGCTAGTAACAGCGGTGCGGCGTCTCGACCACCGTGGGCTGCCCCTGGACGGCGGTGCCTCCGAAAGATTCACACCAAAGGAGACGCTGGACAATGGAGGCGACGGCCCGAGCCACCTCCTCGAGACACCTTGATCGGAGACGGCAACACCAGGGGCATGACACCAGGGACTCCCGTACCTCTGGGAGGCCACGCTCTGGATGGTCCTCAACCAATAGGGGCCATGGAACTGTGGCCGGGAACAACGCCCAGAGGATCAGGGAGGGAACTGTTTGGGGCGGCTGAACCACCGGAGCTGACGCCAATTAATGGATCCCTCCATCCTGCCTTCTGCCCACTCTCACCCATCTTTGCCCATTCTCTCCCCACAGGACATAACGGGCCTGGGTGCTAGCCACAGTGGCAGAGTGGCTGGGCCTTACACCTGCTACCCCATAGAGGTGAGAGCTCTATGGGGTATGCCTCACCCAGAGTACGTTCTGGACCACCTCCGGAAGCAGAGACACAACCCATCGTGAGAGGATGAGGAGTGGCCTGCTTCTGGGGGTTCGCCCGGCCAAGTGGCAGTGGCAGGGCGACGATCCAGATACACACCTACCCGACTCGACCCTCCTGCAAATGCACCATCCAGGGGACAGCCTTCCCAGAACCACCTGTGACTATGCTTGTTCAATACTCTAGCATAGCACTGCACGCCCTCAGGGGTTCCCCACTCTCGTGGGTGCGACCCGCCTGCATCACACCCAATCTTGATGACGGGCTCAACCACTGGGCCTCTGAGAGATGGCCGGGCAGGGTCAGGGGCCTCCAGCATAAGCCCAACAAGAAGCCCCTGATTAAGTTTTTAGTTAAGTTTTTTGTGGGGTTAGGGAGGGGGGAAGGAGGAGACTATGGTTGCGCGGGAAAGGCACGCCTTCCAGCCACCATAACGCATGCCAGGCCCACGGCCGTCCGCGACGGCGTACAACGAGGACCAGTCGCCGATAACACCCAGTGGCGCCCCATCCCTAGGATGGTGGGGAATGGCAGAAGGTGCACAGACAGAGGGCCGTATCGTCACCGGGAGTGTCATCTCCGCCCTGTACAGGCGGTGAGACGCTCCGACCCTCTGTTCTCCCCCGGAGGACCCGGGAGCAAAGGTGCGCACCCTCCCATGCTAAGGCTGGTCTACCTGAATGCAAGGTCCGCAGCTAACAAAGCTCACCTCATTCGTGACCTAGTGGAGAGTGAGCATGCGGACCTGACCTGCATCACGGAAACCTGGCTGGGCCCAGAGGGGGGTGTTCCTCTGGTTGACCTCTGCCCGCCAGGTTTCCAGGTACTGCACCAGCCCCGGGCTCATGGGAGGGGCGGGGGAGTGGCAGTTATCATCAGGGAATCCCTTAGCCCGCGAGAGACCACCGTCCCTCAGATGGTCGGGTGTGAGTCTCTCCTACTGAGATTCGGCCCAGGGGCGCAGTTGGGTCTGCTGCTGGCGTACCTACCACCTAATCGTGCAGCGGCGGCCCTACCCGAGCTACTCGATGTCCTCTCAGGGTTGGTGGTTGAATTCCCAAGACTCATGGTCTTGGGCGACTTTAATCTACCGTCCCTGGGAGGATCGTCCGAACTGGCTCGGGAGTTCATGGCTTCCATGACGGCCATGGACCTGTTGCAAATAATTTCTGGGCCGACTCATGAGAGAGGCCACAACCCAGACTTGGTGTTCTTGTCTGGACGGTGGCGCGATGATGTCGGTGGGGGTGCCACAACTATTACGCCCCTGTCATGGACCGATCACCACCTCCTGCGGCTAGACTTCCCCCTTGCCACTCCCCACCGTGGGTGCACGGTGCCAGTCAGATGGTACCGCCCTAGGCGCCTAATGGACCCTGATAAGTTCCAGGCAGCGCTTAGGGACTCGCATGCACCCCCTGCTCACAACTCGGTGGAAGCCTTAGTGGAAGCCTGGGAAAAGGCAGCCACGGAGGCTCTGGACCGAGTTGTACCCTTGCGGCCTCTGACCCGACGCAGATCCCAGCGAGCCCCATGGTTCACCGAGGAGCTCCGGGAGATGAAGCGTCGGAGACGGGGCCTAGAGAGCCGTTGGAGGTCCAGTCGATCCGAATCCGACCGATTGCGACTAAGAACCCTCACCAGGTCTTATCTCGCTGCGATAAGGGTGGCAAAATCCAACTACTTTTCCACCCTCATCGCGTCCGCAGATAATCGCCCGGCTGCCTTGTTCAGGGTGACTCGCTCCCTATTAAACCAAGAGGTGAGGGAGGAACCCTTGCAGGGTCGAGCCGAGGAATTTGGTCAATATCTGCTGGATAAAATCGCTCGGATCCGAACTGGTCTGGACTCCAACTGGGCTGAGATGGAAGAACAAGACTTGGACAGTCTTGTCGACGTCATCTGGGAAGAATTTGATCCTGTAACTCCTAAGGAAGTGGACAGGATTATGAGAAGGTTGAGCTCCTCCACATGCTTACTGGACCCGTGCCCTTCCTGGCTGGCCTATGCAGCTCGAGAGGCGACACGAGGCTGATTCCTAGCGGTCATCTCTGCTTCTCTGAGTGAGGGTCACTTCCCCACCGCCTTGAAGGAGGCGGTGGTGAGACCTCTCCTCAAGAAGCCCACCTTGGACCCATCCTCTTTGAATAACTTTCGTCCAGTCTCCAATCTTCGCTTCCTTGCGAAGGTTGTTGAGAGCGTGGTGGCGCACCAACTTCCTCAGATCCTGGATGAAGCGGTTTATCTAGACCCGTACCAATCGGGTTTCAGGCCGGGCTACAGCACGGAGACGGCATTGGTCGCTCTGATGAATGATCTCTGGAGAGCCCGGGACAGGGGCCATTCCTCTGTCCTAGTCTTATTAGACCTCTCAGCGGCTTTCGATACCATCGACCATGGTATCTTGCTGCGACGCCTCAGGGGACTGGGAGTGGGAGGCACGGTTCTGCGTTGGTTCTCCTCCTTTCTCCAGGGTCGCTCGCAGTCGGTGCTGACAGGGGGACAGAGGTCGACCCCGAGGCCTCTCGCTTGCGGAGTCCCTCAGGGGTCGGTCCTCTCGCCTCTCCTGTTCAACATCTACATGAAACCGCTGGGTGAGATCATTCGCAGTTTTGGAGTAGGGTACCATCAGTATGCTGATGACACCCAGCTTTTTATCTCAACTCCTAACAATATCAGTGATGCCCTAGACGTGATGTCCCGCTGCCTGAAAGCGGTCCGGGAATGGATGGGGAGAAACAGGCTTCAACTGAACCCGGACAAGACTGAATGGCTGTACGTACCGGCAAGCCAGGAGATTCAGAACGTCCCACTGCTTAACATTGGGGACAAGTTACTTCCCCCTGTTGATAGGGCCCGCAACCTGGGTGTCCTCCTAGACTCGCAGCTCTCCCTGGAAGACCACATTGGAGCTGTGACCAAGGGGGCCTTCTCCCGGGTTCGGCTAGTTCGCCAACTACGGCCTTATCTGGACCTGGATTCCTTACGTACAGTCACCCATGCCCTTGTGACATCTCGCCTAGACTATTGTAACGCTCTCTACATGGGGCTGCCCTTGAGATCCACTCGGAAGCTTCAACTGGTGCAAAGTGCGGCGGCACGGACACTCTTGGGAGCCTCCCGATACTCCCATATCACACCTCTCCTCCATGCGCTGCACTGGCTTCCGGTTGCCTTCCGTGTGAAGTTCAAGGTGCTAACAATGACATTCAAAGCCCTACATGGCATGGGTCCGGACTACCTACGGGAGCACCTTCTGCCGATGTCAGCACCCCACCGTCCTGTGCGCTCCCACAGAGAGGGCCTCCTCAGGGTGCCACCGCTCAAGGAATGTCGGCTAATGGCCCCCAGGGGGAGAGCATTCTCAGTGGGTGCGCCAGCCCTCTGGAACACCTTACCAACCGAAATCCGGATGGCCCCTGACCTCCGTACCTTCCGTCGCGACTTAAAAACTTTCCTATTCCAGCAGGCTGGCCTGGCATGATAACGTTAATTGGGGTTCCAGTTTGTGTTATTAGTGTTTCTTATTATTTTATTGTTCGGTCTGTATACCTTCCTTCCTCTGTACACCGCCCCGAGTCCCTCGGGAGAAGGGCGGTTTATAAAAACTAATAAATAAATAAATAAATAAATAAATAAATAAATCTTATTGCCTTAACATCACCTTTTTTTCTGAATCCCCAAGATGGAGATTAACAATATAACAACAATATAACATTATAACAGGGCTGGAAGGGACCTTGGAGGTCTTCTAGTCCAACCCCCTGCTCAGGCAGGAAACCCTATGCCATTTCAGACAATTGGTTGTCTGCTGTAATCAGGTTACATTAATTATTCTAGGACTATATCATAGAATCTTTTATTCCTGTCTGTATTGTATGTCACTGCAAATTTTATTACCTACCTTTTTTTCTTAGTGTGAAGTTTTAGTTTTACTTAAGGGTGATTAGATTTGATTGTGTGCCATCAAGTCATTTTAAGTTCCTAATGACCATATAGATATTCTTCATGGCAGTCTATCTCTAACCTATTCTTTCAAGTCTCTCCATGGTGGACTCACCATTGTAACCAAATCCACCTACCTGCTGCTGGCAGATTTAGGGTTTGGGGTGTTTTTTGGAATAAATTATGATAAGAGTTCCAGGATCCAATGTGAGTCAGTCACCGGGACCAGGGTTTTTGACTTCTGAGCTTTTCGACTTGTGTTGGAGCCCATCTTCATCTTCTCTCTCCCAGAGTGTGTGCTGTTCTGTGTGTGTTATTTATAGTGCCTGTTGTAAGTGGCTTTTTAAATGTTGATTGGGGTGTGTTGTTGGATGGCTTTTAAGTTATTAGCTATCGTTTGCTTTTGCTGCCCAGCCCTCGCCTTTTAATTGGAAAATCAGCACTCCTGTTTACAGGGCGAGTCTGAAAGCTTGGAAGACAAAAATCTCTGGTCCCAGTGACCAACCCAGATTGGATCCTGCAACATTATCCCGGGACACGTATTTACATATTTCTGATTTTCTGCCATTGTTGTAATTTTCTTATTTAGTTATTGGTACATCAAATGAGTCTTGGTGTCTGGTAACTCCTTCCTGCACATTCAGTTAGGGAAAGCTATGGCAGTTGGAATCAAATTTTAAGCTATTTTAAGGCAGGAAGATATTTCATTTGGATTGCTGGATTTTCTAGTAATTATACAAATGTACCTATGATAAAATTGCATTGAGATACATGCGCTAGAGAGATTATAAAGAATCAGAACTTAGATCTGACTTACATACCTGCAGTTAAATAATTATTGGGTTTTTGGGGGGGAGGGGGTTATATAAACACCAACTTTTCCTTTGCCCATTCAATAATTATATAAGAGATCTCTAGTTCTGCCAGCATTGGCCTGATGACATTAGTACCTTCTTCAGGGTGTCATCTGTGTTTCTGCAGTGATGTGGGATTGTCCTGTTGGGTTTTTCATGTCAGTTTGTTCCTGCTTGCATTAAATATGAATAATATGGGTAATCAGGAGGGAAATAAGAATTTGTGTAAAACCTGTATCAAAAGGGTGGTAGTGGGTGAAGCCATTTCATTTTGGTGTGACATTTATGTAGTTAGGACATTGAACATCATCATTTCTTGGTTTTTGGTATGCATCATATCAACAAAGATTGCTACACTAATAGTGATGTTTCTTTACTTTTGTGCTCTCTCGCTGAAGTTATCATAATATAAGAAATGTTCGGTCACAACAAGAAAAACCTCCTGCCATTCCCAACAGTGATGCTATTTTGAATTGTCCTGCTTGTATGACAACATTATGCCTTGATTGTCAAAGGTAATGATTTGAACCCTGTATAATATAAGATAATATTTATTTATGTGGTTAGTTTAATAGTTTAATTTTCAATTCAGTTTCTGGAGATATGTACCTTGCGTGTCCTAAAAAAAAGGACTTAGTACAGATAGCCCTCGATTTACAACAACTGAGCTCCAAATTTCCACTGCTAAGACAGTTAAGTGAGTTGTGTCCCATTTTACAACCTTTTTTGCTACAGTTAAGTGAATCACTGCAATTGTTAAGCTTCTCCTATTGACTTTGCTTGTTGAAAGTCAACTGGGAAGGATACAAATGGTGATCACATGATCTCGGGACAGTGCAACTGTCATAAATATGTGCCAGTTACTAAGCACCCATATTTTTATCACGTGAGCATCGGGATGCTGCAAAGGGTTGTAAGTGTGAAATCTGATCATTAGTGATTTTTTCCAGTGCCATTGTAACTTTGAACAGTTACTAAGTCAATGGTTGTAAGGCAAGGACTACCCGTACATAATTTTTCATCATTAGCTTGTCAGTAGTGAAAACATGAATATAATAATTTCTTTACCAGTACATTTAGATGCATAAAGTTATTCATATCTGTTATGTGATGAAAGTTTCCATTCTTCATATGCAGCCTGCCCCGAGTCCGCTGTGACTGGGAGGAATAATTAGTTTCACTAATGAATATACTTCTGTCAGTTCACTGATGCAATTGAATTTGCCGTAAGAATACAATAGTTTGAGTAATAGCAGGCAATTATTATCTAAGGTGGATCACATCAATCTAGCAAGTCTCTCCCTGCCTTAAAGTTACAAATTAAAAACAAAGAAGACATACAGTGTAGAGAAGGGAGATTCATTATTTTTGAAGTTCAGAATAAAATGGTAACATGAGCTATACAGGTAATCCTTGAGTTATAGCTGTAATAGAGCCTGCAGATTACAGTTGCAAGTCATGATGATTGTTAAGTGAGGTGGCCATGTGTGGGTCAATAAGCAGAGCATGGGGTGCCTCAAATGCCATTTAATATTTAAAGGGTTATCAATTTTGAAATATTTAATCAGTCAAGGTCACTATATTTTTCCTTCTCCCCTGATGTTCTTTTTAGGCATGAATTATACAGAACTCAATACAGAGCAATGTTTGTGATGAACTGTACAGTTGTCAAAGATGAAATTTTGAAATATAAACATCCACTGAAAAAGAAGACAAAGAGAGGACACAAGAAAATTAAGCAGAGTAGCGAATCAACTACTGGCTCAGAAACCCAGGAAGAAGAGATATATCACCCAGTAAAATGTACCGAATGTTCAACAGAAGTGGCTGCATTAGATAAGGATGAAGTCTTTCATTTTTTCAATGTATTGGCAAGCCATTGCTAAGATGCACTACTTTACATCCTTCAAGATTATATTAAAATTTCAGTGAAAGATGATTTAATCTAAGATCCCTTTCGTATTTTTAAAAACTCTGCTTGACTAATCTGAAATGGAGATTATGGTATCTTGTGTTCTTCTCTGTAAAGATAAAACAAGAGAACTTTTAATTTATGTACATAAGTTGAACAGTTTTATTCTGTTAAGTAGAATCAAAATAGTTCTGAGTTAAACAGATATCAGTCAATTTTCATACTTTATTTAATGGCTGAATTATAAAAAATGGTATTTTCAACATTTAACAGTCCAAGATTAATTCTCTGTAATTATAAATAATCTAGTGTACTTTTTCCTGCCTATTATTTCATATAATTCCTGAATTATGTGCTGTCTGTATTAAAGTTGAACTATTATTAAAGGAGATGGAATGTTGAGGTAATCTGCCAATAATTTTCTCCATTACGTAACACTCGTAAACCTAAATTACATAGTCACTAACACAATATCTTCTGGAAAGTTCTCTGCACACTATGTTCTCACCTTTGATTTATGATTAGGTTGGCATAATTTTACAAACCTACCAATTAAAAAGATTAAAAATAGTACATCGTTCCAAGTCAATAAAAGTGTGGCTCCGAGCCCAGCCGGCAGCAGACTATTATTCAAATGATAAAAATTCGGAACGAACCTCCAAAATGAAAGCAATTTTAACCATTAGGAAGAGGCATAATGAGAAACGTAGAGACTTGCTGTAACACACCACAGTTTTGAAAGTTTTCTGCCACATCAAAAGGAAGAGAGATTTATAAGACTGTGAAGTAGCGCCTTTTTGCTTTAGGTACCATTTCACTTTGGGCATGGAGAAATAAATCGCCTTTCCTTTGCAACTGATGCACAGAAAATTGGGAGAAGAAGGAAGCCAAGCCTTCCTTTGATTAACATGTCGTTTGTTATGACTGACAGAAGGAATTTGTTCAGGATGTGTTCACATCTCTGGTGACAGTTCCGCATGGAAATATCTTTTCTGAGCGCTTCGGCGCCTGGAGGCGAACTCGTCTTCAGCGTCTGATTCCATCCCACTGGGGGACCCTGGAAACACCGCGAAACTTTTGTCTTTTCCTTTGAGAGTAAAAGCATCCAACAGGACTATGAACTGGAGCAGGGGTCTTCAAACTTGGCCCTTTTATGACTTGTGGACTTCAACTCCCAGAATTCCTCAGCCAGCTTTGCTGGCTGAGGAATTCTGGGAGTTGAAGTCCACAAGTCATAAAAGGGCCAAGTTTGAAGACCCCTGAACTGGAGCGTCTCCCTCTCAAGCTAGCGCTCCCGCTCTTTCCACGGTAGGCGCAGGCCTTCGGGATAACCCTCAGCGCCTCCTCGAGCACCGAAAGCAGGCTCAGGTTTCCCAGTCCCGGCTGAGAAAACGCGTCGCTTCCCCCCCCCGTTGCGAAACTTGGCGCAGAGACCCCCGTCTCTAGGCGCGGCTCGCCCGGGCAAAGAACAGGAATGGGCGGGCGGGAAGAGGCTCAGCCAATCCGCGAAGGAACTGGGCGTCAAAACGCCCTCCCTTCGTCCTCGGCTCAGCGGTGCGTTTAGCCGGCGCGCTCTTACGTCCCGAGGCGCTGCCGGGGAAATGGCGTTCAGCTCGGCCTGGAAGCGAATGTCGTGGCTTTATTACCAGTATCTGCTGGTGACGGCTCTTTACATGTTGGAGCCCTGGGAGCGGACGGTGTTCAGTATCCTTTACTCGCTGTTTTCGTCCGAGGCTGAGCGATTCCTGGCTCCGTCAGGGGAAGTTCAGGTTAAGCCGAATACAGGGTTACCGTGGCCGGTTTCGGACTCGGACGGGCGGATGGGATGGGTGGCAATTGGCGGCCTTGGAGCTTGCTTTAGTTGGGCAATCCTGGGCTGAAGCAAGAAAGCTGCTCTGGGGTATTATTTATTTATTTATTTATTTTAATCCCATTTATATCCCGCCCTTCTCCGAAGACTCAGGGTGGCTTACAATTTAAGCACAAACCAATGTGCTTAGCAATAGCCTAATAGCTTAGCAATATACGTGCGCCATTAGCTTGGAGGGGCTGCTGAGTGGAAGTTCGTCATAGAAGGCAGAAAACCACCGGCACGTAAATTAACTGCTTCCTTTACTGCTCTTTTCCCAACCTCTATTTACTCGTTTCTTTCTCTTTTTGTATGTATAATTTTATTAGTTTTTATGGGGTTGGGGGTAAGGTAGGGTCGGGATTAGAGTTGGGGTTTGGGGTTGGGTTTTTTCCAAATAACATTTTCAATATTTATCAAACAGCATAATGTCTGAGTGCATGTATTTTTTTTAATTCCATTTATATCCCGCCCTTCTCCGAAGACTCAGGGCGGCTTACAAGCTTAGCAGTAGCTATTTAACTAACAGTAAAGGTAAAAGGTTCCCCCGCACATGCGTGCTAGTCGTTTCCAACTCTAGGGGCCGGTGCTCATCCCTGTTTCAAAGCTGAAGAGCCAGCGCTTGTCTGAGGATGTCTCCGTGGTCATGTGGCTGGCATGACTAGATACCAAAGGCGCACGGAACATAGTGGTCCCTATTTTTCTACTTGCATTTTTACGTGCTTTTGAACTGCTAGGTTGGCAGAAGCTGGGACGAGTAACAGGCGCTCACTGCTACGCAGCACAAGGCATGCCAACCGATTTGCAGGTCATGCCCTCTCCAGATTTTTCATTTTTCTCCAAAAGCTTAGTGCTTGTTTCCTGTGGATCTTCCAGTATAAAAAACAGGTCATCTGCAAATGCTTGTAATTTATATTTTTCATCTTTTATCTCCAGTCCTTTAATTTCTATATCTTGTCTAATGTTTCTATTTAGTACTTCCAATGTTAATATGAATAGTAATGGAGATAGTGGACATCCTTGGGTTGTGCCCTTTTTAATATTGAAGTTTTCTGTAAGATCTCCATTTACAATTACTTTGTTTACAATAAATTGTTTTGATTACATTTATAAAGTTTAGTTGTTGTTTCTTTTCTTTGTTCTTTTTAGCGATGTAAGTTATAGCCAACCCTCTAAAATAGGCTTTAGCTGTATCCCACACATTTTGAAGTGAAGTTTCTTCTTTCTTGTTTATTTTAAAGAAAAAATATTTCCTTTGTCGCTAATTGTAAGAATTCTTTTTCTTTCAATATAGATTTATTCAGAGACCATCTAAGTTTTTTCTTAGTTCTTCTCCAAGTCATCTTTATTGGGTTATGATCTGCCCAAACATTTGTGTCTATCTCAACTTCTTGTATCAGCATTTTAAGTTCCAAAGATGTCCGTATCACATCAATTCTAGACCATGATTTATGTCTATTTGATTAAAATATATATTGTAATTTCTTTGTTGTTTTTCTCCATATATCTTGGATACAAAGTTCTGTCATTTTGTAGTCCAAAGTTCCATCTGTTATTGCATTAAAGTCTTCCATTATACAAATATTTTGATAGCTTAAATCTAGTATTTTTAATATAGTTTTTGAAAGTGTAAAACTATTTGAAAATTGTTCTTATCATTTGGTGCATGTATTGCTACCATCAGTATCTGTTTTTGATCCATCAAATCCGAAGCGGATTTGTATGCCCTTAGGGGGGTTCCTGCATTCATGGGCGCGACCTGTCGCCTGTTTCCATACTCCCCTTAATGACGAGCCCAAGCGTTGGGGCTCCGAGAGGTGGCTGGGCTTAGATAGGGACCTCGAGTTAAGACGTGCTAAGAGGCCCCTGATAAAATTTTTAGCCGGGGTCTGGGGAGGTGGCTGCTGGTTCTGGGAATGTGGGGGTGGGGCTTCAAATCCCCACGGTGATAGGGAATGGCAGCAGGTGTTTGCGCAGAGGGCCATACCAACATCTGGGATCGCGCCCCCGCTATCTCCGAGCGGTGGCGCGCTCCGACCCTCCGGTTAGCACCCTCTTACCCGGGGATGAGGGTGATCAGGCCCCTGAGCTCAGGTTGGTCTATTTTAATGCTAGATCCGTAGTTAACAAAGCTCCCCTCATCCATGATCTGATCGAGGAGGAATGTGCGGATCTAGCGTGCATCACGGAAACTTGGTTGGGCTCGGAGGGAGGGGTGCCTCTCACCGAGTTATGCCCGCTAGGTTTCCGGGTGCTGCACCAGCCACGGGCTCAGGGCAGGGGCGGTGGGGTGGCAGTGGTTATTCGGGAGACTTTGTGTCCCCGGGAGGCCACCATTGTCCAGATGGCCGGGAGTGAATCCCTCCTCTTGAGATGTGGCCCTCGGGTTCAGTTGGGCTTGTTGCTTACATACCTGGCGCCCAGCTGTGTGGCAACAGCCCTGCCTGAGCTGCTTGATACCCTCTCAGGGTTGGCGGTGGAGTTCCCCAGGCTTATAGTCTTGGGTGACTTCAACCTGCCGTCACTGGGAGGGTCGTCGGAGTTAGCTCGGGAGTTCATGGCCTCCATGACAGCCATGGGCCTGACCCAGGTTATTGAGGGCCCGACTCATGAGGGGGATCATACTCTCGACTTGGTGTTCCTGTCTGGACAGTGGTTGGATGATCTGGGAGGGGGTTCCCCGTCCATCACCCCTCTGTCATGGTCAGATCACCACCTCCTGAGGCTGGTTTTCCGTCATGCCACCCCCCGTCGCTGGGCGGCGGAACCGACCAGGTGGTTCCGCCCCAGGCGCCTAATGAACCCGGATCGGTTCCAGAGGGCGCTTGGGCCTATACCTATCACCCTTACCCACAGCCCAGTCGATGCGCTGGTGGAGGCCTGGGAAACGGCTGCCACCAGGGCACTTGACTGCGTTGTACCCATGCGACCTCTGACCCGGCGCAGATCCCGTTGGGCCCCATGGTTCTCTGTGGAGCTCCGGGAGATGAAGCGTCGGAGACGAGGTCTAGAGAGCGGTTGGAGGTCCAGCCGATCCGAATCCGACCGATTGCAGTTAAGAACCTTTATAAGGTCTTATCTTGCTGCGATAAGGACGGCGAAGTCTAACTACTTTGCCGCCCTTATCGCATCCGCAGATAATCGCCCGGCCGCCCTGTTTAGGGTGACTCGCTCCCTCCTTAACCAGGAGGTGAGAGAGGATCCCTTGCAGGGACGAGCCGAGGAGTTTAGTCATCATCTGGCGGACAAAATCGCTCGGATCCGGACCGGCCTGGACTCTGACTGGGCAGAGTCTGATGTGGAGAAATCAGGCGGTCTTGAGCACGTTATCTGGACTGAGTTCGACCCTGTTTCCCCTGATGATGTGGACAGGATCATGGGGAGACTGAGCACCACCACCTGTCTGTTGGATCCGTGCCCCTCCTGGCTAGCTTATGCGGCTCGGGAGGGAACACGAGGCTGGTTCCATGCAGTAATAACTGCTTCTTTGAAGGAGGGTGTCTTCCCTGCCGCCTTGAAGGAGGCGGTGGTGAGACCCCTTCTCAAGAAGCCTGCTTTGGACCCGGCTGCTTTAAACAACTATCGTCCAGTCTCCAACCTTCGCTTTCTGGCGAAGGTTGTTGAGAGTGTGGTGGCGCATCAGCTCCCTCTGTTCCTGGAGGAAACTGATTATCTGGACCCGCACCAATCGGGCTTCAGGCCCGGACACAGCACGGAGACGGCATTGGTCGCGCTGGTGAATGATCTCTGGAGGGCAAGGGACAGGGGTTGCTCCTCTGTCCTGGTCCTATTAGATCTCTCAGCGGCTTTCGATACCATCGACCATGGTATCCTGCTGCGGCGTCTCAGGGGGTTGGGAGTGGGAGGCACCGTTCTACGGTGGTTCTCCTACCTTCAGGGCCGCTCGCAGTCGGTGTTGACAGGAGGGCAGAGATCCGCCCCGAGGCCTCTCATTTGTGGAGTTCCTCAGGGGTCGGTTCTCTCGCCTCTCCTGTTCAACATCTATATGAAGCCGCTGGGCGAGATCATTCGTGGTTTCGGGGTGGGGTATCACCAGTACGCTGATGATACCCAACTTTTTCTTTCCACCCCGAACCAACCCAGTGATGCCCTCTCCGTGATGTCCCGGTGCCTGGAGGCGGTTCAGGTCTGGATGGGGAGAAACAGGCTTCGTCTCAATCCCGCCAAGACTGAGTGGCTGTGCATATCGGCATCTCGGGTTAACCAGGTTATTCCACCTCTAACGATGGGGGGGTGAGGTGTTACCCCCTGTTGATAGGGCTCGCAACTTGGGCGTCCTCCTGGATTCACGGCTCAATTTTGAAGATCACATAGGAGCCGTGACCAGGGGGGCTTTTGCACAGGTTCGCCTGGTGCGCCAGTTGCGTCCCTATCTGGACCGAGACGCCCTACGCACAGTTACTCATGCGCTTGTGACCTCCCGTTTGGACTACTGTAACGCTCTCTACATGGGGCTGCCCTTGAAGACCACTCGGAGGCTTCAACTGGTGCAGAATGCGGCCGCGCGAGTTGTAATGGGGGTTTCCCGATACTCCCATGTAACACCTCTACTCCGCGAGCTGCATTGGCTTCCGGTTGCCCTCCGGGTGAAATTCAAGGTGCTGGTTATTACCTATAAAGCCCTACATGGCCTGGGTCTGGGGTACTTGAGGGAACACCTGCTGCCGGCTTCAAACGCCCTTCGCCCAGTGCGCTCCCACAGGGAGGGTCTGCTCAGGGTTCCGCCGGTAAGAGATTGCCGGCGGGTGACACCCAGGGATAGGGCCTTCTCAGTGGGAACGCCTGCCCTCTGGAACCAGCTGCCGGTGGAGCTGAGGACTGCCCTCGACCTCCGATCATTCCGCCGGGGCCTGAAGACCTGGTTCTTTGAGCTCTCCGGCCCAGGCTGAGGAGAAAATTATTTTAATTGGGGTTTTTAATAGCACAGGGTTAATTTAATATTTTTTAACTTGGCTTTTAACTTTTGTATGTTTGATTTTTAACTCCCTGTAAACCGCCCTGAGTCCTCAGGGAAAGGGCGGTATATAAATGCAATAAAATAAAATAAATTATTTCCACTATTAATATTCTCCCCTCTTCATCCGCATAGATTTGTTTGGGATTCATTTTCTTTAACGAATAGAGCTAGTCCTCTTTTCTTTTGAAGTGCTAATGCAAAGTAGAGTTTACCAATTTTCGGTTGTTCTAACAACTTACAATGTTGTCTCTTAATGTGTGTTTCTTGAAGACAGATTATATCCATTTTTAATTTTTGTAAAAAAAAATTTCTGAAGGAGAGTTTAGTCCATCTATATTCATTGACAAAATCCCACTCTCCTCCATCTCTTTCAGTTATATCTAGGTCTTAAATCTTCTAGTCGATCTTACCTGTCTCTGATCTCTTGGTCTTGCTCCTTCTTCTGTATATGTGTTTTTAATTTCTTCCTCCTCTCTGTTTAACTGCTGCTTCTACTGCCATTTCTTCCTGTTTCTTTGTTTCTCTCTTTGTACCGGATTCAGGGTCACCTCTTTCCAGGAATGCTCTATGGTTATCAAAGAATTCCCTTGCTTTAAGTGGCGTACCCAGTCTGTATCTTTTCGTATCCCAGTAAATTAAAATCCCTTCTGGAATCAGCCACCTAAAATTCACTACTTTTTCAGTTCATTTCCTAGTTAAAAACTGGTATTCTCTTCGGGATTCTCTTATTCTCCTAGGGATTTGTTTGAGATGTACAATTTCTTTTTCTTTGTATTTCAAAGGTTCATCTCTTCTCAAAATCTCGTCTCTTGTAGACTTTTTAAGAAATCTGATATGTACTTCCCTGGGGACTTTATTTCTTCTAGCGTAATTTGAGTTGACTCGATAGATCTGGTCTAGTTCTCCTTCCATTGGCTGTTTTGTTTGTACTGTTTCTGTAACAGCGAAACTTACATTGCGGCTTTTGCTGAGCATCGTGTAAAGAGAAACATGTTTTACAGCTCCAGCATTTCTTCCCTAAGCTTTCAGAACAGATTTGGAGGGGGAGGCGGTGTGGATCCTTTCCAATTAGGTTAAGGAAAACTGTCCTATTGATAGAAAATTGGAATTTGGATTCCTCCCTCCTTAGTCTTGTTGGAATTACTTTGTTGGTCAGAACTGACAATTGTTCAGCTTGATTTGTCCAGTTGAGAAGCAATATCCACGCCCTCTTCAGACGCTCAGTGCAATGCAACCTTTCTCCATTCTTTACAAAAAGTTTCAAGGATTTCATAGAAGAAAAAAGACTTCTTCCCCTCTTACAGAAATCTTCCTGAAAGAGAAAAAGGGGAGGAATGGTTGAATTGCCCCTTCTGAAATTTGATACAGTATGTCCTAATTGCTGCTATTATTTAAATACACTCTATAATCGACACCAATGTATGCAGTCTCTGCATCCATGTATTCTTATTAGTTCATTGCTAGATTGCTGTTAGTGAAGAAATTATGCTGAGCCTGAATTAAGCAATGATCTGAGAAAATACATGTGCTGAGTTTGCTTCTGAGAGCTGGTTTTTACTCTCTTACAAATGTCTGATTATTAGTCACTTTTCCTTTCTGTCAAAGTTGAAAAAGCTCTTACCTGAAGATTTGCAGTCAGGAATTGAACAGTTATTTGTTGATTCAGACTAATCAAAGATTTTTTTTTGATAGTTGTATGGTTTCTGTACTAACAACTATTTAATGTCATAGGATTTTGATAAATAGGAATAACAGTGCATACTGAACATTTTACCATGTCACTTGGCAATCCATTTCTGTAGCCTTTTACGCTTTCCTTTACTTTCAATCAGATTCCATGTTGGTGTCTATTATTGGAATGGCACTTTACACTGGCTATGTTTTCATGCCTCAACATATAATGGCCATCTTGCATTATTTTGAAATTATGCAGTGAAGAATCTCAGAAGGAAGCCAGTTAAAAGTGAAGATCAGACTGTTAAGAAAACTGATTATTTACAACTTAAGGAATCCTACAGATGGTAAAATGAGCACCAGTTGATGATTGTGGCAGCCACTGGGGTCACATGGAGATGCAAATGCATTTTATTTATGTATAAGATTCCCTTGTATATTTTTGTCTATTAATACTGTGATTGTATCTTTGATATCAGTATTTTCTTAACTTTGTGACTGTCTTTAGTATTATACTGTAAAAGCTTTTACTAATGTAACTTTGGGTACATTTTGCCTTCTATTTTTTAATCAAAAATTACCTTATTAAGTAGAGCTTGAAGCTTTTGCTATTGTATACCTATGTCCATCTGGGTATATTTCTAGTAGAACATTTTGTAAGAAAGTGTTTAGATTCATGTATAAATGTGGATATACTCATAAAACTTTCTTAGAAAACTTACTCAGGTGCTTGAGTTGCTATTTGAATTGTTTAAAACTGGTGTAGCTCTGTTTTGCTTTAACAATAAATGGAAAGCTTTTTCTTTGTACTTGGAAAAAAAACTTACTATTGTATATATACATGAGCTATAAGAAAGTACTGGATTCATTCCTTATCTGCATGTCATTTGGAATTTCGTGATAGCACTTTAATGCTGCTAGTATAACTTAGAAAACCAGTATAGCTAAAAACTAGTATAACTAAAATATATGTGTTTATTTCTCAAGAAACATTTTAATATTGACTTCAGTTTAAAAGATTATGAGTATGGGTGTTGACTATAGTATAATCATGTCTGTATTCTGAACCCACTGTTGACAGTTTTCCAGCTTTTGTGAATATTTAAACCACATTACCAAAATATGAAGTTTGGAATGAACTTGATTTAAAATATGCAGCAGTAAGGAGTTGCCTACTAGAGTGAAAGTTCTATTTTATAGCATTTTTCAGATTTGTATTTTGGACTGAAAGATGGAAATATTTAAGATGGTTTGTGTTATTTTCCAGAGTTAAAGAATATGAAAACAGTATTGTTACCTAATGTGTGTCCTTAATTTTAGAACACACAGGTTAACCTTTTTTTTAGAAACAGGACAATGCTATTAAAGAAAAAAATGGAGAGATCAGATACCATAAACTGGCAGCTGAAAGAACCAATTTTGAATTGGGATGTTCAGATCTCAACTTTGAACTTTAGACCAGTTCTTTCCTTTACATTTCTCTCCCCAGTTTCTTATATTCATATTGGTTATATTGATTTGGCAGGATTTTCAGAAAAAGTATTTAGATGGTTTAAGTATAATGAACACTCAACATCAGAGGTCCTCAAGGTTTTGAGAGAGCATTGAATGGCATTTTCACAAAGTCACTGCTGATCCATTCCCGCTTTCTGTATGATGCTTCATTTTTAAACACGTTTAATTTTCTGTCTTTGAATAAATGGGCACATTTGCAAACAGCATTTAATTGTGGACAGCTACAAATTCATTTCCTAAGAAATCTTACAGTGCTAAAAGACATTATTGGAATAAATTTGGAAGTCTGAACAAGGACACAACAGGAAATGTCCGGGCACATTAACCGCCTAAATGCCATACTGGAAATCCTAGTGCTATGGAAATTATATAATCTCATTAAAATACCTACTTAAATTATTCCTTGTTATTTACAGTATTCTCTATAGAATTACCAGTTAATACTGTGGTTTAAAAATCTTGCCTTGCACAGTCTCAGTAAAGGCCCCCAATGAACCCCAACCTGATGTGAAGATAAAGATAAAATAAAGGTAAAATCCAGAGTTGGTTTTAAAGGTAATGCTTACCAAATGCTTGAAGGCAGTTCTATCTATTAGTTTGCTTCTGTGACGTGGTAGTGTGGCATTGTGTTTTCTCGACAAGGAAAATTGCTGTTTTCCTTCTTTTCCTGAACTCATCAGGCTCACTTATAAAAATGGAAATATGTTTAACATAGTTTTAAAGTCTTAAAATTAGAGGTTTCAAATTAGTCCCATATGGTGGTTGTATACTGAATTTGTCAAATGGTGTTTGTACCAGATTATAACTCTTAAAAGTTAAAAGGAAACCATAGAATTAATAGGGCTGGAAGGAACCTTAGCAGTCTTCTAATCCAACCCCCTGCACAAGATAGGAATCCTTATACCATCCCAGACAAATAATTGTCCAGTCTTTTGAAAATCTCCAGGGATGGAGCCTCTCAATTTCGGGAGGCAATTTGTTCCAAATGGTAAATTTTGTTTGCTATCAGGAAAATTCTTATTCCAAGTACTATCTCTCTTTAATGAGCTTCCACTGATTTCTTCTTGTTCTGTCCTCACTTCAGAAAATAAGTCAATCCCCTCATTTCTCTGACAGTCCCTCAAATATTAGGAAATTGCTATCATGTCACCCTTATTCCTTCTCTTTGTTAAGCTAGACATAGCTAGTTCCCTTAACTGTTCATCATACAGTCTAGTCTCCAGGCCTCTTTGTTGCTTTCCTGTGCACTCTCTTGAGGGCTTCGGCATCTTTTTTGTATTGTGACCAGAACAGGGCGCAGTATTCCAAGTGTAGCCTTACTGGTATACAGCTGTACTATCGCTTCTTGTGACCTTGATGCTGTCCCTCCATTAATGCAGCCTAGAAGTCATAATGGAAGAGGAACAAGTCCCTTTAAGGATAATCAAAATAGACTTTAAGGTGGATTTAGAATGTATAACCTGTAAGAAAAAGATGGAAATAATATATTTACAAATATAATTCAATGATTATTTAAATTTTTTAAAAAACACAGAGTGATGTGGATTATCTTTTTAAATTGGAGTATAAGAGACCTACTGGAGGTACTACGCAGAAATTACAAATGGACTTGAATAAATATGACAATTTTGAGAGGAGATATAATAAAAACAGCAAGTAGAACTTTATGGAACTTAACAATAAAAAATATAAAATTGGCTTATTTGGTTATGGTTAAATAATGTTACTTCTAATAGTGATCTTGAGTGGATAGTGCTTTTGAGGAAAATATTCAAATGGGTCTAACGGGTTAGTTTGCAATATATATTATTTTTGTTATGTAAATAAGGGGTTGGTATTTCTGCTAATGTTTATAAAATACCTTTTAACTTTGTAATGTTTCATTGTTTATTGAGATTAGATTTTGATTATTAAAAGAGTGGGATGAAGTGGATACTGTACCTTTGCTGATTACTAAGGAGATCTGAAGATTTAGAGATGATTTTATAGAAAAGTTATGGAACGAAGATGTATTAAGTTGTATTTTAAGATACAGAGATAAGTCGTTAATGTTGAATATACTTGCTGGGAATGAAGGGGGAAGTTTACTATTTCCCTTTTATTTATTTTTTCTTTGAGATTTTTTCTAACACTTTCTAATATTTTTAAATGTATTTATGTATTAGCTTCTTGTATTAGCTTTGTCTGTTTAGAATAATTCTTAATAAAATTTATTGAAAGAAAAGTGATTTCCCACCTTCATTGCAAGTATAATCTTAGTAACTTATCACATCCTCTTAAAATACAATAAATTATCTTTTTCCAAATCCTATCATCTATAAAGCATTGTTATTTCAGTCCCAGCTCTGTAATTGTGAAGCAATTTATTTAAACCTCTCCTTTATTACAATCTTTTGCTTCCTCTAGTGTCAAATTATTAAAACCTTACTTTAAAAAAAATTCAAACAAAAACTTTTTCCCATGAGAAGGATTTTTTAATAACTAATTTCAAAATCTTATTTCAAATTTATCTTGATACTTAGTCAATTGGTAACCTTTTAAAATCAAGAACACCCTTCTGCTGTTTATTCCAAAAAATATATTTGTATTTAAAGGTTTTAAACTTAAAAAATTCAGTAAGGTTTGAAGGAAACTCACCCAATGCTGTCAAACTTATTAATCTGAAGGTTTTCAATAGCTGAAACAGTTAGCAAGCAATTTCTGAAAGTGATTAGAAAAGGAGGTACGTATCCTTTCAAAAGTACTGACTGCAGTATGAACAAGATAGTTATTCTGTTGCCTCCCAGAAGTGTAAACCTCCCTGTCAGGAGTAGTTGTCTGGAGCACTTGTAGGTGATCTTGTCTGGAGCGGTTTTGAAGAGCTGGTCTACTTACTGGCACTTCATTCTGCCATGGTCTTTGGCTTGGATTATTTTTTGATCTTTCTTCTGTCTGCCATTTCTTCCTCTGAAAGTGACGAAATAGTGGCTTTCCTCTGAAAGGTTAAAATGCAGTTCCAGTCTGTAACATTAATCAACAATAATAATAGTCCTCGAGTTACAACCACAATTGAGCCCAAAATTTCTTAAGTGAGACATTTGTTAAGTGAGTTTTGCCCCATTTTACGACCTTCCTTGCCCCAGTTGTTAAATGAATAATTGCAGTTGTTAAGTTAGTTATATGACTGTAAAGTGAATCTGGCTTCCCCATTGACTTTGCTTGTCAGAATGTTGCAAAAAGTAATCAAATGACTCCAAGACACTGCAAACCTCATAAATAGGAATCAGTTGCCAAGCGTTTGAATTTTGATCACATGAACATAGATAAAAAAAATTGTCACTTTTTTCAGTGCTATTGTAACTTTGAACAATTGCTAAATGAACTGTTGTAAGTCAAGGATAAATTGTTAAAAACATTTAAGCACAAAATTTTACAACAAAAACAGCACAAGAGAAAAGAACAGCAATGGAAAATAAACTAACCCGGAAGGTATCATAAAAGGATAGAAGCAGTAAGCTTTTGGAGAAAATAGAAAAATTTGGAGAAATGGCAGGGCTGACAATAAACAGAGAAAACACCAAAGTGCTAACAAAGAATTTAAAAGAAAAAAAATCAACAAAAAAAACAAATCTTCAGATAGTTAAAAAGTCAAGTACTTGGGAATTTATTTAACAGCAAGATGTGTAACAGTAAAAGAAGATAATTATGCAAGGCTGCTAAAACAAAATTGGATTTGGAAAAGTGGAAGAACCTCCAACTTTCGATGTTGGGGAGAATAGCAACAGTGAAAATGAATATCTTACCAAAAATACTCTTTTTATTTCAAACGATCCCTGTAAGGCTGGGAAAAGCCTTTTTTGATGAACTGAATACAATAATATTAAAATTTATCTGGCAAGGAAAAAAAGAATCAAAGTGAAAACACTACAAGAAGCAAAAGACTGGAGGATTTGGACTGTCGGACTGGAGGTTATATTACCAAGCAACCGTTCTAACATGGCTTAAAGAATGGATAATGCTTAGAGATAAAAGACTATTGTACCTAGAGGGGCATGACCTGCAAATCGGTTGGCATGCCTTTCTGTGGTATGGAAAGAACAAATTACATAGATACTTTGAAAACCATTTTATAAGGAATGCACTTCTTTCAGAATGGGAAAGAATAAAAGAAAAAAAAATTACATTAAGATACCCTAATGGCTTTCAACAATGGAAGCTTTTGCTTACCCAAATTTAATTAACTATGATAAAGTTGTGACTTATAAAGATATTTTGGACAATGAAGGAAAATTGAAAGACAAGAATTACAAGAACAAGGTACTGATTTAGCATGGTGGCTATATCTGCAAATTCAAACGAGGTATGTAAAAAATGCTAAAACAACGGGAATTTATAAAGAACAGATAGACTGATCAGATACTGTTAAAAACAGATCAAAAGTTGATTAAGAAACTATAGATTTCTGTTAAAGATGAAGAACAAGTAAAAGAAACTGATAAAATAGGCAAAGAATTTTGGATATAATATAGAATTAGAAGATTGGCAAAAGAAATGTTAAATTAACTAAAGCAGTGCCATATAAGGAAAACTTATATAAAATGTTTTACAGATGGCATATGACACCAGTGAGATTAGCAAAAACTTTTAAAAATACTTCAAACAATTGTTGGAAATGTAAACAGAGACCAGGTACTTATTATCATATCTGGTGGACATGCCCTAAAGCAGGGGTAGGCAACCTTGGCTCTTTTATGACTCGTGGAATTCAACTCCCAGAATTCCTGAGCCACCATGGCTCAGCTTGGAAACCTCTCCCTTTCCCCTCAGCATGGCTGACTCAGGAATTCTGGGAGTTGAAGTCCACCAGTCATAAAAGAGCCAAGGTTACCTACCCCTGCCCTAAAGCAAAAAGATTTGGGGTTAAAATACATTTATGGTTGGAGAAAATGACTAAAAAACAAATAGACTTTAAGCCAGAATTATTTTTGTTAGGAAAAATAATTATGAGAAAGATTGTAGATGTCTAATACTACATATATTAATGGCAGCAAGAATGGTATTTCCCCAACATTGGAAAAATGAAAACATAACAACTAAAGAAGTACTAATTAAGAAAATTCTAGTGTGTGTAGAAATGGATAGATTGACTCTAAAGATAAAGGAGAAAGAAGACTCAGTGTACTTTAGAACATGGGAAATTTTTATCAATGGCTAGAAAAACGAGTCAGAGAGAAAGGAATGTAATATGTAATTTTGAATTTATATGAGTAAGGGCTATTGAGTGATGAATTAACATATGATAGCTCTTGGGGTTTCATTTGTTTTTACTATTGTTTAACTGTATACCTACCTTGCTTTGTACACCGCCCCGAGTGTTGTGATTCAGGGTCAGCCTGTGGGTTCGGCAGTTGGGTCGGATGTCTCGGATGACTCAGATGAGGAGGAGGAGGGGGGTGTTGAAGAAGAACTTGCTGATGATGGCTTGGAGGCTCCGCAGAGCCCCCAGCCAGGCCCCTCTTACTTGGTGGAGACCCAGCTGTGTGAGCCCGACAGTGTGGATGAAGATGACCCACAGCTGGCCCTGTTCAAGGACGCCCGACGCAGGAGGCAGTCAAGTAGGAGCAAGCAGAGAAAGGCTGTGGGACTTCTCGGATGGAGGCAAAGAGAGGCCACGCCCTGAACTCTTATAAAGGGAGTGTTTGGGGAAGGGCTGGTTTGCTGAAAGCAACTGCTCCGATAGAGGATCAAAGCTCCGGTATCTTGTTTCATGTTTTGTTGTTTGTTTGTGCAATAAATTTCGCAGACGAATTCCAGCCTCTGCCGTTTGTACAGGGGTTGCCTTTCTGCAAGGCCGGTAGCAGGCTGGTCCAGAACAGTTTGCTTTCAGCCTCCCACCCCTTACTAATATTATGGAGCAGCTACGTGCCGAGAATGCCCAGCTCACCCAGCAACTCACTTTGCTGGCAGCTCAGGTGGCTCAACTGCAAGCTCAGGTTCATGCTGCACCCCCACCCAGGAGAAAATGCCAAGTTGCAATGCCGGATAAATTTACAGGTACTCCAGAACTGTTTCCTGCTTTCCTGGGACAATGCCAGCTCTTTATCAGCGTGAGAGCAGCTGATTTCCCCACTGACCGGGATAAGGTGGGGTTTGTGTTAAGCCTTCTTTCGGGTGATGCAGCTCGTTGGGGCACGCCTCTGCTGGCTCAACCTAGCCCCTTGTTGGACAACTTTGTGGGGTTTTGTGACCATATGCGGCTGATGTATGAGGACCCTATTAAGACGCAGACTGCCACTCGACGTCTGAAAGCTCTGAGGCAGGGTCAACAGGGCTATATCAGCGATTTCCGGCTGCTTAGCCAGGATTCCGCCTGGAATGAGGCTGCGCTCGTGGATGCCTTCCAGGATGGATTGTCGGAGGAGATGTTGGATGAGCTGGCCCGTGTGGATATTCCCTCAGACCTGAATGGGCTGATCCATCTCTGCCTGCGGATCGATGCCCGGTTGCAGCAGCGAAGGAGTCGCCGTGCCACCCCACAGACCCCTGCCGCCCCTGTTGTGCGTGAGCCCCCAGTTCAAAGGGAGGAGCCAATGGAGCTGGGTGCCGCCAGGTCTCGTTTATCGGTGACTGAAATGAACAGACGACGATCGGGGGGGTTGTGTTTTTACTGTGGGGACCCTGGACATTTGGCTGCTTTTTGCCCAAAGAAGCGACAGCGGGCATCAGTGACCGAGCCTGCCCCGAGAAAGTCCCCTACTTTTCTGTCGGGAAACGCCCCGAGCCCGATCTAGACAGTGTGATAGATCGGGCATCCCACAACAACACTGGGCGACGTCTTTCTGATGGTGCCTGTGGACCTCCACGGCATTTGATTTTGGAGGCACGTCTGATCCTTCCTGGCAAGCCAGAGGGGATTCCAGTCCATGCCTTAATTGACTCTGGGGCCACCACTAACTTTATGGACTCAGCATTTGTGGCCAAATGGGCTGTTCCCCAGTGCCCGGTGGATCCGCCCATGTTAGTGGAGACTATCGATGGTCGAGTGCTCCTGTCTGGGCCTATTACGGCCGCCACGCAACCATTATGTATGGCCATCAGTTCCCATGTGGAGGCCATCCAGTTCTATATCACCTCAGATCTGCACTTCCCCGTGGTCTTGGGACTGGCGTGGCTCCGGGCGCATGACCCACAGATCTATTGGTCACAGAACTTGGTCACCTTCCCAAGCTTGCAGTGCGTGGACCACTCCCGCCATATCTGTGCCGGCCAGGTGGAGGGTTCCCCAGGGGTTTCCTTGCCTCCCGAACTGTCCGACTTTGCTGATGTGTTCAGCGAGTCAGAGGCGGATCAATTACCCCCGCACAGGCCCTATGACTGCCCCATTGATTTAGTCCCTGATGCGCCTCTCCCAGTGGGGCGTTTGTACTCCATGTCGGAGCCAGAGTTGGCTGCATTGCGGGACTTTCTGGAGAAGAATTTGGCTCGCGGTTTCATCCGGCCCTCGTCCTCGCCAGTGTCTGCACCCGTGCTCTTCGTCAAAAAGAAGTCGGGCGAATTACGGCTTTGCTGCGATTACCGGAAACTCAACGCCATCACGGTGCGCAACCGTTACCCGCTGCCCCTCATCCCCGAACTCTTGGACCGACTCCGGGAGGCTAAGATCTTCACGAAACTGGACCTGCGTGGAGCTTACAACCTCGTCAGGGTTCGGCCGGGTGATGAGTGGAAGACGGCGTTTGGTACTCGCTATGGACATTTTGAGTACACGGTGATGCCGTTTGGCCTGACCAACGCCCCCGCTGTGTTTCAGCATTTCATGAACGACATTTTCCGGGATTTGTTGGGCCAGTTTGTCGTGATCTACTTGGACGACATCCTGATCTACTCCCCGTCGCGTGAGGTGCACCATCAGCATCTCCATCAGGTCCTGCAGCGACTCCGAGAACATCGGCTGTTTGCCAAGTTGGAGAAGTGCCAGTTCTACCGGGAGACCATCGATTTCCTGGGTCACCGCATTTCTCCTGAGGGCATCGCCATGGAGCCGAGTAAGGTTGAGTCTTTGCAGAGTTGGCAACCCCCGCGTCGCGTGAAGGATGTTCAGCGACTTCTTGGATTTGCCAACTATTACCGAACTTTCATCCCTGGGTTTGCTGCCTTGACAGCCCCCCTCACCCGGCTCCTGCAGAAGAAGACTCAGTTCCAGTGGAACGCACCAGAACAACAGGCGTTCCAGGCTTTGAAGGAAGCCTTCATGAAGGAGCCCATCTTGAAGCATCCTGACCCGCAACGGCCGTTTGTCGTGGAGGCGGACGCCTCTGACATTGCCATTGGGGCAGTGTTACTCCAGGCAACGACGCCCAGCGGTACCCTTTTCCCTTGCGCGTATCATTCACGAAAACTGAACCCTTCGGAGCGCAATTATACCATCTGGGAGAAGGAGCTGCTGGCCATCAAAGCGGCGTTCGAGGCCTGGAGGCATCATCTGGAGGGAGCGCGGCATCAAATCGAGGTCCGGACGGACCATAAGAATCTGGAAAGCCTGCAGACCGCTTGGAATTTGAACCAACGCCAGATCCGGTGGTCTCTTTTCTTTGCGAGGTTTGACTTCCGGGTTCGGTACATACCAAGCGGCCACAATCAAAGAGCGGATGCTCTGTCCAGGAAGCCCGAATATACCCGAGCGGAAGACAAGCTTCTGCCCAGGACAGTGATCCCCGTCGAGTCTTTTGCTGCGGTACGGGAGCCGGTTGATATACGGGCTCGGATCCGGGAGGCACAGCAGCAGGAGGTGTGGGTGGCTCAGCGGAAGGAGGAGGTGGGGCCAGGTTCTCCTTGGACAGTCACGGATGGACTCTTGTATTATCGTGACCGGCTCTATGTTCCGGGAGGGCCACTCAGGGGACTCATCCTCAGCCAGTGTCACGATAACCCGGCGGCGGGGCATTTTGGCCTGTTCAAGACCCTGAACCTGGTCTCCCGTACCTTCTGGTGGCCCCGAGTCCGACACGACGTCCAGTCCTATGTCACCTCCTGCATCCCATGCAGGCAAGCCAAGTCAGCGACAGGGGCCCCGCCTGGATTACTGCAGCCCTTGCCAACACCCAAAAGACCCTGGGGGGCTGTGTCCATGGACTTTCTGACGGATTTACCCCCATCCTCTGGTTTCACGACAGTGTTTGTGGTGGTGGACATGCTGACCAAGATGGCGCACTTCATCCCTTGTCGCGGCTTACCGTCAGCCCGCGCCACTAGTCGTATGTTCATTCAGCAGGTGTATCGGCTGCACGGCCTCCCTGATAGAGTCGTCTTCGATAGGGGGGCCCAGTTTACAGCCCGCTTCTGGCAGGAGTTGATGCATGCGTTGGATATCAAGATTTGCCTCTCGTCCGCGCATCATCCTCAAACTGACGGGGGAACCGAGAAGGTCATCGGTATCCTGGAACAATATCTGCGCTGCTACGTCAATCTGCAGCAGAACAATTGGGTGGACTATCTGGCCATAGCTGAGTTTGCATTTAACAATTCGCAGCACACCTCCACACAGATGACACCGTTCTTGGCCAATGTGGGTTATCACCCCCGGTTTTTCCCCCTTTCTCCCGTGGACTCACCAGAGCCGGCAGCGAACGACTTCATGGCAGAGTTACAGGCGATCCATTGATTGGTGCGACGTCAGTTGGAGAAGGCCAAGGCCGATTACAAAAGGTTTGCTGATCGGTCAAGACGGGATACGCCTCCACTATCGGTGGGGGATCGGGTCTGGTTGTCCACCAGGAACCTACCGTCAACACGGCCGGTGAGAAAGTTAGATCACCGATATTTAGGACCGTTCCCAGTCGAGGCTGTTATCAATCCGGTCGCCTATCGCTTAACTCTGCCACGTTCCCTGCGCGTGCACCCAGTCTTTCATCGGTCTCTGTTGGTCCCCGAGCGACCGGCTTGTCCACTCCGCCGGGCGGAACCTCCCCCATCAGGACCTCGCGATGGAGGCAGCACCCCCGAGTACGAGGTCGCCAGCATCAGGGATTCCCGTTGGCTGAAAGGTCGTTTCCAGTACCTGATCGAGTGGAAAGGTTACGGACCAGAGGACTTCACCTGGGAAGACGCGACCGCCGTTCATGCCCCTGCGTTGGTGACTGCTTTTCATGAACAATTCCCATCCCGACCGCATCCGGATCGGCAGCCCCGGGGGAAGGGCCCTGCGGTGCGGGATAGTGTTGTGATTCAGGGTCAGCCTGTGGGTTCGGCAGTTGGGTCGGATGTCTCGGATGACTCAGATGAGGAGGAGGAGGGGGGTGTTGAAGAAGAACTTGCTGATGATGGCTTGGAGGCTCCGCAGAGCCCCCAGCCAGGCCCCTCTTACTTGGTGGAGACCCAGCTGTGTGAGCCCGACAGCGTGGATGAAGATGACCCACAGCTGGCCCTGTTCAAGGACGCCCGACGCAGGAGGCAGTCAAGTAGGAGCAAGCAGAGAAAGGCTGTGGGACTTCTCGGACGGAGGCAAAGAGAGGCCACGCCCTGAACTCTTATAAAGGGAGTGTTTGGGGAAGGGCTGGTTTGCTGAAAGCAACTGCTCCGATAGAGGATCAAAGCTCTGGTATCTTGTTTCATGTTTTGTTGTTTGTTTGTGCAATAAATTTGGCAGACGAATTCCAGCCTCTGCCATTTGTACAGGGGTTGCCTTTCTGCAAGGCCGGTAGCAGGCTGGTCCAGAACACCGAGTCCCTCGGGAGAAGGGCGGTATATAAAAACGAACAAATAAATAAATAAATAAATATTGTTTATGATAATTAACTATATTATTATTAGTTACATACAGTACATGTACCCAGACATTATAGTGTTTGCTAAATATTGAAAATATTATTTGGAGAAAACCACAACCCAAACCCCAACCCTAACCCCGACTCTACCTTACCCCTAACCCCATAAAAACTAATAAAATTATACAAAAAAAAGAATAGGGCATCAGTTGTCTTCACCAAAGACCTGGGAGAAGAGCCAGGTCCTCAGGCCCTTTGAAATACCAGTAGGGTGGGGGCTGTTTGAGTTTTGGGGAAAACCATGCCAATATGTTTGTAGTACCCAAAAGAGACCTAAATCATAAACCATAGCATGATTCAGGGTATAAAGAACAAAGGAACTAAAATTTGGAGCATCTGACTTGAAATACTCCATAGACAGAAAATTACTGTGCCAATGGGATCTGATAATGCTTGGCATCCATCATGGCAGCTGGCATAGTTCAGAAGTGACTTGTAAGAGCTTATCTATATTTGTGGAATATATTAGTAATGATTTTGATTATTATATTTATCAGATGGAACAAACAGAGAAGAGGTGTGAGGGGATGTCTGGATATTTTAAGGTGTAAGAGAATCTAGAACATTATGGGGAGGATTGAACTGGCAATTCTGAGGAGAACTTTGAAGGCGTAAGAAAGATGATAAAGGAAGAGATGAGGTGCTTGCAAATTACAGTCACAGAAAAAAAGAATTACCTAAGTGGCCTATTTAAATAGAACTGTATTCTAAAAAAGGAAGTACTTGAAAAAAAGCTAAGAGATGAAAGATCAGGGATGGTATGACAGAGAGAGACAGGGCCCGGAGTTTCTTTGAAAGGGGGCAGAAAAAGATGCAAACACAAGGACTTGAAGAAAGGTTGGATGAAGAAGACAGAAGTGTGCAAATGAGAGAAGAAATATGAAGTTAGAGAAAAATGGACTTGGAAAAAAATCCCAGAAGCAGGAACTTTGATAGAAATGAACTCTGTAGGTAAACAGATTTTGAATGAACAGGAGTATTTTAAGTATTGATTTAGATCACACATGTCAAACTCGCAATGTCACATGACATCGTGCAATGTATTAGGACGGTTTTGCCATTGTCGGCAATGGGGTGGGTGCGGCTTCCAGATAATGTGTCTGGCCCGCAGGCCGGGAGTTTGACACCCCTGATTTAGATCATGGGTGTCAAACTCACTACGTCACGTGACGTGTTGTGATATATCATGACTTTTCGCATTGCCGGAGCTGGGGGGGCATGGCCTCTGCATGATGCAACTGGCCCATGGGCTAGCAGTTTGACAACCCTGATTTAGATTATGAGCAGTAATTTGGTAAGAATATACATAGGATTATTTATAGCATGTATTGTATTTTCTGGCCACTACTGTTTGAAAAAGTGGCATAAGTTCTTTTTCTTTTTTGATATTAAACTTATATTTCCGTATACTTAAAAATGTTGAAATGCTTTGCAGAGGGAAGCATCGAATTGGACTAGCATATCAAAAAACTGAAATAATCCGGAAATTTGGGAAGAAGCAATCTATAAGCAGCTGTGGTAAATCACTTTCACATTATCACCGCAGGAACACCATTGACATACCCATGTACTCTTTTACAAACCTGACTTGAGAGACTTTACTTATAAATAATTTATCACCAATAGAATATAACTGAAACAAATGACAAGAACAATTAAAAAGGAACTTTTGATAGCGTAAAGAAGAGAGCTTTCAAAAAGCATAGAATTTTTTTGTGTCTATACTGTACTACATAATGCTGTTGAATAACTCATGCAGTGAGCAGAGAACAGATTTCACAGAAAGGATAACTTAAAAGAGTTTTACATCTTACAAGCTCTTATTGCCTTCCAACACCATCTTTAATTTCTCATCTAAAAGCTTCAAAGTTTCCTCTGAATGTTAGCTGTTCTAATCAAAACTGGTTTTATAACCCAACTTCTCCCTGCTGTACAGTAATGTTTTAAACGTCTTGATTAAGTTGGGACATCAAACTTCCAAATCCTGTTCCTAGACCCAGAATGGTAAAACAGGTAATGTATATGAAATATAAAATTCAAAAAAATTGTCCACTTCAATAGCTGTATATATAAAGTCTAGAATTCTTTATGCAATGACATATCACACACATACCGTATCCATGGAAATAAATCCTATTTATCTTATCACTTACAAAAGTCAATATATTTGAAATCTTCACGTGAAATCTTTGTGTGAAATCTTCCTCAACTCTTTTAAGTACATGAGTACATTCTGTTCTACATATTGCTGAAAATACTTTTGCAAATAGGTTAATGATTCATTAGTTGTCACAGAGTAGAAACTACTAACAAAAGGCAAACAAGTCAAGAGTGTAGGTGTTCATGTGAATCACATGGACAAAGCCACAGTTTTCCTGGTGACAATGAAGTATAAAACACCATGAAGATTAATTGGGAAGGGTAAAAATCAGTGATAAAATGGAGGCTTGTCTTACTCTTCACATCGTAGTAACTGACCTAGCATTTGTGTGGGTGACCATTGGGCAAGTACTGTATACTTACAGTTAAAACTAAAAGCTTTGAATAATGACAGGCTAAAAGTAGGGTCCGTTTTTAATATCTATCACTATACCATCTGGCTTTTTTGTTATCATCTTCACAAGTCCGTACCTTTTTTGTTTTTTGATTACTAAAAAATAATTTACTAGCTTTACTAGTTTCTTTTTCTACCCAACATCATACTGAATGCCACAGGAAAAATAATTTTAAACATCATACAAACATTTCAAAAGGTCAAACCGACAACTGATACGAGACCACAGCTCTATCCATCATATTGACAATATTGGTATAAACTGGACTGCAAGTGTGGATTATCACTAATTGTACTTTCCTTTGCCATTTTGTGGCAATCCAGAGTTTTACAATCTGGTTCTGAACCTCTAGCTCCGAATTAGGAGATAAATAATAATGGAATAATATATGAATGACCTTGAGGAAAGATAGGAAGAGATATTGCCTAGGAATCAATCAGACAAGAAGCCTCTGCCAGGAGCCCACAGTCATTTAATGGTGAAAGAAACTTCGGAAAGACTCACCCTAATTCAGAGGTTTTCAAACTTGGCCCTTTTATGACTTGTGGACTTCAACTCCCAGAATTCCTCAGCCATGCATGCTGGCTGAGGAATTCTGGGAGCTGAAGTCCACAAGTCATAAAAGGGCCAAGTTTGAAGACCCCTGTCCTAATTGGTCAAATAGTTAAAAGTGGAGGTGTCTTCAGAGGTGCAAGGTTGTTAATGTAGTCTTACAAAAAAGTAGAATTAGTTCATTTTGTTTTCTTCTCTGGTTTACTTGGGAGGGGGCAATGGAGTTTTTACAAATTAAATATGCTAAAGCTTTTTATTACAACAGTTTTCATATATCCTTATCTGGGATGAAGGTCTCAAGCTAAAAGGAAAATGAAGACTGGAATCCAGCAAGGCAGACAAGTAATAGCATTTTCTTACAGCTGAAGACATCTGTTTAACTACTTTGCTCCCATTGAATGGTGATCCTTCAGTGCACTATTCTATAATTCACTTCAGCTGTAATGTCTTTGAAAGGTCATAATAGCAGCAGCAGCAGCAGCAATGCTTTGTATAAAATTGGCAGGGTCTGCTTAAAAGCAGCAGGGGCAGTTTGTGCTAGAAGCGAGTGGAGTTATCTAGAGGAACCGTTAAAGGCCCCTGAAGAGAGTTATTTCAAACAATTTCTTACTCTATAAAGGAAAACTGCCAAGAGATTTAAAAAGGGGGCTTTGCCTGGAGGTGGGGGGCAGATCATATACTTCATGTGTAAAGAGTTCCAGGCTCAGCAACTAATACGTATTTCTATGCGATGGTGAAGAAGTCTCCTGCTTGAAATCCTGGAGCAGTACTTTTGCCACTCAGTAAAGATAATACTGACCTAGAAAGAGAATTGATGTGGATAGATAAGCCATCTTTTGGCACTTCAAAGATGCTTAGCATCCTCAGGTGAGTAATGCTTGGTGATTCTGGAAGGAAATTGTAATTTCAGAAAAAAAAATCTATAGTGTCACAGATTGTTTATTCACATGATACTGGCTAGAGCACAGGTCTGCAACCCGCGGCTCCGGAGCCGCATGCGGCTCTTTCAGCCGTCTCCTGCGGCTCCCAGTCCTCTGCCATGTGCAGTCCAAAAAAAAAAAAGTGGGACTAAAAAAGTTTAACCAATCAATTCAAATATGCAGGGTAGGTGCATATCTCACCTTGGCTCCACTCTTCAGTCAAACCCTGTTCTGCACATTCGCGCATGTACACACATGCGCACACATTTTTTGCGGCTCCCAGTTTTTCCTTTTGTGAGGGAACCGGTTCCGAGTGGCTCTTTCACTGTTTCAGGTTGCTGACCCCTGGGCTAGAGCAACATAGCCACTTTCCAGGTTTCTGGACCTTTAACTCCCAGAATGCTTAGTAGTGGTTCTGCTGATAAGAGGGATTCCGGGAGTTGACATCCGCACAGGTGGAGAGTGCCCTTGCCTTGTACTACTGAAGGAAAAGGGAATATAAATCCAAAAAGAAAAAAGAAAAAACAATCTATAAGTTGAGAAATAAGTTTCTCAATAGATTCCCAAAAGAATATATTGTACCTTTACGCATTTTTAATTTATTCAATCATTTATGAAATGCTTACTACTCAGACTTATCAAGTTAACAAGTTTGGCAGATGATTGCAATGCATCACAAACCTGTAACAATGATTCTATTACAGTTAACCAAAATAATGTGCATATTATAAACAATCATTACTCCGGTTTCAAAAAGATCCAGCACATTCTCACTTCTTGCTTAATAAGACACTTCTAACCATTTCCAAGAGACATATCCTCCTAATGTAACCACCATCTTACCCCCGACCAGCCTCTTAATCAACCTAAAACTGGGTTTAGTAGTTCCAGTTTGGAATTGGTGCTTTCATCTTCTCCCAATACAAACTTGCTCATGCATTGTCATGCAGATGGTCTAAGGTGCTTTAGTCTGACTCCCTCCTCTAGCAGGAGACTCTATTCCAGGGGTAGGCAAACTCGGCTCTTTTATGACTCATGGACTTCAACTCCCAGAATTCCTGAGTCAGCATAGCTGACTCAGGAATTCTGGAAGTTGAAGTCCATGAGTCATAAAAGAGCCGAGGTTGCCTACCCCTGCTCTATTCCATTCCAGACAAATGGCTGTCCAATATCTTATTGAAAACCTTCAGTGATACAGCACTCAGAACCTCTGGAGGCAAGCCTGATATTGTTCTCCGTCAGGAAATTTCCCTTTAATGCTAAATTAGAACTCTCTTTGCTAATCTTCCATCTGCTACTTTCCATAAGGTGTAGCCCACTATTGCAGATTGTTATCTATGGATCCAAGGTTCTCTTGACAGCACCATCAGGGGTTTGCTTAAAGAAATCCATAGAACAGGGGTGTCAAACTGCCAGCCTGTGGGCCGGATGCTTCACAACAAAACCTTGCCCACCCCATTGCCGGCAATGGGGAAAAAGCGCTGATACGTCGTGCGACGTCACGTGACGTCGCGAGTTTGACACCCCTGCCATAGAACAACTTGATGAAGTCATTCTATTTGTAATAATCTTGACCAAAGGATTAGAGTATTGTATTTTAATCCAAATAATACAAAAAAGGAAATTCATATGTGAATAGTATAACAGAGTTGGAAGGGACCTTGGAGGTTTTCTAGTCCAACCCTCCTGCTCAGGCAGTAAACTCTAAATACCATTTCAGACAAATGGTTGTCCAATCTCTTCTTAAAAACTTCTACTGCTGGAACATTCACAACTTCTGAGTGCAAGTTGTTCCACTGAGTAAGAGCTTGTTCTAACTGTCAGGAAATTTCTCCTTAGTTCTATGTTGTTGCTCTCCTTGATTAGTTTCCATCCATTGCTTCTTGTCCTGCCTTCAGGTGCTTTTAAGAATAGCTTTACTCCCTCTTCTTTGTGGCAACCCCTGAGATATATAGGAGCACTGCTATCATGTCCCCACTCATCCTTCTCTTCATTAAACTAAGGTAAAGGTAAAGGTAAAGGTTCCCCCACACATGCGTGCTAGCCGTTTCCAACTCTAGGGGCCGGTGGTCATCTCCGTTTCAAAGCCGAAGAGCCAGCGTTTGTCCGAGGACGACTCCGTGGTCATGTATGGTCACTCATGCGCTCGTGACCTCTCGTTTAGACTACTGCAACGCTCTCTACATGGGGCTGCCCTTGAGGACCACTCGGAGGCTCCAACTGGTACAGAATGCAGCCGCGAGAGTTGTGTTGGGAGTCTCCCAATACTCCCATGTTACACCTCTGCTCCGTGAGCTGCATTGGCTTCCAGTTGTCTTCCGAGTGAGATTCAAGGTTCTGGTAATGGTTTTCAAGGCCCTACATGGCATGGGTCCGGAGTACCTTAGGGATCACCTACTGCCGGCATCAACTCCCCTCCGCCCTGTGCGTTCCCACAGAGAGGGCCTCCTCAGGGTGCCACCGGTCAGAGAATGTCGCCTGGTGGCCCCCAGGGGGAGGTCCTTCTCTGTGGGCGCCCCGGATTTATGGAATTGGTTACCGGTTGAGCTCCGGATGGCGCCCGACCTTCGCTCCTTTCGACGCGATCTGAAGACTTATTTGTTCGAACAAGCCGGCCTGGCCTGATTTTATTGTTGTTTTAAATATATTTACTTGTTGTTTTAGCTTGGGCATTTCGTTTAATTCTTTTTTAACTTTTGTATCTTTGTACTTTTATATGTTTGCCCTGTTCACCGCCCTGAGTCCTTCGGGAGAAGGGCGGTATACAAATAAATTATTATTATTATTATTATTATTATTATTATTATTATTATTATTATTATTATTATTATTATTATTATTATTATTATTATTATTATTATTATTATTATTATGTGGCCGGCATGACTAGATGCCAAAGGCGCACGGAACGCTGTTACCTTCCCACTGTAGTGGTCCCTATTTTCCTACTTGCATTTTTACGTGCTTTCGAACTGCTAGGTTGGCAGAAGCTGGGACGAGTAACAGGCGCTCACTCTGTTATGTGGCACTCGAGATTCGACCCGCCAAACTGCCGACCATCTAATCGATAAGCTCAGCGTCCTAACCCACTGAGCCACCGCATCATTAAACTAGACATACCGCATCATTAAACTGGACATACCCAATTCCAACACTTGTTCTTTATATGTTTTAGCCTCCAGTCCTCTAATCATCTTTGCTGCTCTTCTCTGTACTCTTTCTAGAGCCTCAACATCTTTGTTACATTGTGGTGACCAAAACTGGATGCAGTATTCCAAGTGTGGCCTTACTAAGGCATTGTAATAATACTTGTATTAATACTTCATGTGATCTTGATTCTATCCCTTTGTCAATGCAGCCTAGCATTCTGTTGGCTTTTTGGCAGCTGCAGCACACTGCTGGTTCATTTTTAAGTGATTGTCCACTAGGATTCTGAGATCTCTCTCACAGTTACTACTATTGAGCAAGTTATACTATACCATTTGGTTTTTCTTGTCTAAATGTAGAACCTTACTTTTTTCACCATTCAAATTTATTTTGTTAGATAGCACCCAGTATTCAAGTCTGTCAAGATCCTGTATCTTAAGCCTATCTTTTGGAGTGTTGGCTATTCCTGCCAGCTTGGTGTCGTCTGTAAATTTGATGAGTTCCCCATCTATTCCCCATTGATATAGATGTTGAAGAGTTCTGGACCTAAAACAGAGCCTTGGGTTACCCCACTGCATTCTTCCCTCCATGTAGATACAGTTCCATTGAGGACTACACATTGACGGTGGTTAGTCAGCCAGGTACGAATCGATCTGGTGGTGATGCTGTCTAACCCACATTTTTCTATCTTATTTATTTTATTTTATTTCTACAAATCCATTGTTCCTTTATTGGATGTCGACCTTCCTTTGGAAATACAGATGAAAAGATCCCCTGTGCTTCCAACTCTTTGAGTATAATGCTCATTCTTGAGTTGTTTTCCCCTTTAAAATTTCCATCCATGGAATCCTTCCTAACCTGAATAGTAGTTACAATGCAGGATCCTTTTTTTCTTTTAAAATTTGGTTTAATGCAGGGTTTTATTTATCTTTCTCAGCTCAGTTATTGTGAAAGGGTAGAAAAATTATAAATTTGTAAAAATTGTAAGAATTATAAATTTTCAGTTGCTCCCAATAGCAAAGTGTTTTTTAGCAATATTTCTAATATTAATTTTGTGGAGTTTATTAACCCTTGAGTTCCATAAGTCTTTTAAGATTTTAAAAATCTTAACGATTTACTATTATAACTTTTTATTTATTGTTTAAAAGTTTAATTAAAAATATTTTCTCTTTCTCTTTTAAAAAATTTAAAATAAAAATTCAAAAACTTATTTTTTTAAAAAAAATGTAATTAAAAAATTAAATTTTTTTAAAATGAAGATTTGGATTTAGGAGGGTTTTGACTCCTTGAGGTTAATGCTGAAATAATAAGAAAAGTTAGTTCTTAGCTTCTCTTGTGCTGAAGTGAAACAGTTTATACTCCTCAGTTCCATTTTGTGGCTAGTGTGGAAATGAAACTGTACTCCTCATAGGGAAGAAGAAAAAAAATGAAAAGAGTGAAACTATATCTCTATACCTCTATATCTGTATATCTCTATCTCAGTTAAAGTAATAAATTGTCCTTTTCCTCATTCCTTTACTGCTTCCATTTCACTTGCCTCATTGCCTGCTGCTGCCATTCTCACTATTGTGTGGCATGTCCCACTGTCCTTCCAATGGCATTCCTTCCCTCTCTTCCCCTCTCCCCTTCTGTTTTATGTTTCAGTATTTGAGAGGCTGTCACGAAGAGAAGGGGGTCAATTTATATTTTGCAAAGCACCAGAAGGCATGACAAGAAACAATGGATGGAAACTAATCAAGGAGAGAAGCAACCTGGAATTAAGGAGAAATTTCAAACTGTCAGGACAATTAACAAGTGGAACAGCTTGCCTTTAGAAGTTGTGGGTGCTCCATCATTGGAGGTTTTTAAGAAGAGATTGGACTGTCACTTGTCTGAGATGGTATAGGTCAGTAATGACGAAACTTTTAGAGTCCGAGTGCCCAAACTGCAACCCAAAACCCACTTATTTATCACTGGGTGCCAGGTGGGTGTGACCTACTGGGGTGGGTGTGGCTGTGGTGGTCATGGAAGATGGGGTGGGTATGGCCAAGGTGGGCTTGGTGACCTCAATATCGCTCGTGGGGAGGGACAACTGTGGGGGGCGGCTGGTTGAAGAGGGACAGTTGCCACTTCTAAGGCATGGTGCGGGTGCCCATATGGAGGGCTCTGAGTGCCGCCTCTGGCACCTATGCCATAGGTTCGCCACCACTGGTATAGGTTCTCCTGCTTGAGCAGGGGGATGGACTAGAAGATTTCCAAGGTCCCTTCCAGCTCTGTTTTGATTCTTTCCTTTGCTTTTTAAAATTTATTTTATCTTACTCTTCCTCCTATTTCTTCTCCACTCTGAACTCATTGTTGCACCCAATGCTATTGCCATGGCCCCATCGAAGATCGGGTCTGAGGAGGAGTGGGAGCTGGAGCTGGGGCTGACAGAGAGAGATGTGGACCAGGAGGAACAACTGGAGGAGGAGGAGGAGGCAGCAGTCCCAGGTCCCTCGGGCCTCGGAAGGGTCGCTAGAGAGGAAGAGAGGGCAGAGGATGACCGTGTGAGGGGGGAGGAGATGGAAAGGGCAAGCAGTAGAACAGAGGAGCTGCGCACCTCCGGAGATGAGCAACTGCCTCCCCTGCCTGGTCACCGAGCATGGAAAATGGAAAGGAGGTGGAGTCAGTGCAGGGTGACCTGACTACTCGAAAGGAGGGTGCCCCGCCCCTCTTCACAAGGCTCATCTGGGGAATAGGGTTTAAAGAGACGCCGTGGGGAGGGGCTTTTGCTGGAAGCAAGCCTTGAATTTTTCTAGCCACACTTGCTGTTACTGACATCTTGCTGCCTTTCCCTTTGCCCTTGCCCTTGCCTTGCCTGACTTCGCAGCGACACAGTTCTGCTCTGGGTTGTGCTGCAGTTCCAGCGAACTCTCCATGCGACAAGGATGCCCAATGACCAAACTTCCTGAACTGTGCTGCTCTCCTGGACTTCGAGCAGCCAGGATCTATTGGAGGTGTGCGTGCTTGTTTAGAGCTTTGCTCTTGGACTTGCAGTGAATGTTGGGAATTTTGGGGGAAAGTTGGAGCAATGAAAGGGAGTTAACCCTTCACTTCAACTGTGTTGCTTCCGTGCCCAGCCCCGGGTCATAACAGCTATAGCTTGAAGCTGTGTGGATGTAGCAACACTGACTGGCTTCAGTGCTAGAGTTAAAAGTAAACTCTAGGGTGAGGCCAGCACAATTTATGTTGGCATTAACTTTCTTCTCAACTCAAGGACATGAGGCGAGCTCACGGAAGGGACTGTGAGGAAAAGTTTAATGTCTGGTGGATTTTCTGTAATAGCACATTGTGAGATTCAGTAAGCTTTTGTAAGTTAAAAAAACAGCTGACTGGATACCTTGTTCCTGTTTTTTATCCAGACAGAACTTTTGGCAAAAGTATGCATTACTGAAATGGAGTAGAAATTTTACTTGGTAGAAATTAATTTCATTCTCTATGTTCCAGAGCATAGATTTCTTAATAGTTTGGATACAGATATCCATATACACCATTGATGGAACTGCCATCAATGCAGATTTTATGCTAGCCTGTTCTTTTAAATTAAAGTGTGGCACCTGCAAGGTAACAATAAGGAACCAAGATATTTAAAACAATCCTGTGCTGTAACTAATTTCAGTAACATCTAGGCCACAGGTCTGCAACCCGCGGCTCCCAGTCCTCTGCCATGTGCAGTCCAAAAAAAAAAGTGGGACTAAAAAAGTTCAACCAATCAATTCAAATATGCAGGGTAGGTGCATATCTCACCTTGGCTCCACTCTTCAGTCAAACCCTGTTCTGCACATTCGTGCATGTACGCGCATACGCACACATTTTTTGCGGCTCCCAGTTTTTCCTTTTGTGAGGGAACCGGTTCCGAGTGGCTCTTTCACTGTTTCAGGTTGCTGACCCCTGATCTAGGCTATTGATACATGTTGCTAAATTTGTTTCTTGTTCTATTTGATGATAGCAGAATTTGCAGCCTCTGGCATGATGGCTGTACAACAAGGAAATAAGGGGTTTTGTATGTAGGGAGCGTATAGGCCAGAATACATGCATATTGACTCCAGTTTTCTGATTCCCTCCAAAAATTGATGAAAGGAAAACAAGATGTCTATGGGATAAGGAAAGCAAGAGGAATAAATTGTTGTCATTACCACCACCACTGTAATTAGAAATAAGCAAAAGATGATATAGTCAGAGCAAGAAAAAATAGATTATATTAAAGAATCTTTTAAAAAGAATATGGAAAAATGATAGCATTAGGTATTTTACCATGATTTAAACATTCTTCTGGGGTTTTGGAAGCATACTGCATTACTGAATTTTATGCAATGGAGGATGCATGTGTCCTGCAGGGTGTCTACTTTGGGGATAAAAGAGTTCCAACCCTAAAGAAGACTTAACAACTTTGTACAGATAGTCCTCGACTTGCAACAGTTTGCTTAGTGACTGTTGTCATGTGATCAAAATTCAGACGCTTGGCAACTGACTTATTTATGATGGTTGCAGTATCCTGAGGTCACGTGATCACCTTTGGCAACCTTCTGACAAGCAAAGTCAATGGGGAAGCCTAGATTCACTTAACAACCGTGTTACTAACTTAATGGCAGTGATTCACTTAGAACTGTGGCAAGAAAGGTCGTAAAACAAGGCAAAACTCACTTAACAACAATCTCACTTGGGGACTTCCGGTGCGGCGCGGCGCCGGAGACAGCCTTTTCGGGCTGCCCGCGGCTCAGCTGTGTTGTTTTCACCCGAAACAGCGCCGATCAGCTGTTCGGGTGAATTTGAAGCCCCCTCCTCGGGAGAAGAGGAGGAGGAGAGGCCCCAGGTAGGGGTTGAGTTCTCCGGGGCCGCCTGAGCTTAAAGCTTGGGCGGCTGAAGGGTTGAACTCCCCCGTAGCCTGGGTTGCTCCCAGCTGTTCAGCGTCTCCGCTCCGTGATTTCTGGAGCGGAGCCAGGCGTTTGCGACCACCCCTGCCAGAAGGAAAGACCATGGAATAAAAGGAGCAGGCAGAGCGGTACAGGAGGATAAGGTGAAGAGGACTTTTATTTTTGCTCTCTAGCTTAATGGACTTTATAAACTTAAAGTGAAAGTGCGTCACAAGTGAAAGTAAAAAGATGGCGGCTAAACCTCCCCCAAAAACTCTTCGGAGTGCTGGAACTTCTCCGGTGCAACAGACATCATTGCAGGCTTTGCTTCCTCCCGCTGCACTGACATCGAAGGACTTACAAGATGCTCTTGAAAAACATGCCCAGGTAATTTTGGAATCAATGGGTGATAAATTGGTAAAGATGGAGGAGAAATTGGAGGAGAGGATGGAGGAGAAGTTCAGTGCGATGAGGGTAGACATTTTGTCTACAGTGCGTAGTGTGGCTGAATGTGTGCAAGATCTGGATGAAAAAGTGGAGGACTTGACTCAAAAGAATGCCATATTAGAAGCAAAGGTATTGGAGAATGAAGATTTAAGAGACAAAATGGACAGAGAACTGTGTCTAGTTCAATATTACCAGATGCAATATGCTGTTAGAATCAGAGGTTTAAAAGAAAATGTTAAGGAAGATCTAAAGCAGCTGATTTCTGAAGCTCTGGAAGCAGTATTGGGTCAGCCAGCATCTGAAATAAAGGGAGGCATGGATAAAGTGTTCCGTGTTAACTCATGGATTGCTAGACAGAGAAAGTTACCTAGAGATGTGGTGGTATATTTTGCAAAGAGGGAAACTAGAGATGAAGTTATTCAAGCTGCCTATGATACTAAAGTTGTGATTGCTGACCAAGAAGTTTTGGTTCTAAAAGAAATTCCTCCAAAGATTTTGAGGAGAAGAAAAGATTATGCATTTCTTGTGCAAGAGCTCAAACAACGTGATATAAAGTTCAGATGGGAGATTCCAGTTGGATTGGTGGCGATGCATGAAGGCAAAAGGTACCGTCTGGTCACTGTGACACAGGCGCGTGATTTTTATAACAATGTTTTAAAAGCAACCCCACTATCACTTCTGGAAGCTGCAAAGGGATCTGGAGAAGGAAAACTTCAAGAGGCTGAAGCTGGACAGACAGAGGAGAATGGTGCTGGAGGAGATCAAGCTATAACTTCTTTGGATGATCCTGGAGAGCAGAGGGTGACGCGTGCTGCTTTAAAACGAGCAAAAAAAATAAAAGAACAAGATCAGCAGAAGTCTATGGAACTTCCAAAACGTACTTACAGCCAAGCAGTGGGAGGAGCACGGCCTAAAGGAGAGCCTATTAAAGAAGTGCTCCAACAGCTTTGGGATGACATGCATGGCGACTAAATTCTTAACCTGGAACGTTAATGGACTAAATTCACCACAGAAGAGGAAGAAAGTTTTTCAATATTTAAAACAATTCAAGATAGATGTTATATGTTTGCAAGAAACGCATATTAGGGCCATGGACCAAAAGTATTTACTGAACTTAAGGTTGGGCACGCAATTTGTTGCTTCTGCAATGAATAAGAAAAATGGAGTGGTTGTTTATGTTAAAAGTGCCTTAACAGCGGACTTAATTGAAGCAGATAAGCATGGAAGATACGTTATGATAGAGTTGCTGTTAGAAGGTAAAAAGACGCTTTTAGTTGGATTATATGCTCCTAATCAACAACAAGCTGATTTTTTTAGCTTACTTCACACAAAGCTTACTCAGTTGGATTATAAATCGTTTATTTTTATGGGGGACTGGAATGGTGTTTTGGATGTACAGATGGATAAGGCTGGTTCTTTTAAACACGTTCCAAGTCATGCTAGACTGCCTAAATCCTTTTTTGAAATGAAGGATGACTTGGAACTGCGAGATATTTGGCGTGAAATACATTTGCATGAAAAGGATTATACTTTTTTTCTGACAGACATCAATCTTTCTCCAGGATCGATTTTATTTTGCTGACTAATGACTTTTTTTCAAGGATTAAAAAGGTGAAGATATGTGCAAGAACTATTTCTGATCACAGCCCAGTCTGGCTAGAGATTAATAAGGAGAATAGAGATAGGCGCTCGTGGCGTGTAAATGAGAATTTGTTTAGAAACCAGAGAAATGTGGAAGAATGTAAACAGCGGATGAAGGATTTTTTTGAAATTAATATGAACAAAGACACTTCTATGGACATGGTTTGGAATGCTAGCAAGGCCTATATGAGAGGGGTGTTGATATATATGAACAATAAACATAGACGTATTTTGGAAGCCAGGAGGAAAGAATTGGAGAATGAAATTAAGGAAAAAGAAAAGGCTTTGATTTTGAATCCAGCGGATGTGAAGACTAAGGAGGTTATTAAGCTATTAAAAGGACAATTTGATAAATTAATGGCTGACCAAGTGGCAACCAATTTGCGGTTTGCCAGGCACAACACCTTTTGCAATGCTAATAAACCAGGTAGATGGTTAGCTTATAGACTGAGGAAAAAGCAAAGGGCCTCTAATATAGATAACATTGAGCATAAGGGAAGGGTTGTGTTTCAACAGGATCTTATTAAGGAGGCCTTTCTGGACTTTTATTCTAAATTATATGCTAAGGAGAAGATTAATGAAAAAGATATTGACGTATATTTGGAGAATGCTAGCATCCCGGTTCTTACGCAAGAACAAAAAGAGGGGATTAATCAATTGATAACAGAAGAAGAAATTCTTATAGCAATTAAGGAATTGAAGGTGGATAAAGCGCCAGGCACAGATGGTTTGACTGCGGCTTATTACAAAAATTTACAATTAGAGATGATAAAACCGTTAAAGGAACTGTTCCAGACAATTCAGAGGGGGGGAAAGGTGCCTCCGTCTTGGAGAACTGCTTTTATTTCTTTGATTCCGAAGGAAGACCAAGATGCTACTCAAGTTAAAAATTATAGACCGATATCGCTTTTAAATACAGACTACAAGATATTTGCTAAGGTGTTGGCTAATAGATTGATGAGGGTTCTGCAACAGACGATTCATGGGGACCAAACGGGATTTATTAGTGGTAGGCAAATGAAAAATAATGTGAGGCATATAGTTGATGTGTTAGAGTTTTTGGAAAGGAATAACCAGACTAGGGGGGCCTTCGCCCAGGTTCGCCTGGTGCGCCAGTTGCGGCCCTATCTTAGCCGGGATGATTTGTGCACGGTCACTCATGCGCTCGTGTCCTCTCGTCTGGACTACTGCAACGCTCTCTACATGGGGCTGCCCTTGAGGACCACCCGGAAGCTCAAACTGGTACAGAATGCAGCCGCGAGAGTTGTGTTGGGAGTCTCCCGATACTCCCACGTTACACCGCTGCTCCGTGAGCTGCATTGGTTGCCAGTTGTCTTCCGGGTGAGATTCAAGGTACTGGTAACAGTGTTTAAAGCCCTTCATGGCATGGGGCCGGAGTACCTTAGGGAACATCTGCTGCCGGCATCAAGCTCCCTGCGCCCTGTGCGTTCCCACAGAGAGGGCCTCCTCAGGGTGCCACCGATCAGAGAATGTCGATTGGTGGCCCCCAGGGGGAGATCCTTCTCTGTGGGCGCTCCGGAGCTGTGGAACCAGCTACCGGTAGAGCTCCGGATGGTGCCCGATCTTCGCTCCTTTCGTCGCGATCTCAAGACGTTTCTGTTTGTTCAAGCCGGCCTAGCCTGATGGGGATTGGTGGGGTTTTTTTTAATTTTGTGCTTTAATTTTAACTTGGTGTTTTAGAATTTTATTCCAACTGTTTTAATATGGGCAATTATTTAATCTTGTTTTAACGTTTGTATTTAGTATTTTATTCTGCCCTGTGAACCGCCCTGAGTCCTCAGGGAGAAGGGCGGTATATAAATATTATTAAATTAAATTAAATTAATTAAATCCCTGCGGCGCTAATTTTTTTAGATGCTGAAAAAGCTTTTGATCAATTGAATTGGCAATTTTTGATGAAAGTCTTGGATAAAATGAATTTTGGGGATAATTTTTTGCAACCAATTAGGGCATTATATCAACAACAAATTGCCCGAATAATAGTTAATAATAGCCTGACAGAAGCATGTAATATTGAGAAGGGCACAAGGCAAGGGTGTCCGTTATCGCCCTTGTTATTTGTACTAACATTGGAGATATTGTTGGTTAAAATACGGAATTCGGAAAAAATTAAGGGTATACAAATTAGAGATCAGGATTATAGATTGAGAGCGTTCGCAGACAATCTGGTTGTTACAGTGACCCAGCCGGAGAACTCTGTTGTGGACCTGATGGAGATAATAATACAATATGGGAAGGTTTCTGGATTTAAAGTTAATACACAAAAAACTAAAATTCTGGCCAAAAATATGACAGCTTCGCAAAAGGCTCTCTTAGAAGGATTAACTGGATTTGAGATTGTTAAAAGGGTTAAATATTTGGGGGTGCTTTTGTCGCCCTCTAATACAAAGTTATATAAAAATAACTATGGAAAATTATGGGGGGAAATCCAAAAAGAAATGGAGAGTTGGGAAAAATTGCAATTGTCTTTGTTGAGGCGAATCGCAGCAGTGAAAATGAATGTCCTGCCTAAATTCTTATTTTTATTTCAAATGATACCGGTTCTTAAGAAAGATTCTAACTTGGAGGAATGGCAGCGCGGTATCAATAAATTTGTATGGGCAGGGAAAAGGCCACGAGTTAAACTAAAGATAATACAGGATACTCGTGAAAGAGGTGGTCTTAAAATGCCTAATTTTAAATTATATTATGAAGCTGCTGCTTTAGCAGGAATAAGTGATTGGATCAATTTGACACAAGAGAGATTATTATATCTTGAGGGCCATGACTTGTTGTTTGGCTGGCATGCATATTTGTTGTATGATAAGAAGGTAGATAATGTCTTTAGAGTGCATATTTTAAGACAGGCATTGTTGAGGGTTTGGAAGAAGTACAGACATAAATTAGATTGTAAGATACCATTGTGGGCAATCCCAAAACACGCAATAGAAAATATACATGCTGGTTTCAAACACGATGTGACTACGTACAAGGAGATTCTAAGCTTGGAAAGAAATGTCTGGTGTTTGAAACCATATAGTCTCTTGCGAGATGAGAAGATTGTTCAGAATTGGTTTCAATATACTCAGCTACGGGCCAGGTGGAAAGAAGATCAGAAAAATGGTTTTACAATGACTGATGAAAATCTGATAAAGCAAATCAGAAATCAGGGTCCAGCACATATTAAACGGATATATCTTGCCTTGATAGAAATTGACTCAGAAACAGAACTCGTTAAGGATTGTATGATTAAATGGGCCCAAAATATCCAAGAAGTTATTACAATGGACATGTGGGAAAAGATCTGGGTGAGGAACGTAAAATTTACACAAGCTCAAAATCTAAGAGAAAATTTTTATAAAATGTTTTACAGATGGCATTTAGATCCTAAAAAGCTGGCAAGTATGTATCCGAACTATCAGCCTAAATGCTGGAGGTGTGGTGAAGAAGATGCAACATATTTTCATATATGGTGGACTTGTAAAAAGGTTAAGGCCTTTTGGATAAAAATTTGGTGGAACATGCAGAAGATTTTCAAGCAAAGGATAAAGTTTTGTCCGCAACTTTTTTTGTTGGGTATAATTACAGATGCTACGGTTGTGGACACTAAGCTGATGTTGAATTTAACTACGGCAGCAAGACTCTTAATAGGCCAATATTGGAAGAAGGAGGAACTGCCGACTGTAGAAGAATGGACTTTAAAGGTTTCTGACCTGGCAGAGATGGCAAAGATTTCGGCTTATTTGAAAGATCACTCGCAAGAACGTTATGTTATGGAGTGGAGAAAATGGATTGAGTATATCCAGAACAAATATGGGACTAAGAAGTTTCATGTAGCATTTGAATAAGTCTTCCTTTTTTTCTCCTCTTTTTTTCTCTTTTTCTTTTTTTTATATATCTTAGATTAATAGTGTTTGTAATTACCCTATATGAGCTAGAGAGAGATGGATTTCAGAGTTTATGGTTGTTAGCATATGAATGTCTACGATTGGTTTTTTTTTGGTTTTTTATACCTTGTACTTAGCTCTGGGAAGTCGGGGGGGGGGAGGGGGGGAGGGGTAGGGAGGGAGGGATAGGGGAGGGCTAGGGGGGATTGTTAAAGATAAAATGTATGATAAAACTCTTCAATAAAAAAAAACCAATCTCACTTAGCAGTGGAAATTTTGGTCTCAATTGTTGTAAGGACTACCTGTATCTCCTTTTGGACTATCTTGCTTAGTCTTAAAATGAGGATTTCCCCAGCTAAATGTATTGACATAGAGGATTCATGCATACAGTTTGAAAATTTGTTCTCCTGTTAAGAATTAATCTCATGGGGTCTTATGGCTCTGTTATGTGCATTCAGCAAAATAGGCAAGATTTGTCTTGACTGCAAACATCTTCTTCTCTTGCCTTATCAAGCTTTGACGTCCTCATAAGTTCTAAGAAACCTTTCTGACCTTTAAAAAATATTTTTCTTTGACATTCACAATCTTTCGCTCCCTTTAGTTTAATCCAATGTTTTAGCCGCAACTCCTATAGATCAAAAATCTAAAAATAAACATGCTCACAGACAGACGGTATTTGCTGAACTTAAATGATCCAATTTAAAAGGCTGCCTGCTGGTAGCCCATCATCCCTTTCAGATCCACAAGTGATCTGAATTTGGAAAGTACTATTGCCATATGTCATCCGAAAATTCATTGAGGTACAACTCTTATCGAACTCTCCTTGCTGGAATCCAATTCATTATGAACGAACAGCTTCAAAATCATAGCCCAATGTCCCCTGGCTGCAGGTCAAATAATTAAGATCACACTTTTCAAGTTGCTGTCAACAGATCAATGAAGGGAAGTTCACGTGATAGGCCATAGTAGTAATCAGTGCTTTTTTTCTAAAAAAAAAGGTGCCGGAACTCTCATCTTGGCGGGCGCAGGAGGCGGGGGGGTGGGGGGGCGGTGCTGCTGCAGTCACAGGTGCGAAGGGTGTTGGTGGCGGGCTCCCCTCCCTGGGGCCGGAGCCGGCGCGGCTGGTGCTGTGGGAGCAGCAGAGCCCACTCTATATTGCGGGGCTGCGCAATGCGGGCAGTGGAGGCGGTGCGGGCCAGGCGATGTTTTAATCTTATGATTTTAAATATATATTTTTTCTATTGTAAGTTTCCCCAAACCTTGCCATGTGGATTGCATACAAATATTATATAATTAGTAAATAAAGGTAGAACATATGTTAAATATACATCAAATGATAATATGCTTCCTTACAAAGTCAATTCTTGCTCAATGACAGACCAAGGAGCTAACTCGGAAAGGCAAGATGAAAATCTAGAAGAGGTCTGTGCAGCTCTTCAACATCTTCATCAATGATTTGGATGAGGGGATAGATGGGCAACTCATCAAATTTGCAGACAACACCAAGCTGGCAGGAACGCCATTCTCAGTGTTCTATGAGAAAAAAAGCCCTGGTAGTAATCCTATACCACAACTTCTGCCATGAGCTGTGCTGCACCACTACTAGCTATACAATTGGCAGGCTAGCCACTGAATAGGATGCTATGTCAGTATTACTAAAGACTTGATTAGACCAAGGCTGCTCATTGTGATTTTGTGTAAATCGTCAGGTGGCTTTTTGAGAGAGAGGTGCAACCCTCTTGACCTTTCCTTTCAACTCATTTCAGCAATTCTTAGAAGTGCCCTCTTTTGAGGTTAAATATGTAGCTGTTCAACATCCATGGCAATAAATTAATAAATTATATTAAATTAAATCTGGTATATCTGCCATCCCTGATTTCAGTCAGTTTACCATTTGTATGATCTGCCACTTTGCTCAGTTGGTTCATCAGTGTTTCCTTTATCACTTCATCAACCTTTCTCAGGCAAAAATCTCTGGTTACTGTCATTTGGCCGTTGGTATCGGTTGGAGGGATTCCTTCAGTTGTAAAAAGTTCAATTACAATCCATTACTTAGTATATTCAGGTTGGCTTCCATTTCATGAACAGTAGCCTTTTCTCATAAGAACTTTCCACTGAGAGAAATTGGGGGGGGGGAAAACCACACCAAATATTAAAGAACTCATGAGAGCTTCTATTGCTACCATCTCTTGGAAATTTATAATTTTGGAAGTGTCATTTTTCACTGAGTCCTTGTAATGATCTGACCTTTCATTTAAACAGATCCAACTTGATATTTACATTCCTTCATTTACTGTACTAAGAATTTTATCAGAAAGCTAAGTTGAAATTAGATAGGTCTAAAATCATGATACATTTTGGACATGTACTGTATACTTCTATATGTACATGATAAACATGAAATACATAAGCATAGTTGTTACACTATTCTCTGTTCCTCCTCAGTTTTTGATCTCTCTGCCAGCTGTTTCTTGATTCCATTAGATTTCCTGTTGTGTCACAGCAATAGGATTTTGTAGGCAGAAGAGTCACACCCAATTTACTACAATTTTTGTAGTAACTAGGTTCCACAAGAACTAGAGAAAATAAATACTAATGGAATATAACTGAGTCATCTTCCAAGATCCATTGACATTTTTATTAATAAAACATGATCTAGAAATGACATCTTTGTAAGTGCATATTATAATTGTATAGATCTTTGGAGACTCTTGATGGAATGAATAGAAAATATTTGGTGGATATGAATGCAATGTTATTCTTGCACCCAACACTAGATGACACTATATTGTCAAATATACCAGCAAACAATCTGTAGTCTGGCCTTTATTTTTTTTAAATCTTAATCACTTGCTATGCAGGTCATATCACTAACACTTCCACATATGGGCATTTAAACATGATACATACCTAAAAATGCAAATGTGTTGTATCTTAGAGATGGGTAAGAGAATTGGTACTCATTTTTTCTTCTCCTGGTGGAAGAAATGATTGACAGGAAGGATAATGGGTTTGTGTTGGGGATTCTATGAATGCAATAGTCAGCATGTAGGCAGGATCTTGCTAATGTCCAGCATAGGACTAGGCTAGCCTACTGGGGCTAAAACTCCCTAAAGCAGCCTTTTGAATATGCATAAGAACAGCAATAAATTAAGGAGTGATGGTTCAATAAACTTGAAAGGAAGACGAATGAGTAGAAGAAAGATTGACAGCAAAGCCAGGATAAAATGATGGGTGGAGTTAGCACGTCTGTTGAGAAACAGTCAGTTAAGAAGCAGGATCACAGATAATTAACTGAGTTGGAAAACTGATACTGTATATGTGGCTGGTTAGTGAGAATACAGAAAATAGAAGCAGAGACAATGGATTAGAAGATAGGCTGGAAAGCTAGTGAGATCAGAAACATTCAGCATCTTATTAAAGATTGTTTATTGTTCTCTGTCAGATAAGAACCTAAGAGTACAAGAATAGTCCTGTTGGATCAGGCCCTTGCCCATCTTAGTCCTGCAGTGCCCAACTTAATGCTGCTTGGGTGCTCATAGTAGGAGATGGAGACATACTTCTGTCTTGCTATTATTACCCTGCTACAGTTTAGAGGCATGTTGCACCCAGCCTATTGGCAATGCTGGATCCTCAAATCTTCGATAGATTTTTCTGTCCATGAATTTATCCAGTCTTCCTAAAACCATTAAAGTAGGTAGTAATCACCACAATTCGTCATAATGAATTCTATGTGTTGATTGCGTAATGCAAAAAAGTTCTTTCTTTCCTCTATTCAGAAGCCTTACCAATCAACTCCTTTGGATGATCTCTGGTGCTAGAGCTTGAGAAAGGGAGAAAAACTCTGCTTTCTCCATCTGTGCATGATGTAATACACCTTGATCATCTTCCATACTAGCAGCTTTTCTCCCCAAGCTGTAGAGTCCCAGATATTCTTGCTGGGAAGGTGTCCAGGGGTGCCGATCATTTTGACTGTTCGCATTTCCAATATTTCCAGTTATGTATTTTTAAAAGATAATATAGATAGAACATTATCTGACATTAAAATGTTACATAAATACATATATTTTATCTATCTGGGCTCTATTTTCTTTGGATTTGAAAACTGGCAAAATTCCACAAAACAAAGAAAGTTAAAGTACTTATCCTGCTCATCTGTGTTTCAAATCCTGCAGAACTTTAACAAATTTCTTTTGTATCAATAAGTAAAACTTATCTTTTTGTTTGCCAAGTCTTAAAAAAAAAGTCATTTCAAATTTTAACAGAGTTCTGTCTAATCAGATGAAAAAATTATCCAGATGTTCATCTCCTTTAAAGAACGAGTCATCTATCGGACCCAGTTGTATTACATTTAAATTCCCTTCAAATTAATTTTGTAGACTTCCATTTCAGCTTGTTCTTATTTTACAGCTTCATTAGAACATACTCTGTCAATTTTATCAAGCATTTGATCCATCCTGTCCAAAAACCTGGCTGAAAAGTATTCAAAGGTTTCCACTAAGGATTTCTGTTCTGTTCTGTTCTGTTCCATTTTCTTTATCCTCTGGTGCCAGCATCCAACTTTCATAGTTTTAATGGTAATTAAAAAATGAAAGCAACCTCAATTTTCCAATGAGAGAATATCTTGTAAATAATTCAAAAGTATACGGTAATTCCAAATTCCTCTGGCCGCTTAATCTGTTAATAACTTTCAAAAATCCATATATTAAGCACCCTTTTGCTGCATTGTTAAAAAAATATATATTTTAAAAACTTTTAAAATCAAATGTACACCATTGTCTTTTAAGGAGGCAGAAACTCATGAATACAATAAACCGTTGCCAGTGTGAAAGGTCTTAATCTTTCTATTATGCAAAAAAAAAACACCCCAACCCTGATTCAGATATAAGGCTTGGTTGAGCTTAATGTCTATAAAGGCTGCTTTGCGACTGTGAGCTTGATGTACTACCCACTCTCGGCCATATTTAGCCAACTCATAAGCTCACCATAAAAATGAAGAGGGCTGCAAGGGATCACGTAGATGATTTAAATGACCCCTCCTTTGTTCTGGAGAGATTATACCAATTCGGATTCAGATGCAGTGGTCATTCACTTTTTGAAAACTGACTTGCTAGCCAGCAAAAGCCAACAATGCACCAGCTTGCCATGGTGCTTACAGGAAATGAGTTAGTGGGGGTGGACCGATCTAATGGGTCCACCTTCCCTACAGTGGATAGCAGCACTAGAGAATTTCATGGAAATCAGGGCATGAACTGATTAGGACAAAGAGACATCAAGAGCGCTCTCGATTTCTGAGCACATAGCCACTGTTCCATCAGGAACATAAGATGCTGTGTGACCACTAACTTGTATTAGGCTCTGGATGATCTAGGTCAGGGATCCCCAACCTCCAGGCCATGGACCACTACCGGGCCATGGCCTCTTCTAAACTGGGTCATGCGAGCAATAGACAAGCAAGGGAGTGCGCAAAGCTCCACTTGTGCGAACCACATGCAGGTGTGCGAAGCTCCACTCATGCGAGTAGTGTGTGTGCACAAGCATGAAGCTCCACTCCCACAAGCAGAGGATGCTTACGCTCGCACGTGAAACTCCATTTGTGTGAATGGAGCTTTGTATGCAAGTGCCCTCTGGTCATGTGAACAGAGCTTCGTGCACGAATACAAGTGGCCTCCGCTCAAGGACCCTCCTTATAGTGTGTTTATAATGGAGCTGTATGCATATGTGTGCACGTGCTACTCACAAGCATCCACCCTGTGCCAGGCCAGGCCACCAGGCTGGAAAGGTTGGGGACTGCTGATCTAGGTCCATGGCCATTATGATGGCCATAAATTCCCAAGCCACCTCAGGCTCCACTCTTAGAAAAGGCAGACTGAAATTCCCCAGAACCATAAGTATGGGAAACCCCAATGCCAAACCCAGAAATGGATTCAAGGAGCTCAGGCAGGAAGATTGCTATGCAACAGGGAGGCTGGTGCAACAGCAACAGTCCCAACTGATCCCTAGAGCCCAACTTAAGAAACTGAGTCTCTCATCTCATAATTGTGAGTCATGAGAGATTCCTAGATGATAATCCCCATACTCCCACCCAGGGCTTTTTTCCTCATAGAACACTCAGAACGGAGTTCCGGCACCTTTTTTGGATGGAACCTAATAGGGTAGGCAAGGCAGGTTGTGAGTTCCGGCACCTTTTTGTTTTACAAAAAAAGCACTGCTCCCACCTCTGTTCCCAAGTCTTGGCTGATGCCATACCTGAAACCCAAATGGGCATAACTCCAAAAGGGCTACCCCTCTTCGAAAGACAACCAGTCTTGGGTGATACATGCCAGGTCAGCTTTCTCGTCAATGATTAAATCACTAACGAGGGAGGCCTCATTACAGTCTTGGCCATGTATTCAGAAGCCACAACTAAAGGCCAGGACTGCTAAGGCTTTGCTGACAGAGTATGGAAGCTGAGACCAAGGAACTAGAATGCAAAACAGGTATAAAGTGTCCTTTATTCCTTGAGAACAGCCTATTTTGTGGAGAGAGAGAGAAATAGAGAGAACAAACAACAGTCTCTCCCGTCTTTCATTATCCTGGCCAGCATTAACCCAGCAAATTTTAGCAGATTCTTTTCCTCCAGTTTTTTTTGAGAAAATATTAGGATTGCATTTAGAAAGAAAATGAAAATGAAAGGCATACTGAAGTTCAAGATGTATTCTGAATGAGTGAGACAAGCCTGAAATAAGAAAAATAAAAGGAGACTTCCACTAACGTTTCATATCTAAATACATTCCCATCCCCAAGAGATGGAAGCAGGTCTGGATGTGGGGGGGGGGGGAAACACCGCCTCCCACCCACCCATCTCAGACAGAGGAAAACCGGGGTAGTTCGTTGCTAAGAATGACCTTGCGCTCCACACCGTCCTTGGTGATGGCAGCCAAACGGATCACCCCGCCACTCGAGCCGTCGCGATCCATGGCCGGGGCAAGTGCATTGGCTGTGAAAGTCAGGCACTCCTCCTTACTCATTCCAGGCTTGTAAGAAACGTCCACAAAGCCGTATATGTAGGAACTGCCGGAGCCCCCAATGGAAAAGGGCTGGCGAACCATCATGCCCCCCCATGGGGACAGAATACACCTGTCCACCCTTGAGCCGGTCTCAGCCGGCCACCAGGATCCCGGCTGTCAGGTCCTCACGGTACCAATAACAACAGTCTCTCCTGTCTTTCATTATCCTGGCCAGCATTAACCAGCAAACTTTAGCAGATTCTTTTCCTCCAGTTTTTTTGAGAAAATATTAGGATTGCATTTAGAAAGAAAATGAAAATGAAAGGCATACTGAAGTTCAAGATGTATTCTGAATGAGTGAGACAAGCCTGAAATAAGAAAAATAAAAGGAGACTTCCACTAACGTTTCATATCTAGAAAAATAGTTCGCAAAATTAAGATGACAACACAGAGAACTTAAATTTATGTTTCACTCTCCTCCGTCTTATTTGAATAAGATTTAGCAAACTAGATGTAAAATTTCATTTGAAATGGAATCTTTTCTAGTGATTTATTTTCTAGGTAAGTATGGTATACACCTCCTTAATGCAATATACCAGTACATGTTTGGAGAAAGATAGTTTGTGGTGGTTTGGGGAGCAAAAAGAGATGAATTATGAAGAAGTAAAGAAGAAAATAATTTCAGGAGGTAATGGATGATCTCTGTCCGGAAGATTAATCAAGGCAGTTGCAAGAAAGTGCCAAAAGCATAACTGAAGTAGAACTAAATATCTGATTGTAATTAAAACTTTAGCCTTCTAATGGCTCCATGAAAGATATTTTAATAAACATGAAATGCACTTTCTAAATGGCACGCTAACTTTTAATGACTTGGGTGTTTTGTTTGATTAGTAACCTGGACTGTTAAATTAAAGCCAACTGCAAGTGCGTGATAAAATATTGATGGTTTCAGGCAAATGAATTGGGGGAGTTATGCTTGACAGATTTTTTTTTGTATCATTAAGGATTTTAACTGGTGGAAAATATATATTGCTGGTGCTTAAATATAGTTAAAGAGGATCTAGCCATTTATATGCCCTCGTTTTAATTTTACAGTAATAATGGGAGGAAAATCTGAATTATTCACAGATGGCTGGTCAAGAGGGGTCACTTAATTTAAAAAGTGTTAGTTTAATTACACCTGTTTCTCATTTCCTGGATAGATAATTAAATATTCAGAAGTATTTGGTTATTTCTTTTTCTTAAGAATGCCTGAAGCTTTTTAAATAGAGAAGTTTTTACTATGAAAAGTCTAGTTGGTTGAAAAAATTCTGTTGCACTTAGAAATATTGTTACTATAGAAAATGTTTGGTGATCACCAGAGAAAATTAGGATATCCCTTTTATATTTATTCCCCATCAAAATGTTGACAATTCTAGAATTATATTTGATCAAACTTGATGTCACTGCTTGAGGTGATGTAATGTAGCCTTCCGAATCTTGTGGATGACAGGCCTGTTTGACAACAACTTTTAAATTTCTCAGCCAATATGGCCACTGAATCACAGAAAAATAATTTAATATGCTATTATTGTAAGGGAGTTTGTTTCACTAATGGTAAATCTGACATATTGAAAACAGCATGTGGAGATAGAAATCATTTTCCTAGACCAGGGGTAGGCACCTTGGCTCTTTTATGACTCGTGGACTTCAACTCCCAGAATTCCTGAGCCAGAAGTCCATGAATCATAAAAGAGCCAAGGTTGCCTACCCCTGTAACCTAGACTATTAACTCCATTATCCTCTAGGATTATTATCACTCTAAAAGCAGAGGTGTATTAAAGTGAATGCTGATACTAGTCTTTTTCTCCTACAAGCAAAGATATTGAACTTTATCACTATAACTCTTTATCACTATAAAAATGGAAATCCAAACTCTAAAATGTAAAGCTAGGCATTGTATATTGTTCTAGCATATAACACCAGCAACAAATACACAGTAGCTAGACTATTCTGTTTCAATGCCATTACTTCAGTCTTCCTATTTTTTTCTCAACTCAGTGCTAAATAACACAATAGTCCTTATATTATTATTACATATTATTACTTGGGGGAATATCCTATTTTTCAGATTACACTGTATTGTGTTGTGGAACAAGCTCAATCTCCCCCTCCCCCAAGCAGTTTTCATGGGAATTCAAGAGATATGTGGTAATATTTTAATGTGGTAAATTGGCCAGAGTCACTGTATGTGATGTAAGGTGGCCAAATAAATTAGTTTAATAAATACCTAAAATAAATATTAATTATGGGGATTTTAACTCTGTTTACAGCGGACACCTTTTTTCCACAGATAACTGTTTGTAAAGATCTCATAATAAAAAAAGAACAAAGAGTAGAAATATTAGCCCTCACTAGGAAGAGAAATAGAACAAAATAGACATTTTTAAAAAATTCTTCAGAAGTGCAAGCATTGAAGATGATAATGTCCTTGACAAGAAAACTAACAAAGCATTTGCTAAACTATCTTTTATTATTATCATTATTATTAATAATTATTGTTACTATAATTCGGAAGATACAGTCTTCTTTGCAAAGATTGGAAAGATGGGTGTTAGTGAACAGTGAGCCATGTAGCCTGCAGACAGTAGTATACAGTGAATAAATTCTGTTACAAAAAGCTTCAAAGTCCCCTATTAGGTAACCCTTCTATGTTCAAGAAAAATGATAGCTCTCAGCAATACTCATGTTCCTACAGTCACCCATCCATTTTTATATAACCACAAGAATGATTAAAGTTTTCTGTGATTTCCTTTATTGAAGGCAAACACTACAAGCAGTGGCTGTGTTCCTGTTGATAAGATAGCATGGTGTTTCTTAACTGATCATGGAGGGGAATGTGATAAATTTACTGTGAAAATAGTAATCCTTACAGTGTGTTTATAAAACAATGTGTTTGGATGACACTCATGTGACAACATTTTTATAGTGCTAGTTACATTATCCCACAGGCAAAGTGAAACTGCACGGACATTTTGTATTGCCTGGTGGTTTCCTTGACTCAAACAAATGCCATCTTTTCCTCTGCTGATTTGGCTCTATGCCTAGCAATATTCCTCACCCAAATTTGCTTTATTATTTATTAACTGCAGGCATTTCATTGATTGATTATTCAATAAAGTAGATTGATTGTAGAAGTGGTTGTGAGCAGATGCTGAGAACGGTGATAAAACTGCTTCACTGTAAATCTTATTAATAAAGTTAGATGTTAGATAGGGTCAGGTTTTTTTTACAATTGTAGCATTATTTTCATTATGACTTTAAAATACCTTATGGTGAATGTTGAGTATGGTGAATGTTGATTTTTGCACCCTTGGAGTAAGCTTAATTGCTCATTAGTTTTATTTGTTATATTTTTATTGTGGTTAGACCACACCCCAGCAGGAGGCTTGTTATAAATATATACAGGTAGTCCTCGAGTTACGAGTGTAATGGAGCCTGCACATTCCACTCATAAATCAAAAACTCGGAGTGAATTTCATACCTCGAACGAGAAAACTCCCTGCTCATTAAAACACATGCAGCTTGTTAAGTGCATATGAGGTATCTCAGGGTGGGGAAGGCCATGGGGGCGGGGCTAGTGATGGAACAGGCCCCCAAGGCCTCCCCAACCCACTAAGATACCTCATGCTTCCCCTCCCTTCTTGCCGTGCCTGACTCACTTACCTTGAAAAGATCTGTCTCCTCTCTGCTATGGTTCCTGCTTTAGAGGGACAGGAGAGGCAAGCCCTTGGGTGACATAATATCATGCGAGTTCAGGCACCGATTCTGTTTCACAGAGAATGGGTGTGTGAACTCTCACGCTGTTTGCGGTGTCTGTCTCCTGCTTCCCCCCCAACTCTGGAGCCATGCAGTCACCGCCCCTGAAACAGAGATTGGGGAGACTTCTGCATGCCTCTGGAGGTTTGATGCAGGCCTCGGAGGACTTCTCCAAGCTGCTGCCACCCAGAACGGAGCGGTGTTCTCCAAGCCATTTGTACCTGGAATGGAGATGGGGGGGGGCTTATGCATGCCTCTGGAGGTTGGATGCGTGCCTCAGAGGGGTCCTCCAAGCCGTTTGCGCCCAGAACAGAGATTGGGGGAGGCTTCTGCATGCCTCCGGAGGTTGGATCCAGGCCTCAGAGGAGTCCTCCAAGCCTCAGAGGAGTCCTCCAAGTCAGGGGAGGTCCAGAGACTCTGTTCCAGGTGACAGCAGCTTGAGGGACCCCCTCCGAGGCCTGGATTCAATCTCTGGAAGCTCCGTTCTGAATGGCAGCAGCTTGGAGAAGTCCTCCGAAGCCTGGATCCAACCTCCAGAGGCATGCAGAAGCCTCCCAGATCTCCATTCTGGGCACAAACGGCTTGGAGGAGGCTTCCATGAATTCTCTAGCATTTTTAACTTAGTCTAAGTCATTATTGGAGAGTTATCAATTATTCCTATTTATCTTACTGTGGTAAAATATTAGTGTGCATCTCTCTCTTTTGCAACCTCTTTCTCTCCATATTAAAACATTTATAGAAAACACTATCTTTTTTCCTCTGTTTTGGTGACATGCAAATTTGAGGGATAGCAATGTTTTGTTTTCCGACAATGGTGACTGTATTTGTATAGCCCTTCTTCCAATTTTCTTCTTGAACCCTTGTCTTGACAGCTACTTCATGATGCTGTTTTTCACTGTGTGGTAGCCTAACTAATAGCAAATTACCTGTTTTCTCATTTTTGTTTCTCACGAAGAGTGAAAGAATCTCTGGAGAAAGATGTCTGGCAACTGATAAATGCTCACAAAAATGTATTTGTACCAATACATTTTAATAATATTAATAATTTTTTCTTCAGCCTGACAGTTTAATAAAAAATTAGGATTTGGAAATCAATACATTGGCTTTCCTTAATTATTCCCTTACATAAAATCATCACTCATTTATCATAACCTTCCTTTTAGTAGAATAAATGATCTTTATACTTTTTTTGTATATGAAAAAGCTATTACGACAGCAGTGAAAAAATTATTTCCTTAACTCTAGAGGGCAGTGCAATACAATGAAATCTGATTTTTTTTACTGTTTAACCACTGCCACAACAAAGGCCCAAATTCTACTTTGTGCTTAAGAAAATTGCTGTGGCAACTATAGGACAAGAAGCCGTTTGGCTTTCTTTCATGATTGACTGGTAGGTTGAAAATGTTCATCCCGCCACTGGAAATTATACATGTGTTGTGCAATATGTGTTGACTGAGGACCTAACGTGCCAGATTGCCATTGGTCAACAATGTAGTTTCTATTTTTTTAAAAAAGCACCACATTTTTCATTTCCCCAGGAATTCTGGGAGTTGAAATCCATGAGTCATAAAAGAGCCAAGGTTGCCTACCCCTGGACTAAAAGATCTCCAAGGTCCCTGCCAACTCTGTTATTCTTATTTTGTATTAGATATGTATAAACTTTGGTGATTAGGAAATGAAATTCTCGAGAACCCTGGATCATGGCTTTTTTTCTGTAATGCTATATCCAGGATAACATGAACATGGTTTACTTCTGTAAACTATCAAGCTATCCCCAAATTAACATCCCCCAGGAGATTCACTGATAGAACATGTTCTGAAAAGATATGGAACATTTTGTTTCTAATTTTGTTTTTATCTAGGTGATATAATTTGTTTTTATCTAGGTGATATAAGGTGACAGATTTTATTTTCCTGGGCTCCAAGATCACTGCAGATGGGGACTGTAGCCAAGAAATTAAAAGACGCTTGCTCCTCGGGAGGAAAGCCTTGGCAAATCTAGACAACACACTAAAAAGCAGAGACATCACCCTGTCAACAAAAGTGCGTATAGTCAAGGCTATGGTCTTCCCAGTTGCAATGTATGGCAGTGAAAGCTGGACCATAAGAAAGTCTGAGCGCCAAAGAATTGAGGCCTTTGGACTATGGTGCTGGAGAAGACTCCTGCGAGTTCCTTGGACTGCAAGGCGATCAAACCGGTCAGTCCTAGAGGAGATCAACCCTGACTGCTCTTTAGAAGGCCAGATCCTGAAGCTAAAACTCAAATACTTTGGCCACCTGATGAGAAGGAAGGACTCACTGGAGAAGAGCCTAATGCTGGGAAAGGTTGAGGGCAATAGAAGAAGCGGACGACAGAGAATGAGGTGGCTGGATGGAGTCACTGAAGCAGTTGGCGTGAGCTTAAATGGACTCCAGAAGATGGTAGAGGATAGGAAGGCCTGGAGGAACATTGTCCATAGGGTCGCGATGGGTCGGACATGACTTCGCAACTAACAACAACATAATTTTAAAACACATTTTCTTTATATTAACAGTAAAGCACACGTCAAAAGCTGCCACTATTACATGTAAGGTTATAAAGAAGTTATTAATATAACACTTCATGTACTATTTGCTCTTTTTTATCCAGAGAATCAGGACATATAAAACAAATTCAAGTTTACAACTTTTATTGTTCATTTTTGGAGCTAATAGTATCTTTGCACTAATACTTATCTATCCAGTTCAAAGTCCAGTTGGCCAAACTAAGTGAATTTTAGAAGAATCTAGTTGGCACACTCATCATGCAAGGTACCTCATGTAATGTGTTGACTGTTAAGTACTATTGTTTCTATCACTTCTAACAAGACTTGATCAATTCCAGCTTGATCCTCTTCTCATATGTCCTTCAAGTACAATCACCTCATTAGTTCATATAGGAATTGTTAGATACTGGGTTCATTGCTTGCTTGACGAGACGAGGCGAGTGAGTTCAGCAAAGATCATTTTTTATTTGGTTGCAGGAACTGAACTGAGAAACAGGGCTGCGAATGCAGCAATTTATACCCTGGCCTCTAGGCGGTGGCCAATAGGCTTGAAGCAACCTATTGCCGCCCTAGAGGCAGCCAATAGCGGCACTGGAGACGGGTTGTCTGAGGAGCTGGGAGCCATTAGCCGGCTTCCCTGCTTAAGCAACCTTCCAGCAATTAACCCCACGTGATATTCCAAAGCAAGACAAAGCCCAATACATTACACCCCTCCCCCCTGGAATGTACACACATTATAACAACAAAGGGAATGATTACAGCAATTACAAGTTTTACAGCGATACAGAAGTAGTATGCAAAAGTACACATTTTCCTTACTTGCTAATAAAGAGGCTCTCCTGGCTAGCAGCAAATCAATGACACATACAACATTATAGTTTCATTATTTTGGAACAAAATCTTGTAAATATGCAGGAGGCTTGCGAACCCTCGAGGAGCACCTGGGAGAACCAGGCACTCCCTGGCCTACCAGCTTGCCCACCGGGCTGGGTAAACCAGGGTCCATAAGTTCAAATGAGTCTGGCTGACTCAGAATTCTCTGGCTAGCCATTCCAGGTCAGCCCAGCCCAGAGTCCAATCCTTCTGCAGAGTTAGCACAGTGGCTGTAGTGTTCTGGTTGACTTTCTCCGTCAGGGGCTCCATGTTGCACTCCTGGGCTTTGACCCCCTATGACCACCTCCCTGTTGCTCTGACTGCTTGGGACCTCAGAGCATATGGATTGATTGGCCTGGCCGTTTGCGGTCCATGACTAGGACCTGGAACGAAGTCCTCGCTTTGTGGCTGTTCTGGAAAACTCTTTCTAAGCTGATCAATATGGTGACGAATGACTCACCCGCCCTCTAGGCCCACTTTGTATGAGATGGGCCCCGATGTTTTGGTGATTTTCCCTGACACCCACAAGTTCCCATGCCCATAGTTCCGGGCCCACACCCCATTGCCCACTTGCAGCCCCCTCGGGGGTTTTGGGTGAGAGGCCTCAGCTGCCACCCGGTCTGGGTGCAACCTGTCCAGTTTCGTGATTAGTCGCCTCCCCCAGCACAGCTCTGCTGGGCTTTTGCCTATTGCTGTGCATGGCGTGGAATGTTGGCAGAGCAAAAAGTCGGCCAGTCTGTGGTGCTAGTCTCCGGTCACTATGCATTTCAATAATTCTTTCATGGTGCTTACTATTTGTTCGGCTTGACCATTACTAGATGGGTGAAATGGAGCCGATGTCGCATGCCTAATGAGATTTGCCCTCAGAAAAGCCTGAAATTCAGCCACAGTAAATTGGGCCCCATTATTGGACACTACGATGTCCGGTAGCCTGTGCATTGCAAAGAGTTTCCTAAGCACCTGGATAGTCCTAGCAGTAGTCATATTTGCGATTGGTATAACTTCCAGCCATTTAGAGTGGCTGTCGACCACTATAAGAAAGAGCTGTCCCTGAAAGGGCCCAGCGAAGTCTATATGAATCCTCGACCTGGGGGTGTGTGTCTCCTCCCACCTGTGGATGGGAGCGTGTGGCATTTCAGGCCTAGATTACTGGCATGTGTAACACCCATGTACTTGAGCCTCAATGGCTTTATCTAATCCTGGCCACCATAAATAGCTTCGTGCCAAAGCTTTCATGCGAACAATACCCAGATGACCTTCATGAAGTGATTGCAATACCCTGTCCCTTAATGAGGTGGGAACAATAACCCTGTTCCCCCAAAGAATACAGCCCTTATGAGCTGAGAGCTCATGTCTCCTTGTGAAATAGCTCTGAAACTCAGGACCCGAGCTTTTCTCTAGCTACCCCGTGTGGACCCAAGATAGCACTCTAAGGTCTTGTCTGCCGCCGTTTCTGCGGCTATGTCCCCCGCGTGGAGGGGAAAGTCCAGCAAGTCCTGAATGGACAAAATGCGGGCCGCTGGGGCCAGATCTGGCTCAATTTGAGGCAGTGGAAACCTGCTCAGGCCATCTGCATGGCCCATATCCTTGCTGGGTTTGTGAATTAGCTTAAAGCTGTAAGCCGATAAAAAAATGGACTATCTTAGCATTCTAGAGGATAAGATGTGGGGTGTCTGTCTGTAGTGAATAACCCCAATAGTGGTTTATGGTCTGTGAAGACCATGAAGTCCCTGCCATATAAGTAGTCGTGGAATTTTTTTACTCCAGCTACTATTACCAATGCCTCCTTGTTAATTTGTGCATAATTACGCTCAGCGGAGGACAGTGTCCTAGAATAAAAAGCAATTGGAACTTGAGTTCCATTGCTCTCCAAGTGACTTAGGACAGCCCCCACCCCGTATGGGGATGCGTCACATGCAAGGCATACCGGCATTGATTCCTTAAAGTGAGTGATCGTGGAACTGACCAACAGAAGAGACTTCAATTCCTGAAAACTTTTTTCGTGAACACTAGTCCATTTCCATGCAGTATTTTTGTCCAAGAGCCGGTGTAACGGCTCTGCCACTGTGGTCTTGTTAGGAAGGAACACATGGTAAAAATTTAGGAGGTCTAGGAATGCCTGAAGCTCTCCCTTCATTTTGGGGCTGGGTGCCATCTGAATGGCTTTAACCTTTGACTCAGCAGGGTGGATGCCATCGGCATCTATACAGAACCCCAGGAACTCAGTTGAGGGAACTCCAATACTACACTTATTCTTTTTAAGCTTGAGGCCTTTGAAGGACGGCTCTGAGCCTCCTTGGTAGTACCTTGGTGGACCCACTGGCGATGAGCACATCATCAAAATAGGGGCAAACTCTCGGAATGCCCTTGAGCGTCCGCTCCATAATGCCTTGAAAAATGCCGGGGGCTACGCTGACCCTGAATTGCAGGCATTTCACTTTAAACGCCCCCGTTGGTTACAATTGTCTGTGCCGCGGCTGTGGCCTCATCAACAGGAAGCTGCTGGTAGGCCTGAGCCAAGTCTAATTTTGCAAAAATTGTACCGCCTTGCAAGGACGCCAGGATGTGGCTTACTACTGGTACCGGGTATGCCTGCTGTTTGAGTGCACGGTTGATTGTGCATTTATAATCGGCACAGATTCTGACCTCCCTGTTGTCTTTTAGTGGCGTTACGATTGGGGTCTCCCATTCACCCCATCTACTGGCTGCAGTACTCCCTGTTCAACAAGTTTATCTAACTCAGCATCTATCTTGTGTTTGAGAGCAAATGGCACTCTACAAGGTTTAATCCTGACCGGCATTACAGTAGGATCTAGTTTAAATGTTATTGGCGGGCCCGTGTACATCCCCAGGGCTGAGTCAAACACATCTGCGAATTCCTCGCATACTGTTGCTAGACTCGCGACTTTCGTCCGGTTGATTCCGGTTACTTGGATGCCTAGTGCATCAAACCACTCGAGCCTGATCAGGCTTGTTTGCTGACCCCCTACTATGACAATGTCCGGGTACCCAGAAAACCCCTTAAATTTAACGGCTAGTGTGGCCTCACCCTTGACTGCGACTCTGGCATTCTGGAAATCAGTTAGTATAATGTCAGATGGCCTCAGCTTGGCCCATCTCTTGCTGTGACTGCAGACGAAATTAAATGTCTCAAGTGAAATAATGGATACGGCTGAGCCCGTATCCAGCTCCATCTTGCAGGGGACCACTTGCAGCTCCATTTGAAGTCTAAACTTCAGCTTAATAGGGTGGCAAGCTCCCGTATGGCAAATGCTTCTGCGACTGGAACAAAACCCTATGCTATACTGTCCCGGGGCCCTGGTACCTCTCCTGGTCGGGATGTCCGACTGGCGATTTGATGGCCGGTCCCTCTGGCAACCTCTGCAGATGGACGCAATGTGGCCAGTCTTTCTGCAGGCCCGGCACATGGCTGTCCGGAACCTACAGTCCATGAGTTGGTGGTGGCCGCTGCACCCTGGGCACCTAAGGAAGGGATCTGCCCTGTAAGTCGCCCCTTGTTGCTTGTCGCTGTGACGCTGTTGGTCGTTTTGTCTTTGTAGCTTGTCAACTTCTGTGTTGTCTTTGAGGTCTTCTATGTGTTCAGCGTCCTTGTGGTGGATGGCTTCCTTGTGCTGTGCTGCTTTGACAGGCCACATGGCTCGTACGGCCCTGCTGGCGGCTTTGTCTGCCATGATCTCTTTCAGCATGTCTGGAAATGACAGAGTCTCTTTGGCGAAGAGTTTTTGCTGTAACTCTCAATTCCGGAGACCGCAGACAAGCCGGTCTCGTAGCCTCTCCTCAACGTCGGAGAACTGGCACAGGGGTGCAGCCTGCCTCAATGCTGCGATGAATTCAGACGCTGTTTCCCCTGGTTGCTGAAATCTCTGTTCGAATGCATGGCGCCAAGCGATTACCGATAGCTTGGGCTAGAAGTGGTCTCCGAGCCTTTTCTTCAAGTCCGTGAATGTTACGGACTCCAATGGCATTGGCGCGAACAAGTTCTCTGTGATGTCGAACGTGGCTGGGCTGCACACACACACAGGAGTGTAGCGGCCTTCAGGCCCTCCTTGGCAACTTGGTTCACACGTAGATAGTTCTCGACCCTGGATAGATACGAAGACCATCTTTCCGGGTGAGCTGTGTCAAATTCTTCCAGCTTTCTGACCTTTGCCATTTCTGCTGGTCTTCGCGGCTGGGGCTCATTGTCTTCTTGTCCTGCTCCTCCATTGCCCAGGGACTGGTCCTCTGGGTGTGTGGTCGCTAGCGTTGCTGTGCTAGGCTGACCATAGGGGGGGGGAAATTGCTTTTCCCGCCAGGCGTGTTTGGCCTCTCCTCTAGTGACTCTTCAGCTCAGTTGGAGGAGCAGGATCCCATCCTCGTTGCCAGTGTTAGATACTGGATTCGTTGCTTGATTGACGAGATGAGGCGAGTGAGTTCAGCAAAGATCATTATTTATTTGGTTGCAGGAACTGAACTGAGAAACAGGGCTGCGAATGCAGCAATTTATACCCTGGCCTCTAGGCAGCGGCCAATAGGTTTGAAGCAACCTATTGCCGCCCTAGAGGCAGCCAATGGCGGCGCTGGAGATGGGTTCTCTGAGGAGCTGAGAGCCATTAGCCAGCTTCCCTGCTTAAGCAACCTTCCAGCAATTAACCCCACATGATATTCCAAAGCAAGACAAAGCCCAATACATTACAAGAATCATCTATCGTTTTGAGAAGGGTCCCTTTTTTGAGTGTAATCTGATATTCCACACAGTACATTAGCTGAAATCTACTTTTCTCCTTTAAAGCCCTTCTTTGAATCAATCTTATGTACTTTCATGTACCCTTTATACATATTCATATCTCTACATAAATACAGCCAGTCATCACATAAATAACTAAAGTGTAACACTAATTACAGTATGATGACACCACTCATACCTCCATTATTTAGTATGTTTTCTTTCCCTATTGTTTTAACAGTAATTTTATTAAAAATTACAATCACAACAATAAAAAACCTAATACAAACTAAAATATATATATATAGGAAAGGTAATATATGAATGAATTTCCCTTTCATCACAACAAGTATAACCTCACTTTGTAGCGAGATGGGTGGCAAACAAATTTAATAATATAATAACCAATTTTAGTAACTTATTACCCCCTCTCAATAGAAGAAATGATCTCTTATTCCAATATCCATCTCTTATCTATAAACAAATCTTTAAAACCTCACCATTTTAGTCCTGATCAGCAGAAATCTATTAATGGGTACCAGAAATAGCATCTATTTTAACCTTGAACAAATAAACCAATTTCATATTTTATATCCAGGAAGGATTGCTATTGGTGTATCAGGTATAATTGTGCAAGTCCCTACCAGCTGCTGAAGCAGGAACTGTGAATCCAGGGGAACCCTAACTTGTGAATAGCTCAACTTGCCAAAAAGACTACATGGATAAGTCATTCTGTTGTATCCCTACTGTCAAGAGTCAAGTTCAACACAAGGAAAGTTTTATTATAGTGCAGTGGTTCTTAAGCTAGGGGCAATTACCCCCAAGGGAGTAATACTGGCATGGCCTGGGGGTAATGGAGCAATTTGTAATTGCTTGTTTGTCAATCAAGAATCTAGTCTGGAACTGCCAATTGCTGAGATGCTTGTTTTGTAGAGGTAATTACATTATTCAAGACAAGGAAAGGGATAATTGGGTCAAACACTTTAAGAACTACTGCTATAGTGGTTAGTAGAAAGGGCATACCTTACAGAGGTATCATAAGGTTTCCTGAAGAACTACTAAGTAAAGCCCTTCAAAATATGTTTTCTTTAATATATACTGCATCTTCCTCTTCCTCTTCATTTCTACAATAATGGTTATCACTTTGAAACATAAAGATCAGTTTAATACTGATGAATGATAAAGCCTTTAATGGAATGGTTTACAAAATGTTTCCTTCAGTGCTATTAGCTATTCATTATATAATACATCACCTGGTGTGGACAGATGCCCAACCAATACACCATTTGTTGGTTAGTAGGTTATGCTATTATGGATTTCTGTTATTGTTAACCAGCTGTTTCAAAACTAGAAATTAAAATATACCAGTAGGCTTAATTGGTTCATGGGGGTAAGTAGAATGAGATCACTAATTTTTTTATTTTAATTCCATTTATATCCCGCCCTTCTCCGAAGACTCAGGGCGGCTTACAAGCTTAGCAGTAGCCTTCATTCTATGTATATGCCTGCTTATTAGGGCTTTCACACACCCCAGCGGCATTATTACAAAGTCAGCTTAATTGCCCCCAACAATTTGGGTCCTCATTTTACCTACCTCGGAAGGATGGAAGGCTGAGTCAACCTTGAGCCTGGTGGGATGCGAACCTGCACTAATTGCAGGCAGCTGGTGTTACTTAAGGAGGCATTAGCCCACTGCTCCACCAAGGCTCTTAAATAATATGGTATGTTTGGAAGAGAGAGTTTATCTAGGTGGTGTCTGAAATAAATAAGTGTAAATAATAATATAAGAAAGTATATTACACAGCATGTAGCAAATTCTACAGTATATTCTTTATCTCCAAATGTATTTATGACTCTAATAAAAAGGTCACCAAAAAATCAACATGGCTGAATTGGTTTCACAAACAAATATTTTTATTTTATTTAACTCTTGTTTCATTTTTTTCCATTTTGGGTCTATTTGTTTTTAATCTTATGACTCCTAATTGGATAAACCTGGAACCAGCTGCGGGAGAGGACACGCAGCTGGTTCCAGGCAGTTATATCGGCTTCTTTGAACGAGGGTAGCTTCCCCGCCGTCTTGAAAGAGGCGGTGGTGAGGCCTCTCCTCAAGAAGCCTGCCTTGGACCCAGCTGTATTGAACAACTTTCGTCCTGTCTCCAACCTTCGCTTTCTTGCGAAGGTTGTTGAGAGTGTGGTGGCGCATCAGCTCCCTCTGGTCCTGGATGAAGCGGATTATCTAGACCCGTACCAATCGGGTTTCAGGCCCGGGCACAGCATGGAGACGGCATTGGTCGCGCTGGTGAATGATCTCTGGAGGGCTCGGGACAGGGGACATTCCTCTGTTCTAGTCCTATTAGACCTCTCAGCGGCTTTCGATACCATCGACCATGGTATCTTGCTGCGGCGTCTCAGGGGATTGGGAGTGGGAGGCACGGTCTTACAGTGGTTCTCCTCCTATCTCCAGGGACGTTCGCAGTCGGTGTTGGCAGGAGGGCAGAGGTCGACCGCGAGGTCTCTCGTTTGTGGAGTTCCTCAGGGGTCGGTCCTCTCGCCTCTCCTGTTCAACATCTATATGAAACCGCTGGGTGAGATCATTCGTGGTTTTGGAGTTGGGTATCATCAGTATGCTGATGATACCTAGCTTTTCCTTTCGACCCCAAACCACCCCAGTGATGCCCTCAACGTGATGTCCCGTTGCCTGGAGGCGGTTCGGGTCTGGATGGGGAGGAACAGGCTTCGACTCAACCCCGACAAGACTGAGTGACTGTGCGTATTGGCATCTCGGGATATTCAGAATATTCCATCTCTTTCTATGGGGGGGTGAGCTATTACCCCCCGTAGATAGGGCTCGCAACTTGGGAGTCCTCCTAGACTCACAGCTCTCTTTAGAAGATCACATAGTAGCTGTGACTAGGGGGGCCTTTGCCCAGGTTCGCCTGGTGCGCCAGTTGCGGCCCTATCTAGACCGGGATGCCCTACGTACGGTCACTCATGCACTCGTGACCTCTTGTTTAGACTACTGCAACGCTCTCTACATGGGGCTGCCCTTGAGGACCACCCGGAAGCTCCAACTGGTACAGAATGCAGCCGCGAGAGTTGTGTTGGGAGTCTCCCGATACTCCCACGTTACACCTTTGCTCCGTGAGCTGCATTGGTTGCCAGTTGCCTTCCGGGTGAGATTCAAGGTACTAGTAATGGTGTTCAAAGCCCTACATGGCAGGGGTCCGGAGTACCTTAGGGAACACCTGCTGCCGGCATCGACTTCCCTCCGCCCTGTGCGTTCCCACAGAGAGGGCCTCCTCAGGGTGCCACCGGTCAGAGAATGTCGACTGGTGGCCCCCAGGGGGAGATCCTTCTCTGTGGGCGCCCCGGAGCTATGGAATCAGCTACCGGTTGAGCTCCGGACGGCGCCCGATCTTCGCTCCTTTCGCCGCGAGCTAAAAACATATTTTTTTGAACAAGCTGGCCTGGCCTGATGAGGGGATTGGGGGGGGTTTGTTATTGTTATTTTATTGGGTTTTTAAGATGTATTTTAGTATATGGGCATTTATTTAATCTTGTTTTAACTTTTGTAATCTTGTATTTTTATTCTTGCCCTGTTCACCGCCCTGAGTCCTTCGGGAGAAGGGCGGTATAGAAATATTATTAAATTAAATTAAATTAAATTAAACAAATATGTATAGCCTTTTTTTCTTTCAAGAAAAATGCAATGCTGTACATTTCTTCCTTATTCAGTTCCAAATGAAACTGATACATATGCATACTAGCTCTTTTATTGTACTACAGTAATTAAAGTAGAAAAGCCTTTGCAGGAGCAATACATAAATGAAATTCATCTCAGTTAAAACACTAATGATTAACATCAGTAAAATGAACAGTTTTCATTTAATATGTGATGTTATTACATTTGTCTATAAAATAACAGTTATTTTCCTAACTTTAAAAAACCCTCTTAAGTGGGATATTAATGTTCATTAATAGACTGAAATAAAATGTGCAGATCAAGACCATTCCAATTACTATGACTTTTAATTAATTATAAGAATTATTTTCATTTCCAATCTGTGAAAACACAGGAAGTGCTATTTTTTGGTCTTTTATTAAATAAATACTCTCTCACTCGAACTTTTTTTCTGGAAACATTGCTCACACATATATTGAAGATTTTGAAATGACCTTAAGAAGGATAAATGTACTCACCAGTTATTTCTTGTAAGATTTAAGGCTTTTTGCAATGGGCAGAATGCCTGGAAGTTGACAAGGACAGGATGTGAAGCACAGAACGAAGTAGACAAGACATCTATTTATTAGCAACACCAAGTATGCAATGAGACTTTATAAACCTTTATAAAACACAAATAGCCATTGAGAAATCTTGATTTATACTGAATGAAGGTGGCTTCTTTGACCACATGAGGTAGTTTAATGTTTCAGTCCTTGGAAAGCTGTTACAATGTCAAAGCCCCCATATGTAAGATGGGAATACTGGTGTCACTGAACTGCTGGCCACTTGCCTTGTTCTACCAAAGAGAAATAATCATATTGTTCAAGCGTTGTAAAGTGTATATATTTCTAATGAGCTATTCCCTGTTCTTGCTTAGTATTCGATTCTTGTTTTGGCATTAGCTGCATAACTGAAGTGATTTAAAATTCTAGGTTTTTTTTTCTTTAGTCCTACCATGCTCTCTTGCTAAAAGAAAACAATACCCAAAGAACAAAAGGAATCAGAAAACTGTAGAAATGGAAAATCTATTCAAAACATTCATTATAGAAGTTTGTAATAAGGTGTCTAGCGGTGATTATTCCCTGCTGAAAAGTGTATCAAATATTGCTATTCAAGAAGAATGAATTTGAACTGAATGCTAACTGTTTTGGCAATAGCAATAACATTGTGAGATCATGGTCTCTTAAGAATCACTTTCAGTTCTGGGAAGTGGGGGAGGGGGAGGGGGTGGTTTGGGGATTGGGGTTTGTATTGTAACTTTTATAAAACATTTTAATAAAAAAATCACTTTCTTGTCTGGTGCTGTAGAATTTCTTCAAGCATTTCCATAGACTTCTTGGACTGAAGGTTATGTAATTCAGACAATAAGCTGAGAAACAGGACTAACGTATCTAAGCACTACACTGAATTGACCTGTAATAATTGCAATCACTCCCTAAGAAATGGACAAAAGACAACACAGGAAAATAGAAAGCTGATCTTGGTCTTCTGGAATGACTAAAGTTCATGAATAAATCCGTAGCCTTGCTGTTATCAGTTATTTAATTACTGGAAATACAAACAGTAGATGGAAATCAACAGAGGCTTTCTACCTAATTCTCCTACTGTATGGTAGCCTATAAGATCAAAGTAACAAAAATCTAGGGGACCATAAGATAACAGCAAACAAATACAGATATCTCTTACTTCTTGGTGCCATCTGCTTCCAGTATACATCAGGTCACTCTATTCCATGTAGACAAGACAGCATGATTTATTTACACTTTCTTTTACTTTTACAATAAATGTGTGAGGGGGGTCTAGATTTAAAACAGTTCCTATTTATCTTTATTCCCTGGCCTAGAGGCTCTATGTTGCATTGAGAAATGTATTAATACTGTATGATTATTATGTATTTGTTATTGAAAACTTCTTAAAGTCTTTGCTTTTTCTTTTTCAGTAGTAAAAGCAAATGCAAACTAAATTCAAAGAGATAGAGATTTAAAGAATAAAAAGTGCAAATAAAGAAAAACAGAAAGATAAAATACTACTATTTAAAGAAGTGACTTCTAATCTTCATCACAACAAGTTTAAACAAAGTTAATAACCCTTCACTGGCTATATCATTATAAACAAATTGATCTTCCTCCTGTAACTATCACATATCTATATGCAAATCCATAAATCATCAACTTTTCAGTTTTAGTGTCAGCAAAAAGTCGGTAAACGTTCCCCAGAGCATTATAGAAATATGTCTTCCTTTTACTTCTACAATCTTCATCTTTAATTCATTCAGATGTCGTCGTAGGACTTGATCATTCTTCAATTTTTCTTTCTGCTATTTCAAAGTCTTCTTTGAGGTTCTAGCAAAGTCCTTTTGTAAATCCAATAAAAAGTTATCTAGGTTGTTCTCTTGGTTTACCATTTGTTTTCCCACTTTAATTCTCAAAGCTTTAACCAATTTTTGAATATACAGTAGAAAGTCCTTACAAAGCTTGTTCTCTTGTCATTTGTATTTCTGCTTTAGTTGTCATCTTTGTCATAATCCATTCTTTTAAAAATTATTACGGTATTATTCAGTATTTCTGGTTCTAATATTTCTACATCAAGTAATTTGTTTTACATTTGATATTCCTTCATTAATATCTTTTGGACATAGTTTATCCAAAGACATAGACATTATTGCTGATATTGTACCTGCTAATTTCTGACCCCATTCTTCAAAAATCTCCTGGAGTATTTTAAATATGACATTTTTTTTATTTAAAAAGTTTTACAATACATTTTGACTTTAATCCCCCCCTCCCCCTCCCCCACCCAACCCTCCCTATCCCTTCCCCCCATTCCCTCCTCCCCCCCCCCGACTTCCCAGAGCTAAATACAGGGTATAAAATCAAAAAACAAACATAAGCACCCCTGTTATCAGCAATAAACTATTAGTTCTATCTCCCTCTAGCTCATGTAAAATGAATACAAACAATACTAATATTACAAATAAAGTAAAAAAGAAAAAGAGAAAAACAGAAAAGAGCTTTACTCAGAATAGATTTTCTTAATCCCAGTCCTTATTCATATTAATTTCAAAGAAAAAAAAATAAACAAATTCTCAGTTACGCGCCAAAAGCGCCTATCTATTAACCTTAATAATCTCCAACCAAACTAAACCATAATCAAAAATAATTCTTGCATGTATCACACCAAATGTCTCGCAGTTCCAAGTCATCCTTGAGTTCAAATAAAAAGAGTAAAAAAAAAGGGTTAAGCAGTCTGTAAGACAACTTGTTGTTAATTAGGAGCTTGCATACCCATTCTTAGTTCAACACACACTTTTAGTCCATAACCCTAATATACTTTTCTAACAAGCAAATAACATCCATCTTAAATTGTGTTAAATATTAAAAAAAACTTTCTTTCTCCTCTATGATAAATTTAATCCATTAAGATACTAATTTAAAATTTAATCAGCAATCTTAACGCCCCAAAACTTTTGGAGCACGTCTGTCATGACCCCCAAAACTTCTTTGGACCGCGCCCCTCCCACATCTTCACTGTAAATACACTTTGGAGATTCCATAACTATCTGCTGGTCTTGCTCTTGCTCTCGTCTCGCTCTTCTTAGGGCGGCACGCGTCTTCCTCTGGCCTCCTGCAACATCCAATGAAACTGTATCTTGATCCCCTCCAACACCATTGTCCTCTATCTGTCTGTCTGCAACATCTTGAAGCTTTCCCTCGCCGTATCCCTTAACAGCTTCCAAAAATGATAGGGGGGTTGCTTTTAACACATTGCTATAAAAATCACGTGTCTGGGCCACAGTAACCAGACGATGTCTTTTACCTTCATGCGTCACCACCAGTCCAACTGGAATCTCCCATCTAAACTTAATATCACATTTCTTAAGTTCCTGTACTAAAAATGCAAAATCTTTCCTTCTCCTTAAAATCTTCGGAGGAATCTCTTTTAAAACCAAGACTTCTTGCTCAGCCACTACCAGTTTAGTATCATAGGCAGCTTGAATAACTTCATCTCTAATTACTCTCTTTGTAAAATAGACCACCACATCTCTGGGTAACTTCCTTTGTCTTGCAATCCATGAATTAATACGAAAAATTTTGTCCATATTTCCCTCAATTTCAGATGCTGGCTGGCCCAATACCCCTTCCAGAGCCTCAGAAATCAGCTGCTTTAAATCTTCTTTACAGTTCTCCTTTAAACCCCTGATTCTAATAGCATACTGCATCTGATGATACTGAGCAAGGCTCAATTCTCCATCCATTTTATCCCTTATATTTTCATTTTCTGATACCTTTGCTTCTAATATAGAGTTCTTTTGACTGAGATCCTTCACTTTTTCATCCAGCTGTTGCACACATTCAGCTACAGATTCAATCATAGACAACATGTCCACCCTCATTGCTCTAAACTTCTCTTCCATCTTCTTCTCCAGTTTCTCCTCCAACTTTTTCAGCTTTTCATCCATCATGTCAGACATCAATTGTGAATGCTTTCCAAGAGCATCTTGTAAATCCTTAAGCGTCAATGCCGGAGGAGGTGCAGGAGGAAGCAAAGCTTGCAATGAGGTCTGTTGCACCAGGGAAGACCCCGCACTCCGAAGAGCTTTAGAAGTTTTAGCCATCTTCCCCCACTTTCACTTATTGCGCACTTTCACTTTAAAGCTATAAAATCCATTGAGCTAGAGAGTAAAGATAAGAGTCCACATCACCTTGACCTCCTGTACCGCTCTGCCTGCATCTTGACAATCAAAAGTATTTCCTTTTGGCAGGGGTGGTTGCTAACGCCTGGCTCTGTTCCATAAATCCCGGAGCAGGGGCGCTGCGCAGCTCGGAGCAACCCAGGCTTCAGGGGGGCTCAATCCTTCAGCTGCCCAAACTCTCAGCTCAGGCGGCCCCGGAGAGCTCAACCCCTACCTGGGGCCTCACCCCCTCCTCTTCTCCCGAGGAGGGGGCTTCAAATCCATCTAAACAGCTGATCGGCGCTGTTTACGATGGAAAAACACAGCTGCGGAGCGGGCAGCCCGAAAACGGCTGTCTTCGGCGTCGCGTCGCCACCGGAAGCCCCTAAATATGACATTTTGTGTCATTTTAAATTCCAGTACTAACCAAAATAAAAAGCAAGCTATCACCTGTCCCCCCCCCTTTTTGCCTGGAATTGTTAGTCTCCTCAAGTATTCAATTTCTGGAATCAATTCTCTCTTATGACATAGGATAGACAAAACAATTTAGTTCCAATGAAAGGCTGTTTATTCATATAATTATGTCCAAATCCTTATAGTAAAAATCTTAATATTTCAAATTTATCCCCTAATCCATTTATACCTTTTTTGGATAAAAATCTTCTTTAGCTTTTTGCTTTTTATTTCCAATTCTTTAAACTCTTAAGTTTTCTTTTAAGGTGTTTTTTTTTCTTCAAGAGTGGAGATAAACTCAGTGGGTGACTTTTCAGACTTGTTGATCTGAAGAACTCTAATAATTTTAAAATAGTTAAAATAGGCAATTTCCAAGATGATTAGAAAGTGAGGTTGGTGAACCCAGTGTCCTTTAAAAGGCTTTGCTGTGATTATGAGTGTTGTGTAGCTGGTTCTTTCCAGGCAATAAGCGAGATGGAAGGTTTCAAACAGGAACATGTTTTATTTAGGCAAACAGGAACAGAACTGAAACAGGCTGCTGCGCAGCTACTTATATGGTTGGCCACTAGGCGGCGGCCAATAGGTTTAAAGGAACTCATTCCCACCCCAAATCAACCAATGATCTTCTTGGAGACAACAAGTCTGGCTTAGTCAGTGACCGTTACACAGACACACCATTGAGCAACCTTAAGCAGCATTCAAACAGACACGTGAATCAGTTCAAGTAAAAATCCTAATACATTACACCCCTCCCCCCTAGAATGTACACACATTATTTAAGAATATAATCTTGTAGATATTGTGGTGGTCTACGCTACCGTTCAGAATGCCTGAGGATCCAGGCAGCTTCCGGTCTACCAGCTTGCCTGCCGGGCTGGGTAGACCAGGACTTTTGGGTTCACGTGAGTCAGATTGACTCGAGTTCCTTTGGCTGGCCATGCCTGGTTGGCTCAAACCAAAGTCCAATGAGGTAGCTGTGTCAGCGAAGCTGCTGCCTTGTTTGGTTTGACCTTCCCTGCCAGAAGACCCATGTTGCACTCCCGGACTGCGTCCATCTACGACCACCTCCCCGTTGAAATGACTGAATGAGTCCTCAGAGCATGTGAACTGCTCTGTTAGGCTGCCGGTTGCCGGCTCTGGTTGCGGACACGCAGTGAAGTCCTCGCTTAGTGGCCGTTCTGCAAACACCTTCACAGCTGATCAATATGTCGGCGACAACATCCTGCTTAAAATTCTGTTTGTGGCAGTTTCTGCAGCTACATCCCCAGCATGGAGGGGAAGTCCAGGCAAATCTTGAATTGACAAGATGCGTGCTGCTGGAGCTGGAGCTGGCTCCACGTGTGGCAATGGCAACCTGCTAAGGCTGTCTGCGTGGCCCATGTCTTTGCTGGGTTTGTGAACAAGCCTGTAGCTGTAGGCTGACATAAAAATGGACCACCTTAACATTCTAGGGGAAAATATTTGAGGCGTCTGCCTGTCTGTGGTAAATAACCCTAACAAAGGCTTGTGGTCAGTGAAGACTCTGAATTCCCGGCCATACAAATAATCATGGAATTTTTTCACCCCAGCCACGATGGCCAGAGCCTCTTTGTCAATCTGAGCATAATTGCACTCAGCCGAGGACAATTTCCTTGAATAATAGGCAATGGGGACTTGAGTCCCATCATTTGACAAATGGCTTAGTACAGCCCCCACCCCATAAGGGGATGTGTCACATGCAGTGCATACAGGCAAGTTTTCATTAAAATGCGTAAGCACTGAATTTGAGGACAGTAGTGACTTTAATGCCTTAAAACTATTTTCCTGAACCTTAGTCCACTTCCACGGGGTGTTCTTGTCTAAGAGCTGGTGTAACAGCTCTGCCACTGCGGCCTTGTTAGGAAGAACACATGGTAAAAATTCAGGAGACCCAGGAATGCCTGGAGCTCTCCTTTGGATCTGGGGCTAGGTGCCAGCTGAATTGCCTTCAGCTTGGACTCTGCAGGATGGATGCCTTCAGCATTGATACGGAACCCCAGGAATTCAGTGGAAGGGACCCCAATCTTACACTTGTCCCTCTTCAACTCGAGTCCAGCTGTGCTGAACCGTTGAAGGATGGCTTTGAGCTGCCTTGCTAGCACCTCAGTGGACTCACCGGTGATGAGTGCATCATCAAAATAGGGGCAGACCCCTGGAATATCCTTGAGCGTATGCTCCATAACTCCCTGGAAGATTCCTGGGGCTACACTAACCCCGAATTAGAGGCGTTTGACTCTAAAATACCCTCCTATGTGTCACAATTGTTTGTCCAGCTGCTGTGGTCTCATCCACTGGTAACTGCTGATAGGTCTGTGCCAAATCTAACTTAGCAAACATGATACCCCCTTGCAGTGATGCCAAAATGTGGCTAACGACTGGCACCGGGTACGCGTGCTGCTGCAGTGCCCGGTTAATGGTGCACTTGTAATCAGCGCAAATCCTGACCTCTCCATTGGCCTTAAGTGGCGTGACAATGGGAGTTTCCCATTCACCCCCATCTACGGGCTGTAGTACCCCCTGACTGACTAGCTTGTCCAGCTCTGCATCGATTTTGTGTTTTAGTGCAAATGGCACTTGATGGGGCTTAATCCTAATGGGTGTTATGGAAGGATCAAGCTTAAAGGCTATCAGAGGACCCTTGTACTCTCCCAGGCCTATATCAAAAACATCTGCGAATTCCTCGCATACTGATGCCAGGTTCGCCGCTTGTGTCCGGTGGATCCTGGTTACTTGAATGCCCAATGCATCAAACCAATCAAGCCCTATTAAGCTCGTTCTCTGGCCCTCCACCACAATTATGTCTAGGGCCCCCCAAAACCCCTTGAATTTTACGGCCACAGTGGCCTCTCCATTGACAGCCACTCGGGAATTCTGAAAGTCAGTTGCAATGATGTCGGACAGCCTAAGCTTGGCCCACCTCTTGCTGTAGTTGCACATGAACTGGAAAGTCTCAACTGAAATAATGGATACAGCTGAGCCAGTGTTCAGTTCCATCCTGCAAGGAACAGTGAGCTCCCATGTGGCAGACACTCCTGTGGCTAGAGCAGAACCCTACTCTATGCTGCCCCGGGGCCCTGGTACCTCTCCTGTATGGCTTGTCCAGTTGATGGTCCTTCTGGAGACCTTTACAGACAGCTGCAATGTGGCTGGATTTTCCACAGGCCCGACATATGGCTGACCGTAATTGGCAGTCCGCTCATAGGTGGCAGCTGCCATATCCCAAACATCGAAGGAAGGGAACTACCTTGTAAAGAGGCTTCTGTTCTTTGTCTTGGTGCTGTTGAATCTTGTTGACTTCGTGGTTGGAGTCAGTGTCTTCTCATTGCTTGGCGTCCTCGTGGTGGACGGCTTCTTCGTGTGGAGTGCTTTTGGTGGGCTGCAATACCTTCATGGCCCTGCTGGTGGCTTTGTCCGCCATAACCTCTTTTAAGGCTTCTTGGAGAGAGAGAGTCTCCTTTGTGAAAAGGTTTTGTTGGAGCTTTCTACTCCTGAGTCCACAGACGAGACGATCTCGGAGCCTTTCTTCCAAGTCCGTGAACTGACAAAGGCGCGAAGCTTGTCTCAATGCCACGATGAACTCTGTGGCTGTTTCATTGGGTTTCTGTACTCACTGTTCGAAAGCATGCCTCCACGCTATGACCGACAGCTTTGGGTGGAAATGGTAGCAGAGCTGTTTCTTCAGGTCTGCGTAAGTAACAGACTCCAGCTGTGCCGGTGCGACTAAGTTCTCCACAATGTCGAATGTTGCAGGCCCACAGACACAAAGAAGTGTTGCGGCCTTCAGGCCATCTTTGGCTACTTGGTTTGCTTGGAGGTAGTTCTCCACTCTTGAAATATAGGACGACCATGTCTACGGGTGCTGGACATTGAATTCTTCGAGCTTTCCGACCTTCGACATGGTGAGAAGTCTTCGCGGCTCATGTCTCATGTTGCCTCGTGCTGCTTGCTTCTTCGTAGGCCCTGGGACTGGTCCTCAGGTTGGGTGGTCTCTAGCATGGTTTGCTAGGCAGACTGAGTGGGGGGGAACATGGTCCCTGCCAGGCGCTGTGCTGGCCTCACCCCCTAGTGACTTCAGGCTCTTGTGAAGAAGCAGCATCCCACCTTCATCGCCAGTGTTGTGTAGCCGGTTCTTTGCAGGCAATAAGCGAGACGGAAGGTTTCAAACAGGAACATCCTTTATTTAGGCAAACAGGAACAGAACTGAAACAGAGGCTGCTGCGCAGCTACTTATATGGTTGGCCACTAGGCGGCGGCCAATAGGTTTAAAGGAACTCATTCCCACCCCAAATCAACCAATGATCTTCTTGGAGACAACAAGTCTGGCTTAGTCAGTGACTGTTACACAGACACACCATTGAACAACCTTAAGCAGCATTCAAACGCACACGTGGATCAGTTCAAGTAAAAATCCCAATACATTATAATGAGGATGATAGTGGATGGAATATGTACCTGTAGGAGCAATGGGGGGGAGACTTTTGATAAAACAGAGCTTTCTGAGAAAGAGGCACCCATTAAGAGATAGTGCAGTCCAGGGCTGTATGGGGAAGGGAGAAAGAAGTTCAGGGTAGATACACCTTAGAATTTGTCTATAGAATTTGTATCTAATAGGTTAGAAAGTTATGCCATTAATTTGGCAAGATTCTCTCCATTAGGTGTAAGCAAATAAAAGACTGAACTTGGCTGGATCTCACTATCTTGTTTCTGGGCTTGGCCCTGACAGATTACTTCCCTTCATCTTCTACTTCTCATATCCATGGGAGACTGCTATCCTGTGGTCTCCTTGTAAAAAGCAACTGTCTGAAGTATATATGGGTAATATTTTATCTTCTTTTTATCTGGAGAAGTTCCATAGTTGGTTCTTCAGTCTTTGCCTTGATTGTCATCTCTGCTGTTTCAGATATGTGCTGGATCACTATATCTCTCCTGAAAGACTGCAAACTACTTAGAGCCCTGATGGATTAAAGTGATATATAAAGCTAATAAATGAGTAAGTCAGTCCTGGAACTGTACCCATAAAGTAGGTTAACTTGAGAAACTGTATTAGCTCTGTTATATAATGCTGGCTATCAAATACATCCAAATATGAAACATTTTTGTGCAGCAGCTATTGATTCCTACTGAATGCTAGATTATATTAATTCAATTCCTATCTCATGAACAATGTTCAGTATAAAATGCTTCTGAACATCAAATACTTGAATTAAATGCTCTGTGAAGATTCAGAATATTGCTACAATATAGGATTGTGCACACTTAGCCTTTCTAGTGTCTTCAACTTCTCCCACGGGTGTGTATTTTCTGCTCATGTTATATATAGATATATATTATAATATACTAGCTACTCTGTACCTACTTAGCAGCAAACACTGCTCTTGCCCCAGTGGCCAATACACAGAAGGAGCTCCAATATAAATTCTATCTTGGTTGTAATTATTTTTGATAATGCAGATGCTTTAGAGAAAAACATGTTAAGGATATACTTATAAATATGTGTGATAGGTTAGTGATCATAGGGTAATAGTCTGAGACAAAAGATAGACAAGTGAAACATAAATAAACTAGGACCACATATATTGAATACACCAGAATATGTGATGGTGTATTGTATAAAAACTAAATATGAATGTTTTCACATTGATCTGAAAAATAATCCACTATTCTCAGCTTCATATCATTTCATATCATTTACAAATGCTTCCTCTACCATCTCTTCCCAGATCCCATGTCATCTATCAAACATTCACTGCAAATCATTTCAGTTGTCAGCTAACAATGCAATGTCATTTGCCTTCAAAAATACACACATATTCATACTCTCAACCAACACACTTCTAACATTGCCTTAAGCATTCCTTATACATTTATCTATAATTAGATTAAAGGACTAAGGGAACATCAGACATCCTTGCATTACTTCTGGCTGTGTTAAGCTATTCAGTACACATGCTATTTATTCTCAAGCAAGACTTAACTTCCAGCGTCTAGCATTCTTTCTACAATTAGCAACCAACTTTCATATTCACACAAAATAGTCCATAATCTTGGCCTGTTCACTTCATTAGATGCTTTTTCTAAATCAGCAAATGTACTGACTTAGTGAGTTGCAACCTCAGACAATGACAAGTAATGTTACAGCCTGATGCAAGTGTGTAATTGTAGCATTTATTTGATTACCTCATCATCCCTGTGGACTTCCATGAGTATAATAAATTTTCTCACATTTCATATATTTCCCAATGATCTGCTGAAGATCAAATACTGGGTCTGCAAATAAATCAAACTCCACACAGCGCTTCCCAAATTTTGCTCATTGTGACTCTTGAATAATTTCAGCCAGAATTCTGCCAAACTTTTCCCCCCAGAAATACTTAGGAAACTAATTCTCCTGTATTCACTCTTCTTACCTTTCTCTATGTGTGGGGAACATTAGCATTTTTCTAAATATTATACCAATTCAGCTTTTATAGACACGCTGAACAAACATTCCAAGCCACACCCATCTTTTTATACTTTTCTGATTACACCATCTATACCTGCAGCTTTTGGGTTGCTTAACACCATTTGCTTTGCTTTCCATCATTTAATTCTTGCACACTAACATTTATAGCAGTGATTTTCATTTTACTTCTTATCACTATCATTTCTATACAAATCTCCAGAATATTTCTTTCCTCTTCCCCAGGTTTTAGTTTTTTCTATATAATTTAATCGTTTTAATTTTTATTCCTATTAACTCTGCTGTATGCTGCTTCAGTCCTTTTTATCTCCTTCCAAAATAATTGCTCTGAATTTATTTATGTGTGTGCACCGTATTCTTTTTCTTTTCTTTTTGCATTTCTTGTTATGTATATGATGATCTCAGCTGTTATATATTTTAAGTTTTATATCTGTATGTGTTTTACTTCTATTATTGTTTGCTGCTCAAAGTTATTTTTAAGATGGGCAACTAAATAAATTATAACCTTACAATGTTTCTGCCAGAGTTTGTGCTCCTTTTTGTTTTCCTCATTAAGACACATTTTTCATTCTTTCAATTAAGCATTCTTGAGTTTAATAGCTTCCTGGACACAGCTAGAGGGCCATGCTGTCCTCTTCTTGGATTTGGCTGGCCTTTCTTTCTTACCTTCTGGAGTACATTCTAGTGGAGCACAATTTTCATGGTGTTTTTAACCTCCTAAAAAGGAAGTTGGAAGGAAGAGAAACCCTTTTCCCTACAGTAGTTATTCGTTAAAAATACCCCTTATTTTCCCAATAGTTGAATGCTTTAGGAACAATTTGTAGAGGGGAAAAAAATCAGTGAGAAAATAAATGCAAGGAAAAGGGTTAATCTCCCATGACCATTAAGACCAGGGCTTTTTTTCTCTCATAGAACGCTCAGAACGGAATTCCGGCACCTTTTTTGGATGGAGCCTTGTAGGGTAGGCAAGGTGGGTTGTATGACAATGTGTGAGTTCCGGCACCTTTTTCTTTTACAAAAAAAGCACTGATTAAGACCCATGGTGGCATAATGCTTAGAATGCAGTACTGTAGGCTAACTCACTGCTCACTCCAGGAGTTCAATTCCGAGCAGCTCAAAGTTGACTCAGCTTTCCATCCTTCCAAGGTCGGTAAAATGAGGACCTAGATTGTTGGGGGTAATAGACTGACTCTGTAAAACTGCTTAGAGAGGGCTGTAAAACACTGTGAAGTGGTATATAAGTCTAAGTGCTATTGCTATTATTCAGGTTGGAATTAGATCTTAGAAATTGTTCTTATGAGGCACAGAAGGGATGTCTGTTATTAATAAAACAGAACAACAACAACAACACAACAACAACAACAACAACACAACCAGGTGTTCTTCAGAGGATGACTATATGTCATCATCCAAAAGTAGTTTTGGTCTATAGGAGTCAGAGTTCCTATAGGGGTGCCTCAACTAACCTGCTTTGGTATAGCAAATGTAATGTGGCAGATACTATATCAGGAGTAGTGCTTAGTGCTTTGGCAGTGATATTTGCACACTCTTCTTTGCTTTTGCTTTTGCCATATAGTATATACTGAACACATACCATAGTAGCAATTTCCAGTGCCATACAAATTTGTATTACACATGCAGTGATGTAGCAGCATGGAGTTATAACAAAAAGCTGGATACAGTCATTAATAATAATTCCCATTTGAACATGGTAAATGTTCTGTAGCAGAAGAGAGAGATTCTGGTACTTGAGTTAATTGGAAATATTATAGCAGAAGTATAAATGATTTATTATTAAGTATTGGAAACTGACCTTGCTATGATATGACTAAGTCATCATTTTTTAAAACAGACATAATTTTTTCAAAATATCCATCTGTTCATCTAATGACCATCCTTCTATTTTGTCGCTTTGTTACTGAGCTCACCAAAATACTGTAAGAATTGTTCTGATTCATCCTCATAACAGTCTTGTGGCCATGGTCACACTTGAAAAGTTGTTTGTTATATGGGAAAGCTTATTATATCAAAAAGTGATTCATGAGCAATGATTTGATGTGGTATTATGCTAAAGAACAATCATGGAGCATCTTGGCTCAACATATCACCCTTTCCCTAGTTTTGGACTCAGAACCACAAATTATCTCCAGCCACATGGCTGTGAATTCGGGGAGGAGAATCCCAAGCATACCTGAGAAGGTCATCTTGGGGAAAGCCAAATTGTATTGTTTTCTCTTACTGACCACTATCAATATTAGCTGAAATTATAGATTGACAGTGGTATCTGTATGAATGTCATCAAAATAGCACAGCTGACTGTGAAAATGGAAGACCTGCTTTCTTACTTGTGTGCAATGCACAGGAGTAAAAGGGTGAGGCTTTGATCACCTGATTGTGTCTGCCATTTTGATGTCAAAATTCAATATTTCTTGTCCCCCCCCCAAAAAAATCTTGATGTTGATTTGATTGATTCTCCTTTCATGGATGACCCTCCTTGTTGACAATACTGTTTTGCATTCTAACAGCTGCAGAAAAAGTCATTGTGTTCTCCTACTTCCACTGCAGCATTCTGACCACTAGGTCTGAATTTTCAGGAGTAGCTAAAAGGGTTACTTTGCCTATGATTGCAACACTCAACATCAATTCTGGTGGTTTCCAATTGTTGTGCTTTTTTGGTTTTCTCTCCAATCCTCCAGGAATGGATTATGCTTACAATGGGAGAAATTATGGATCAGCTGCTTTCTAGCAACTCTCTATTCTCTGAATTTGGGGAACTGCTGCGGTTTTAAAATGTGTTTGATGACTCCCTCCCCTCACTCTTTCCCCTGCCTTGCAATTTCCCATAGATTTTCTTTGGAAATGAAAAACCTGATTCATCTTTCTATCTTTGCTATGTATAAAGAATAAAAATCTATCGCCATTCTTTCTAGTGGAGTCTGCTCTATTTTCTTGTCAAACACCCTTGCAAATAAGCTTGCAGATCTTTCAACACAATGCCTGAAGCTACTGCACATGATAAATCCTTTCCCAGCTTCAGCTTTCTGTAACCTTTCCCATTCCTCACAATGACACAGGCTTTCTATCATTCATCTTTTATTACAATTCAATATTGTGCTTGAATATAATTAGTTTGTATGCTGTGTTCTACTTTCCCTCACTCTTCTCCCCCTACCACCCCCGTTTTTTCAAAAGATAAACTAGTAACCCTGGAAAGATTTGATCTGGAAATTGACTTCAGTGTTATGCTCTCCTATATGTACACACAACAGGCACAGAAAGGAGGAGGAGAGGGTGCAGAAGAAACATTTTTAACATCATAAACCTCTAGGAAAAATATGTATGTAATAGAATCTGGTTCTATGGTTCTGTACACATTATAGCTGTCACGATGACTTACAGCCTTAGTTTAGCTGAAGGAAAATCTATAACCTTAGAAATGCAACAATGTCTGAGTCACAGTTCAGAGTAATATATGTTCTCCACACAATACTGTAATCCATATTTCCAATAGAATCCCAATACAAGAAAGGTACTACTACTCACACATTTTCCATTTCAGAGAGAGGTGGGTCTAGGACAGAGTCTGAATGAATCAAAGTATCTGGGGTGGGGGTTGCAGGAAGAAATCTAAGGAGAAATGCTAAGTGATAAAGTATACACACATTCAGAAATATTTAGCCAAGACATGTTTCTGTTTATGACTTCTGTTTCTGAATTACATCTTAATCAAGGCAATATCATTCAGTGAGGTACTTACTAAATATAAAGGTAGAGGTAAAGGTTCCCCCGCACACGCGTGCTAGTCGTTTCCAACTCTAGGCGTGCTCATCTCCGTTTCAAAGCCGAAGAGCCAACGCTTGTCGGAGGACATCTTCGTGGTCATGTGGCCAGCATGACTAGACGCCAAAGGCACACGGAACGCTGTTACCTTCCCACCTAGTGGTCCCTATTTTTCTACTTGCATTTTTACGTGCTTTTGAACTGCTAGGTTGGCAGAAGCTAGGACGAGTAACAGGTGCTCACTCTGTTACGCGGCAGTTGGGATTCGACCCGCCAAACTGCCGACCTTCTGATCGACAAGCTCAGCGTCCTAACCCACTGATCCACCACTGAGCAGTATATATTCAAGTGAACTTGTCTCCTGGAAAAGCATGTATCTGTCCTAAGATAACTTGGAGCAAAAGAATAAGCTATTTACTGTATCTTGATTGTGTTTGAAATTCATGATCTGTCTGTCCTCTATATTAAAGAAATGAAAAGAACTTATTATCCTGCAATATGTGGCCCTGAACAGCTAGTAATGTGGCCCCACAAGATTGTAAACTTTAACATTCTTATGTGATTCATATACATTAATTATTTTCTATATTTTCTATATCTGTTCTATTCTTTCTATTCTCAAGACAATTCCTCTTCACTCAATGTGGCCCAGGCAATCCAAAAGGTTGGACATTCATGATGTAAAGCCTGAGAATTCAGTTGAATACAGATGCTGTCCTGATGGCTAGGTCAGTCTTCTTTAAGTAATCCATAAAGATATTTCTATGAACTGATAGAAGAGTTCTTAAAAGGTTAGCTTTCAAAAACCACCTTGCCATCTTCATAGTATTTACAGCCTTCTTATTGGGCAAAATATAGTTATTCTTCTGTCATGGTTATTATAAAAAGTTTGCTGGGCTAGTAGTACTCAGGGGTTAGTACATTACTTTATAATATGGTATATTACAGCTGTAGTATTTTAGTCTAAAAGATTTATACAATTCCAAATTTATGCAAAGCAGGTCACTCAAACAAACAAAAGCTCTGGAACCAAGATAGAGTCTACAGCAAATGAATAATAAATTCAATAAATTAGTCACTTGGTTGAGTAGGGGGGACTATAGAAATTAAATTAAATGAATGAATGAATGCATAAATAAATAAATAAATAATTCAGGGGAATCCAAAGCCATATAAAACCCTTAAGGAACTATGTCAGTGGAAAAACGATAAGGGAAGCAAATCTCATGATGATAGTGAAATCATCTGTAATATGAGTAGTAGGCTCAAATGAACTAGCTCAGAAACCCAACTGTGGTTTCTCTTGTCACTTTTGTTTCAACTTGTCCATACTGGCTGGACTGGCACAATAATTCTGAATGAGAAACCCAACCAATCAGACTATCACCTGCTGCTACTTACATTGCAGAGATGCAGCTCAGTCAAGTGGAAAGTGATGTGATGAATATATAGAAGTCATGTGACTTTCTCCTAGTGCAATATGGTCCCTCTGACCTACAGCAATAGGTACGTTTGTGCATATACTATATATGTATTTAACATGTTATAAACTTAACATTTTAAAAGTCAGTTGAGACATTGGATGTGAAGTAGTATAACTGACTTTTATTTGTCTCACAAGGGTGGAAGCAAAGGGAAGTTTTCTGGTTGACTGATATAATTCTGGAATATGCCACATTGGGAATTATGTGTTCAGTGTTTCCTCAAGAAGATTTTCCTGCAGATTTACAATTTGCATTTTAATAAGTCAGAAGTCAGAATTATTTTGCTGACATTTATACAATGTTTTTTTTAAAAAAACTAATCATTTGTAAACTGTAAAAAAGGCCAGGAACATTTTTATTACCTCATGTATTTATGTGAAATAGGCCTTGGACTTAAGCAAAGTGTTATTGCTCCAATATCCCTGAAACTAAGTTTTAACTCAGATTTAAGAGCTCTATCTTAATTGGGTTATAGATCCTCCCTTTCTCCCCTCCCTCCTCATGAAGGTTTGGCTGGATCATTTTATGTTTTATATTTGTTTAAAGTCAAAGATGGCATAGTTCAATCTTGGTTTAATATCAGGAAAAATTATTAATCTTTCTTCCAGTTAAGGTCCTTTCCCCACTAGTGAGTTAATATTCTTCATATGGAATAATGTTGTCATAGATTTAGCTGTCTACAGTGCCAATCTTACCTCTATTATATTTGTTGTGAACTGTATTGTCTAGATTTCCAGGTACACCAGTTGTTATATACATGCTGATTGCTTTTTCCACTGGTTTTACTGTCATCCCATTCAATATATTATCTGCAAGTGGGAAAACAGTCATTGTGATGCTGTAGCATGTGACTGGGGTGGGTGTGATGTTGTATAGTTTTGCAATTGCAGGGCTCTGCTTTGGTTTCTCTAGGCTATCTACTTTGTGCAACTCGTGTGGGCATTCTCCAAGTTAAAAGAATGTGAAATGAAAAAATAAATCAGAAGACAACTCCCATTCATAAATTTGCATTTAAAAAATATTCAAAATAACACAGTAGGGAAAAACAGTCTAAACCAGTTAGCAATAATGAGAAACACAGGACAGAAAGAGCCTCAGAGTCAGAGAGAACAAAAATTGACTTTCCCATTGCTTGTGGAACTAGCCAGTTCCTGTTAAGCTAAATAAAATAAGATATGAGCATCCTAGACCAACCTAAATCTAAAAGTTTTAGAGAATTCCTAGAAGCTTGGAACTGAGACAAATGAGCCATCAACAGGCATTTAGAGGTTAACAACATTTACACACGGAATGGGACAACTCGCTGCAGCTGGGTTGCTGCCACTGGGTTGCTGTCATCAACTCACCATGGAACAACTTGCCACAGGCAACTTGCCCTGACCCAACTCACTGCGGGAGAATGCCAGAGGGGTGGGGAACTTCCTCCTCCTCCTTGCAGAGGAGGTGTCCATCCCGTGATGGGTTGACCTCTTTGAATTGGCCAGGGTAAGTTGGTTGGGATGAGGCAGCTGGGGGAAGGTGAGCAGGGTCAGGTGGCCAGGGCAAACTAGCTGGGGTGAAGTGGTGGCAGTGAGTTGTCCTAGACCCTTTACACACCACTCAAAGCAGACAATTCAAAAGCTAAAAAGAAAAAAAAAGACCAAAACTACTCCTTGCCAGCAGTCGACACCCATATCAGCAGAGATTAATATTAAGGTACTGTAATTACTAAACCAACAATCAAAAAGCAAGCAATACCCCATCAAGGAACTACCAACACAGACAAATAAGCTAACAGTGAACAGCCTGATCAAGGAATCACTAAAAACACACCCACCAACATGGCCAGGGCAAGCCATTAATATATAAAAATAAGAACAAACCTCACTCTCTTCTAGCTAGTTCAATCCAATTTGTATAAACTGTTATTTTAAAAAAAAGTTTAATACAATTTAACAGCCAGGGTGAGGGAAGTGAGATGGAAAAGACCAAGCCAGAGGATTCATCAACTCCAGGAAGAGTGAGTGACATTTCTGATTCCCAAATGACCATGACACCTTGGCAAGAGTCAGTACTAGAGCGCCTTGAAATACAGGAGAGAACACTTAGAGATAGAACTCTGGAAAGTATCCAGATGGAACCAAAAGTGCAGGCTGCTCTTTCACCATCCTGCTTCTATACTTTGTGTAACAGATACATTTCAGAAATAACCTGCTGAGCTTCTTGGGCAGGAAGGCATTTTTTCATTTAAAAAAATGTTGTGAGAGTTGCAGAATCTAGCTTCATTTTGCTAATCTTAAAATGCTATTGCATATATCAAACTTGGTTAGAACTTGGATGGAAAATACTATCCCAGAGTAGTGGACTACACTTGGGAAATTGAAAAAAAAATCCACAATATTGTGATGAAAAATCAAGTGTGTATTGTTGCTGAGAAAATTAAATGGACATGATTATGAAACTGGTCATCTTGAAAGCCACTGGTCCAGGCACACACACACATGCCCCATACTCACCTGAGCCTGCCTCACTATCCTGTGATGGCTTTTCTCATTGACAGCTGACATTGGGTGGGAGGAAGATGGATGGGAAAAATAAAACTGGTTGATCTTGCCATGGGTGGGAAGAGAAGGGGAGAGAGAATGGTTCCCTTTTAGCTAATTATCTGATTCCATGGCACCCATCCTTTCTCCCCTCTTCTTTGTGTACAGACAGAAACCCTATTTTGCTTTTACTGAGTCAGATAAGGATTAGATTGATAGTGTGCTCAGCCATTTATAATGAATGTAAAGCTTCCACACTGTTACCAGCCTTTTACTGCCATCCTACAGACGAAGCTATAAGTGTAACTATACTTTAAAAGATTTAATATCAGAATGTATTTGCAGATCCTGCAAATCTAAACAATCTTGGATTGGGCTTCAAACTATTTTGTAAACAGAAATGTGGTATGTGAAAGAGATCTAGACTACATATTATCAGCTGATATTTGGGACTGTGTGAAGAGTTTCATATCTATACCAGTTGAACTGGAGATGTTTTGATCTATTAGGAAGTTCACAGTTGATCTGAGAAACACTTCATATGTATGTAGCAACCCAGAGTCACCTTTTAGGGGGAGTTAAGTAGCAAACGAATAAATGAATGAATGAATGAACGATCGATCCTTGAACGCTCAGAGCAAGTCACAGGCATATTAGCCTTTCTTTTGTCATTCTTGGCTTGTTCAGAAGGATGCTAATGTAGTTTGCCTTGCCTGATGGAAAGGAATGTTGTTCTGCCAATTCTAGCAATCTAAATTGCAAAGGTTTCTCCCTAATTGATAATATGATATGTCAAAATACCGTCCTTGTCTGTAAGAAGACAATGGCAGCGTGAAGCTGGCTGATGCTATGGGCCTGGTTCTGTCTGACTTGGGTATGATGAAAATCTTGTGCCAACTTGTCTATTCTGGCAGAATTTCCTGTTGGTCACAATGAACAAATATATCAAATTATCTATTTTTTTTCCTCCCAGAAGCACACAATCAGCCTGGTAGCTGAATAGTATATTGTTCAGGTTCCAGGGCTCTTAATTTATCTTTGTTTTGCTTTGCTTACAAATGTTTTGCAACCCTGTTTATATCTATCTTCTCAATCAAAAAAGAAATAAGGAAGGAAAGAAAGAATTTAAATAATCTGTAAAAATGTGAGCGACGTGATATCTCATTGGAGTTTTTAAGATGAGACAGTCATTGGTGACAAATTGTCTCGTTTCATATATTCAAACTAACCCCAAACTAATTAACATAAAATCTAAAATCTCCTTTAAATTGAACTTGACTCTTTGTGACTACAGGATCCATGTAATTTTGGGGGGAACAGTTTGCCTTTGCCTTCTTTCAGGACATGTTTTAAATTCTTTGATTAATCTACAGCCCTATGATTTATGATTATTTCCTATCCAGGTAGTAATCTGGTCCAACTCTGTTTAGTTTTTCAACATTAGCCAAACTGACTAGATGCATCTTTATCTGGGGATAATCCATAGAAATTCATGGCATTTACTAAACTGCAACTTTTTATTAAGTATCTATAGCACAGCATTTTGGAAAAGGGCCACATATTAACATACATCCCTAAGAATTTATTTCTTACTATTTAGTTGTTTTACAGATGCTAAACCAGGATTTTATTAACTAGCAAGGAGCATTGCATTAACTGAGCATGGTAGGCAACATAGGACCAGTGGCAAGCATTTTAAATTCTGTTGGATTTGTATTTATGCAGGAGCCATGCACTAAGGCTGAATACTAATCTGAGAAGATTCCTTCCTAATTATGGATAATCCATAGAAATTCATGGCATTTACTAAACTGCAACTTTTTATTAAGTATCTATAGCACAGCATTTTGGAAAAGGGCCACATATTAACATACATCCCTAAGAATTTATTTCTTACTATTTAGTTGTTTTACAGATGCTAAACCAGGATTTTATTAACTAGCAAGGAGCATTGCATTAACTGAGCATGGTAGGCAACATAGGACCAGTGGCAAGCATTTTAAATTCTGTTGGATTTGTATTTATGCAGGAGCCATGCACTAAGGCTGAATACTAATCTGAGAAGATTCCTTCCTAATTATGGATAATAAAAACCATGCTGCATATGACTGACAGTTTTATAATCCAATCCAATGATGTTTAAGGACTTTAACCCCCTCCCCCCGACTCTGATTTTGATCATAGTATTGGTGAGATGGGCTAATTTTTCTCTTCTACAGCTTCCTTGTTCTAATGGTTTTAGTGTCTGACATTTTACTGTATCTTGCTTCCTTGACACAAATAATTGTTATAAAGTATTTTGATTTTTTATAATGATGCAATTTGTAACTAGCAAGTATAAGAGCCTCTTTTTGCAAATGGAAATGAAAGATAGTCACAGTAGCATGGATAAAGAAAGAGAACATAAAAGGGAACAATGAGGAAAGCAGAGGATGGAGATAAGGTGTCGACAGTGAAATGCTCTAGGAAGCTTATAAAGATGTAATATAAATAGTCATTAAAATAACAAAACCATAATAGATAGAAATCTCAAACCAGAATTATCAAAAGGTTTGAGTAAATAAATATGTGTGCATGTGTGTGTATGGGTGTACGTGTGTGTATTTCTCCTAAATGCACCAGGGAGAAAGTCTGCCTCCATTCCAGCAGCAGTTAATTTCATACAAAAAGTTAATTCTTTATTGATCAATCAGAATAGATCTGGAAGGGACCTTGGAGGTCTTCTGGTCCAACCCCCTTCTCAAGCAGGAGACCCTATACCATTTGAGACAAGTGACTGTCTCTTCTTAAAAACTTCTAGTGATGAAGCACCCACAACTTCTGATGGCAAGCTGTTCCACTGGTTACTTGTCTTGACTGTCAGGAAGTTTCTCCTTATTTTCAGGTTGCTTCTCTTCTTGATTAGTTTCCATCCATTGTTTCTTGTCCTGCCCTCTGGTGCTTTGGAAAATACATTGATTTCCTCCTCTTTGTGGCAGCCTCTCATATACTGGAATACTGCTATCATGCCCCCCCCCAGTCCTTCTTTTCTCTAGACTAGCCAAACCCAAATCCTGCAACTGTTCTTCATATGTTTTATGTTGGAGATAACAATGGAAGGGTTTGCAAAGATGTTTGCCGAAAAACTGAGGAGGTGGGATAAAAAAAAAATACAGGTATTCTACAGTTTTGTATGCTAAAGTAAAAAATCTTGTATTGGGCTTAGAAAGTAAGTAGCAACCTATTCCCCTCAAGTCCTGATTTTCTGACTCCTCATGGCAGGTAGTAGTTGTAATGTGTGCTCCAGGGAGGGATGAGCAAATGTTTTGGAACTGGACTGTTTCAGTTAGAAAATCATACTGTTTACAACTCAAGATATGAAAAACAAAGAAAGGACGGGGTTACCTTCATAGTCCACAAGGGTATAACATAGGCAGGAGGCAAGCAGTTAGAACAGGGTTGTCAAACTCGCAATGTCAAGTTACGTGTTGCGATGTATCACGACTTTTTCTCCATTGCCGGCAATGGGATGGGCGCGGTTTCACTATGATGCATCCGGCCTGTGGGCCGGCAGTTTGACACCCCTGAATTAGAAAATAATAGCAACTCTTTGCAGGCGTCAATAAATGTGTTGTGCTGATGATATTACTCTGAGAACCAAAAGAGCAAAATAATCTGGAAGCTCTAGTAATGAAAGTCAAGAAATATTGAAAAAAATAGACTAAGATTAAATATAAAGAAGACAAAACTAATTGACAACAAAAACACTGAATTAGTAAATAATTTGTGCCTAAAGGAAGCAGCAGTCAAGAAATACTCTAAGACTTGGTTAGAGAAGCAATGAAAGCCTTGGAAAAGATATTCAGATGCCCTGACATGACTGAACTTACAAAAACATGCAGGCAGTGGTTTTCCATATGATAGTCTATACAGTAGAAGTGAAATTTAGACTCTGAAGAAGCAGGATAGTAATTGTATTTGTGCTGTTGAGCTTTCATGTTAAAGAGAAGACTTCTCAGAGTATCATAGATAGTCAAGAAAATCAAATGGATCATAGAACAAATCAATCCAGTGTTTTCACTGAAAGTACAAATGGTCAGGTAACACACTCTGGGCACATTATATGAAGACCCAGCTCCCTTGAGAAGTACACAATACTGGGAAAGGTGGAAGGAAAAAGAAGGGGATGACCAACATTGAAGTTGATGGACTTAATTATACCCTTGGTGGGTGAATTGTTGGAAGACCTAAAGGGCCCGGTTGGGAACAGGTTATTTTGGAGAAGATCAATCTACATGGCCACTAAGAACTGACATATCTTGATGGCACACAAATCAAACCAGTTGTTTCAAGACAGAATAGGTGTGCCTGTCTGAAAGGGGCTACTTATTACTACCCCAGGAAGACCACCTTCCAATAATCAACCTTGAAGTTAGCAGCTGATGTATCACCAATGCCAGGTGCTTCTCTTCAAGGTAAAGGTACAGCTAGCTTGGCAGTCAACGTTCTCTTTGCCACTGATGTGATTATTTATCAGGAGTTTGTACCTTTTCTGACTAACCCATTTTATTAAAAGGCATATATTTTAATGAGCTGCAGCTCCCTATGCATCTGAGGAAGTCAACTGTAGCTTATTAAAGTGTAGTTTTTATTTAGTTAAGAAGATTTATATGGCTGCCCAATTCACTCTCAATTACTCTGGGCAGCTTAAATAAAATTAGTCAGAAAAGGTACTAACTTTCTACTTTTCCTACTGTAGGCCAACATAACGTACTATTATGGGATTGCCTAGTATCAATACTGGATCTAGATAAACCCCAAGACTGCAACCAGTTCTTAAGGGAGAAAGCAGCCTCGTTCACATCTTGAAGTCGAGAGCTCAGAATCAGCACTAACATCTATTTATTTAAGAGAGCTGGCATTGCAGACAGAATGAATATTCTATGTCTAAGTAATACTTTCAACAGAGTTAAATTTTTTATTTTTTCATCATAGTATCTGTCCAAGTCGGGAATATACATAATTGAACCAAAGTAAGTAGCTGGACTGAAAGCAACAACGATTGTAATCATTTAATTCTCTGAGAACTCCTTATCTTCTTTTCTTGTTTTGCATTAATAAATGGGTGAGGAGCTTTTTATTGTTTTAGTTTTTAAAGATACAGTTTATTTATGGTTCAATGAACAATCTAAGCCATGTCATATTAAGGTATTAATTTGATATTGATATGACTTGTGTCCTCCTATAATCTATGTTTTAGTAAGAATTATTATTTTGGCATCAGATATTTTAAAATAATATCTTTTAAAGATTTCAACAGACCATATTTCAAGGAGGCCAAGACATTAATTAAACTAATGTCAAGAAATTAATGTCAAGAAATTTAGGTATGTCGATCCATCGGTTATAAAAATAATATTTCCTTTGAATCAGATTCAATTCCTAGTGACATTTCCCTACCATTTTCTTTGCAAGAGGATAAATATGTTTCACTACTACCTTTTTCTAGCATTTTCTCATTTCCCCAGTCTAGCCAAAACCCTGATGTTCCCTTGATTGAGGTTAACCAGGCATGATCTCCCTTAGTTTTTGATCCTAGAGAGCATCAGCCAGGTGTTTCTGCTTGCTTATCTGAAACAGGTTGTATTCAGAGATCTTGTTAAACAAAAGCCAATAGTCATTTGAGAAGGAGCTAAGGCCTATAATATCACCCTAAGTCTATGCAATAGTGCTGTAATATAGGCAATGTATTATAAAATTCTTATATTTTACAAACCAACTGGTCTAGATTTAAAACTGTTAGGAAACATGAATTAAGAGCCCTGGTAGCGCAGTGGTTAGAATGCAGCATTGCAGGCTAACTCTGTCCACAGCCTGGAGTTCGATCCTGACTGGCTCAAGGTTGACTCAGCCTTCCATCCTTCTGAGGTAGGTAAAATGAGGACCCAGACTGTTGGGAGCAATATGCTGATGCTGCAAACTGCCCAGAGAGTGCTGTATATAAGTAAGTGCTATTGTTATTGCTAATTCCTGGACCACTTTTAGCACCACTGAATAAAAAAACTACTAACCCTCCATCAGGCAGAGTATGGGAGAATCAGTTACTTCCTTGATTGATAGGCTCTTTTCTCATAACTATTTCCAGATGCTTGAAACATGACTACCATGCTCTCCATGATTTAGGGCCATCATATCTGCACTAATAGATGGCAGTCAAAAATTCAGCTTCACTTTCATAAACTTTATTCACAAATTAGCTAGTATTCCTATTATTGATTATCTGTTTGATTCAGATTTATGAGGTACAAATCGGAAAAATAATTGTCCCTCTCCCTCATAATTTCACTGCAAAATTAAAGAGCTGTTGATACTGCTGGTTATGAGCAGAACTAAATGGCATCATTTCAGTAAATAAATACACACTGAAATGTCAGTTTTCTTTGGTTCTCTTTCAGTTTGGTAAAAAAGAAGTGAGGAAGAAGCATGTGGAATATGTCTAGTGTTTATAATATCTTGGCTTCTTAGATTTTAAAAGATCTTGAGCAGATTTTACCATCCACATTTTTATGGCCCTACCCAAAAATAAGACATTAAGTTTAAAGGGTTACTTCTGTATATCTGAAGTCTTCAACCTGATGATGCCTATCAGTACTGTTGGGTCTTTGAAGATATACTGACAGGCTGCCACACAACTGCTTGCCTCTGCAAGGGAATAAAACAATTTATTCTCGGCTCTTGCAAATGATAAAAATCCCTCTCCCACAGCAAATAGGTTTTTACTCCCTGCCAAGGATCTTTATCGCCATAGAGGCTTGGAAGTGAAGCTTCTGTTTTAATGCAAGTCAGCTCCTGCCCTCCTGCCCTTCCTCAAGAGCTTGAAAACGTGGCTCCACCAGTCAGCCAGGGGCCCCAGTGGGGGAGCCTCACGGTGGAAGTTACTGATAGATTAATAACTGACCCCACCTCCCTCTCAACTCATCCTACTCCCTCCCTCCCCCATCTTTTAGATATAGAAGTTAATGTGTATTTTTATAATGTTTTATTTATTTATTTATTTTTGGGACTTATATGCCGCCCTATCTCCCAAAGGACTCAGGGCGGCTAACAACAATAAAACACAATAATACAAATGTTAAAAAAGATTAAACTAACAAGCCCCAATGATAAAATGATAAAATACTAAAAATATTCTATTTAAAAATGGCTATCGTCAGTCCAGGTCAGCCTGATGGAAGAGAAATGTTTTAAGGCCGCGGCGAAAGGACTGGAGATCCGGGGCCATCCAGAGCTCAAGGGGAAGTTGATTCCACAGGGCCGGCGCTCCCACAGAGAAGGCCCTCCTCCTGGGGGTCGCCAGCCGACATTGTCTAGCCGACGGCACCCTGAGGAGGCCCTCCCTGTGTGAGCGCACCGGGCGATGGGAGGTTCTTCCTGGCAGCAGACGGTCCTGCAAATATCCCGGGCCTAAGCCATGTAGGGCTTTATAGGTAAGAACCAGCACCTTAAATCTCATAAATAATTTAGTCTTATTGTATTCATGGTGTTGTATTGTTTGATTCTTTTTAACATTGTAAGATACCCAGAGTGTTGAGATGGGTGGCAAACAAATTTAATAATAAATAAATCCAGCCTTTTGTCAATATTATTTCCCCCCCACATTAAATGAACACTAGCACCTCCTTTTCCTGCCTTTTGCCATCTATCCCCATCTTTATTGCTTTCTTCTTCCTTCTCAATTGCTGCTATGACTGGATTTTTCCCCTCTCACCCTATGTGAAAAAGACTGGAGTTTCCGATCAGTTACAGTTATTCATGTCTCCATAGCAGCCATTTTATCTCAAAGGCTCCAGAAATTATGAATCCTCTATTCAGATCCATGCAAAGTCTTGGACATGTCCAATAAAGTTTCTTTTTTTACTTTATTTTTTTTCTTGGAAAAACTATCTGAATTCCAAATAGTATTAACTACATGAATACATATCTCTAACTGTAACTTGTTTGTGCCTCTGGGTCATTGTTAACTGCTGGCAATTCGTTGAAGAAATCCCTGCAGTTTTCTTTGCAAGATTTGAGAAGTAACTTGCCATTGCCTCCTTCCTAGGGCTGAGTGAGATTGGTTCAAGGTCATCTAGCTGGCTTTGTGCCTAAGACAGTACTAGAACTCACAGTCCTCTGTTTCTAGCTGGTGCCTTAACCACTCCAAACTGGCTCTCTTAGGAAACAAGCAAATAGATGTACCCTTGGCTATATACTAGAGGCAGGTCAGAGCCTTGGTGGAGCAGTGGGCTAATGCCTCCTTAAGTAACACCAGCTGCCTGCAATTAGTGCAGGTTCGCATCCCACCAGGCTCAAGGTTGACTCAGCCTTCCATCCTTCCGAGGTAGGTAAAATGAGGACCCAGATTGTTGGGGGCAATTAAGCTGACTTTGTAATAATGCCGCTTGGGGTGTGTGTGTGAAAGCCCTAATAAGCAGGCATATACATAGAATGAAGGCTACTGCTAAGCTTGTAAGCCGCCCTGAGTCTTCAGAGAAGGGCGGGATATAAATGGAATTAAAATAAAAGGTCAAATTTGGATTTTGACCTTCTCCTCTTTAAGTTATACCAAGGATGCAGAGCCCCTTGAACCCCTACTCCCTTCAGTTTAAAATAGCATGATTGACAGACAAGAATGATGTGAGCCACAGTACAATGACATCTAAAGGATTATAGGTTCCAACACTGGTATCTTCTAAAATTGCCTTGGTATAATTGATACAGAGATACATAAAATGAATAGTTGCAAAAACTTCATGGTAAAAACTGACATCCGTTCACACAATAATCTCCCCTTTTAAATTCCATAAAAAGCACTTATGAGACTTTAGAGGGTCATGATATGCTGCTGTTCAAAAGAACAAATCTCTAAATCCTCCTAGTAGGATATTCACAGTTGATCTATTATAGCCAGTCCCAGCAGTAGTAATTTAGAGTTTTAATTTCCTCACTTGTCCCACAGGCTTGCTCTGTTCAGCTAAATGGTTCTTAACAAAAGTTGGCAATGCAAAGGATTTTTTTAATGGTTTGTCCCAGAGGTTTTTATTGGCAAGAGGTAGGGAAGGGAAAGAAACGGAAACAGAATGAACCAATGCCATGTTGTGCAGTTTTCAGAAATCAGTTAACAGAAATGATAGTAAACGTCTAGCTAAAAATATCTTTTTCAATATATGAAAGTAAACCAGAATGTGGCCATTTCATACATACAGTATGCAGCAGCATGCCCTCTTTATCTTATGCAAAGGATTCACACTTGGGACCCACTACATTCTGGATCTCAGATGAAACATGTCTCTTTAAAAGCATATTTGGAAGCTTTTCTTCATGTTAATGCATAGGTGAAAAGTCTGCTTTTCAACTAAATGCAGACTTAGGAAGCTTTAGCTAAATTAGTTTAGCCATCCATATGGTTTTCTGGGTAAAAATGCAGGAGGTCTTTACTATTACTTTCTCCCTGGTAGTAGGAACTGATGTCTTTGCTGTTGTCACTAAAGTGATCATCCACCTCTTCCCATACAGTTGCTGCCCTATACATACAGTATGTCTGGAAGCTTCAGTTGGGTAGCTGGGATGGCCTTCAGGCCTTGGATTACCCTGCTGAGAAAATGCACTTTTGGGATACATTCTGAATGTACTTTGCTCATCCCTCACAAGATAACCTACCCACCCACCCCGGTCATGATGAAACAGCACAGCAGAGAGAGGAATATGATGATCATCCAGGTTTATGTTTCTGCATAATAAATAATAATAATAATAATAATAATAATAATAATAATAATAATAATAATAATAATAATAATAATAATAATAATAATAATAATAAACCTTGGAGGTCATCTAGTCCAACCCCCTGCTCATTAACATTAACAGGATTGAGCACTGAATCTTATGTTAACAGTTGTGACAACATTTTCCACCTTGGCTATTAGGCAGCATGTTCTTAAACTGAACTATTCAAGATTAAACTAGACACAGTGCAGAAAATACACATGTAAGACATCGCAGTTCAGAGATCATTTATTCTAAAATATTAGCAGTCTCATACAGCTGCATTGGAGATCAAGAATCTACCATTTAATCTTGGGGGCAAAGAATTGCATTCTCTTTCAGCATTCAGCATACTTAACAGCATTGGTATTGCTATTATTGTTCAGGGTATTATTGAGAGCAATAATTTATATATGCTATTTAAAGTCTTTTAAAATTGAAGCAGTATAAAAAAATAAAATAACATAAAAACTAAAACAAGCATAACAACAGGTTGCAATATCAGAAATACCACATATTTCTGTCAACAATGAATGCCGCACAAATAGCTACTATCTTAGCAGTAAGATGTTTGAAGCAGGCTGGTAGAAATTCATTGCTTGGTAGAAATTCAAACATAGTGTTATAGATTAGTTTGGCTTTTGTATCCTGCTTTCATTGAAAAATGAGGTAGTCATTAGTCTTGGTATAAATGAGATATAAAACAAAATCCAGCCAGCTTGTAACAAAAGCCTGCCCCTATTTTTCAATATTTTTAGTCAGTAAACGAACAGCTCTTAACAATTACTGACATACATATATACACACTTGTGAGAAGCATTTGTTTTTTTTCAAGTTTCTTGAGGATGGTGATAATTGGGCTGTAACATAACAAGGAGTACAGACAACAGTTTGCAGTATTTCTAACTTAATCCTCATAAAAATAATTGTGGTTTTTCTGAATTACTAAAGATCTGCTGTCAATGAGTATTGATAAAGTCCATTGTTACGATCATGGAATCATAATACTGGAAGGAAATAATTTATCCTTCAAGTCTAGATGAAAGCATCCACAATAGATGGTTGTCTAATCTCTGTTTGCAAATATCAAGTGAAAGCAAGTTCACCTACTATGAATAATTGTTGTCCTTGTTGAATTTCTGCTCTAATGCTTTTCCCCCTTAATTTTACACTGGAATTTCTATTTCTGGGAAGGATAAAAAGAGGTCTTTTTCTTCCTAGGTCACTAGGTAATTGAAGACTGCTTATTATATGCCATGATTTTTTCTTCTCAAGGTTAAATATTCTCAGTTCCCTCAATCTCTCATAGTAGGATATAGTTTTTAAGCTCCTGATGACCCTCCTCATTCCTCTTCCCTGAACTTGTTCTGGGCCTCATCCTCAAATCTAGTAAGTTCTGCTAATGGTTTCTAAAAGATTTGTCTATATGACATTGCAATTGTCTTGTTCCTGGCCCATCACATTTTAAAGTCCTCTTTAGCTGTTTTAGTTTTTAAGTGATATTTCTCTATTCTCCTGTGATGCTTCATTAGCAAAGTTCATGATGATATTGTCTAGGATTGGGAACTGCCCAGATTTTATAGGACACTTCAGGCTGTTGTAACACATTGCCCTCCAACTTCTACCCCCCCCCAACCCCCGGACACTGATCAGGTATTATGAAGAAAAAAAGGCATACCTCAATCAGATGGCTGCAATTTCCATTTTGATATTTTTGATCTCCCCATTACAAACGTCCTGGGCAATTTTGATCTAACTTAGATCTAACATGTATTCAGAGAGCACTAGTCCTGAACTGAGTAGAGCAGAAGTCCCCAAACATTTGGGCCCCAGGGACTGGTTCCTTGGAGAAAGGTTTTTCCATGGACTGGAGTGTGCGTGATTTTGTGTGTTGCCTGCATCCCATGGACGGGGCTTTGCTTGTTTATGCAGACTGGTTGCCCGGGGGTTGGGGACCCCTGGAGTAGAGGATTGAGTGAAACTCTGGAAAAAAAGTGAGATTCTGTTGTGTAGTGAGTTCTTCACGCAGAAAAGGAGATGAGGCAAGTGAGTTCAACAAAGCTCATGGTTTATTGCTTGCAGGATCTGAACTGAGAACTGGGCTGCAGCTTGCAGCAATTTATAGCCTGGCCCCTAGGCAGCAGCCAATAGGTTTAAAGCAACCCATTGCCGCCTAGGGGCAGCCAATAGCAGCACTGGAGACCTGGAGTCTGGGTTGCTGGAGAGCCGTTAGCTGCTCCAGCTTACCACGTGGTGTTACAATTGAGCCCAATACATAACAGGTTCTATCACCAATAACTAATTAAAAACCATTAAGCCTTTCCATTTTGGCCCTGCCTTTTGTCCTGGTAGTTCCTGGTGCCATCACCTACCTTCTAACAGGTGTCATAACTGGTGTATTCTCTCCCAATTTTAGATGTATAAGAGACACTGTCTTTTAGAAGAACAAAACATCTCTGGAAAAGGAAGGATTAAGGCATCTCCTGAGGGTCTGCACTGAAGGCCATGCCTTAGAGAAGATACACATTTTCTGGCATTTAGATTGATACAGAGGCAGCTGTGTTCTGAATGCAGGCTGGCTAGTCACAGCACAGCACAGCACAGCACAGCACAGCACAGCACAGCACAGCACAGCACAGCACAGCACAGCACAGCACAGCACAGCTGCATTTTGTATCTTTGCTTTGAGCTTTTTTGTGTCTGCAAGACTGCCTGTTCCCCCATTTTAAGAGGTAGAAAAGATGGCAGCTCCTTTAAGAGGCTCTTGGTATGTGCTTCTTTGGCTCTACAAAACTCTAAGATACAAAATTAATCGCTCAAGGCATGGACATGCCCTCTGCATATTCATATTCCTGGCTCTAAACTGAGAGCCAAAATCTAACTTCAGCAGCAGTTCTTGCTACAAAGTCCTGCAAAAATATATTTTTTGACAAGTGAGGATGTATTTATCTTTTTTCAGCCATTATTTATATGATTATATTCAATGACAGGAAGCTTGTTTCCAAGACAACAAGATTCAAACATCAACAACTGATGCCTTGAAGAGAGGCATCTTGTCTTTCAATTCTTTGAAGAAAGTCACAATTTGATGGGCAAAATGCCAAAAATAATTAGAATATCTTTGTAAGCCCCATAAGTATATCAGCTATAAAGATTTTCTCACCAGAAAGTATGGAAATCAAATCAAAGCTTGAATATGACCTATTCTGCTGAGAATTCTGTATCTTTTATTCTCCTTTCCTTTCTCTCTTCCCTGTTCATAGACATAGATATAGACATACATAAACCACACACAAGTGCAGTGGAAGAAGAGGAAAAATAGAACCATCTCATCTGAGAGAGTACTAAAAGAAAAAAGTTAAGCAGCAGCTTTGTTACTTGATGGAGCTTTCTAGTAAAATAATAAGTGGGCAGGGCAATCAAATTTAAAGCAGTATTCCCTAAAGCAAGGTCAACACTGCTAGAAATGTTCATTTCGGTTTTATTTGCTTTTCCTGTGAGGTATCCTCCCTGGCTATAATTTCCAATTCTTTATGCTGAGATCAAGAGATTTGTGCCGTGCAGCATAAGAATCAATTCAGTCATTCTGGCAGCATGCCAATCTTTATTACATTATTTGTTACTCTCACGCTATTGCAGAATAAAATAACTGCTCTATAGGACAAATTAGTTACTTTTTATTTTTTCCCCTTGACCTTGAGTTCCAAGCACCCACTTTCTTCTCCTCTGCACCTGCATGCACATAATGATTTTCTGTGTTAGAAAAAAGAGAGAGACATAACTACAGAATCTGTGCCAAAAGAAATTATTATGGTGGGGAACTAACCAGCGGGCTAATTCCATTCTGCAACAGTAATAGTTAAGGCAAACTGGGACCTTGAAATTGCTAGGATGAAGAGGCCCAGCGGTTTGTACACAAGTGGGATAAATAACCTTGCAAGATTGGAAGTTTACAGGTGGTTAAGCAGGGCTTCTTCTGTGCAATTGCCCTTTTGCATTTTTTATGGCATCCCATTTCCACTACTGCTGAAAGAAGAATTAATGCTAAAGTTCCATAGAATCAATATTCATCCATCCATTCATTCATTCACTCACTCATTCCACTGTAACCTCAAAAGACTCCCGGCAGTTAATAATAATAAAAGCATCCAAGCAAATATCAAAATAAAAACATCCACAGTAAAACAATAGTTATATGGAGTTAGTTTTATGGTGGAATAAGAAGTAATTTGTTGTTAGTTGCGAAGTCGTGTCCGACCCCTCACGACCCCATGGACAATGTTCCTCCAGGCCTTCCTGTCCTCTACCATCTTCTGGAGTCCATTTCCCAAAGCTAAAAGAGAGGGGCCAGCATAATTTGAGGAGAAAGATTGGCATTGAGGATCAGAATCTCCAGGCCTTAACTTACTTTACCACATCAAAGTGAGGAACCACCAGCTTCAGTTTGTGCAACAGTTGCAGCTCTACTTGGAGTAAAAAGACCTCACAATTTGGTGCTTAAGAACTTGAGAACTTAGGTACTAGCCCTGAAGTAGCAGGTCCACTACTTTGGTTTCCTTCTGAATTCAGAGTTACTGCTGGATAGGCAGGCAGAGGCCATGGCTGGGTCCTTTCCCAGCTTCAATTGGTGCATCAGTTACGGTTCTACTTGGAGCAAAAAGAAGGAAACACACTGAATCCAGTTGGAGAAAGAGGTCCTCAAGTTCCTAAGCACCAAGTCATGAGGTCTTTTTGCAGTAAGTCTGAATTCAGAAGGAAACCAGAGTAGTGGACCTGCTATTTCAGGGTTAGTTAGTGACTCTCTGCTGAGAATCAACATTGGAACCAAGAGAAAACTTCCATGCCTAAATCATAGATCCAGTATTGGTAGGGATCAACTTCAGTATTGATGTTAATTATCCTGAGTTAATGGATAGACTCTCCAGCAAATCTGTTGTTTATGAATGGAGGTTGTCTGTCTTCTCTTTGCTTATTGTAGTAAAACATACTGTTAGCTCTGCTTAACAAAAGATACTTTGGATAACCCATACCTCCTTCTTCGATTTCTAATTGCAAAGCTATCTCAGCTATGAATTTTATCATAGTTTTTAAATTATTCTTAATATTGCTTTTATTGTTTTAAATTTTACAGATTTGTTGTGTTATATGCTGTTTAATTATTTGTGAGCCAGAAAGAGTATATGTAGATAGTTCTCAACTTATGAGCACAATTGGGACTGGAATTTCTGACTTAAGTTGGGATGGCCTTAAAGCAGTGGTGGGATTCAGCCAGTTTGCACCACTTCGGCAGAACCAGTAGCTAATGTTTTGTTGCCCAGGCCCAGAATGGACTTCTGGAAGCGGCATCCACATAGAGAACTGGTTGTTCACATATTTGCATCCCACCACTGCTGTAAAGTGAGTCATCATTTTCATCGGACATTTTTGCTTTGACAACTGGACCTGATTTTATGACCATTTTTACTGCAGTTATTAAGCAACTCCAGCTTTCCCAACTGACATTTTTTTTGTCAGAAACTAACTGGGAAGGTTGCAGGTTGCAATCATATAGCTTCAGGAGCCTGTAAATGATTGTAAATGTGAGCCAGTTGTCAAGTGCCTAAATTGTGATCATGACCAAGGAGGTAGCATAACAGCTGTAAGTATAAGGGCAGGTCATAGACCACTTTTTCTGAGGCTATTGTAACTTTGAACCATACTTAAACAAATGGTTGTTAGTTGAAGGATTACCTATATGTCAGATGGACAGCAATCTAAATTGGAATGCAGTAATAAATAACTTTTGTGGTTATGTTATGCTCCTCATTTGAATGATAAGATTCATATTGTGGGATGGTCTCATGAGGTCGATGGATCGTTAAGGTGCTTCCAAGTGAAAGGCAGAACGCAGAGATGCAATCATATGAAGCTTTATTCAACGATAGATTAGAGAGAAAGAATTACTTGGCATGGAGGCATCCATGCCTGCGTGAGAGAGAGAACAAAAGAACAGAGAGCAAGCAAGCATAGCATAACTAGAACAGAACTAGAACTAGAACTAGAACAAAGAGCAGCCCCTTGAGCAGAGGTATTTATGGGGGGTCTCAGCCCCTCCCTAACCATAAAACTCACCAATGGGGTTGCAGGGGCCGGGGACCCCTGACCCACCAGTGGAAGCAAAGAAGCCTCTTTGCTCCCATCTGATGACCTTTTTGGGGAACTGCCATGGCTGGCACAAAACATCTAACAATTATAGATGGAAGAATTTTATCCATTGGGATGTACCACCTGCTCGGTATATAAATTAAAACATCCCAGATAGATGGCTCTGTAGCTTTTGCTTTTACATCAACCACTAGTTTTTCAGTAGCTTACGATACAGTTCATCTGGTTCTGAAAATGTAAACTGATTTGAAGTATGTGAATACAGCCCCCCAGAGAAAGAAATATTTGGGGCAATATTAAAAAAGCAGAATATTATATTTCTCCAAAGGAATAATGGAAAATCTTAGGCAGAAACCCCTCCCCCAAAGTGTCTCTGCCCCAAGCAGAAACCAGGTGTGTAGTAATGCAGATTTGATAATCCTTTCAGAAAGATTGGAGCCAGGAAGCTTCGAGCTGATGGGATTAGAACAGGGGTGTTAAACTGCCGGCCCGCGGGCCAGATGCATCATAGCGAAACTGCGCCCACCCCATTGCTGGCAATGGCAAAAAAAGTTGTGATATGTTACGACACGTCATGTGATATTTCGAGTTTGACACCTCTGGATTAGAAAGACAAAGATCCCTAGAATCAACAACCCCTCACCCAAAAGAATCGAACCCTGGACATAGTCATCAGCCATAGCCCCAGGGAACCAGGATATAACCTTTGGGACATAATAGGATTTACCCACCACCTTCAGAATACCAAAAGGACATGCTCAGAAGCTCAGGTCAAAGTTCATGCAGAGGAACAGGAAGAACAACTCTAAACACAAGAGCCCAAGAATTTATAAAAACCCACCACTCACAGCAACATGTGGTCAGCTGCTCCAGAGCCTCATGTCTTGTGGCTTTGCTCTTCAATAAACTACAACCATCTTTCTAAAGCAGTCTCTATTTTGTTTATTCCCAGCTTGGACTGGACCCTGATGAAGATTTTTCTTTCAACAGAAGGAAAGAGATATTTCTTGACTATCAAGAGAAGGGAAGGTCAAGAATGCCGGACACTAAAAGCTACTGTCAAATTTTCTAGGGCACATAATGCAAGAGTCTCAATACATTACTGTATCTTGATATTTTATTACCTGGAATTTCCTGAGCTCCCTTGCAAAGTTGTTTTTTTAATTTATTTGTACAATTCAGGGTGGTTTTCTCCAATTTCCATTGCAGCTACTCAGAGAGGGCTTAGTGCAATATATATATATATATGTGTGTGTGTGTGTGTGTGTGTCTGTGTGTGTGTATATACACAGAGTTCAAAATAGAATGTAGATCAGTTACACCTCTTTATTATGGAGATTTCTTATCAGTGAATGAACAATAGGATGGTGATTAGAATGTGATTACAGACAGGATGTGTGCTCTGAAATCCAAGCCTGAGTTAATTTGCACTTTTATAAAGCTGTACTCCAGATTTTAAAAGCAAACTTAGGGCTGAAGTTTTAAACTGAATTTAAAATCTTCACCTAAACTTTACTTGCATATCAAGTTGTGTTTACAGTGAAAGCCAAGTCTACATTATTTACTTGTAACCAAATGTTTTCAACATGTCCAGTCTTCTCTTGCTCCAATGACCAAAGGAAAGGAGAATATCAGAATCTGATGTACGTTTTCTGTCCCATCTACTCCCCCAAGATCTATTCCACTGGCAAGTGCGTGTCTGTCAGCAAGGTTCACAACAAAGTGGCATTATTTGTTCAGATGTTCAAAAACATGCTCTTTAATTTTACGAAATGAACTTGGGTTCCTTGGACTAAAAAGTAAGGGGAAAAGGTGAGCACCTGACACAACTCACAGGGAGACCAGAGAAATATTTTCAGGGGGAAAAAAAAGTTAACATGTCACTCTAACAACACAGAGCAGAGAAAAATCATTGAAAGTAGTTAGTCTATAAGAGGCACATGGATACCCCTAATTAATATCAAATAGCAAGATGTAAAATGTATATCTATTTAGAGAATGGCTGTGGGTTTTGTACTAGAGTAGGAATGTTTCCTATTACAAAAATAAAATAAAATCATCGGCTATTCCAGTCCTCCATTTTGGTGTGAATTCCCCAGAGCATTAAGAGATGTTATAAATGCTGACATTTGCTCACATTTTGCTTGGATTAGCTAAGGCACTGCTGGACACTTATATGCAGGGCAGATGAGTGTTGGTCCTCTTGTTCTTCCATATAAACAAATCATTCATGATGAAGGAAGTTTAAGTTGGTATCACTCTACCTCCTGTTCTGGCTATAAAGAGACTAAAAGACATTAATACCAGCCTGGGGGGTATGCAGCATATAGCATAATTTAATTTTAATTTAATTTAATAATATTTCTATACCGCCCTTCTCCCGAAGGACTCAGGGCGGTGAACAGGGCAAGAATAAAAATACAAGATTACAAAAGTTAAAACAAGATTAAATAAATGCCCATATACTAAAATACATATTAAAAACCCAATAAAATAACAATAACAACCCCCCCCCCAATCCCCTCATCAGGCCAGGCCAGCTTGTTCAAAAAAATATGTTTTTAGCTCGCGGCGAAAGGAGCGAAGATCGGGCGCCGTCCGGAGCTCAACCGGTAGCTGATTCCATAGCTCCGGGGCGCCCACAGAGAAGGATCTCCCCCTGGGGGCCACCAGTCGACATTCTCTGACCGGTGGCACCCTGAGGAGGCCCTCTCTGTGGGAACGCACAGGGCGGAGGGAAGTCGATGCCGGCAGCAGGTGTTCCCTAAGGTACTCCGGACCCCTGCCATGTAGGGCTTTGAACACCATTACTAGTACCTTGAATCTCACCCGGAAGGCAACTGGCAACCAATGCAGCTCACGGAGCAAAGGTGTAACGTGGGAGTATCGGGAGACTCCCAACACAACTCTCGCGGCTGCATTCTGTACCAGTTGGAGCTTCCGGGTGGTCCTCAAGGGCAGCCCCATGTAGAGAGCGTTGCATTAGTCTAGTCGAGAGGTCACGAGCGCGTGAGTGACCGTGCATAGATCATCCCGGCTTAGATAGGGCCGCGACTGGCGCACCAGGCGAACCTGGGCAAAAGCCCCCCTAGTCACAGCTCCTATGTGGTCTTCCAAGGTGAGCCGTGAATCTAGGAGGACTCCCAAGTTGCGAGCCCTATCTACGGGGGGTAATAGTTCACCCCCCATAGCAAGAGGTGGAATATCCGAATAAACCCGGGATGAAGGTATGCAAAGCCACTCAGTCTTGTCGGGGTTGAGTTGAAGTCTGTTCCTCCCCATCCAGACCCGAACCGCCTCCAGGCAACGGGACATCACGTTGAGGGCATCACTGGGGTGGTTTGGGGTCGAAAGGAAAAGCTGGGTATCATCAGCATACTGATGATACCCAACTCCAAAACCACGAATGATCTCACCCAGCGGTTTCATATAGATGTTGAACAGGAGAGGCAAGAGGACCGACCCCTGAGGAACTCCACAAACGAGAGACCTCGCGGTCGACCTCTGCCCTCCTGCCAACACCGACTGCGAACGTCCCTGGAGATAGGAGGAGAACCACTGTAAGACCGTGCCTCCCACTCCCAATCCCCTGAGATGCCGCAGCAAGATACCATGGTCGATGGTATCGAAAGCCGCTGAGAGGTCTAATAGGACTAGAACAGAGGAATGTCCCCTGTCCCGAGCCCTCCAGAGATCATTCATCAGCGCGACCAATGCCGTCTCCGTGCTGTGCCCGGGCCTGAAACCCGATTGGTACGGGTCTAGATAATCCGCTTCATCCAGGACCAGAGGGAGCTGATGCGCCACCACACTCTCAACAACCTTCGCAAGAAAGCGAAGGTTGGAGACAGGACGAAAGTTGTTCAATACAGCTGGGTCCAAGGCAGGCTTCTTGAGGAGAGGCCTCACCACCGCCTCTTTCAAGACGGCGGGGAAGCTACCCTCGTTCAAAGAAGCCGATATAACTGCCTGGAACCAGCTGCATGTCCTCTCCCGGGCTGCATAGACCAGCCAGGAAGGGCATGGGTCCAATAAACATGTGGTGGTGCTCAGCCTCCCCATGATCCTGTCCACTTCCTCCGGAGTCACAGAATCAAACTCCTCCCAGGTAATATCGACAAGACCGCCCGCGTCCTGCTCGACAGACTCTGCCCAGTCAGAGTCCAGACCGGTCCGAATCTGAGCGATTTTGTCCGACAGATGCTGGTTAAACTCCTCGGCATGACCCTGCAAGGGTTCCTCCCTCACCTCTTGATTCAGGAGGGAGCGAGTCACCCTAAACAGGGCGGCCGGGCGATTATCTGCGGACGCGATAAGGGTGGCGAAGTGGTTAGACCTCGCCTCCCTTATCGCAGCGAGATAAGACCTAGTATAGGTTCTTAGTCGCAATCGGTCGGATTCGGATCGGCTGGATCTCCAACCGCTCTCTAGGCCCCGTCTCCGATGCTTCATCTCCCGGAGCTGCGTGGAGAACCATGGAGCTCGACGGGATCTGCACCGGGTCAGGGGCCGCAGGGGTACAACTCGGTCAAGAGCCTCAGTGGCTGCCCTTTCCCAGGCTTCCACTAAGGCGTCTGCCGAGCTGTGAGCAATGGAGGCAGGTGGGGACCCCAGCGCCGCCTGGAACCTCTGGGGATCCATTAAGCATCTGGGGCAGTACCATTTAATTGGTTCCACACACCCACGGCGGGGGGTGGCAAAATGGAAGACCAGCCGCAGGAGATGATGATCGGTCCATGACAGGGGCATAACAATTGGGGAGCCCCCACCAAGATCATCTAACCACCGTCCAGATAAGAAAACTAAGTCAAGAGTGTGGCCTCCCTCATGAGTCGGTCCCGAAATTACTTGCTTCAGGTCCATGGCCGTCATGGAAGCCATGAACTCCCGAGCCAACTCAGATGATCCTCCCAGCGATGGTAGATTGAAGTCCCCCAAAACTATAAGTTTCGGGAACTCAATCACCAACCCAGAGAGGACATCGAGAAGCTCAGGCAGGGCTGCTGCTATGTGACTAGGCGAAAGGTACACCAGCAGCAAGCCCAACACCAGCAGCAAGCCCAAGCTATGTTACAATATATACTCTGTACAAATTGATGGATTGGAAAGTGTTCCCATTACAGTCAAGCTCATATCTTCTTGACCTGCTTGCCCATGAGAAAAAGAGAGCTGCTCATAAATTTATGATATTTATTGTTGAAATAGATCAACTATAGCCTATCTTGAAAGGGGAAATCCCCTTCGGAGTTCAGATTTGAAAATTATGACTAAAATAATTTGCAGAACTATTATTATTATTATTATTATTATTATTATTATTATTATTATTATTATTATTATTATTATTATTATTATTATTATTATTTAGAAAACTATAAATCAATTCATTTTGTTCAATATGCAAAACAAAGAATAAAACAAAGAGAAAATGTCATTTCAATACCAACAATGTAAACATTTTTTAAAGAGACCCATGTGAACATATTACCCAATAGAATCTGAGGTCATTTTTTTTTTGATAGCTCTACTTTTTGATAGCTCCGATGCAATATTACAGTATGAAAAATAAAGTTAACATAATATTCACCAGATGATCCTGGGATGAAATAATAGAGGAAAGAGGATGATTCTTTGGCTGTCATTATGAAAGGAATAATTTGGCAACATGGAAAGGATGGATTCAACAGTTTTGAGATAATAATAATAATAATAATAATAATAATAATAATAATAATAATAATAATAATAATAATAATAATAATAATAATAATAAAGTTGGAAGGGACCTTGCTCAGGCAGGAAACCCTATACCATTTCAGACAAATGGCTGTCCAGTCTCTTCTTAAAAACTTCCAGTGTTGGAGCATTCACAGCTTCTGGAGGCAGGTTGTTCCACTGGTTAATTGTTCTAACTGTCAGGAAGTTTCTCCTTAGTTCTAGGTTGCTTCTCTCCTTGACTAGTTTCCATCTGTTGCTTCTTGTCCTGCCTTCAGGTGCTCTGGAGGCCAAGAAGCAATGGATGGAAACTAACCCAAGACAGAAGCAACCTAGATTATTTGGGAAAACCTCAAAAAGTTGCCCTTGGGCCACTTGTTTAAAATCCTATTAAAGAAAAGTTGAGTATAATCCAAAATGAGTTTTTGGGGAAAGGAAATAAAAATAAATAAGCCACAAAGTGACCTATAAGCACATTGCAAAGTACAATAGATAATGGCAATTGAGGGGTTAGGTACCCGTGTGTGCCACACACACATATCTCTTCAAAAATAAGACATCTAAAGACTGAAAAAAATGGCAATGCTGTCTTTAGGTGATTGTTACTGTTGGGAGCACTGTAATAAATGAAGATTTTATTTCTGTGGTAAAATGAATGCAGTGCCCATAAAATACTTTCCCCTAAATGTCATGGAATATTTTACTCTAAATTCAAGGTCATCTTGTTTCTATTTATCTTTTTGCTGATGAAATAACTTTGGAAAAATGGTTGTTTGCTCTGAAAAATATTTGTACAATTCAATGAATGCCAAGTTCATTTCCATAGTAATCATGTTTTTTTTAGAAAAAAGGCTCCCTGCCAATGAGTATCTATTTAAAAATTACACAAAAACAATTTCCTTGCATTGGCTGCAGCTCAACCCACCTGTTTATTATATATGCTTATCGGTAAAGTCAGTGCAATATAGATATCTGTGATCATAGTCTTAGAATAAGATTATGCACATGTTATATCTCAATGTGAGCAATATTGTTAATTTTCTCCATGAAAATCTAACCAAAAATCCCTTTCCAAGTGTTGTGAGGTTGGGCAGGAGAGAATACAGTATTCTTGAGGTTTGGAAGAGCTGTATCCCCCCCTTCCATCTTTTACCCCACAGGGAAAATGTCAACCAACCACTAAATTGGAATAAGAAAAATAATTACTATTGCTTATAATAGGAAATAATAATAATAATAATAGTTTGGCGGGTCAAATCCCGAGTGCCGCGTAACAGAGTGAGCGCCTGTTACTCGTCCCAGCTTCTGCCAACCTAGCAGTTCAAAAGCACGTAAAAAGGCAAGTAGAAAAATAGGGACCACTACGGTGGGAAGGTAACAGCGTTCCGTGCGCCTTTGGCGTCTAGTCATGCCGGCCACATGACCACGGAGACGTCCTCGGACAAGCGCTGGCTCTTCGGCTTTGAAACGGAGATGAGCACCGGCCCCTAGAGTCGGAAACGACTAGCACACATGTGCGGGGGAACCTTTACCTTTTACCTTATAATAGGAAATTATGTGTGAACATGTGAATGTTTCTGAGAGTGGGAATCTATCCTGAGCAATGACTAATAAAGTAGGTTTTATAACTATCAATTTTCTATAATTAATTACATGAGTAGGCAACCCTAGTTCCTAACTAACTATATCCTATCAGGAGGAGAATCAAAGAAAGGCAGAAGAGATTAGTAATCCCATGAAACAAAGAGGAAGTGGAGCTATAGACAAAGTTGTGATACAGAATAAATCCTTAACCTTCAATCTACACCCATTGCCCTCTTGCACTCACTAGTGACTAGACCATGAGGTAATAATAATAATATAAAGTTGGAAGGTACCTTGGAGGTCATCTAGTCCAACCCCCTGTTCAGGCAGGAAACCCTATACCATTTCAGGCAAATGGCTGTCCAGTCTCTTCTTAAAAACCTCCAGTGTTGGAGCATTCACCACCTCTGGAGGCAGGTTGTTCCACTGGTTAATTGTTCTAACTGTCAGGAAGTTTCTCCTTAGTTCTAGGTTGCTTCTCTCCTTGACTAGTTTCCATCCGTTGCTTCTTGTCCTGCTTTCAGGTGCTTTGGAGAATAGCTTGACTCCCTCTTCTTTGTGGCAGCCCCTGAGATATTGGAACACTGCTATCATGTCACCCCTCACCCTTCTCTTCATTAAACTACACATACCCAATTCCAGCAACCGTTCCCTATATGTTTTAGCCTCCAGCCCCCTAATCATCTTGGTTACTCTTCTCTGTACCCTTTCTAGAGTCTCGACATCTTTTTTACATCGTGGTGACCAAAACTGGATGCAGTATTCCAGGTGTGGCCTTACCAAAGCATTGTAAAGTGGTATTAGTACTTCACTTGATCTTGATTCTATCCCTCTGTTAATGCAGCCTAGCACTGTGTTGGCTTTTTTGGCAGCTGCAGCACACTGCTGGCTCATATTGAAGTGATTGTCTACTAAGACTCCGAGATCCCTCTCACAGTTACTACTATTGAGCAAGATACCACCTATACTATACCTATGCATTTGATTTTTCCTGCCTAAATGTAGAACTTTACTTTTTTCACCATTGAATTTCATTTTGTTAGATAGTGCCCAGTGTTCGAGTCTGTGCAGATCCTTCTGTATCTTAAGCCTATCTTCTGGAGTATTGGCTATTCCTGCCAGCTTGGTGTCGTCTGCAAATTTGATGAGTTCCCCATCTATCCCCTCATCCAAATCATTAATGAAGATATTGAAGAGCACTGGGCCCAGAACAGAGCCCTGGGGCACCCCACTACACACTTCCTTCCATGTAGATGCGGTTCCATTGAGGACCACACGCTGAGTACGGCCTGTCAGCCAGCTACGAATCCATCTGGTGGTAATGCTATCTAACCCACATTTTTCTATCTTATCGAGTAGTAGGTTGTGATCTACTTTATCAAATGCCTTACTGAAGTCCAAGTAAATTATATCTACAGCGTTCCTCTGGTCCACTAATTTTGTCACTTGGTCAAAGAATGTAATAAGATTTGTCTGGCATGATCTGTTTTTGACAAACCCATGTTGACTTTTAGTGATGACTTTGTTTGCATCAAGGTGTTCGCTGATTTGTTGTTTGATTATCTTTTCCAGAATCTTCCCAGGTATTGAGGTCAGGCTGATAGGTCTGTAGTTTCCTGGATCTATTTTTTTTCCCTTTTTTGAAGATGGGAACTACATCAGCTCTCTTCCAGTCCTCTGGTAGTTCCCCAGTGCTCCAGGATCTTTGAAAAATATAGTTCAGTGGTTCTGAGATCACGTCTGCCAGTTCCTTGAGAACCTTGGGGTGTAATCCATCTGGTCCTGGTGATTTGAACTTGTCTAGGCTGGACAGGTGCTCACTTACCATTTTCTTGCCTATCTTAACTTGCGTTTCTATTCTGTTTTTTATGGCACTGGTTTTGGGTAGGTAGGTGCTGAAAGTCAGTATAATTGGATTCACGCCTCCATAAAAAAACCAAACAGTTTAATGATAATAATCCAGGAAACAAGCAGAGAGGTGAATCATTACTACGGTCCCCTTGAAATGTGAACAGCAAAGGACATCAGATAATGTGGAATTCCTTATTTCTGGCTTGTCTAGAGCACCAGGCTTCTATCATCAAAGTCTTCTGACTATAATTTTAACAACATATGGCTTGAGGAAGGTGCTCTGACTATTTAAGGTTACCAAAATGTTGCCCTCCTTGAAAATTATCACCAGTCACAGGAAATAATCAGACAATCAGAATGTGTGTCCTTTGACAAGTAGATGATCACTCCACTATGTGATTCCAGGTGGGAAGGCAGATTTCCCTTCCAAGGGCTGTGCAGACTGTTCCATGCAAGTTTGTGCAAACAGCTCTTGCAAGAAAAAAAAATCTGTTTGAAAATTAGGGTTTTGCAGTTGCTCAAAGCCCTGAGAATGTAGCACAAAGGAGTGAGTATGTGGTGCTAAGAGGCCAGTGATAAAGTCAGCTGAACAGAAGGTCAGATTGTGGTCTGAGCATTCCCTGTAACAGGATAGGAGTTCCACACTTCTGCAGTTCCATTAGCACATTACCATTATTTTTAACTGTAGCAACAATCTTACACAGAGAATCCTATGGAAATGTGTAGGGAAAGCCCAAAGAAATGATACAACAGAAGAATGAATTCTTGTGCATATGATGTTTTGTTTATTTTTCATTAATATTGACTGCTTTAAATTGATAGTAAAAAAGGGATTGAGATTTATATCGAGAGCGAAGAGCCAGAAGAACGATCAGTTTTTGTTTTATTTTGTGATGAACTTAATGTGCCTTTGAACAAACGTCTTTATTATGAATAACAGTTTCCATCTATTTAATAATGACCTCGGCTTTTCTCATGAGAATAACGCAATTATCAATCTGTCACTGCATTTTGTTGTAGAGCAAGATAGCACTTCCTGTTAAGCTTAATCATTTCTCCCATCTGTGGAATGCTAGTCACTCCGGAAGACACCTGCTTTCTCAAATGTTCTTTTTATGGATCTGATCCGTGGCAGCTGATTGTGTGTGAAGCATTATGGAACTGATTTAGAGGAAAAAGGGCTTCCTATCAGGCATGTAAGTTAGTAAAAACATCTACAAATTAAACAACAAAAGAAACATTGGGTCACGCACATGTGAAATCCATGCAAATAAACTGCATTGAGCATTTACAACAGAATTGATTTTAGTAAATACTCATCATAGATTGTGTCTGTGCTCTTTTGTCCCTATTAACATTTAATCTATTCTTAAACAGCAACATATTTATTGAAATTTTGCAGATCCTTTTAGTACATTTAGGCACATTAAGTTTATTGACTAAAGTTTTAGATTTACCCTGGAGAAATTAGATTAGGCACCAACAAATATACTATCTTCTACGTTTCTCATTTGAGCTACCTCAAATATATAGTGCTTCCAGAATTGTTGTACTTTAATGACCATTAGTACAAGATGTTTAAATGCTTTCTATGTCTTAAATTATTTTGTACCCAAAAAACAGTGTGACATGGAGAAGGTTAGCTCTTTGTGATAGGCTGAATGTGATCAGTTGGTGTGCTTGTGGGTCAAGGAAATAGCTCATTTTGTTAAATTAGATACAGAAATATTCATAATGATCAATTTCCCAATTTATTGTTGATTTTGGATCTTATGGTGCTATGGGATTGCAGTTCAGAAGAGCAATATCAGATCCAGAGGTAAAGGAACAGAGTGAGGGATAGGGCATGCTGTAGAGCAGAGGTTGGCAAGTTTGAAATTGTGCCCTTTAGCTTGCTTCCAAAAGTCCTCTGGAAGCAATCTATTCAGGCCTATGGTAAAACATCCAATTTACATAGTGTATACTGTAATTAAATTGTAGGTCTACAAGAAGAAATTTTCATGGCAATGGAACTAAACTATTCTTAAGCAAAAACTGATAAAAGCCCTTGTCAACATTTTCTCTTTGGCAGTTGATTCAAGTATCAAGAGAAAGTCCACAAGCTGCCACCAAAATGTGTTACACCTATCAGTTTCATTTTTGGAAAATGTAATTCAGCTCTTCCACTAATGCTGCACCATACAGTACAGTAGTGGCTAAAATTGTGGAAACCTTTTGGGAAAAGTGTACATTTCAGGTTTGATGGCTAATAACACTTTTTTTTGGAGTAGTACCATAAAATTATATATCAATGGAAAGATAATTTAATCAAGAATGTAATGCAATAACATTTATAAAGGATTTGCTATTAAAATAACAGTTATAAAGAATAAAAGTGAAACACGTAGAAAAAGCGAGATATACAAAAATTATCACCATAGGAAAAAATGAGATATACAAAAATTATCACCATAGAAAAAATGAGATACACAAAAATTACCATGTCAGTTAATAGTTGGGTAACTTTTAGCATGAATTACGGCCTTACAACATCTTCCCATGGAATGAACCAAGTCCTTTAGTTCTGCAGCTGTTATAATGTGAAACCAAGATTGAATGATTGCTTCTATTAACTGGGTTTTATTGCTGGGTCGCTTCTGACTAACAAGTTTCTTTAGTCGTCTCCATAGGTTTTCAATTGGGTTAAGGTCTGGGCTATTCCCAGGCTATTCCAGCAGTGGAATATGATTATCTTGAAACCACTTTTTGCACACAGCAACAACATGGCATGAAGCTGAATCCTGTTGAAATATAAATGCTTCATTGTCTTGGAAAAGATCATGTGCGGAAGGCTTCAGTTTGGGCTCAAGTATTTCATTAATGCATCTTTTCCCCATTAATCATACAAATTCTGCTCAAACCTTTTGATGTCATACAACCCCAGATCATAACACTGACTGGGTGTTTCACAGTACACGTAATGCAATCAGGATGCAAATTTTCTCCGATTCTTCTCCTTACGTATTTTATGCCATCACTTCCAAACAGGGAGATCTTGGTCTCATCACTGTCCTATTGTTCCTCTGTCCAAGTAACATGGGTTTTAGCACAGTTTAGTCTTTTCAACCTTTGTTTGAGAGACAAAAGTGGCTTTTTTCGTGGAATTCTAGATTTTAGGCCAAATTCCTGCAGTCTGTGCTGAACAGTCCTTGCACTCAACTTCACATTGCATTGCACCATTTCATCTTGTATACACCCAGATGATTTTCTTCTGTCACGTAAGCACAGTCTCTTAATTTTTCTATCATCACTTGCTATTGTACACCTTTTCCTGCCTTTACCAGTGGTTTTGTAGTGACTGAGTCTCCTTATACCTCTTTAATAACTTAGAAATGCCACCTTTGGTTAAGTTTCCACCAATTTTTCTTCTAATTTCTTTATAACTGTAGCCTTGTTCATTTAATAATACTATTTTACATCACTTTCTGGGCGACCAGTCAACTCTTTGCACCAGTACTTTAATTTTATTATGTTTTACAAGCTCTCTAAATGAAGGAACACAAAAAACCCCCAACCAATTTGATTGTGATCACATCTACATGGGGCTGCCCCTGAGGACCACTCGGAGGCTTCAGCTGGTGCAGAATGCAGCCGCGCGAGTTGTGATGGGAGTCTCCCGATACTCCCATGTAACACCTCTTCTCCGCGAGCTGCATTGGCTTCCGGTTGCCCTCCGGGTGAGATTCAAGGTGCTGGTGATGACCTATAAAGCCCTAAATGGCATGGGCCTGGATTATCTAAGGGAACACCTGCTGCCAGCGTCAATTTCCCATCGTCCTGTGCGCTCCCACAGGGAGAGCCTCCTCAGGGTACCGCCGGTCAAGGATTGCTGATGGGCGATCCACAGGGGGAGGGCGTTCTCTGTGGGCGCGCCTGCCCTATGGAATCAACTGCCAACGGAACTCCGGACTGCCCCCGACCTTCGTTCATTTCGCCGGGACCTAAAAACCTGGCTCTTTGAGCTATCTGGTCTGGACTGAGGGGTTTAATGTTTTTAAATTGTGATTTAATTTTTGCGGCTAGACTTAATTTAATTTAATTTTAATTTTATATTGGATTGTTTTTAAATTTTGCCTTGTAAACCACCCTGAGTCCTTCGGGAATAGGGCGGTATATAAACCGAATAAATAAACAACACACTGACAAATGTCCTCCTCCCAGCTTCAATACATGACATCAATAACTGAATCCTACTGTGATCTGATTGGCTCATTGCCTAAACAAGTTGACACCTGATTGGCTCTCTAAACACTCATGTTCATTGGCTACAATCAAATGAAGGAAAGCTACCTGATATCAACCTAAGCAAGTTGTGCTTCCTTTTTCTGGTTATTTGGCTATAGGATTTCATAGAATACAAATAATTGAACAAACTTTGTTGCATTACATTCTTGATTAAATTGTTGTTGTTGTTGTTGTTGTTAGCTGCGAAGTCATGTCCGACCCATCGCAACCCTATGGACAACGTTCCTCCAGGCCTTCCTGTCCTCTACCATCTTCTGGAGTCCATTTAAGCTCACACCTACTGCTTCAGTGACTCCATCCAGCCACCTCATTCTCTGTCGTCCCCTTCTTCTATTGCCCTCAATCTTTCCCAGCATTAGGCTCTTCTCCAGTGAGTCCTTCCTTCTCATTAGGTGGCCAAAGTATTTGAGTTTTAGCTTCAGGATCTGGCCTTCTAAAGAGCAGTCAGGTTTGATCTCCTCTAGGACTGACCGGTTGGATCGCCTCGCAGTCCAAGGGACTCGCAGGAGTCTTCTCCAGCACTATTTTTTGTATTAGCAACATCTCTACTTTTATTTGTCAAAAATGGATTCAGTCTTTGTGCTCCCAAATCCTCGGTTGTGAGTTTTAAATTATCAGAGTTTATTTTAGAACTCATATTTTGAGCCGTAGATTTTATCACTGTGCAAACATGCTTTGCTAGAAGCTGAGATTTCTTACAACAGATTTCATTATCAGCTATCAGCTTCTACTCCAATATCCTCTCTGCTTTGAGGATTAGGGCAACCTTCTAATAATAACACTGTTAGAAGGAGCAATGAGATCAGGAATAGGCAATTCCATTGAACTAAGTGTTTCTGGGTAATATTTATTAAATATTCTTTAATAAATGGTAGCTCAACTTGGCTTTGTATATAACAATTCTGCATTTCAAATACATCCCCCTGTGGATTTTTTTTAACAGAACGGGATTGAAATTAGATTTCCCCACCATTTATTTATCCCTACATACGTGAAAATGGTGCTAATATGGTATAACTATCTTTGCATATGTAGATGTAAATTCAGGATTGTTCTTATGAATAAAGCTTTAAAGTCAGAAGTAATTCTTTATGCAAAGATGGATGCTTCTTACTAGTTTTGACTTGTGGTTAAAGATCATCTAACTCTCAACAATCAATTTTCATTCTGCCCAGGGATCATTCACCTTTTACATTTATTGCTATGTTTTGCGTAGTTCAAAGGCCTCAATTCTTTGGCGCTCAGCCTTTGAACTGTGGTGCTGGAGAAGACTCCTGCGAGTCCCTTGGACTGCAAGGTGATCAAACCAGTCAGTCCTAGAGGAGATCAACCCTGACTGCTCTTTAGAAGGCCAGATCCTGAAGCTAAAACTCAAATACTTTGGCCACCTAATGGGAAGGAAGGACTCACTGGAGAAGAGCCTAATGCTGGGAAAGATTGAGGGCAATAGAAGAAGGGGACAACAGAGAATGAGGTGGCTGGATGGAGTCACTGAAGCAGTAGGCGTGAGCTTAAATGGGCTCCAGAAGATGGTAGAGGACAGGAAGGCCTGGAGGAACATTGTCCATAGGATCACAATGGGTCGGACATGACTTCGCAGTTAACAACAACAACAACAACATTTGCGTAGTTCATAGGAATTTCCTGCAAGGTTTTATATTGTCCTCTTTTTAATAACCAGAGCAAGAAGGAGTAAGTTGGATGCATTTGGGACTGGGCTTCAACTGGGTTCAGTTGCCAAATGGAGGAACCAGTTCAAGTGAAGCCAGAGATAAATCTTATATATAAGGGAAGAGAAAATGTTCTTTTTTCTTTGTCGTTGATATATTGTGCAGAATGGGTTTATTTCTAAGAATATAATGGGGCGTCAGCAAAGTCCATCTTCTGCGCTTTTTCAGGAAACATACCCAAGGTGGCTGATTGCTGTTGCCACTGGTCAGACTGGTGACACGGTAGTCCTTGATATGACCTGGCATATTGCTGTTCTACTAGTATCATTGATATGCATTTGTTAAAACTAATGAAGGCCTGGATATTTATGTTTTACAAACAGAACTAACCTTACAGGACAATTCTATAGGACAATTCTATGTGAGGCAAAAAATAAATTGTTAGCAGATATCAGTGGTCTTCTAACTTTCTGAAGTGGGCTGATACTTGTAGACACTTGGTACAGTGGGAAAGCTAAGTCACAAGGCAGCTGTTGATGGACATGATCAGTCACAAAACACTCAAGTTGTAGGAGCTTAAGAAAATTTAACATGCCCAACAAGCTAGCTAATAAAATGTATAACCTTTCTTTTAATTCTACTTTTTTGCTCCATGGTTTCTGTTGTGGATGGTAGTCTCAGAGAAATGTCACTTGGTCAAGAAACTAAATGTAAGACAGAAGTGGGGCCTGAACCATAAAACCGAATCCCATTCCTCCATTCCAAAACTGTAAAAGATTCATTAGTAATCATTTCAGAGAAGACAAATTAGTGATGCTTAGAGAAACAAACACACACAAACAAAATATCTGTTTGTAGAACTCATATCAAAACAAAGAAACATATTTGTTTCAAAAACAAATGCTGTTAATGCACATAATGTATTTCTACCACAATATATAAAAAAATATTTTCTTGTTCCCCATAGCCCTGTCTCCCACTGTTCCTTATCACCCACTTAGTTTACCTTTCCCCCTTTTTTCCTGACCAGCTGGATTTATATGATAGATTGCAGCAAACTACCATTTCTATTTTCTACATCTGAGACCCACTAGGTCCCTAAAGCATTCCTGAAATACAGATATTGTGAGAGATTGGGGCTTCAATCTGTGGAATGCCAGTTTCCTAAATAAAGTATTCATTCATGGAAAGGAAAAAAGTGTTAAATCATAGGTTTAGGGAGCCTAGCCAATATCAACAAATATTTTCATCAATACCACTGTGGGAAGGGAACCCTACATGTTGATACCTTTTTAGATCTTATAATGCAACATGTTTCCAGCATTGCAAACATTTTTTCTTTTCTTTTCCCTAATTATATTAGTTATGGTATTGTAAGAGCAGCTGAAAGTCCCTGGTGTTCCATGTAAAATTCAGCTTAGTTTCAGCAGGGTTTTTTTTTAGGTTTGGGGAGAGGAGAAATGCAAGGCATTGTTGATTTGAATTCCTTAGATGCTGGACCATCATAGGATTTATATTTGGCCTATGTATCTGGAGTTTTCTTGGGAGGCAGAGTAAAGTAAAATAAAATAAATTATAAATAAATAATATGGGCACATAGATCTGTTTCTGTTTTCTACTTTCACAATAGGGATGGCTACTTGCAAAGTACAAGCCACATTTCTGCCACTAGATTTGGTGGATTGTTTTTAATTTTGTAAAGCTTAAATCAAAGCTTCCAATAAACTCTCCTGTTTCATGTAGCCGCCTCCTTCATCATCCCCTCTTCTGATTTTACCCTCACATTTCATAGAAAGATTTTATCTCTTTCCCTAAAAGGTTGCCCACTCTTTTAGAATATTCCTAAACCTCTATTTGTTCTACTGCAGATAAAAAAAAATCAGTGGTAGCTGCTAGTAACAATAAAATAATTCTTTTATTACAGGAGTCAGATGAATGGTTCCTGAACTTTTGAATGCAAAAAAGAAAGGCACCGATTCCATTGGAAGGACTCATGAAATCAGCTTTCACTTAGACCCTTAGATACGTAGGAGATTGTAACTGAAAACTGCTCTTGCATGTTTTGGCTTCAGTCCTGATAAGATTGAATAACTGTGACTGTTTGGACCCCCTGGGTCAAGGACATTTTCACCTGTGTTCTTGGATGGGGTTGCACATATTCTACAATTTTCATTATCCCTGACAATTGGATGTGCTGACTAAAATGCTGGTGGGATGTGCATCATAAATCCAAGCATCCAAAGATGCTGTGGTTGGAAAAAAACACCACCATTCCTTCAGTCAGAATTAAATTTTATTGGACTATGGCTTAAAATGGGGTATTATGTGGATTGAATTCCCCATGGCATCCTGTCTCTGTGGTTGATGTCATATAGTGTCACCTTATAGACAAAATGGCACAGCAGTCTGCTTGCATGCAATTCAATTTAAAATGGACTCAGCTATGCCCTATGAACTAACAGGTAACACTTGCATATCAATAGCCTTCAGAAGCTAATACATTAGACATTAGAGCTAGTAGTTATGCTTCTGAGCATCTTTAGGACAGTTCTGCACAATAATAACTTTAAGTCTTTAGAACTGCTTGCCTTTTCAAGGCAGTCCCAGGCTCATTGGCAAAAATCTCCAAATAAGACTGAGAAATAAAGAAAGAGACTAGGCAGTGCTGAACTTGTAGATGTTTCTCTCGCCATTAGAAATGCTTGCTGTGGTACTGATGGGAGGACATCAGATCATCTAGTCTGGGTCAGACAATTCTAACTAGCTAGCCAGATCAATATAAGACAGAATCCTACATTCTTATGAATCTGGAAGAAAATGCTAGCAATTTCAAGAAAATACCATTTAGAAGATTTCTAAGGGAAAGCTATTTATGATGATAGCATATAGCCTGAATTACTCCCCCGGAACTGGCTAGCCTTTAAAATATAATCCCTAATGACTTCTATCTAGCTTCTACTTGGTTCAAAGGTTTAATACTGTATGTGCCACACAAGAATCTATACCTTTATATTATCTGGCAGTCACTCATGTTTTCATTCCCACTGTAGCAGCTTTATATGATCCACTGCCCTATAACACTAAGAAAGGATTTGTCCACATACTATATGCCACTATTTTGATACTTCTATTGCAGCATCCTAAACATTGTTTCTTTGGCTATGAGAATAAAGACATTCAAAACAAACTAAAATAAAATTGAGCATGACCTTCAGGAGAGTTTTTGATCCTACCAAATACCATTTAAGACTGCTGCTACTACTGCAGCTTTTTCTGGCTACAGGCATAGAGAGAAATGGGTAGAAATGAGCAATCAATTTGTTTATGGCAAGTTTTAGTGCTTCAGTGCTATAATAAAAGACGTTTTTTGCAGAAGCAGCTTGGTTCTCATAAGCAGCAGTGTTTTCTGCTTGGTTTTGCTCCACAAAACGAAGGCTCTTGTTGACAAAAATTAGCAGCTTCCCCAGGTTTCTGCTGATTTCAAGGAATCAACCCCTTGCAGCTCAGTGACACTTGGCATGTAGTTGCTCCTTTGCAAAATGACTGCTCCCTACGTGCAGTTGAGCACTTGGATTAAGCACCTGCACTAAACAATTGGCAGAGCCCAAAGAGCTTGTTAGAGGCTCCGTTTCCTGTGTGGGAATCACTTCAAATGAAATTAATGATTCTTTTCCGCACACAAGACTTTTTTGCCCAAGGAAATCTGCTTTATATTTGGGAATATCTACTTTATATATATTAAATAAGCTACTGCATATATGCAATCCAGGAACATTATAAATTGACATCTGTATTATTTCTGTGAACAAGAGCCTGATAGTACACAGTAATCATGCAACTCAGTCCTATTGGCTACAGAGATGGGACATCTCGCTTTGAAAAGAATCTGTGTGCAGAGCAAGTTCAATTGCCTCTTGCTACCAGCCACCAAGGAAATAATTGGCACGTATCATTCCATCAGCATCTTGGAAATATATTGTTTTTCTTTCTCAAGAGTCCCAATTAGGAAGAGAGGATGCTTCTCTTCCCTCCATAATTCATATCATATATGATTATTATTCAGAAACATCTATCCAGGTAGATAGATACAAATAAACATGCATATGTCTGCCATACAGAAAGACAAAAATAGCATTCTAGATATATTGGTTAATTTTGATATAGATAGAACCAGTTTGATCTAGTGGTTAAGGCTCCAGGCTAGGAATCAGAAGACTGAGTTCTAGTCCTACCTTAAGTGTGAAAGCTGGCTGAGTGACTTTGGGTGAGTCATTGTCAACCCAACTCACCTCGCAGGTGAGGTTGTTTTTTTTTTACATTGTGTATATAATTTTATTATAACACATGAATACCATACGTGATCATACTTTTATATATGCAGTAGATCCAGATAGGTTATGGCATATGATAATATCATTAGTTAAACCCCGAAGAACATTTTTATATGACCTCAAAATATGGGAAGGTCCCTATGAAATTTAAATATGAGAACTTGTCCTTTGAACTTAGCTAAACTTGTTCTGAAAGCCAGAAACACTGATGTCAAGAGAGAATAATAAATTCCCCAATGGTGGCTTGATATTTTAGCAGCTTAATGTTTTGTAGTAGCTAGTTTCCAGTCTCAAAAGCAGACATAAGTAGAACACATTTCAATAAATCAATCTTGATTTAACTAAGTTGTGCATGATCATGCACACAGTGCTTTTGTGTAAAAGAAAAAGGTACCGGAACTCACACATGTCATACAACCTGCCTTGCCTACCCTACAAGGTTCCATCCAAAAAAGGTGCCAGAACTCCGTTTTGGGCGTTCTATGACAAAAAAAGCCCTGCATGCACAGATTCACATTCTTTCAAAAGATAATCTGATAATCAACATACTAGGTGAAACTAGGTAAAAATGTGCCAGACTGCAGCAGTTACTTGATCATCTAAGATCAAAACATTATTCGGTATATTCAGATTATGGCCTTTTAAAAAAAGGATATAACTATACCTACAACAGAATACAATGCCTACTTCTGGAATGGTGTTACTACTGGAGAGGACCCTTTTGTTTAGATTAGGTTCTAGGTTGTTAGCCCCCATCCAAACTTTTACTTAACGTGGACATCAATTTAGAGCCTCCATGACCTTGTTTGACTGAGATGGAAAGCACTGAATGTACTTTGATCTTGTTTCAGATATAAACTGTTCTGTCCCATCTTTATGTTAGGAAGTATAGTATGATGGAGAGCTGGAGAGGACAAGAGGATGGAGTGAAATTATGGGTCTCCCAGCATTGTATGTGGTGAAAAGAAGTCAATTACATAATTGTCCATAACTGGCTGAACACAGTGTAGGTTTCCATCATATGCTATTGCTCTGTGGAGAGCACCTCCAGCTTCTAGTCACAAAAATCTATAGGGATGCAATGACATTTTTCTCTTCTTCTTCAAATGTCAACTAGTATTGAACTGTCAGTGCACTTAGCTACTAGTGCTAATGTCATATATAAAAATTACAGAACATTCATAGAATCTTAACTGTAAAAGGGATAATCCCAGTTCTGTAGCAATCCAAATCCAGGACAAATGTCTATTCAACCTCTGTTTGGACATATCAAGTGAAGGGAAGGCCACCAGCTGCCTGGATATTGGTTTTTACTGTTGAATTATGCTTAGTAGTAGAGAGATTTTTTTACATATAATTTTCAACTGTCTATTACTTAAAGCCACAATCCACTTTGGATGATAGAGAACAGGTCTTCATCTAATGTTTATGTGGCACTCTTCAGGCATTTGAGAACTTCTGTTATATCCCCTCCTTATCTCACTTATCTCTTTTCAAAGCACGAAATGTACAATAAGGAGTACCTTTACTATTTCCTCATAGGACACAGTTTCTGGTGTTTTAATCAGCATAAATATTATACTGTGAGAAAGAATTGGTATCAATATGGAGATCAAAATTAGCCATATGTGAATCTTGCAACTCTTTTTTTAAATTTACCTGAAACTTAGACGAGTAGATACTTTCTTGCAAATAATGCAAATATTTTTTATCAGAATTTTTTGAGGATTAATCTTTCACTGCATTGTATGTTATAAGATCAATAAGATTTAGCACTTCTTTAGTTGAACTTCTTTATAAATCAAATCCTCACTAATAATTATAGAAATAACATTTACATTTATCCTAACCTCCCAATCTTATTAATATGTTGTATTTATGTTGTATGTTAATTTACAAACATTTTATCATCCTAACTGAGGTTAAAGAGGCAGCACAGTTTATATTACAATTTAGAATGGTTCACACTGAGTTAGATAAATTGTTGCTTTGCAAATGGAGATACCTGTAGATGGTGCTGTGAACTAGCAGGAAAAGCTAGACCTTTAATACAGATATTCATAGTTATCTTAGTGAGCCTTCTGAATCTTAAAATATATATGCTATAAAAATATAATACAAAGCAATGCTATCAGTAGTAATGAGATCATTTATTAGAATATTCAAGCACAGTTAGATAAATATCAAGGACAGTGTCTCTTTCCCAGTAGTAATTGAGAAAAATTCTGTTTTGAGGTGTGTGTGTGTGTGTGTGTGTGTGTGTGTGTGTGTATATATATATATATATATATATATATATATATATATATATATATATATATATATATATGTATTGTTCAAGATCACAAAGGACTCCCAAGCTACCTTTCTACAGTCCCCAAACCAGCCAGTTTACAATATCAAAATTTCATGACAGCCATCAAATGATGGAGATAGAATTTTTGATACTTTTTAACTAGAAAAGAAGTATGCTAGCATTTAGGTTAATTTTATACATGTAAACGTTTGGGTTGACACAAAACATCCTGAAAACTCATTTTTGTGGTATCCTGATGTTGTTTCTCTATCATCTACATCTCTCCCCCTCCCCCCGTTACCTGAAGAAATAAATACAAATGTGTCGATCTTGGCATGAAGAATTTATTCCCACTCTGTTGTACTGTGCAGAGTCAAATCTTAACATACGTAGAGCTGTTATTGTGGTTTCCTAAACAATGTCCCTTAAAACCAATTAAAAAGCAACTAATGAGTGTCATGTCTTGTAGTGTGCTTACAGTAAAGCTGGTAAGGCTGACGATACAGGTAGTCCTTGACTTATGATCACAATTGGGACCAGAATTTCCATCACTAACAATGTGGTTGTTAAGCGAGAGATGCCTGTCTTTTTTTTTGCTGTAGTCATTAAGTGAGCACTGCAGTCATTACACGAATTGTACAGTATGATGATACATGTGACTGTATTCCCCCATTAACTTTGCTTATCAGAAGTTCCCTGGGGAGGTCACAGATGGCAATCACATGTCCTTGGGACCCTGCAACTGGTAAATACTGGCTGGTTGTCAAGTGCCTCAATGGCTGTAAGAACAAGGATCAGCCATAAGTCACTTTTCTCAGCACTTTTGTAGCTTCAAACAGTCGTTAAATGAATGGCCATAGATTGAGGACCAGCTCTACTTTCTTTCTTCCATTAGATAAGGAGAAAGACAGAATGAGAAAGACATCATATTCACTTCGTATGGAAAGTAAGTCTTAAAAGAAGCATACAGCTAAATGTGCCTGCTGCTAGAGGAGTATTGAATTTCTTAGAAATCTGGTGATGAAGAGTTGGGAGTATAAAATCAGCAAATATTCACCTTGTGCTCAGCTATGCATATGCTTAAATCAAGTATATCTTGCAGAATCAGCTCCAAAGATTAATTCTTCTAATCTAGAGAAAATGAAATAAAGGTAATTTTTGAACTTTCTCACCCATACAAATGGCAAACACATGCAAAAGGCAGATTAAAATATATATTTTAATTGTAATTGGGGTTTTTATTTCAAGGTTAATGTAATCATTTTAATTGTTTTTAATTTTTGTAATTTGCTGTATTGTTTTTAAAAAACCTTGTGAGTCCTACGAGAGAAGGGCGGTATATAAGTCTAATAAAATAAATAAATAAATATTTATATAAAGTGAAGAAAGCAATAAAGCAGAAGAACAGAATGCAGCATGATAAATAAAATTATCTATACTAAAACACATTCACACTGAGTAACAGGAAAAAAACATGGAACTGAGTTGGAATTTGGCTAGATCTCCAGCAGCCTACCTTTTCAGTCTTTGTGGAGGAAAGGTGGCCCTACAACACATAGCAACCACTCTGCAATTTTGGGGGAGTTACTAGAAGAAAATTGATTTGGCTGATTCTCAAGGATTCTGCACAAAACCAAGGCTGCAGTAGCTAAAACTGGCGTAGTTCAAAATACATTTGAACAAGTGAGACTTTAATCTTCCTTCTTTGGCCTTTTCCATCCTCAAACTTCTCTCTGATAAGGCAGCTAAATAAATAACTGTTATATTGGCAAGTTTTTCTTTTTGATAACATCCAGTTTTGAAGAGGTAAATGAATCAACATTCATCCATTGCCCACTCATTCTTAACCTTCTTTTCTTGTTTTACTCTATGTAACCATTATAATAAACTTATTTCATGCTCTTTCCTGACTTAATCGTCTCTCACTTCTGTGTAAAAAATTGGGATGAAGCACATTCTTTTTTTAAAAAAAATGCTGAACAGTAATTAACAATTAACCTTATCAAGTAACTGAGTAACGTAAATCCATGATCCACAGAAGAAAAAAAATGGCTAAAAAGTAAAAAAAATCCCCCACATAATATAGACTTTCATATTTACCGTTTATCAGAAGGGTTGCGGATCATAGGTCTGTTGCAGTTAAGATAAGCTACAAAGCCAGCCTAAGTTTGATAGAATTGTGATTCCTGCTTCTGATGTTTCATTATTTTAACTTCGTTTGAAAACTTTTCTAACATGGCAATTGAATAGGAGTTGTAAATCCACGTCTCAATTATCCAAGGTTTTCACTGTTGGGCAATTATTATTTTAACTGCTAAGATTAAGTAAATAATAAATTCCTTCTTTTAAGCTTGAGGTTTAATCCCTTAAATAAGTGCAGTAATCCTAACTCTGGGGAACATTCAATTCTTTGTTTGGTAATGATGCTTACCTAACCAAACAGAGCCAGTCCCATCTTCAGAACTCCTCACCACCCTCATGTCTTTCCCTAATTCTATGGCCTACTAAGTGAATTTTGCTGAAACATGTGAATTAAGTGGCTCCTTGTCAGTGTAGCAAGTCCAATTTTAAAGGTCCAATTTATTCAATTATCAAAATGAAGCAGAATGTTTCCTTGACTATACCATTTCAAGATATGTGTGTGTATCTTAGATACACAATAGAGGTTATTGTGCAACTGTATTATCTCCCAGAGGAGGAAAATATTACCACAGATATAAACGTCATGAGATTTTTTCCTGCTTATTTCCCCTCCTTGTTCCTGCTTTTTTTTAATCATCAGATTTTGCAGAAATCATCTTGATTTCTACCCACGGAGGGGCAATAAATAGCTGGTTTGGTCTGAACTATGAAATCTTCAGGTTGGTCCACTTCTTTTGTAAGAGATGGACATGGCTTGGTTGCTTTGGAGGCACTATTCACATGTAACAGTATTAAGACCCGCCCTTGAGTCATATTACCTCTAGTGATTAAATTATAGTTTGGAATCAGCAGTTATGACAGTTTATAAGGAAGTGGCATGAACCATGCCCTATTTAGTTTGGCTTGTGCTATGCAATGTAACATGTACTCGTTCTCTCAAACTTTCAACTTTTGATGAGTAGTGAGTTATAGTTGTGAATTGCAAATCATTTGCAGTATTTTTGAAAGAATCTAAATAGAAGTGAATCTACAGAAGGATGAAAAAAATACACAGCATGTAAAGAGAAATGAGGATTATTTGTTTTATTGGCTGCAGCATGCTGAACAGATGCTCTTCTAAGAGCCCTTACGCATATCAGTAAATCAAAGCATGACCCAACTGCATATTATCCATTCCACAGGACTGCACAACTTATGTTTTACAATACATTATCCGCCAGAATAGACATATAGGTAGCCTGCAGTGAGATAATCTTGTTATTGATTGTCACCATCTTTTAAAAGCTCTGTGAAACATGTTCTCTGCTAAACAATTCGGGGGCGGAATGGGAAAACACTGCACCCAACATCTTTCTTCGATCTAGGGAATCTTTCTTTTCACCAGGATCACATCCTTTCAGAGAAATCTTTTAGGAGTTGCATGCCGGAGTAAACAATGAGAGAACAAGAAGTGAACAGGAAGGCCACAACATTTCTCTTTCACTTTCTGCCTCTTTTTCCTTGCCATTTGAAGGATGACCCTTCATCCTCTTTGAAATAATGCCCACCACCTCTCAAGGAAATCTGTTGCATTGCTGAACAACTGTTACATTGGAAAATTAATTTAACAATTATGTAAGGGAAAGTGTTATTGAATATCATTGTAATTTGCTGTACGGAAGTTTTATTACCATTATTGCAGAGTGTTTGTAAATTTCCCAGAATCTTGAAAAGATGAAGTCAGGGAAGCAAAGTCTCAGAATGAACAAAGACTTGCCACAAAAGTCAAAGATAATAAAAAAAAGTTTCTTTCAACATATAAATCGCAAAAAAAAAAGTCAAGGAAACAGTCGGTCCATTAAAGTGAGAAGATGGCAAGGAAGTAACAGGCAGTAGAGAGAAAGTAGAGCTGAGTAACTCATTCTTTGCATCAGTCTTCACACAAAAAGAAATTATAGCCCAACCTACCAAAAACATAACTGTAAAAGACAGAATAGAAATAAAAATTAAAATAAGCAAGAAAATGGTAAGAGAATACCCGTCTGACCTTGATGAATATAAATCACCAGGACCTGATGAATTACATCCCAGAGTTCTGAAAGAGCTGGCAGATGTTACCTCAGAACCATTATATTATATCTTTAAAAAATCTTGGAGCACTGAGGAACTACCAGAGGATTGGAAAAGAGCTAATGTGGTTCCCATCTTCAAAAAAAAAAAAGAAAAAAAAAAGAAAAGAAAAGAAAAAAGAAAAAAAAACAGACCAAGGAAACTACAGACCAATTAGCTTAACATTAATACCTGGGAAGATATTGGAAAAAATAATCAAAAAACAGATCTGTGAATATCTAGAAACAAATAAAGTTATAACTAAAAGCCAGGACAGGTTTGTTAAAAACAGATCATATCAAACCAATCTTATTTCATTCTTTGATAAAGTGTCTAAATTAGTAAACCAGCAAAATGCTATGGACATAGTATATTTAGACTTCAGCAGGGTATTTGACAAAGTAGACCACAACCTACTTTTTGATAAGCTAGAAAAATATGGGATTGACACCATCACCACCAGATGCCTTTGTAACTGCCTGGCAAACTGTACTCAACAAGTAGTTCTTAATGGTACTACATCTACATGGAGGAAAGTAAGCAGCGGGGTACCACAAGACTCTGTCTTAGGCCCTGTACTTTTCAATATCTTCATAAATGACTTAGATGAGGAAATAGAATGGGAACCCATCAAATTTTCAGATGACGCTAAGCTGGCAGGAATAGCCAACACCCCAGAAAACAAGCTCAAAATCCAAAAACATCTTGACAGACTTGAATGATGGGCCCTCTCCAACAAAATGATATTTAATGTGGAGAAAAGCAAGATTTTACACATGGGGAGCAAAAACCCAAGGTACAAATACAGATTAGGTGAAATCTGGCTCAAAAACAGTGGACAATCACTTAAACAAGAGTCAGCAGCCAAAAAAGCTAATATAATCCTTGGTTGTATAAAAAGAGGCATAGAATCAAAACCACATGAAGTATTAGTACCGCTTTATAAACCTTCATAAGGCCAGTCCTGGAATACTACATCTAGTTTTGGTCACCACATTATAAAAAATATGTTGAGACTTTGGAAAAAAGTGCAAAGAAAAGCAACTAAGATGATTAAAGGCCTGGAGACTAAAACATATGAAGAACGGTTGCAGGATTTGGGTATGGCCAGTTTAGAGAAAAGAAGGACTAGGGGGGACATGATAGGAGTATTCCAATATTTGAGAGACTGCCACAAGGAGGAGGGGGTCAATTTATTTTCCAAAACACCAAAAGACAAGACAAGAAACAATGGATGGAAACTAATCAAGGAGAGAAGCAACCTAGAATTAAGGAGAAACTTCCTAACAGTGAGGTCAATTAACCAGTGGAGCAGCTTGCCTTCAAATGTTGTGGGTGCTTCATCATTAGAGGTTTTTAAGAAGAGACTGGACAACCACTTGTCTGAAATAGTATAGGGTGTCCTGCTTGAGCAGGGGGCTGGACTAGAAGACCTCCAAGGTCCTTCTAGCTCTATTCTGATTGATTAATTGTTAGTAGAATAATATATGAAATAAACAAAACAAACCAGTAAGCTCAAATCAAAGGTTTAAGTACAGATTAGGCAAGAGCTGGCTCAAAAACAGTAACTGTGAGAGGGACCTTGGAGTCCTAGTGGATGATCACTTGACTATGAGCTAGCAGTGTGCAGCAGCAGCCAAAAAGCTAATACAATCCTGGGTTGTACAAACAGATGCATAGACCCAAGATTACGTGAAGTATTAGTATCACTTTATAAAACTCTAGTAAGACCATACCTGGAATACTGCAGCCAATTTTGGTCACCATACTACAAAAATGATGTTGAGACTTTGGAAAAAGTTCAGAGAAGAGCAACTAAAATGATCAAAGGCCTGGAGATTAAAACATATGAAGAATGGCTGCAGGATTTGGGTTTGGTTAGTCTAAAGAAAAGAAAAACGGGCAACATGATAGCAGTATTCCAGTATCTGAGGGGCTGCCACAAAGAAGAGGGGGTCAAACTATTCTCCAAAGCACCAGAGGGCAGGACAAGAAACAATGGTCGGAAACTGACCAAAGAGAAAAGCAATCTGGGATTAAGGAGAAACTTCCTAACAATGAGGACAATTAACCAGTGGAAGTGCTTGCCTTCAGAAGTCGTGGGCGCTCCATCACTGGAGGTTTTTAAGAAGAGACTGGACAGTCACTTGTGTGAGATGGTATAGGTTCTCCTGCTTGAGCAGGGGGCTGGACTAGAAGACCCCCAAGGTCGCTTCCAGCTCTATTCTATTCTAATGCAACTCACCATTTTTTGTTCTGGAAAGTTTCATTACCATTTTTATGTAGGTGGCAGCCTTCCCATTATAATACTGTAGGTAAGAAAAAGTAGCATGAACAGAGAGATAAAGATGCAAGGAAAACTTTAATCATGCATGCAAGGTAGAGTTGTTCTTTTCTCTACTTGGTCTGTGCCACTTTCATTACAATTAGGGAAAGGATTTCATCCTTCAAGGGTCTTTACTATGCTGCTAAAGACTCTGCCAACAGAGGTTGTAAAAGGCCTGACTATAAAGCCCATACTGGCCTTGTGTTATGGCATCTGTTTTCCATAGGTGCCTGGTTGATTTATCACCAATCTTCTTAGAAATTATTGCAGAATTTACCTCTCCTCCTTTTTCTAGCAAAAGAGTGAATCAACTGCCGTGAACAAATTAAAAGGATTAATTGTCTGAGTTTAATTTGTTGGAAGGAAGTTAGAGTTGGGAATTTCTTTGGAAATTTAAAAGTCAAGACTGACAATCTTGATATCTCAATCTTGATAATGATGATGATGATGATGGAACAGTACAGGTAGTCCTCAACCTATGCCCACAACTGAGCCAAAATTTCTGTTGTTAAGTGATACATTTGTTAAGTGAATTTTGCCCCATTTTACAACACTTCTTGACACGGTAGTTAAGTGAATCACGGCACTTGATAAGTTAGTAACCTGCTTGTTAAATGAATCTGGCTTCCCTCATTGACTTTGCTTGTCAGAAGGTTGCAAAAGAGGGTCACATGACCCCAGGAGGCTGCAATGGTCATAAGTATGAACTGGTTGCCTAGCATCTGAATTTTGATCACATGATCATGGGATTGCTACAAAGGTTCATAAGTCACTTTTTTCAGTGCCGTCATAACTTTGAATGGTCACTAAATGAACTGATGTAAGTCAAGGACTATCTGTATCTTTTGAAATGACCTTAAGGTGTCAGCCTCAGGTTTTCTGTAATGTATATGTTTATAAATTTAGGAAATGTATGCAAATACATTGCTTTTATATTTATATTTTTATTTATATCTATTTAACATATATTGCATTAAATCTTCAATAATCACATTTAAAGAAAACCATTATAACGATTAGTGCTGGAAGCCCTGTAATCCTCCCAATAAAAAAAAACCTAGGATACATAAAGTAGGATGAAAATGGCTCAATGAGAAAACATTAAAATATTTTTGCTCTATATTAATTAACTTATTGTTCAAAGAATAGATGGACTGCACATGTTAAAATTCAGTGGAAATGAGAACAGTTCTTTCATTAGTTTAAAGCTGTGTTTCTCAGCCTTGGCAGCTTAAAGATGTGTAGACTTCAACTCCAATGCTGCTGGCTGGAGAATTCTGGGAGGAAATCCACACATCTTAAAGTGGTCAAGATTAAGAAACGCCGTTTGAAGTATAAGATTGTCAGGGCTTTTTTTGTCATAGAACGCTCAGAACGGAGTTCCGGCACCTTTTTTGGATGGAACCTTGTAGGGTAGGCAAGGCGGGTTGTATGACATGTGTGAGTTCCGGCACCTTTTTCTTTTGCAAAAAAAGCACTGAAGATTGTTATATTGAAGTCGTGGTACAACTCCTCATGAGATCTCTAAAGAAAATTATATTTGACACATATATCAGAAAGGTAATACTGTCCATGTTACAAATCATTGTAAAGGTGAGAAATAGAAGGCCCAACTATCTCACTGAGGCATGTTTTATTTGCTGTGCCATCTATAAAATCCAGTTGACCTGCACTGGGAATGTCTGGTTTGTAGATGTAAACCAAAGCACAAATCTTAGCTCTTTATTGCTGACTTTTTACTGTTGACTTAAATCAAGGTTAAAATGGCTATGGTCTTAATTGCTCTGTTTTTAACCTGAAGGTAAGAAGCTTTTGAGACAAATATCTCATTTGTTCCCAAGAGGAAAACATACCTCTGAAGCTGTTAGGAGAAAACATCCTATCAGAGATGTCCCACCTTTTCTTATCTATGTATTCATTTCATTTTCATTTTATTATATTTGTATACCGCCCTTCTCCCGAAGGACTCAGGGCGGTGAACAGGGCATATATAAAAATACAGAATACAAAAATTAAAAAGAATTAAATAGTAGCCCAGCTAAAACAATCAATAATAATATAAAAATCCCCATTAAAACCCCAACACATCCCCCATCAGGCCAGGCCGGCTTGTTCAAATAGATGGGTCTTCAGACCGCGTCGGAAGGAGCGAAGGTCAGGTGCCATCCGGAGCTCGACCGGCAACTGATTCCATAAAGCCGGAGCGCCCACAGAGAAGGCCCTCCCCCTGGGGGCCACCAGCCGACATTCTCTGACCGGAGGCACCCTGAGGAGGCCCTCTCTGTGGGAATGCACAGGGCGGAGGGAAGTTGACGCCGGCAGCAGGTATGCAAAACTTGCTAATAACACATGTCAGTCAAATGCAGAAAAAGATTAAAAATAGAATTCTTGTAACATTGCATGTGTGTGCAAGCATACCCACACCCACACTGAGACACTGAAAGAGAAAGGCATACAGTTTCTTCCTCCCCAAGGGCCATGGCTTCCTGATCTGGATAAGACATACTGCATGCGTATTGGTGTGGGATCATACTGAAATTTAAAGTCTTAAGGTTGGAGTGTTGGAGTGTTATATCAAAATTTTCTTACAGAAATTCTTCGCAATCTCGAATGTTTTCCTTTTTTTTGGAGTGGTTTTTTTTATTCCTTTTCTTAAATTCTCCTTGCAGAAGGGCTCCTCTTAGCCCTTACTTTTTCTTTTTAAACTTTGTCTCCTGAATGTTGTCCAACGGAATAGTGAACAATCCCCAAACCAGAAGCAAACTGGCTCATGAGAGCCCCAATCTTCTCTTCTCTCACAAAGGAAGTTGTCTTGTTGTGCCGAGTCCAGTGCACACAATACATTGCATACGGAATAATGTAAATAAATGTAATGCTTTTCCAAATGAAAGACAATTCACATGTAAAAAGATAGAGTTGTATATCATTACTTTACATGAGAAATAAACCTAAAAATTAATAAATACTTAGATTAAATAAAATAAAAACCTCACTTTACCTCTACTAACGAGGGGGGGAGTGCAAAAATACACAAAATGGCCACAGGAGCTCAGATAAGACTGCAAGGGGATGTGCACAGGGCAGGAGCTATCATGTGATTAATGCATATCCCAATGTTTTGGCTGGAAAGAATAGTGAATCATGAGGCAACTGACAACGACAAGTTCTAGCTTGCACACTGAGTGCCAAACAAATGACAAGGACCAGGACAAAATTTTTCTTGTCAAATGTGTCAAGCACCAAATCTGATGAGTTTCAAAGCAGTTGAGTACCAAGGTATGCCTGCTAATGTTGAGCATTGCAAGTCATTATAATATAGCAATAAATTTGCAAATCAAAGAAAGTCCTCAATCCTCACTCCCCACACAACAGTTCAAAATTTGTGGTACTATCACAGAAAAATTGCACAAAGAATCCTTTCTGAGTTGTTGCAGTCTTGATGGGACACTGCACAGCACACGCCAGCATACACAAGCCCTTTCAAGTGACTCCTAGCTTGGCATGATCAGACTGCATTACAAAACCTTTTCTATGGGAGTGAGAAGCAAAGGAGGAACCCACCTAATCCATATATAAACACCAACCTCATTTACTTTGAAGAGGAACACTACAAGTTGTATAATAGCTTAGATGTCTGATCCATCTAATCTAAGACTTGATTGTCAGCATTTCTCAGGATTTTCAGCAAGTTTCCAAGATGCCTAAATTGAATTTGGGGGATTTTCTTTGTGCAAAATATATCCTATCCTTAATTCTATAGAGTCTCCAGATATCTTTGATGGAAGCCTTCCTCTTTATGATGTCCAGGGAGGAGAAAGTATGCCTTTGTTTTGCAATGCGGGAATTTAGTCAGGGAACTTTGTTAGAACAGCTGTTTAAAAATATTTTTAGATCCTGTCTACTGACGTTCTAAATTAGCCAGCATTCAAAGTACTTAACAAGACCTTTTTAAAGTATTAATGAAAAATAGTATGTACAATATAAGTTGCAATCAGTATATTCTCACACACAGATCTCTAACAGCACTTAGGTAATCAGAAACGAGGTCAACCAGACCAGGACCAAAACACAAAGATATCCTAAACTGAAAAGTATAACATATCAGTTTACCCACCCAAATTCCATTTGAACATGATGGCCTTTCCATGAATCCTAGAAGATAATAATGAAAATACCAAGTGGATCTTTCTTGAGAGTTTGGAATGACATAATGGCAATTTATATCATCTGGTAATTTGTGAGTGTTTGTTTTTAGTAAGGTTGATTCCTTCCCTCCCTTTGCAATGGCTTAATGCTTATTTTTGTTTTGTTTTCTACCAAAAATTACCAGATGCTCTTAGCTTTTGTTTTCTAGCAATCTGCTGCCAAATTTTATTGCATTTTGGGGGTCTCCAAAATGAGGTTCAGAAGTTGGCATGTAGCGTGCAAACGATGGGTTCTGGAAATAAAATAAATTCCAACTTCTCTGCTTTACTTTTTTTTCTTAATGACTAAATGGTATGAAGATAGAGGGAATGCTTATCAAATTTTCAGATATCTCATGGATAGAGTAGCTAATACCTAGAAGACAGAAATAAATTAGAAATTATCTTGATAGCCATAACACATGGGCTTAAAGTGAGATAATGAAATGGAAAAGAAACAAGTCAAAAGTTCTTCACGTAGAAAATAGAAATCAAATGTAGAAGTATAGGGTGGATCTAACTTAATAAAAGCACCTGTTAAAAAGATCTTAGTATTTGACTGCAAACCGAGTATGAGTCAGTCCTATTATATGAATGCAGAAAAGATAGATGCAGTTTTAGGAAGCTGAGGGACTAGAATGACAAATGGAAAGAACTAGTTATATTAAAGTGTTGAAAGAAAAATCAGGTCCAGTTCCAAGCTGGGGGTAAGATGCTGGAAATAAAATGGAGGCTGCTTAGGAAAGAAGGTTCTTGTTTATTGATGAGCAGAACCAGCAACAGCATGCAGTTCTGGGACAGCTGACAAAATGGAGTTGAGAATGGGTGGGTTTTTATACCTTCTGATTGAGATGCTCCAGGGGCTTTTGCTATGTAGTGAGCCTTGTGTGCTGAGTTAATCCTTTTATGTCCTAAAGGTCATGTCCTGACCTTAGAATTTGGGTGGGGGAATGTAAATTCTTAATCCCATCAGCTGTGGGGGCTGAAAGTGTTTTGTTTATGAATAGATTGGTCCAGTCTTTCTGAATAGCCATTCAAAAAATCTCATAAGACTCACCTTTTTGCTTGAGGCTTTTTTTCCTACAGCAGGAAGACTGGGGCTGCTTTCTGCCTTTGTTAAGATTTTTTTCTCCATTTCTCTTTTAGGAGAAATACTCTATCCTGCCTCTTTTTTAATATAAAGAATAAAGAATATTTTAATCTGGGGAGGGGGGCCTTCCTACAAAATTTTTAAAAAGATCTCCAAACACCTGAAATGATGTCACACATAAGAACCTCAAGATCTGTTGTTCCAGAAAGTAGGACACAGAATAATAAATGTATATTGCAGAAAGACAAATTCTGCTTGGATTTTAGGAAAAAAATATTAACATTAAGAGTACAGTAGTTTGACAAAGGAACAAATTGTGCAAAGAGCAGTTTTGCTTCCCTTCTTGAGATATGTTGAAGTAGATCCATCTGTTTAGAGTAGTTTATTTTGGATTACAGCACTGAGGTGGGCGTTAAATAGAGTGGACTAAATGCCCAAAACTCTATTATTGTAATAGATTATTAATGATTTCTGCATGACTTGGCTCAAAACTGTAGTAGGAACAATGTCCAGTTTAATGACTGGATTATTTTGTATGTATCCATTTTATATACTGTGTATGATTGTCTAAAATTGTAGGAAAATCTACTTTCTGTTTAAAAGTACAATTCTTGAAACAACAATGAATTTTAAACATTGTCTTTCCAGTATGCCTTCCAGGTTCACTTTGGAAAGTGAGATGGCTGGCATATAAATTTAATAAATACATAAAATGAGGACAAAAGATTTTTGTCTTGGGCTGCCGCAACTGTGTGACCAAAACCTTGCCTCTTTTTATATATATATATTTTATTTTAATCCCATTTATATCCCGCCCTTCTCCGAAGACTCAGGGTGGCTTACAATCTAAGCACAAATCAATGTGCTTAGCAACAGCCTTCATTCTATGTATATGCCTGCTTATTAGGGCTTTCAGCCCCCCCCAAGCAGCATTATTACAAAGTCAGCTTATTGCCCCCAACAATATGCTATTCATGTAAAAGGGAGTGGGTTTGAATTGGGTGGTCGCAGCTGCCATCTTGATTTTCCTGACCCTCCTGAAGATGGTCCTGGAAGTCACAATTGGATCCAATGGAACAAATAAATAAATTAATGTACAATTTATAAAATTGTATATTAATGCCTTATTGATTGATTGTAAATAATTACCCTTTCTTAATTGTGTGCATTGTATTTTTACCATGGGTTATGATTGAATTGAACATATGAAGGAATCATTAACCTTTGTTTTAATTACAGACCAATTTAATATCAGTAACTGCTATAGATTTGATATAGCACTGTAATATATTAAATTACTTCAGTGACTAAATTAGCCATAATGACTATATTGTGTTAACATCATACTTACAAAATAGTTTTTGCTATTCAACTGATATGTATGATAGTGTGGATATATGAAAGGAGTTTCTTGAAGATATACTGAAGGTTTGGAATACAATAAACAATATAGAGGTAATTATTTAGTTAATTACTAACTAACTAAATCTTTTAATTCATCCAAGCAACTATACAGCTGCTGTAATGATGAAATAACTTTTGAACAGTTCCATCGGAGAGCAGATTGTAGCTCAAAAATAAATTCTAGATTTGAGGGGATTATCTCTTCAATATGTTTATAATTGTATTCTAAGAAAAAGTATAATTTTTTAAAAAGTCTGTGGCTCCCACACATTAAGAAGGAAAGCTAATATCCCACAAAAAAGTTCAAAATGACCTTGACAGGTTAGAGACATACAATAACTGGAAAGAACAGAATTAAATTTAAAAGAGAACAACATATTATTTATTTAGGAAACAGAAACAAAATATATAGGTATAGAATAGGGGAAACTCATTGCTTAATAATCGTGCTTGTGAAAAAGATCTTACAGTAATAATTGATTACAAATTGAATATGAATTAATGACACGATATGAATGAAAAAAAGATGTGTGATTTTAGCCTGCATCAACATAAATACATTTTCTAAATCATGGAAAGTAATAATTTCATTTTATTTTATGTTAGTAATAGCTCAGCTCATTTATTCCTTCTTTTTCTGGGATTCATCCAACTGCATCAGTTTCAGAGAAGGGCAATCGGAATGATCAGCAGATGACAAGCTAAATTTTATGAAGAGAGATTGAAGGAAGTGCGAGCGTTTAGTTTGAGAAGAGAAGAGATCAATAGCATTGTTCAAATACTGAAAGAATGTCCTGTGGAAGAAAGTCAAGACCTGTTATTTATCCCCAATTGCAGCACACAGAATAATGGCTTTAAATCATAGCATGTGCAAGTAGCCACAATCACAAAGAAGTGATGGCAAGTGTGCGGTGACATTGTGATAGAAATCTTGTTTGCATCCAAACATCAGACACAAATACATAGGTCATGGGAACTAAATTATGATATGCAATACATATTTTTATCATTTGGTCTCCTTTGTCCCGTCAGCGGAGTCTATGGACTGTGGCTTCACAGAAGGTCCGCCATTATGTACTTGTATGCACCATGATGATATAAATTGAATCTGCATTGAGACTTGTAGAAACGTAGCACTAAAATTGAAGCGTAATGATTAAAATGTCACACTTGGATTCTACAAGGCTTATAATGCTCACTCAATGATTTGGAGTCAATCACTATCTCTAAGCTCAACTTTGGGAATAAAAATGAGAGAGAGGATCTCCCCCAATTGTCTACCTTAAATTCCCTCAGGCCAGATAGTTCATAAAATATAATAATATTAATTTTCTCGTTTTAATTTTTGTACTTTGTATTTTATATGTGCCCTGTTCACCGCCCTGAGTCCTTCAGGAGAAGGGCGGTATACAAATATAATAAACTTAAACTTAAACTTAAACTTAATTGTCTTCTTTTTAATCATATGGAAAAAACCAAAATGGAACATCTCCAAAGTGTGGTGAAGCAACCCCAGAGATTCCCAGAACATATTAAGCATTTTGTTTCTTTGTCTAATGAGGGATGATGGAATTTGAATGTACTACATTGTAGTCAGCATCTAAACTATATATTTTTTAAAATAACTTTTTCTAGGTTTATTTATTTCTTGCATTTCTGTCCCACTTTTACTTTGGGAAGCTGGTGATGTACATGGGGAAGGGCATCTCTCTTTTCCCTAATCCCTAAAAAAAAGCCTAGGAAGATTTGTTGGGTCAAGACTTATTGGCTAAAATCATCTGTTGTATGGTGGTCATTTTAGCCTAGAATTCCCTGGTGACAATCTAATAATGCTCTACCACATGGGTTCGCCTTTGGCTTGGATACAGCCTTTGCTATACATGCACCAGATGAACTGAGGAGCTGCTTTTAGCCTTGGCACTCCACTTAAAACATGAACATTATAACATCAGACTCTGTAGAAAATGTATTGATACATGTTGTTAAGAACTTTAAGATCATGTATGTGAAATGTTTTAAATGCTCTAAAGTTCTACATAAAAGTTATTGATTACTGTTATTCAGAGGAGGGGAGGATGGAGTCAAGAGAGAGAAAGGTTTTACATTAGGACAATGGCATTGGAATCTGACAAAACTTTATTCAGAGAGGCATGATGCCCTCCTGGAGAGCCCATCCCATTCAGTCCTTCCTCTGTGACTCCTCTTTGTGACTCTTTTTTTCCTCCAAAATTTGAATCTGGATAAATTGATATTTAATTGGACTTTTTGGGATGGGAGCCCTGTTCCTTTTTTATTTTTTATTCTGTACTTTTGCAAACTTTTGGGTTCCTGAGATCTTGTTGTTATTTTCTGCTCCTGCATACAAAGTGATATTAAGGTGATATGATGGATGCAACTCAAGGATCTGCTGATACGGTTCTACAGAGGAATTATTGAGTTTGTGATTTGTACCTCAGTAACAGTCTGGTTTGGCATAGCCGGTACATAAAATATAATATTAATTGCCTTCTTTTTAATTATGTGGAAAAAAAACCCTCAAATAGAACATCTCCAAAGTGGACAGATACAGGACAGGTACAGACTTCAACAGATAGAAATGCAGAAAAAACAATTGCAAACAGCCTGATTCCATTGAGGACCTGTACACTGCATGAACCAGAAAGAGGACTGGGAAAATAACTACAGACCACTCACATCCTAGACATAAACAGTTTCAACTTCTCCCCTCTGGATGCTGCTATAGGGCATTGTTGCCAAAACAATTAGAGACAAAGACATTTCTCCCCCCTCCCCCGCCATCACTCTGCTGAATACCTAATTCACTGAATACCTAATTCACACAGCACTGTCTTAGGCCTAAAGATATTTATCCATGTAATAGGGCTGTATTGATCATTCTCATTTTCTCATCTTTCTCATCGTCTTATCTTTCTTGTCTTCTCATCTTTCCTGCTACCTTCTCCTATTGGTTTCTATGATTTATCACTTGATGTTGTATCTTATGATTAATTATTGTAACTACGATCTATGATATATGACCTATCATTTTGTTGTATGTACATTGAGAGCTTATGCACCGGAGAAAAATTCCTTGTGTGCCCAATCACAGTTGGCCAATAAAGAATTCTATTCTATTCCATTCCATTCTATTCTATTCTGTTTTGTTGATAGATTATAGATAGACAGAAATAATAATAATAATAATAATAATAATAATAATAATAATAATAATAATAATAATAATAATAATAATAATAATAATAAGTTGGAAGGGACCTTTGAGGTCATCTAGTCCAACCCCCTGCTCAGGCAGGAAACCCTATACCATTTCAGACAAATGGCTGTCCAATCTCTTCTTAAAGGCTTCCAGTGTTGGAGCATTCACAGCTTCTGGAGGCAGGTTGTTCCACTGGTTAATTGTTCTGTCAGGAAATTTCTCCTTAGTTCTAGGTTGCTTCTCTCTTTGGTTAGTTCATCCATTGCTTCTTGTCCTGCCTTCAGGTGCTTCGGAGAATAGCTTTTCTCCCTCTTCTTTGTGGCAACCCCTGAGATATTGGAACAGTTGCCTAAATGTAGAACCTTATTTTTTTCACCACTGAATTTCATTTTGTTAGATAGTGCCCAGTGTTCAAGTCTGATCCTTCTGTATCTTAAGCCTGTCTTCTGGAGTGTTGGCTATTCCTGCCAGCTTGGTGTCATCTGCAAATTTGATGAGTTCCCCATCTATCCCCACATCCAAATCACTGATGAAGATGTTGAAGAGCACTGGGCCCAGGACAGAGCCCTGGGGCACCCCACTACACACTTCCCTCCATGTAGATGCAGTTCCATTGAGGACCACACGCTGAGTGTTCTTCAACAAGAGGCCTAGATCTCCAAGTGAGAAAGCATTAGTACTAAGAAGCAAAGAGATGATTTACGTAAGTTAAATTATATTTTATTGGAAATTATTTCCCCAGAGAGAAGAATTAAAGCTGATCCCCAGAGTCCTGCCTTCTCTATTCACACCTCTGTTCTACTCATAATTTACGTATTTCACAATTGCCATCAGAATTTGGACCAATGAGAATACCATACACATTTGAAATTCAAGGTGAAGAATCTCTTTCCTAGAATTATTTTTCCAATAAATTATTTCAATAGTTTATTTAGCTTAGAACACTGATTTATAAGCCATTTATAGATTTATTTAAGCACACTTGGCTGAATATAGAAATGCGATGTTTGAAATGAAAGTACATAGCCTATTGTTCTGCTTCTCATGCAACTACTATACTCAGACAATAAAACAATCTATAAAATTAATATATAGGGAGAGAAAGGAAAAAAACTTGAATATGTAACACTACATCACATTTATCTCCTTCGATGAAATTAAGATGCCAGGTATACATACTCATGCTGAATGTTACAAAGATGTTGCTATTCTGTTATAATGGAACTGAAACCCCCTATTTGTAGCCTGTATTATCTTTTATTTATGAATAATTTTATTATACAAAATATATAAAATTCATAATTAATTGCAGTAATTACTAATGTTTACAGTGTATGGGAAAATTTAATTATATTTATTTAGGCTATTGTGAATCTACTTTACAGGGATGTGCTCAAGACATTTAAGAAATTTGCTGTATGAGCTACCATCTATTCTGCTGAGGTGGAAAGAAATGAAGTGGGATAAATTGTGACAAATAAATCCTTTTTTATGTCTATACAACACTATAACGTTTAAACTGATAGGTACTAGTTTCATTTGCATATAATGGATGTATAAATGCATGTATGACATTTTTACTTTGAATGTCAGAGGTTATGATAAGCATTAGAAGTTACTCTAATCAGCTAGTTAAATTTCCTTTTTCTTATATTTTGTCAGAATACAGAGTGAAGGTCATTTATTTTTATGTGTTTGTCTGCTAACTTTCTAACAACTTGTACTTTCTGTTACATCTGTAACAAAAAGTTTACAGATAAGAAGTTTCTGTAATTATGAATAAAAAGAATGATATAATTATTTTTTTCCAATCTGTTTATTGTAAGTGGGACAGCTTTTGTAATACATAAAATCAGAAAAAGGTTGAAAAATAATGGAAATTTAGAGTAAGAGATGGATTTTACCAATGGTGATCTCTGTGTATACAGGTATACAAAATATAAATCACTTCGAGAGAAATATAGAGGAGTGGATTTTCTTTTGAACATGTAAAGAATGACTAAGTCATCTTGCTAATATTTTGGTGAGATGGGGGTGGGATTGTACAGTGTTTTATTCTATGTTTAGACTTCTTGCAATGAAATTGGTCAGTAGGGCCTAACCAGTGGTGGGATTCAAATATGTGAACAACCGGTTCTCTGTGTGGATGCCGCTTCCGGAAGTCCATTCTGAGCCTGGGCAACAAAAAATTAGCTACCGTTTCTGCTGAACTGGTGCGAACTGGCTGAATCCCACCACTGGACCTAACTTATTTGTTAGAAGGCCTCTGGTTCAGCATCTCTGGGTAAGACTGGGAAAGACCCCCAGAGAGCCAATCTTGACCATAGGGTCTTCAATATTTTCCGCTGTATGGAACGTGTTACTTTAAATCAAAACAAGAATAGTAAAAACTCAAAAGAGGTATTTTTAGTTGTTATAAATTCCCAAACTTTGGAAGAGGGGAAATACACAAAAGATGAAATTTTGAAAATATGCTGTGGTTTCCATGAAGGGGAGCAAACTACTAGATTTGTAGCTAGATTTTTTCCCCTAGAGTATGAGATTGAAAGGGTATGAAATTGAAGAACACCTTGCCAAAGAACTGAAACATTACGTAGGAGTCATAATAGTATAATAGTAGTATAATAGTAACCACACCACCGTTACAATCATCACCAAAATGATAAAGCTTCTGAGATAAATAACATTAAGAAACAGTATAAAATCTGTGAGGATTTTGCACTCCAGTTTAGGTATTTGTTCATTTTTTTTTATTGAAAAGTTTTACAATACATTTTTTTAACAAAACAAAACTGCTGCCGTAATTAAATTCAACATCAACTTAGTGTCCACAACAGTAGTATCAGTAATAATGCCCAGTAAAAACAATTGCGGACAAAACTTTATCCTTTTCTTAAATATCTTTTGCATATTCCACCAGATTTTAATCCAAAAAGCTTTAACCTTTTTACAGGTCCACCATATATGAAAATATGTTGCATCTTCACCACCACACCTCCAACATTTAGGCTGGCAGTTCGGATACATACTTGCTAATTTTTTAGGATCTAAGTGCCACCTATAAAACATTTTATAAAAATTCTCTCTTATTTGTTCCTATAAGCAATAAAATACCTATTCCACAGAAGACACAGATAATTCTTGCACAATAAAAATAGCCACTACACACACTCAAAGGCAAATACATATCACAAAAATCAAAACAGATTATATACACAGAAACATAACAAATTAAAAAAACAATAGACCACCCAAATATCAGGAGGAAGACCTCCTTTCCTCATTCCTTCCTACTTTTTGATTTGCAGCCTATTCATTAAAAGAAAACTCTGGAGTCAGAGGCATTTTTGATAATAAAGAAGTTTGCCATTCTGGCTGGGAAATACTGGAAATTAAAGTCCCAGTATGTAAAGGGTACCAGGATTGGGCAATGAAGACATTGTCATAATTCCTTTCCACTTAATTTTCCTCTAAGTCTGATGAATAAAGTGTTTGTGTGTGTGTATGTGTGAGTTTATATATTACATTTGGCTTCCCCCCCATGATTCCAATCTTTTAAGAGAGTTGCACAGAAGTAGGTGCTACGTTGGTACAGATGCATGGGTTAAAGTTGGCAGATTTTGAAAATACACTGTTGGTGAGGGAGAAGGAAGAATTCAATCATGCACTTTAGTGGTCTCACTATGAATAGAATTTCAGTTATTAGGATGCACGTTTTATGTATCATATCCTATAACAGTGATGGCGAACCTTTTAGAGACCAAACTGCAACCCAAAACCCACTTATGTATCATCGGGTGCTGGGTGGGCGTGGCCCTTTGGGTGGGTTTGGCCAATTGGGTGGGCATGGCCCATTGGGTGGGCATGGCTGCAGTGGTAATGGCAGACTGGGTGGGACTAAAAAGTTCAATCAATCAATTCCAACTTTGCGAGAACTTTTTTTCCCCACGAGAAGTTGAAATTGATTGAACCTTTTTTTTTTAACATGGTGGCAGAGGCCTAAAGCGAAAAGGTTTTATAAAACTTAGCTGAAGGCCTAGGACTGGGGCGAGGGCACGCATGCCCACAGAGAGGGCTCTGCGTGCCACCTGTGGCATCCATGCCATAGGTTCGCCACCACGGTCCTCTAAGATTAAGGAACTCGGTGCTCAATAGGCTTTATCTTATTTTAATGTCCGCCAAAGTTTCATCTTCCCATTGCTGTGCTCAGTGAGTATCCCAGTTGTAAACCAACTGCACTAACATGGAGAGACACCTTGTCATGATCTAATCTAAAAAGGTTTATCTCGGATGTCTTACTGTACAGTTGGCTACCCACTGGAAGAATAATTTCACAAGCTGTTGCTACTTGAAATGCTTTCCTTGTCCCTGATTTTCCATCTCTAGCCAATTCATTTTTCCTATTTGTTTGAGTAAACAAAGAAGACAGATAATTGGGCAAGTTTTCAAGGCCCTGCTTTTTACGTATATTAAGAACTGTAAAATATATTCATCTATCATCCCTTCTTCCATAGTGTAAAAACATGAATTCTTTTTTCTTGTCACAATAAATCACCATTTCTATTTGTGCTATAGAACATAATATAGTCTTGCAATCCAGTTGAAAAGAAGACAAACCAAACAAACAAACCTGGTTTCTATTGCCAGGGAAGAAAGATCTACAGAATAGAATTTTCCTTTATCTTGTTAAAGGAAACCAATTTCTTTTGTTAAACTGGAAGACAATAAAAAAAAATCAACAGTTTAAATCAAGCTGTTCTTTTTTAAAAAATTCTTCTACCTTTGCATTTACCAAAGAGCCATGAAGAGACAGTAGTCACTTGAAAACAACTGAAAATATCTATAACACTGAATAAATATAAACAGTATTAATAAAGAAACAGCTCCTCTCCCCTTTCTAGGGCAAACGATGTTCGTAAAAATGCAAGAGAAAAGAATCTGGGTACTTTCAGGCAAAGTTTAGATTGCTGCACCTCATTTGGAAAGATTTAAAGCTGCTGGGGTGAGAAAGAAAAGATCCAGATATATTGATGGTCTTCCTGGTTTTCCTTCTTCTTTTGCCATTTTTTAAATTAACTTGCAGAAAACAAGATTAAGAGATTCACAGAGTTCCTAGATTGTGTTCACGATGATGGAGGCTTTTCCAGGTTGGGGTGTGGCAGAGTGTGTCACATAAACTCCACTATTGTGATTTGGAATCCACTGTTTTGTGGTTCAGGGTAGGGAGCGCACAACTGCCAATGGCTCATAGTCACAGCAGCACCATGGAACATGTTGAGTACCATACTTCAAAAGCACAGCTTCTGGTGGACATTTGTACTTAACGAGCCCTAAATATAATACCATTTCAGTTCTCAGCAGAAAGCATCAGAGGTCTCCTTCTGGCCACAAAACAAAGATTTTATAGATCTTTGATGGGGAAGAAGCAAAGGAAGCCTATAACTCACCAGTCTGAATTGTCTTTCCATAATATAGAGGGTAATATTTCAATCTGTGCTAGCGCAGTTTCTTGAACAAACCTTTACACTATCAAGAGCAGAGGTCCCCAACCTTTTGGGCACCAGGGACCAGTTCAGTGGAGAGAAGTTTTTCCGTGGACCGGAGAGTGCGTGGTTGTGTGTGCTGCCTGCATCCCATCTTTCTTCCCTGGCAATAGAAACCAGGTTTGTTTGTTTGGTTTGTCTTCTTTTCAACTGGATTGCAAGACTATATTATGTTCAATAGCACAAATAGAAATGGTGATTTATTGTGACAAGAAAAAAGAATTCATGTTTTTACACTATGGAAGAAGGGATGCTTGTTTGTGACGACAGGTTGCTGGCATGCTGTGGCCCGGTACTGGTCCACAGACTGGGAGTTGGGGACCCCTGATCAAGAGCACCTCTTTGTTTCCCTCTTGGCTCTTGATGTTTGCAATTGTCTTTTAGCTGACATGCTAACAAGTTATGCCTCAGCCGTTCTCGACTATAGACCTCACAGATACATCTATGTGAATTGGCTTTGGGTTTGTTTAGAATCATTTTCTCCCTCTCTCTATCATCTTAGCCATTCTGCTATCCGCATTTTGAAAGCTCACAGGTTTTCTTCTCAGGCAGTTTTTGGTGGTGGTGGTATTATATTTTTAAAAGTTATGAGAGTATTGCCTATAGATGTAGACTTTGTCTAGGCAGATATAATGAAATAAGATAATTGCTCTGTTTTAAAAGCAATTGTTATGTTCCTGAAAAGCAGACTTTTCCTAATAGTATAGGAATAGTACACAGCTAAATATAGCCATAATAATACACAATTTTTGTTGAGGAAATGTCAAGTAAAATACTCTGTGCTTGAAAATCCAGACAAGTCACTGATAAAAATCAGTGATAAGTTTCTTTCATGAAAATTGAACCATACTTTTTCATTGCTTCTACTCACATCGAGACTCCTAAAGCCATAAGCCATGGAGACAACCTAACTTAAATTGAAACAAAAATCAAAGTAATGATAGTTGGACTTCTTATAGAACCTTTTTTAAAACTTTGCTGATGTTGTACTTTTATTTTCTCCATGTTTTTTCAGTGGCTATTAGCCTACAGGTAAACAGCTCTGCAGGCTGTTTGACCTCTCCTGAGGTTTTTCTAGTCTGTGCTGTTTAACCTTTTTTGCAGATACAATCAATACTTGTACAAATGTCACACAAAACTTTTCATCAGAGTATACACAGAGATTCTGATCTTGCATTTCTTGTAAAGGCTGAAGGAAATGACCTGCATAACAGCTTAAACAGTTTTTTGTTTTGTTTTGTTTTATTCTCACACAATTATTAAAGTTGCATATCTGATAAAGCCGTGATGTTGCTCTGCTCATGGTTTCTGTTTGATTAAATCCTGGCTGGTTATCACTTAGAGTACAAATTTGGGCCTGTAAGGAGCAAATAATAGGTAACACGTTTCTAATGTGCAATAATTACAGGTTTAAATAGTTGGAACAATCAGTGTTCAGTGCTTTCATTATTGGATGGCACTGTAATTTATGCTAATCCTGATAACAGTTCCAGATGAGAAGGGTTCAGATACTTCTTGCAATTATTTACCCTCTGTATTTCTGAAACAATAGAAGTAATTTGTAAAAAAAAATGAATTAATGGGGATTTCATTTACTTTGCTAGGAAACACATGTAACTAGCTTTGTCAACAACTAAAAAAATTAAATTTGTTCTCCCTCCCCCATGCTCTTGAATTCTCCTCCCCCTATAGTGCGACTAGAAATTATGGCGCTTCCTCAAAGCTCAATTTTCAATCCATTTTTTTATCACCCCCCCAAACCATTTTAAAGCTGACCTTGTGCTGGCCTTGAAATACTGAGAGCCAGCTGGGAATTCCATGAACCAATCAGGTCCCTTCTCAGTTGAATGATCGGCAAAGACTTTTTTTTTAAAACGAATCAAATGATATACTGTTTCCTAAATGTCCAAGAACTAAAAATTCCATCACTCACACTTTACACGTAGAGGAAAAAAAGATAGCAATTTCTAGCATTCCTTTCCCCCTACTGAAAGAAACTATTTGTAGCTCAGGGTAGAAATGAAGGATCCTTAGTGTCCTTGGTGAGCTTGTTTGTTTCCTTGCAGACTGTTCATTACCCGAACTAGATAACATCATCAGTGCTGGTAAGGAATGGAGAGAACAACACCACTCCCTACCAGCCCTGATGATATTGCCTAGCTTGGGTAGTGAAATGTCTGCAAGAAAATAACCAAGCTCAGAGAGCACCAAGGACCACCCTCATTCCTTTCCCTGTAAATTGGATGCATTTTGCTTATGTAAGCAAGGAAAATCAAACTAGTGAGTGGTTTTTTTTGACAAGGACTGTGAATGTGCCTAAAAAGGGGTTAGAAAGATTAAGAGCAAGTAACAAGAAATAAATGAGGTAGGGTTTGGGGTGTTTCTGTCAGAACAAGAGAGTATTTGACCAAGAGAATTATGATTAGGTTCATTGGTAGGGTTGTGTTCTCTAGCCTAGATAGTTTGCAGTGGATGGTGAATAAGATTTTGTTTGTGCCTTATTGCTGGGAGACCTGATAAAGAAAGAGCAAGAGATTAATTTTGTTGTTAGTTGCGAAGTCGTGTCCAACCCATCGCGACCCCATGGCCTTCCTGTCCTCTACCATCTTCTGGAGTCCATTTAGGCTCACGCCTACTGCTTCAGTGACTCCATCCAGCCACCTCATTCTCTGTTGTCCCTTTCTTCTCTTGCCCTCAACCTTTCCCAGCATTAGGCTCTTCTCCAGTGAGTCCTTCCTTCTCATTAGGTGGCCAAAGTATTTGAGTTTCAACTTCAGGATCTGGCCTTCTAAAGAGCAGTCAGGATTGATCTCCTCTAGGACTGACCGGTTTGATCGCCTTGCAGTCCAAGGGACTCACAGGAGTCTTCTCCAGCATCACAGTTCAAAGGCTTCAATTCTTTGGTGCTCAGCCTTTCTTATGGTCCAACTTTCACAGCCATACATTGCAACAGGGAAGACCATAGCCTTGACTATACACAGTTTTGTTGGCAGGTCGATGTCTCTGCTTTTTACTGTGCTGTCTAGATTTGCCATGGCTTTCCTCCCCAGAAGCAAGCATCTTTTAATTTCTTGGCTGCAGTCCCCGTTTCTGGTGATCTTGGAGCCCAGGAAAATAAAATCTGTCACTACCTGCATTTCTTCCCCATCTATTTGCCAGGAATTGAGAGGGCCGGATGCCATGATCTTGGTTTTCTTAATGTTTAGTTTCAAAGAGATTAATTAACAGGTATCATTGATAACAAGGGATGCGGTGGCTCAGTGGGTTAGGACGCTGAGCTTGTCGATCAGATGGTCGGCAGTTTGGCGGGTCAAATCCCGAGTGCTGCATAACAGAGTGAGCGCCTGTAACTCGTCCCAGCCCCTGCCAACCTAGCAGTTTGAAAGCATGTAAAAATGCAAGTAGAAAAATAGGGACCACTACAGTGGGAAGGTAACAGCGCTCTGTGCACGTCCTCGGAGACGTCCTCGGACAAGCGCTGGCTCTTCGGCTTTGAAATGGAGCTGAGCACTGGCCCCTAGAGTTGGAAACAACTAGCACGCATGTGCGGGGGAACCTTTACCTTTACTATCATTGATAACAATGATAGGAGAATGGGGGTAGGAATTGTAGGGCGGAAAAATCACATGTACAAAGAAACGAGGTTGGGTCAGCTGTTGTTTTTGACAGCTTTGGGATTCTTGATGTTCTCCAAGTTTGGTAGTTTTCTGCAAACATTTCATTGCCAGGTTTGGTCATTTATATTTATGAGGAAACCCCACTTTAAAACTCCCCTTTAAAAATAAGGGAGAAAGATGGTGATATGGAAAAATTGGATGGAAACAGGGATATTGACTTTGGACCAACTGCTTAATGATGATGACTTTTTTAAAAAACATACTTTGTGTTAAGAGATAAAAGTCATTTATCAGATATAACCCAATAGAAATACGGTACTGACAGTTGCAACATTTGTTAACACATTGTTTTGGAACAGCAACATTTTTGGCTTCTGAGATATCTCAGATACTGCAACAGCTGGTTAAATCCTTTAAATTTTTTTAATAGATATTTGTTATCAGTAAATCAGTTTGAGATGCACAGGTTAATAAATGAGTGGAATAAAGAATTAGATGACTCTATATTGCTTAGACAATGAAAGTGTGTCTTATCTTCTACTCGCCAGAGTATAAATGGACCCCAAATTATAAGTTACACAACAACAGCAACAATAATATTTAAAATTTATTGGACTTCAGTGTGAAAAATAGACTTTTGCTGGAGATGCTTCTTTAAAATATAAGTTTCAACAATGTCCTATGCATACCAAATTTTGGGAGAAAATAGTGGGTTATATAAATATGATTGTGCATCAAAAGCTAACATTTGTAGAGTATAATATTCTTTTGAATTATATACCTAGTTCATGGAATATGACCATTGGATAATACAAATGGATTGTCCATACCCTATTATGGCTAAAAGTGTAATATTGCAGCATTGGAAAGATAAATGTATCGCACTATTTATTTAACAGATTGAAGATCCGATAGTACTGGACACTTATGAGGATTGCCTATAGACACATACTGTACTTTGTATAGATATAATCTATACTTTGTATAGATATATGGAAAACAGATAGTTATACATGAGTAATTTTTGCATTAGACACACACACACACACATACTGATATATGTCATATTCATAGTCATATTTTTAATATTTTTCTTAAAACACTTTTATGTCTATTTTCCTCTCTATCAAAGCCAAAGTCAAAGAAAGAGATTACTATAATTTTTCTTTTGCTCTTTTTGTGTGTTATTAAATAAAAAGTAATAAAAAGTAAAGTGGAACTCACAATTATATTATAATTATGATGTATGAATGCTCCTGCCAAATATTTAGTCTTTCTTCAGGCTGGATCAGTTCAGTTCATGCTATTTTCACAAAACAGACACCTTCCTATATTTCTTTTAAGCCTATTTTAATAGTTTTAATTTTATTTGAATTTCAAACTATATTACTATCTTTAAGCACAGCAACAGCAAAAATATTTACCTCTATAATTTACAGCTACCACTGATGTTCAGAAAGCATAAAATATGTGCTACAAATAAGAAAAAAAAAATGACATGGGACTGAATAGACAAAAACCCTGCTTCTTATCTAATTTCCTAAAAGCCCTGTATCCTCTCTCATTTTCTTTCCTTTCCGACTACTTTTTTTTTGTTCTTATGCAAGTGTCTTTGAAGCAAACCTGTTCTTTGTTTGATAATGGAAAAAGCTGAAGCTATCCAGAATGGGCAAATGCCCCTTCCAAAGCTTCAGTCTTTCTTTAGAATGGGTCAACTCAGTTCATGTTATTTTCAAGAAACAGGCAGCTTCTTGCACATAACCAAATGCATCTTGGCATTTCCAGGATAGATGAAGAGCCATTTTCCTCTTGGAAATGCACAATTCTACCGACACCATCCCTTCATCAGTACCTTCAATTGTCCTCCTGCACCCCATGAAGTCTACCTGTTTTCTATGGGAGAGATGTCTCAGCACACCTCTTGCCTCCCATTACATGTGGTTAATCCCAGCATTTTGCCTCACTTGATACCAGGGCATTGAGCATCTGCAATATCCTCTTCCTGTCTCTTGACGTTTCTCATCTCCCTCCACATTTTTTTTGGAAGGCTGCCATATCCTTGGCCCTAATTTATTCTTTGGTTTCACTTCATCTGTCTTCATTCTCCATCTCACCTTTCAGAAATGTAGACTTGCAGTTACTGAGAAAAGATTCTGTATTGGGGCTAGCAGTCATTTGGAAGGGTGTGTGAAAGTTTAGAGCCATCCCAAGATTCTTACGATGCTTCAGCATCCAATGGTCTTTATGGTTTTTTTTTTGAAGAAATAATCTGTTACTTGTCATCCCTCTTGCAGGAGCCTCCTGGAAGAGGGAGTTTTGGGGTTTTTTTTTGGCAGATTGTTAAACAATACATGCATAGATCATGGCTCAAGAAGGAAGAAATCAGCAGTATGTTATTTCATTTAGTTTTGGGTAGAAGAATGGTTAGTTTATGTCTCAAATTCAGATAGACATGAGAGGTGGAAGGGTGGGGCCAACAAAGGATATTGGTTTATTGGCTACTTGCAGTCATCAAGTATGCTAATTGGTTAGTATGCAATGCAAACTAAGGATGCTAAAACAGAAATTCAAAAAACCTATACAGACACCCTTTAAAACAGTACTATGAATTTCAGAATAATTAAAAAACAAAGTTAGCATGAGCATGTTCACATTTCATTTAGACCCCGTACTCTGTAAAAGTACAGGGAGTAGATAGGCTGGTAATGTGGAAAGCAGCCCGATTTTAGATTGTCTTATTTTTGCTAAGTAAAAGGTGTCAACACTGGCTTTCTCTTTCACAGCTAATGACACTTCAGTGAACTGTGTAGGTCACAGGTTTGTTCTGCCTTCCCCACCTCGCACCCACAATTTTGCTGCAAGTCTCTTTGTCCAGTGAATCATACATAGCTACGTGCATGTGAAAGAGGAAGCTGAGGAGTTCATCAGAGTACAGAACTCCAGGAAAAAAAAAGTCCTTTATGGAGCAATCTCTTCCAGGATGTGCCTGACAAGGACAACGGAGCTTGACCCTTCATGCTTTATTTCATTTCCTCAGTGATGGAATTTCATGCCTGAAAATGCCAGCTGGATTCCTGGTTGAATGACTACCATATCAGTAACAAAAGAAAGAACAAACAGGTTTTGGATGGTTTTTTTTTCTGGATCCTTATTTTTGTATATCATTAAATTCTAGTTGCTGAACAGAATAGACCTTTTCGTGATCTAAAATTAATGATGATTAAGTTTTTTTTAAAACTTAACAAAAGTGTATGCCACTTCAATGGTAGAGTATAAGCAGCTTACAACAAACACAGTAAAATCGCAATAAACACAGTAAAATCGCAATAAAACAACAACCAATAATTACCAACTCAGCAGCTCAGGTAGCAGGATCATAACCCTCTCACAAAACTTCACCAGATAATAAAAACTCAATTTAGATTTAACACTAAGAATCTTTCCCCAAAGGCTCTGTGGAAGGACAGTGTCCTCCTAAATATTACCAGGAAGGGAGATATTTTAAAGTGGGATGGGAGGAGAATAGAATATTCCAGAAGGTGGAGGCCATAATAAAGATACAAAGGGCGGTATAGAAATCAAATTATTAAATATTAAATTATTAAATGTGGCCATACCTGCTCCTGTCCAAAGTCAAGTAGGCAACTGTATTTTGCATCAGCTGTACTTTCTACTGGTGTGGTATTTAAGGGCAGCCCGTATAGAGTACATTGCAGTAGTCCAATGGCAAGATGGCAAGGGCTTGAATGATTATTGCTAGCTCATTCTGCTCAAAGTACAACTGAAATGGCTGAGAATAGCTTTCCCAGTTAGCTTCCTTAGCAGGGCCATGCATCTAGGAGGATCTCAAGATTTTGGACCAGTGCCTTTTAAAGGACCACAAACCCTAAATCGGTCTTTCACCAGCTTGCTTCTTCCCATCTAGTGTTTTATATTCTCCAAGTACAGGGCTAAATCTTCTACCATATCTGCTCTCTGACAATTGGAATGAACGAGGAAGGGTTCATCTCACAAAGATCCTGTCTATCTCATTGCAATCTAAAGGCCCAAATGAATCCCAGATAACATTATAAGATGGTATCCGTGTCAATGTAGCCATTATTCAATTCTGAGTGAATATGAAAGATTTTATCCTCAAAATGTTTCAGTTTGAAACACAATACTATAAAATAAAATGGACACTGACCATTATATTCATTATTTAAACAGCAAATCAAGTTCCCCTCCCCACATCTGTATATTTTTAGTGTGTCTTTCTCAAGTTAAGTAGCAATTACAATATTTTCTATGACTAACAATGAACTTAAAAAGGAAACAGAAAGGCTGCAGTGGATTTTCCGTAGTTCTTATGAAGTTACACAAATCACAATAACATTGCTTTAGAGATCCTGCTGATGTTGAGACACTTGGCTCCTATTCTGTTGTTTGGGCTCACGTCCAAGGTTGAATCACGTCCAGGAGTTTTCTTGAGAATTTGGGAGTCACCGTGAACTTTCATGCTCCTTTTTTATCCAGTAAGAAGGAATCTCCTTTTAACAAAAACAAGACATTAATAGCTCAGGAAAGATATCTGATTGTGGAAAAAAGAAACATCACGTGATACATTTTGAGAAACTAAAATGAGAAATAAGTTGTTATGTGTTGTTGTTGTTAGCTGCGAAGTCGTGTCCGACCCATCGTGACCCTATGGACAATGTTTCTCCAGGCCTTCCTGTCCTCTACCATCTTCTGGAGTCCATTTAAGCTCACACCTACTGCTTCAGTGACTCCATCCAGCCACCTCATTCTCTGTCGTCCCCTTCTTCTATTGCCCTCAATCTTTCCCAGCATTAGGCTCTTCTCAAGTTGTTATGTACTGGACTCAAAGAATACCATGTGGGTTGCTGGAGCAGCTAACAAGTCTCCTGTGCTGCAATTGGCTATCTCCAGGTGGCAATGGTTGATTCAAACCTATTGGCTGCCTCCTAGGGGCTAGACTATATATTGCGGCTAGTTGCAGCCTTTTCCCCAGTATAGTTTCTGCACGAAATAAACTATGAGTTACCTTGAATTCAGCTTTGCACCTTTATTCCTGTGCCAAAAAACCTGCTATTTAACAGTGGCGATGAAGGTGGGATTCTGCTTCACTGATTAAGAGTTGAAGTCTACGAGGGAAAGGCAGCGCACGCCGGAGGGAAAAGGCATTTTCCCCCCCTCAAGGTCAGCTAGCAAGCTATGCTAGTGACCTCGTGCTCAGTGGACTCATTCCCTGAGCCTGGAAGCAGGATCCGGAAGAACGCAGGAACCGGCAAAAGAATGCTGGGAAACTGAGAGAATTCGATGTGAAACACCTGGAGGAATGGCCATCATATCTATCACAAGTAGAAAACTACCTCAGGGCCAATCAGATCTCAGAAGAAGGACTGAAGGCCGCAACACTACTCTGCGTGTGCGGCCCAGCAACCTTTGATTTGGTCGAGAACTTTTTCACGCCGACACCAATCGAAGCAGTCTCCTACGCAGACCTCAAAAAGAAGCTAACCAGGCACTTCCAGCCCAAGATGTCTAAAATGGCTTGGCGGTTCAAGTTCGACCAAAGAGTGCAGCAACTGGGTGAATCAGCTTCCGAGTTCATAGCGAGCTTGAGGCAGGCTGCATGCCTTTGCAAATTTTCAAATTTAGAAGAGCAACTACGAGACCGGCTCATCTGCAGCCTACGGGACAGAACGCTTCAGCAGAGACTCTTTGCTAGGCCAAATTTAACATTTTCTGAAGCACAAGACGAGGTGATGGCTGCCGAAGCTGCCGGGGGCACCATTCAAACAGTGCAGCCCACCAAATTGACAAGGTTTGAATAAACGGTCCACTGTGAGGACGCCAAATGCACCGAAGAATTCTCCGAGGAGGAAGAAACTGAAATCAACTGACTCCAAAAGCAGCGCAACATGCAACACCAAAACAGCCAGCAGTGAGAGGAAAATTACAAGGCAGTTCTCTTACCAAGATGTAAGGGGTGCAGCGGCAACCATTTTCGCGCCAACTGCAGATTCGATCAGCCATGTGCAGAGCTTGCGGAAGGACAGGCCACATCGCAGTGGTTTGCAGAGCCTGCCAGAGAGACTGGCCACCCAAACACCAGTCGGAAGAACTGACTAGGAGAGGTACTGGGGCCCATGGTCCAGTTAGTGTGGGTTTCTTAAGAAGCCATAGAAGTGTATGCCGCACCGGGGCTCGACGCTCCCTCAAACCCAAACTTGAGCTCATGATAGAGCTACAAGGAGTTCCATGTAAGATGGAATTGGACTCTGGCTCTGCAGTTTCATATGTAGGTGCAGTAACAATTGGGCCAAACTAAGACCCTCAGATATAATCCTAACAGATTTTCAAAATGCTCACGTTAAAGTTATGGGAGAAGCCAGTTTGTTGGTAAAGTTTAAAGGGTTTTGGGGGCACCTGAATGTAATAGTAGTAGGGGGCCAGAGAACGAGTCTCATTGGACTCGATTGGTTTGATGCCTTAGGTATTCAGATTACTGGCATAAATCGGACACAAACTGCAGACCTTGCGTCAGTATGCGAGGAATATGCAGATGTTTTCGATTCAACCCTTGGCACATACACAGGCCCCAACGTAGCTCCAATCAGGGTTAAGCCTTGTAGGGTCCCCTTTGCCTTAAAACATAAAATTGATAAGCTTGTAGAACAGGGTGTGTTACAGCCTGTGGATGGTGGGGAGTGGGATTTTTTACTCTGCCAGCATTCCACGCCCTGCACTGCTACAGGCAAAAGTCCTGCAGAACTACGTTGTGGGAGGCGTTTGATTACTAAACTGGACAGGTTGCATCCAGATAGAGTGGCAGCAGAAGCCTCTCGACCAAAACCCCTGAGGGGGCTGCACATGGGCGATTGGGTTTGGGCCAGGAACTATGGTCATGGGAATCTGTGGGTTCCTGGTCAAATTACCAAGGCATCCGGACCCCTATCTTATGAAATGGGGTTGGAGGGAGGGTGAGTTGTCAGACGACACATTGATCAGCTCAGGAAACAGTTTCCAGAACGGCCACTAACTGAGGACTGCATCATAAGTCCCTCCCAAGGTCCTCAAACTTGCCACCAAGCCAGTCCTCACATGGACTATCAGGACTTTTCCTTCTTAACTGAGGCAGAACCGGAGGGAGAACTGGGGAGCCCTGGAGTGCAACATGGGTCCCCTGAAGGAGCAAGCCAACCGAACTTCAGCAACCGCTGTGCCTACTCTGCCGAACAGTCTGACTCTGGGGTGGGCCCACCTGGAGAGGCCAGCCAGAGTGCATCGAATCCCCTTGACTCAGGAGCACAAAGAGTCACAAGTCTACCCAGCCCACTGGGTAAGCTGGTAGACCACAAAGTGATGGGAACTCCAAGACATTCCTCTAGGGCACACAAGCCTCCTTCATATCTTGCAGATTATGTTGTAAAATAAAGAGCTATATATTGTTGTAATTCCTGTTGCCACTGCACTACAGAAACTAGTGCTATGATGTAACTGTTTAATAGTGCCATTTTTGAAGCCTATTCATTGAGATGTTGTTTAATAACATTGTAACCTACATTTTTTTACTTTTATTATTATTATCACTTTTATTTTAGTGTGTTTGGATAATGAGTCTTGACAATTGTTGAGACTAATTGGTGTTATTATGGTCTGGTCTAAGAGGGGAGGGGTGTTATGTACTGGGCTCTTAAAGAATACCACGTGGGTTGCTGGAGCAGCTAACGGCTCTCCAGCAACCCAGACTACAAGTCTTCTGTGCTGCAATTGGCTATCTCCAGGTGGCAATGGTTGATTCAAACCTATTGGCTGCCGCCTAGGGGCTAGACTATATATTGCGGCTAGTTGCAGCCTTTTCCCCAGTACAGTTTCTGCACGAAATAAACTATGAGTTACCTTGAACTCAGCTTCGTGTCTTCATTCCTGCGCCAAAGAACCCACTATTTAACATAAGTTGAAATAAAAGAAGCAAAAAGAAGACAGGAAAATATATATTTCCAAACATTTTAGGGCTGATTTTATTTTTCAGAAACAAAGTACTGGAATGGAATGAGAATTATTGGCCACTGAACTACTTGAAAGTGGAGAAATAGCTTGTAACTAACCTGTTTTAAACTCTAGCAACAGTCTGCTGTGCCAGCAAACCCGGTGTCCATTTTCTACTTATTCTGCCTAATTAGGTCTGTGCTATTCGGAATCCATATTACATAGCAAAGGTCACAAAATGTCAGGCAGACCTATCACCTTCTGTTAAAACCTGTTAACGTGTAACTGCTTTAGCTTTCATTCCGAGAAAGACACCCTTGACAAAGTTAATCACTTTGACCTCCAAAAAGTAACCTTTCACCAAGCAAAAACTCTTCAAGCCAAATGAAAGGAATAAAATGCAATTGTTTAACAGCAACCTTGGCTGAGGAGCTGTTGCAGTGAAAAGAAAAGCTGAATATTGTTTTTTTCTGGATTGAAGCAGCATTCCATAATCAAGCATCCATAGCCATGTCAAACTGGGTCTACTCTTACCTCCAGTCAACTGATCCAATTGCTGTGATGATGGAAATTCTGGTCAATGGGATTGGAAAGCTTCAAGCTGGAGAATGCAAACTTCAAATGAATCAGGTACAATAGATTAAAGGTAAAATCAAGCTGATAAATTATTTTGTCACTGGAAAAATGGATGTGCTTCTTGAGAAGTTCTTGTCTTATGCATATAATGAAATATTGCCTTTGATCCTAATCTATCCAGATTTTATTTTCTCTGGCAAATCTCTTTTTAAAATTATCATATTGTGCAATAACAAAGGCCACATCCTCAGTAGCTAACCAGCATTTAAATAGAGGATCAACATGATTTATTTTTAAATTATTTCCAAAATGCTTGAGACATTTGATACAATAACAAATATCATATTGTTCATTACATTTCAGATATGTTGTAAATACATGGCTCTTTCATGACAATGGGAAACTCTACTTTTTCTTAGCATAAAGCATAGAATAATTCTTGGATTCTTGGAAATCTGTTCTCATGAATATTCTAGGAGTTCCTCATTGATTTTAGGACATGTATGTTTGAGATTTATCTATTGTTTGATACCTTACCAGACTCCAGGCAGTTTAAAGAGCTTCCATATAAAATACTATAAAAAGCAGCATAATATTTATTTAAAATAAAAATCTCAGAAATCTAAAAGAACAAAAATGGTTGCATGAATTCAATCCAAGCCTCATAATAGGTTATTCATGAGCACAAAGAATGCAGAGTCACTATAATAAATTGCTTTTTTGCCCTTGTATAAGACAATAAAAATAAAAATGTAGTTTCTGTTTCATACCCAGGTCTAAAACCAGATGGCCATGGTTCTAGATAATTCATATCCTCTAGAACCCTCTGCAATTGCAGCTGCACCACTTTCCCTCCTAAAAGGAAGATTACAGTTAGGACAATAGTTATCCAATTTTGTTGGATCCAGATCTCTTGAATGAGCGAACCAATGTCTCTGTATAGGTCTTTGGTATTTTTACTTCTTTCAAAAAGGTGTTGATTGAAACCTGGTTCCAGCAGTCTCCTTCCAGGCCGCTTTCATTATCCAGGTAGGTCAGGAATCCAGTCCATAAGTGGCAGAGTCAAGATCACAGAGAACCTTGTGTCGAAGTTCATACACTCAAAATCCTCCCAGATGGCACTGTGAGATATCAGCCCTGTCCATTTTAGTAGATTCTATCCATTCAGCTTCCAGGTCTGAGCAAATGTGAGTGATTTTATCGGCCAAGTAATCACAACTTACACTGACTGAATCTTCTGGCCCATCCTTTCTTAAAAGCAGGACATCTGAACAGTACAGTTGGTTAACATTCACAAACACAATAAGTGCAAAATAATAATAATAATAATAATAATAATAATAATAATAATAATAATAATAATAATAATAATAATAATAATAATAATAATAATAATAATAATAATAATATTTTGTTGCCTTAGTTGAAATGGAAAACACTTTCGGCTGGGCTCTTACATGTATCCAGTTGGATTTTCTTGTTTTCTGCCAATAAACCAAAGAAACCCACAAGATTGGTGGTGATAACAGGTCACTCACAAGCGATCCCATTAAGAACATTGCCTCCATATTGCAATGATCAGCCGGGCATTCAGAAGAAGCTCTCTCCAGATTCCTGAAAATACTCCCCTACTGCTATTGAGAAGCTGCTGGATCTATCTAATATTTGGAGCATAGCTCTTAATGGACATTTCTGCCCTGCAGAGATTGGTAGCTCTGGTTAATCCCATTGTTATGAGGAAGTGAACTACCTGAACTACCAAGAATAAAATAACACTCACACTAACACTGACAGGGCAGATCACTTGTGTAATGTATTGGCATTACATGCTGTAATTACTTGCTTATGTTTGAACTTTTTGCTAATGGCTAAATTCACTTGCATGTTTTGTAACAGTTGCTGGGCCGGACTATACTGGCTGTCTCCAGCCAGTTAAGTAGGTTTTTGGGGCGGGAAACTGCTGCTTTAAATCTATTGGTCGTCACCTAGAGGCCAACTGTATAAATAACTGCACAGCAGCTATTAGCTTGCTTCTGTTGTGTTCTGACCTTAAATAAAGCCTGTTGCTGTTTGAACCCTCCATCTCGCTCAATGCCTGCATGAACCGAATACACAACAACTTGTATATAAACAGGGGAAAAACTCCACTCCCTTCTAGCACTGATGATGTTACATAGTTGGATAATGATGTCTGCAAGAAAACAACCAAGCTCAGAGAACACCAAGGATCCCACAGTTCAACCCTGAGCTACAAATATTTTCTTCTATTTGAAGCAATCTGAATTTGACAGTGGTATGATGTATCCCACAGAATCAGATCTTAACATATCTGCTCTGAGGTAAACGCTATATCTAAGGCATTACAAGCCACATGAATTGGCCCAGTGATGATCTGGGACAAGCCCGTGATTTTCAGTTCATTTCCCATAAACTCCTAAACCACTTGTGATCCCAAAGAAGGGGACTTGAAATCACTCAGTATTCACTGTTTAAGTAAATCCACAACTATTCTCACAATGAGATCAAGCAGCTCAATGTTGGATATCAACATGCAGATTGGACAATAGCACAAAAACAGCACCCAACTTGTCCCTTTGGCCAAATTTCACCAGCGAAGCTTCACTTTGGGCTATCTGCAGAACAGTAGTCTTCACAATAAAGTCTTCCAGGAAACAATTGCCACACTAGCTCACGGAGCCACGGAGGCACTTGACCGCGTTGTACCCATGCAGCCCCTGACCCGGCACAGATCCCAGTGGGCTCCATGGTTTTCTGCGGAGCTCCAGGAGATGAAGCGTCAGAGACGGGGCCTAGAGAGCTGTTGGGGATCCAGCCGATCTGAATCCGACCGATTGCAACTAAGGTCCTCTATGAGGTCTTATCTCGCAGCGATGAGGGCGGCAAGATCTAACTACTTTGCTATCCTCATCGCATCCGCAGATAATTGCCCGGCCGCCCTGTTCAGGGTGACCTGCTCCCTCCTCAATCAGGAGGTGAGGGAGGAGCCCTTGCAGGGTCATGCCGAGGAGTTTAGCCAACATCTGGCGAACAAAATCGCTTGGATTTGGACCGGTCTGGACTCCAACTGGGCAGAGTCTGACAAAGGTGACACGAGCGGTCTTGGTGATATTATCTGGGAAGAGTTTGACCCTGTGACTCCAGAAGATGTGGACAGCATCATGGGGAGGCTGAGCTCCACCACATGTTTATTGGACCAGTGCCCCTCCTGGCTGGTCTATGTGGCTCAGGAGGGGACACAAGGCTGGCTCCAGGCAGTGATAACTGCTTCTTTGAGTGAGGGTAGCTTTCCCGCCACCTTGAGGGAGGCGGTGGTGAGGCCCCTCCTCAAGAAGCCTGCCCTGGACCCGTCTATTTTGAACAACTATCGTCCGGTCTCCAACCTTCGCTTTCTTGTGAAGGTTGTTGAGAGCGTGGTGGCTGATTATCTGGACCCATGCCAATCGGGCTTTAGGCCCGGGTACAGCACGGAGACGGCATTGGTCGCGCTGGTGAATGATCTCTGGCAGGCTCGGGACAGGCGTTGTTCCTCTGTCCTAGTCCTATTAGACCTCTCAGCGGCTTTCGATACCATCGACCATGGTATCTTACTGCGGCGTCTCAGGGGGTTGGGAGTGGGGGGCACTGTTCTTCAGTGGTTCTCCTACCTCCTGGGACGTTTGCAGTCGGTGCTGGCAGGAGGGCAGAGGTCAGCCTCGAGGCCTCTCGTTTGTGGAGTTCCTCAGGGGTCGGTCCTCTCGCCTCTCCTGTTCAACATCTATATGAAGCTGCTGGGTGAGATCATTCGTGGTTTTGGAGTCGGGTATCATCAGTATGCTGATGATACCCAGCTTTTCATCTCTACCCCAAACCACCCCAGTGATGCCCTCGATGTGATGTCCCGTTGCCTGGAGGCGGTTCGAGTCTGGATGGGGAGGAACAGGCTTCGGCTCAATCCCGACAAGACTGAGTGGTTGTACGTGCCGGCATCTCGGGAAATTCAGGCCATTCCATCTTTAACCATGGGGGGTGAGGTGTTACCCCCGTAGATAGGGCTCACAACTTGGGTGTCCTCCTGGATTCACAGCTCAGTTTGGAAGATCATATTGGAACTGTGACCAGGGGGGCTTTTGCCCAGGTTTGCCTGGTGCGCCAGTTGCGACCCTATCTGGACCAGGATGCCCTGCGTACAGTCACTCATGCGCTCGTGACCTCTCGCATAGACTACTGCAATGCTCTGTACATGGGGCTGCCCTTGAGGACCACTCAAAGGCTTCAGCTGGTGCAGAATGCGGCCGCGCGAGTTGTGATGGGGGTCTCCCGATACTCCCATGTAACACCTCTACTCCGTGAGCTGCATTGGCTTCCAGTTGCCCTCTGGGTGAGATTCAAAGTGCTGGTGATTACCTATAAGGCCCTAAATGGCATGGGTCCGGATTACTTACAGGAGCACCTGCTCCCGGCGTCAACTTCCCTTTGTCCTGTGCGCTCCCACAGAGAGGGCCTCCTCAGGGTGCCGTCGGTCAGAGAGTGTTGGCTGGTGGCCCCCAGGGGGAGAGCATTCTCTGTGGGTGCGCCAGCCCTTTGGAATCAATTACCGGTTGAGCTCCGGATGGCTCCCGACCTTCGCTCTTTCCGCCGTGATCTGAAAACTTACTTATTTGAACAAGCCGGCCTGGTCTAATGGGTTTGGGGTATTTTTAATTTTTAATTATTTATTGTTAGGGCTAGATTAATTTAATCTTATTTTTAATTTTTGTATGTTGTATTTCTATTGCCCTGTACACCGCCCTGAGTCCTTCGGGAGAAGGGCGGTATAGAAATTAAATTAAATTAAATAAATAAAATAAATAAAATTTCCTCCAAGTTTGGGACAGATGCAAAACGTGAAAACTGGTTGGGGTTTGTGAGTGGAATTTTTTCTCTGTTTCCTCTTCATCCACCTAAATCTAAGTGATAAATGACAGATCTCTTCTTTCATCCATGATTTGATCAAAATTCTACCTAGATGCTTTTGCCTATTACATAAATAAGCCTCTTATCTCATAGCAACTAATAATTTATTTCCAAGATAAACAGACATTTATAACAGCCTGCAGAACTGCTTTTTCCAAATCAGTGTATTCCAAGTGTTGGCTTTCACCAGTCATGACCCTTAAGAAGGAAGAATTGTGTTAGCTGGGGATTAAGGGAGTTGAAATCCAACTCATTTTGATAGCACCACAAAATACAGAAATTCAGGAAGGTTGCTATAGAGGTAACCATGAATGGGACTATGCTATTTCACATCTCTGTTGGGAAAGGGATTATCTACCTGAAGACTCAGTTTAAAAAGTTTCCATTCATTTTTTCCAGAATTTTGATTATTACAATCCTTTTGCATTGTTTGAATCTGTTGTGATAATTTTATGACCTGACTTGAAATATTATTCTCTTCCCACATGCTAGTATAATATAGAACATTTAACATCTCTGATGTTTTGTATCTGTGTTCCTTAAATTAAACCATTATGCCAGTTTGGGCTTGTGCATTACAGGCACTCTTAGGGATAGTGGATGACGGCTTTTCCTCACAATTTTGGTTTTTGTATAATATATAATTTTTATACAATATAAAGTTTCTTTTACCACCCAACCAAGGTGGTCTGGGGGATGCCACACTTATCACATTCAATTGATGTTTGGTGTCACCACTTTCTTGTCCTCACTTCTAGTAGGCCTATAACAACAAAGCTAAAAATGATATTTTTTTTGCTGTTGAGAAATACCAGGGCACAAGAAATGTGCACTATTCAAATACAGATTCAAAGTTGATTTAGATCAGATGTGAGCATGTTCAAAAGAGCAGTGAGAAGCACTTTAAGGGATTTGCATTTTTCCCAGTTCCTGGATGCCCAGACTACATCCAGACTATCTTTCCTTAGGTTATATGCATGTAAATGCATGTAAAAATGAGGGCTTCAGTCATGCATCCACAGCCGCTATCTTGACTTTTTAATACCTCCCCTGGCCATGGCCCTGATCTGGTAGCCAGTGGTAATCAATCTGAAAAAGGCCTTCTGAGGCATGTTACCAGATTAAAATCCACTAAGGTCAAAAATAGCACCAAATCCCTATTTAAAATAGTAAAAATTTTTATTAGAAATATACAGCAGCAAAGAAAACATGGATGGCTTTTGTCTGAGAGCAAAAGGATTAGGAGTCAAAGAGCAATTGAAACAATGGAACAATAGGCAAACCATTCAAAATCAAAGTCAAAATACCAATGTTTTCTAGCTGGTTTCTCACTGCACCAAGAAATTGGGGTTCATGAAATTCCTTCCTAGATTCCTGAAGATTACAGCTCACAACTTGGAGGGGGTTTAATTTCTTTTCTTGTCCTTACAGCCAGCTGATCTCCTGGAGAAGACTGAAAGAATAAGCAGCCTTCTTCAAATCCCTTTCTCAAGGAAGACACTTGTTTTACAACAAGTAGTAGGGCCCAATTTTCAGCTAGAGATTTTACACACACACACACACACACACACACACACACACACACACACACACACAATTTCTCATGCATGTGCATTCACATGCAGACACACTTCTTGCTTGCTGTTTCTAAGTTCTCTGTTATCAAAAATATCATTTTGTGATTGATGTCTTGTCAAGGGAGTTAAATAAGGAATAATTTCTTGATCTAGGATCATTTTTAGGAAAAAACAGTAGAGCAGTTTCCTTTCCTCTCCAGCAAAGAAGTAATCCAGAGATCTGTATGTACAAGAACAGGAGATGGTATCTTTTATTTAGATACAGAATTAAAGTATATGTTCTTAACCTTTGTAAAAACTGTAACTATGTTTCTTAACATTTTATTGGAAAGCTATATTTGTAGCTGTAAGAGAAACCACTTTAAAATGAAATGGTTTAAATTTAAAATTGGGTCTGCATATAAACTACTAAAGCAATAGGTAAATTAGGAAAATTCCATGTATATAAAAAATCCTTGTTGCTTTAGAATGGATAGTAGGCATTCTCAGAAAGTTTTTCTCTTTGTCTATAATGAAATGAAGCACCACAGACAGACCACATCATACTGCTTGTGCCAGCAAGGGTCAGAAAATATTATATTAGATATGTAGCAAGAAAGGATGGGTAGAGAGGCAAGGGGTGTTCGTGTCCTTGAGATTGGAATATGGGCAGTCTCTTCAGGAAAGTAAGCAGGAGATGCAGATATGCCAACATGAATATCCTGGGTGAGGCGATGATACTCATGCAGCGATATGGAATTCTGATGCTATCTCTAAACATTACATTGTTATTTGCAAGAAAATGCTATAGCACTTGGACCAAGGCTGCACAATATAAACCTTTGCTTTTGGCAGGCAATATGAAATCACCTTTCTACAGTCACCAAATATAGAGAGATTGGCCTCTCCAAATGCCTTCAAAGCCTACTTTATCCACCTTCAAACTGTGTCAAGATATGATGTGCTTTCTAATAAGCCTCTTATTATCTCTGATGACAGTGACAGATAGCAATAGTGCTTTCAATTGCCATGGAATGTTTGAGATTCCTATAACATAGCATCATTCTGGGGCACTGAATTGACTTTGAATAGCTTCTCCTAGACCTGTGGCCTTTTCAAGGGGAACTCCCAGGAAAATATCAATGGAAGACACGATACTGTATCCTGAGGCCAAGCCTAGTATGGCCACTTATCGCTCCAGGTTTGCCTGTTATAAATTAGATGTGTAGAACACTTTTTCCAACCTAGATGTCTGCTAAAATGAAGCAAGGCTATGGCATGCACTTGAAAGAAAACTGGGATGCCTGTAATTGTGGAGTCTGTCTGGCAAGAACAAAGAAAGTTTATTCACAGAGAACATGCATGTGTGTGCAAAACACTTGTATCAATTCTAAGTGGTTAGAGCAGAGGTCCCCAACCTTTTGGGCACCAGGGACTGGTTCCGTGGAGAGAGGTTTTTCCACGGACCAGAGGGTGGGTGGTTTTGTGTGCTGCCTGCATCCTGAAGATGGGGCTTTGCTTGTTTGTGCATGCGGCGGCCTGGTCCACGGACTGGGGGTTGGGGACCCCTGGGTTAGAGGACTGATAACAGTAACAAAGAGTTAGACATCCTTCATATCTCAGCTAGAAGTTAGGAATAGGGATGGCCTGGAGTAAATAGAATGTGTATTAGATAACTCCTGGAGCATGCATTAGCCGAGGCTTAGGAATAGGGACCAATAGAGACCAATAGGACAATTGTTAGATCATTACTAAAATCTTTATTCGATTATTAGTTTTATATATCTCGCCTTATCCCTCTGTCAGCTTTAGTGAAAATGTATAAAGCTTTCTTAATTCCATTGTTCAAGGTTCTTGGCATTTTCTAGCCCAGGGGTAGGCAACTTTGGCTCTTTTATGACTCGACTTCAACTCCCAGAATTCCTGAGCCAACCATGCTGGCTCAGGAATTCTGGGAATTGAAGTCCACGAGTCATAAAAGAGCCGAGGTTGCCTACCCCTGTTCTAGCCAGTACCCCTTTTCTTGGAGCGCTTCAATAAAAGAAATCAAAACCTGCACCTCGTGCCTGGGGTTCTTCATTGGCTTTGGCACAGGCTCAGACCTGAATTGGGGACAAAATAGATGTCCTCCAGATGTATTATCTTGACCCCCTAGAATTTCCTAGCTAGCATGCTCCTTACTGAGAATTCTGGACATCAGAGTCCTCCAATCTACATTACATCTGGTATATCATGTGCAATTTTAGGGTTGCAGAGTGTTACTCCAAATTTGCTACCATACTTAATTTTTTAATTGTGATTTTTTTAATCACCTTAATTTTTTAAGGTGGTTAAGTACAGATTATAAGTAGCTAGGGCACTATCACATTAATGAAATCATATTAAAGTTAAGTGAAATATTTTACTGTGGCCTATTTTTCCCTTGAGTTAGAGCTTTTAGCATACTTCTCAAAAGCCAACACTTTGCCTGTACTGTAAAAGCTGTACTCATAGAATTTTACAAATTGTCCCACTAAATAAGCTAATGCATTCATATTTCCTGTGATTCCATTTTTCAGTTAGAAGAGTTCACCATTATTTTAAATTAATTGAATATAGATTGCATAAAAATGTTTTAGTGCTCTTTAAAGGCTTGAAACAGGTGATTAAATATGGCCTCCTTGCAGTCTATGAATTAATGTCTGCTGAGTTGATAACAGCATCAGTTGCCAATATATTATGCCCTCATTTAAAGCATGCTTCTTAAACATCTAAAAGAGTAAATGCGAATAGCATTGATGTGAATCAAATAGTGATATGAACTCAAATAATATGTAATATTCCCCTGCTAGGATGAAAATCCAACTGTTCTTCCATCTGTAGGTAAAAGAAGAATAAATCATAAAAAACTAGGAACCATTTATTTTCCCCACAATTGTGTGGTTTGGATGATGTTCATGCATGTAGAAGCATCATAAAAACTAAGCATTAATTACTTTTATTTGCATAGTGCAGCTGCAATTATAATAATTTCATTAACAAACAAAGTAAAAACAAAAACTGTCTCTAGCCAATTATTTAAGACAACTTACAAAAATTCAGATCAAAGGTTTCTGATATGTTAGTATCAGTATTAGGAGAAAAGCATATGCATATTTTTGTTGTTCATCTATCTAAGTATGGCTACTTATTAATTTGCACCACAGGATATTGCACATTCACAATCTAATTTTATATTAAATTCAGATGGCACATTTATTATGTTGTAGTATTAACCAGTGAACTATTCCAAGGGGTTATCCCCTTGATATGGTGGAAAGGCTCAGTAACTTTGATGATCCTAAGAGAGATGCTGGAGGGGACATCGTAGCTTATAAAATTGAAAAGAGAAAATAAAACTAAAGAAAATGTACAATTTTCAGAATGTCTTTGTTAGACACAAGGAATCAAACTGTAAGTTGGTAGAATTTGGTTTGATAATCTATTCTATATGATTTTTTTGTAAGCTTATAAGTGCCCTATGATCATTTTCCCCCTTCATGGATTACTGCCTTGTCGTGGCGAAGGGGCTTGCGTAATTCAATGAAGCTATGAGCTATGCCGTGCAGGGCCACCCAAGACGGACAGGTCATAGCAGAGAGTTCTGACAAAACGTGATCCACTGGAGAAGGAAATGGCAAACCACTCCAGTATCTTTGCCATGAAAACCCTATGGACAGTACCAAAAGGCAAAACGATATGATGCTGGAAGATGAGCCCCTCAGGTCGGAAGGTGTCCAATATGCTACTGGGGAAGAGCAGAGGGCTAGTACTAGTAGCGCCAGAAAGAATGAAGCGACTGGGCCAAAGCCGAAAGGACGCTCAGCTGTGGATATGTCTGGTGGTGAAAGGAAAGTCCGATGCTGTAAAGATTTTTTCTCCATAGGAACCTGGAATGTAAGATCCATGAATCAAGGAAAACTGGACGTGGTCAAACAAGAGATGACAAGACTGAACATTGACATCTTAGGTATCAGCGAACTAAAATGGACAGGAATGGGTGAATTTAATTCAGATGACCATCAGGTATACTACTGTGGGCAAGAATCCTTCAGAAGAAATGGAGTAGCCTTCATAGTCAATAAAAGAGTAGGAAAAGCAATACTGGGATACAATCCTCAAAATGACAGAATGATCTCAGTTCGAATCCAAGGCAAACCATTCAATATCACAGTAGTCCAGGTCTATGCCCCAACCACCAGTGCTGAAGAGGATGAAATTGACCAGTTCTATGAAGCACTACAGCACCTTATAGAACTAACACCAAAAAATGATGTTCTTATCATCATGGGGGATTGGAATGCTAAAGTAGGAAGCCAAAAGATAACTGGAATAACAGGCAAGTTTGGCCTTGGAGTGCAAAATGAAGCAGGGCACAGGCTGATAGAATTCTGTCAAGAGAATACAATGGTCATAGCAAACACTCTTTTCCAACAACCCAAGAGACGGCTCTACACATGGACATCACCAGATGGTCAACACAGAAATCAGATTGACTATATGCTCTGCAGCCAAAGATGGAGAAGCTCTATACAGTCAGTAAAAACAAGACCAGGAGCTGACTGTGGCTCAGACCATGAGCTTCTCCTTGCAAAGTTTAGGCTTAAACTGAAGAAAGTAGGGAAAAGCACTAGGCCACTCAGGTATGAATTAAATCATATCCCTGTTGAATATACAGTAGAGGTGACAAATAGATTTAAGGAATTAGATCTGATAGACAGAGTGCCTGAAGAACTATGGACAGAGGTTCGCGACATTGTACAACAGGTAGCAACCAAAACCATCCCAAAGAAAAAGAAATGCAAGAAAGCAAAATGGCTGTCTGAGGAAGCTTTGCAAATAGCTGAGGAAAGGAGGGAAGCGAAAGGCAAGGGAGAAAAAGAAAGATACACCCAATTGAATGCAGAATTCCAGAGAATAGCTAGAAGAGATAAGAATGCCTTCTTAAATGAACAGTGCAAAGAAATAGAAGAAAACAATAGAATAGGGAGGACCAGAGATCTGTTCAAGAAAATTGGAGAAATGAAGGGAACGTTTAATGCAAAAATGGGCATGATAAAGGACCAAAATGGCAGGGACCTAACAGAGGCAGAAGAGATTAAGAAGAGGTGGCAAAATTACACAGAAGAACTATACAAGAATGAGCTTAATGTCCCTGATAATCACAATGAGGTGGTCACTGACCTCGAGCCAGACATCCTAGAATGTGAAGTGAAGTGGGCCTTAGAAAAGCTGAGCAACAACAAAGCTAGTGGAAGTGACAGTATTCCAGCTGAGCTATTCAAAATCTTAAAAAACAATGCAGTAAAAGTGCTACACTCAATTTGCCAGCAAATTTGGAAAACTCAACAATGGCCACAGGATTGGAAAAGATCAGTTTACATTCCAATTCCAAAGAAAGGCAGTGCCAAAGAATGTTCAAACTATCGCACCATTGCACTCATTTCTCATGCTAGTAAAGTCATGCTTAAAATCCTACAAGCTAGACTTCAGCAGTATGTGGATCGAGAACTACCAGAAGTGCAGGCAGGATTTCGAAGAGGCAGAGGAACTAGAGATCAAATTGCCAACATACGCTGGATCATGGAGAAAGCTAGGGAGTTCCAGAAAAACATCTACTTCTGCTTCATTGACTATGCTAAAGCCTTTGATTGTGTGGATCATAACAAACTGTGGCAAGTTCTTAAAGAGATGGGAGTACCAGACCATCTTATTTGTCTCTTGAGAAACCTATATGCGGGCCAAGAAGCAACAGTGAGAACTGGACACGGAACCACTGATTGGTTCAAAATTGGGAAAGGAGTCCGGCAAGGCTGTATACTGTCGCCCTGCCTATTTAACTTATATGCAGAGCACATCATGAGAAAGGCAGGGCTAGATGAATCAAAAGTTGGAATTAAGATTGCCGGAAGAAATATCAACAACCTAAGATACGCAGATGATACCACTCTAATGGCAGAAAGTGAAGAAGAACTAAAGAGCCTCTTGTTGCAGGTGAAGAAGGAGAGTGCAAAACTTGGGTTGAAACTTAACATTAAGAAAACCAAGATCATGGCATCTGGCCCTCTCAATTCCTGGCAAATAGATGGGGAAGAAATGGAGGTAGTGACAGATTTTATTTTCCTGGGCTCCAAGATCACTGCAGATGGGGACTGTAGCCAAGAAATTAAAAGACGCTTGCTCCTGGGGAGGAAAGCCATGGCAAATCTAGACAGCACACTAAAAAGCAGAGACATCACCCTGTCAACAAAAGTGCGTATAGTCAAGGCTATGGTCTTCCCAGTTGCAACGTATGGCAGTGAAAGTTGGACCATAAGAAAGGCTGAGCGCCAAAGAATTGAGGCCTTTGAACTGTGGTGCTGGAGAAGACTCCTGCGAGTCCCTTGGACCGCAAGGCGATCAAACCGGTCAGTCCTAGAGGAGATCAATCCTGACTGCTCTTTAGAAGGCCAGATCCTGAAGCTAAAACTCAAGTACTTTGGCCACCTAATGAGAAGGAAGGACTCACTGGAGAAGAGCCTAATGCTGGGAAAGATCGAGGGCAATAGAAGAAGGGGACGACAGAGAATGAGGTGGCTGGATGGAGTCACTGAAGCAGTAGGCGTGAGCTTAAATGGACTCCAGAAGATGGTAGAGGACAGGAAGGCCTGGAGGAATGTTGTCCATAGGGTCGCGATGGGTCGGACACGACTTCGCAGCTAACAACAACAACAACAACAATGATCATTTTCATTATTTACATATCTCTGTTGATAATCAAATAAGTTGAGGGCTATCATGATTGTTCACTTGTGAGTCTAGCCATGCAAAGAACTCAAGGTGACAAATAAAAAAGTTCAAAATACATCACCCAATCAGTTCCTACCTAATGAGCTATCGTAGCTTTTGGAGGAACCAAAACACTAACTCCTCATTTAAAAAGAAATAAAATTAGTTGATTGGCTGATAATAAAATAAATGGAAAAATTCTCCTCCATGTTTCTTTGTACATGTATTGTTGGACACATCAAAAGGAAAGTATAGGAGGAAATCCTGATATAAAGAAATTCACTGAAATTTCTTCACAGCTTCCTGATTGCCATGGTTCCTGATTGCATCAAGGTAAGGTATAGTTTTAAGGGAATTTCAAAAATCCACTATAATGAAATCAATTCGAAAGTGAGTTTTATATTGCCCAAGTGGAGTTACTGTTGATTTTGCATTTTACTGCATTTTGGGATAACAAATCTAATGGATGCTCCCCTCAAACCCATGAAAAACAACTCAAAATCGTATCAGTGAAAGGACTCTGTAAGTAGTATGCCAGGTGAGGGAACACAAAGCAGCTTCACAGCATCTGTGCTTTAAATGAGCAGGCAGGACAGCAAAGTTAAGCAACTTAACTTTATTAAGAACCAGGCAAACAACAGAAGAACATTGCTCTTATTTATACTCGAAGCTGTCAAACGTCTGGCCAATCAGGGCTGTGCCGGTTTCCCGCTCCTTCGCTTCCGCCAATCGGAGTCGGCTGGTTTTGACAGCTCGGAGCTGTCATCTGGTGGCGCGTGTACTGTTGCCGGGTGATTCTGACAGCCGAGAGCTGTCAGTCGGTTGGCGCCTGTGTAGTTCTGTCCGGCAGCTTTTGACAGCTGTCAAAAGCTGCCGCGGCTTTACCTCAGCCCTGTTGGTTCTTATATATTAAGAATGTTAAACGTTATTAAACATGTGAATACATAACACCCCTTACCCCTCCCTCTGATTGAGTTGACGTTTCCCCGAATGTCTCTTTTTTGGGTTTCCCCATTCGAAGTCTTTCAAATAGGCGGGGGGTCTTTTTATTCTATCGGAGCGCCGTGGGGTTGTCTCTGCTGATCGTTCCCTTTCCTCAGGTGTATTGGGGTCTGGCTCGGGGGGCAGGGGGCTTGGCTCCGTCGTTTCAGTGTTCCTTTGTGGGAGGAAATCGTTCTGTGCGGGGTTTTGTTGTGGTGCAATTTGATCGGGGGGGGGTTTGGTGTGAAGGTGTTTGCGGCGGCGGTTCTGAATGCATTTCGTAGTTCCCCCTTTCCCCCATGTTTTGTGGGCTGCGTTGCCGTAATTGGTCAATGTGTCTGCGGATGTGGGTATTGTTCCCGGTGTCGATGATGTAAGATAGGGGACCTGTTTGTTCTATGACGACCCCCTGTGTCCACTTATTGCCGCCTCCGTAGTTCCTAGCCCAGACAGCTTGCCCTGTGCTGAGAGTTCTGTACCGGAGAGGAAGCTCTGGGTCTGGTGGGCATCTGTCAGGATGTAAACGGTCCAATCTGGTAGTCAGTCGTTTGCCCCAGCGGAGTTCTGCTGGAGACTTCCCAGTAGTCGTGCAGGGGGTGGTGTGTTGCGCTAATAGGAATTGAGCAAGTCTGCGGTGCCAGTTGCCGGTGATGATTTTCCGCAGTGCCTGTTTGGTTGATTTCACCATCACCTCAGCCAAGCCGTTCGTCGAGGGGTGAAACGGAGCCATGGTGGTGTGCCTAATAGAGTTCGCCGTTGTGAAACTCTGGAATTCGTGGGAAGTAAATTGGGGGCCGTTATCGGAGACTAACACATCCGGAAGCCCATGTGTGGCAAACAAACCCCTTAAAACTTGTATTGTGGCTGCAGAGGTTGTGCTAGCAACTGGGGCCACCTCTAACCACCTAGAATAGCTATCTACGACTATTAGGAACATTTGTCCCTGGAATGGACCTGCAAAGTCTAAATGGACACGTGACCATGGTGTCTTGGTTGTTTCCCATCTGTGTATGGGAGCTTGGGGCTGAGCTGCTCTGACAAGTTGGCAGGGATAACACCCAGCCACATGTGTCTCTATTTGCCTGTCGAGGCCGGGCCACCAGACGTAGCTTCTAGCCAAAGCTTTCATCTTGACAGTACCGGGGTGACCTTCGTGGAGGCTCTCCAGGACTTTTAATCTGTGTTTTTCAGGTATTATTACTCTGCTGCCCCATAATATGCATCCCTGATGGGAGGATAATTCTTTTTGTTTTAGAACATAAGGTTGGAATTCTGGGTCTGGGGGTGTGGATTGCCACCCTGAAGTGACGTAGCCAAGGACTCTGCCTAGGATTTTGTCCGCAGCTGTGGCTGCCGAAATGTCCCTGACTGATAATGGGCATTCTGGCAGTTCGGATATAGCTAGGATCTTCCCAGCTGGTGCGGGGTCTGGGTCAATTACTGGTAGGGGTAGTCTGCTAAGCCCGTCCGCGTGACCCATGCTTTTCCCTGGTTTGTATTCTAATGTGAAAGAATAGGCTGACAAGAAGGTGGACCATCTGAGGATGCGGGGGGATAATATCAGAGGCGTCTGTTTATTTACTGTGAAAATCCCTAATAGGGGCTTATGATCCGTAAAAATGGTAAATTGGCGACCATAGAGGTAGTCGTGAAATTTTTTCAGGCTAGCCACTATGGCTAAAGCCTCTTTATCAATTTGAGCGTAATTGCGCTCAGGTTTTGACAGCGTTCTGGAATAGAACGCTACAGGGGTTTGGGTTCCCTCCTTAGTTAAGTGGCTCAGGACCGCTCCTATGCCGTAGGGAGAGGCATCACAAGCCAGACATAAGGGTAGCTGTTCGTTGAACAGTGCCACTGTAGCGTTGCTGGTCAGTAAGTTTTTTAGAAGTTTAAAACTTTTGTCGTGCTGCGGTGACCAATTCCAGGGTTTGCCTTTGTCTAATAACCTGTGGAGGGGTTCAGCGATGGAGGCTTTGTGAGGCAGGAAGGTATGGTAGAAATTAACTAACCCTAGAAAGGCTTGCAATTCTTGCTTATTTTTGGGGGTGGGTGCTGTTTTGATGGCTTTAATTTTTGATTCAGTGGGGTGAATCCCTTTTTCGTCAATTTTAAAACCTAGGAACTCCGTTGAGGGCACCCCTATGGAGCATTTGTCTCTTCGTAATTTGAGGCCAGCCTTCCTGAATCTAAGGAGCACCTTTGTTAGTTTATCCGCTAAGTCGTTTTCTGATTCCCCTGCAATTAGGATGTCGTCGAAATATGGGCAGACCCCAGGGATCCCTTTAAGTGTTTTTTCCATGATTTCTTGGAAGATCCCTGGGGCTGCAGAGATGCCGAATTGAAGGCGGTTAATTTTAAACGCTCCCTTGTGCGTGACAATTGTCTGTGCTAAGGCGGTGTCAGGGGTGACAGGCAGTTGTAAATACACCTGCGCCAAGTCTAACTTAGCGAAAATGGCGCCTGACTTAATGGCCGCGAGGATGTCTTTGACAGCCGGGACCGGGTAGGCATGGGCGTTTAATGCGCGGTTTAGGGTCGCCTTATAATCAGCACATAATCTGATTTGGCCATTGGGCTTAATTGGGGTCACTATGGGTGTTTCCCATTCGGCCCCTTCCACTGGTTCTAAGACCCCTAAGTTAATTAGCCGATCTAGTTCATTTTCTATTTTTTCTCTCAAGGCGAAGGGAACTCTTCTAGCCTTGATTCTGACAGGCATTACATTCGGGTTTAGTTTTAATGATACTGGGGGTCCTGTGTATTTCCCTAGTGAGCTGTCAAATACGTCCGCGAATTGAAGGCAGACGGATTCTAAGTTTGACAGCTGAGTGGCGTTGACGCCTGTCAATGCTATCCCTAGCGCCTCGAACCAGTCCAGCCCTAGCAGGCTGGTCCTGTTTTCCTGGGTAACTAGTATAGTAAGGGGTCCCTTAAATTGCTTAAACTCCGTTTGGACGGAGGCCTTTCCCCGGAGTTTAATGGGCGTTTTTTGAAAATCTGCTAGGCAGAGTTTAGTGGGGCGTAGGGCAGGCCGTTTACGGCTGCGGTTACAAATGTCCCTGTAAGTTTGCCAAGAAATGAGTGAGACGGAGGACCCAGAGTCCACTTCCATCTCACAGGGAATTCCATGAATTAGGACGTCCACCTTGACTTTGGGCTTAAGGGTGCTGTGGACCGTGTGCTCCCTCACCTTTCCCTTCACATTTTGCACTAGGGGTTTGGATTTGTGCCTGTCTCTGGGTGTGGGTTGGTTCATACCTGCAGATGTCACCTCCAATTCATGTAGATTTTCTCGACTCCGGCTACGGCACACGGCTTTGAGGTGACCTGTTTTTCCGCATCCATGGCACTTGGCACTGCGGAACCGGCACGATGCTCTCGGGTGGCTTCCGCCGCAGCTGGCACATTTAGCCCTGTTCGGCTGGTAGCTGGTGCTCTTTTCGTTGTTGGAAGGGCCCCCTCAGTTGTTGCGTTGCAGCCTGAGTCTTTCGAATCGCCGCTGCACGGCATCGATGTCCATGGAGATGTCGTCCTCCTCTGGACCGCTGAAACCGCCGTCCTCCTGGTGCACGGACCCACTGGGCCCGCTATCAGGGGAACGTTGGTTGTCACCGTGGCTGTCTTCGTAGGCGATGACTTCCATCGCCACTTCAGCCAGCGTCAGAGCGGGTTTGGCGATCAGCTTCCTCCTCAGCTGCTCATCTTTAAGCCCTATGACGATTTGGTCCCGGATTCGGTCCTCTAAATCAGGGAACCGACATTGCCGCGCGGCGTGTCTGACCCGGGTTATAAAGTCATTGGCGGGCTCGTCAGGAAGCTGTACTCGTCGGGCGAAATTTACCCTCCAGAAGAGCTCTGACTTCGTGGGCATGAAGTGTTTACTCAACCCCTCGGTGAGTTCAGCGTAGGAGATTGTTGCGATGGGTTCTGGACTGAAGAGTCCCACAGCGGCATCGTAGACGGCGGGCCCGCTGAGCCAGAGGAGGGCGGCTGCCTTCGCCCGGTCGTCCGTAATCTTCTTCACCACCAGGTACCCTTCTACCTGGCCTAGATGAGATTCCCAGCATTCTGGGTGGCGAGTGTTGAACTCGCGAATATGGCCATGGTTCGTCATGCTGTCCGGTCGTGGGTGCTGCTGCTTGCGTTGTGTGGAAGCTAGGCTTCCCTTAGTGACTTCAGCGAGTGACAAGCTCTGGCTAAGGGAAAAAATCTCTTCTCCCCTTTAGGCGGTGACTTCAGCTACGCAAGCAGGCATCCCATCCTCGTCGCCAGTTCTTTAAATGAGCAGGCAGGACAGCAAAGTTAAGCAACTTAACTTTATTAAGAACCAGGCAAACAACAGAAGAACATTGCTCTTATTTATACTCGAAGCTGTCAAACGTCTGGCCAATCAGGGCTGTGCCGGTTTCCCGCTCCTTCGCTTCCGCCAATCGGAGTCGGCTGGTTTTGACAGCTCGGAGCTGTCATCTGGTGGCGCGTGTACTGTTGCCAGGTGATTCTGACAGCCGAGAGCTGTCAGTCGGTTGGCGCCTGCGTAGTTCTGTCCGGCAGCTTTTGACAGCTGTCAAAAGCTGCCGCGGCTTTACCTCAGCCCTGTTGGTTCTTATATATTAAGAATGTTAAACGTTATTAAACATGTGAATACATAACAGTCTGCTTGTGCAATGAGGAACCGGGGCTGGGAGGCTGGAATAGGCAAATTTAATTCCCCAAATAAACAGTATTGGGAGAACAATCAAGTCTGGACTTCGTGCTGATGTGATGAAAACTGGATGCATCCACAGTCTACTTATATATGTACCAGTCATACTACAAGTGATCCTCAACATACGACTGCAATTGGAACTGGAACTTCTGTAGCTACAGTAAGTGAGGCGGTTGTTAAATGAGTTGTGCCCAACTTTATAACCTTTTTTTGCTGCAGTCATTAAGTGAAATATCACAGTCATGAAGAGAATCACACGGTTGTTAAGCAGATCTGGCTTCCCAACTGACTTTGCTTGTCAGAAGCCAGTTGCAAATGGTGATCATGTGACCCTGGGAGACACTGCAACCATCACAAATGCATGCAGTTGCCATGTGACTGTGGGAATGCTGTGATGGTCATAAGTGCAAGGACCGATTGCAAGCCACTTTTGCTACTGTAACTTTAAACAGTCCCTAACAAATAGTTGTAAATTGACTACCTGTATTCACGTTAAAAAAGGGACGCGGTGGCTCAGTGGGTTAGGACGCTGAGCTTGTCGATCAGAAGGTCGGCAGTTTGGTGGGTCGAATCCCGAGTGCTGCGTAACAGAGTGAGCGCCTGTTACTCGTCCCAGCTTCTGCCAACCTAGCAGTTCAAAAGCACGTAAAAATGCAAGTAGAAAAATAGGGACCACTACGGTGGGAAGGTAACAGCGTTCCGTGCGCCTTTGGCTTCTAGTCATGCCGGTCACATGACCACGGAGACGTCCTTGGACAAGCGCTGGCTCTTCGGCTTTGAAACGGAGATGAACACCGGCCCTGAGTCGGAAACGACTAGCACGCATGTGCGGGGGAACCTTTACCTTTTATTCACGTTAAAAAGTTGTGCAGGAGTAAAAAATAGCAGACCAAAGAAATATAGATGTGAGATAAGAAGAAAAGAAAATATGGATATATCTTGTTTACACCAACCCCGTTCACAATGACTTTCCCTGTCTTTTTATCCTTACAAACCACCCTCATTTCTACTGCTACATATGTTGTCTTTTGTTTTTGAAATTTCTCACTTCTTCTTTTGAGGAGCTCATCAGTCACCCAACCATGACTTTCTCAGTTTTCCCCTTCAGTTTATTCACTGTTCCTTCAGAAATTTGTTTTGTAAATTGATTCTCATTCATTATGTTAGTATTACTAAACTTTTCATTGTACTTCTGCCATCTCAGTTTTTTTCTTTTGTGTTCAGTCCATATTCATTCAGGCCTCATTTGTTATTGACCTCATCTTTTTTATGTTTTATTACATACACTTCCTAAGTAATTTATTCCTATGCATTAAATTTCTTTTTATGTATCACTTTCGTATAACAAAGTAGCTAGAAGCGCTGTCTTATACCCAGTTCTTTTTGTTCCTTTTGTAAAATATTCATTCCTCACAACACACCACCTATTATCTTTCTATAGCATTTACTCATTTTAAAATGGTTCTATCCATTTCCCTCTATTTATTTATGTATTCATTTATACAGTTTACTATCTACAGCTTCAATCATCATGGACTCTAGGCAGTTTTCAGATATTTACAGAGCCATAAGAATAAAAACACATTTTAAGACTACAGTTACAAGTAGATAACGAGTTGTACATCTCGACCTTGGGCTGGGTAAGTAATAATGTCAAAGTCTAACCCAGTGCCGGCAATATTATGCTGTTTGGAATGGAGAGAAGCAGGACAAGGCTTGGTCCTGAGTCTCAGGCTCAATCCTGACAGGATCAAGTGACTGCATTTATATGGCCTCTCCATTTCTGGGATATTTTATTGCTTGCTCTTAATAATGTAGCACTTCCTCATTTAAAACTGATGTACAATCTGGGAGGGTCTTTTGGTCTTTGAGCTCCTGCTCAAAGAATTGGAGGTAGCTATGTCCAAAAGAGTCTTTGCACAGGTCCATCTAATGCACCTGGACCAGGAGCCCTTCAGGTAGTAACTCTTGCTTTGGTTATCTCACAATTGGATTAATGTCATATGCTTTACATAGGGCTTCCCTTGAAGATTATCTAGACACTACATCTGCTCCAGAATGTTGGTGGCATGGGCGGTATTGGGGCCCCCAAATATGCCAATGTGATCATAATGCTTTGCAATGTGCACTAGTTACCAGTTGGCTTCCAGGTGCAATTCACCGTAAAAGCTCTTCATTCCATGGCTATCTATTGCTATCTATTACTAATGTTGAAAGAAAAGTCTTCATCAGGGCCCAGTCCAAGCTGGGAATAAACAAAATGGAGACTGTTTTAGAAAGAAGGTTTTTGTTTATTTAGTTGCCAGAAACTTCAGTGACAGCAGCATGTTTCTGGGGTGCTGACCACATGAAGCTGGGAGTTTTTCTTGGGCTTTTGTGTTTTTCTTGGGCTTTTGTGTTTGGAGTTAATCCTGTGGCATGAACTTTGACCTGAGGTTCAGTGTGCCCTTCTGGTATCGTAATGGTGGTGGATTAATCCTATTATGTCCTAAAGGTCATGTCCTGCTTCCCTGGGGCTGGGGCTGATGACTATGTCCTGTGTGGGATTTTTTGGGTGAGGGATTGTCTTTCTAATCCCATCAGCTCCAAGCTTCCTGACTCAAGTCTTTCTGAAAGGATTATCAAATCTGCATTTCTACAGAGCTGGTTTCTGCTTGGGGCAGAGAGACTTGGGTGGTGGTGGTTTCTGACTAAGATTTTTTATTATTCCTTTGGGGAAATATATTCTGCTTTTTAAATATTCCCTAAAATATTTCTTTCTCTGGGGTGGGTGGGTGCTGTCTTCCTACACTTTTCTGCAACTTCTGTCCATTCAGTTTGAGCAAGCAGAACCCTGTTGTTTAAACTGTGTTATGGGACCCAGGAAGTGCACTTACTCAGTGTAGGACCTGTCTTCTGGAACAATATTTGCCTAGAAATTTGTTCATAAATGCACACGTGCGCACACACACATGTACTCTCACACATGTCTGAGGCTCTGCAGTTAGTCCCCAGAGGCTTTCAAAAACTGCTAAAATTTTCCCATGAGATTTAACTGTGAGAGGGATCTAGAAATCCCAATGGACAACCACTTAAGTATGAGCTAGCAGTGTGCTCCAGCTGCCAAAAAAGCCAATGAAATCCAAGGCTGCATCAACAGGCGAATAGTATCAAGATCACATAAAGTATTAGTACTTCTATATACTACCTTGGTAAGACCACACTTGAAATGCTGCATCCATTTCTGGTCACCACAAACAAAAAATATATATGTTAAGCCTCTAGAAAGAGTGCAGAGAAGAGCAACAGAGATGATTAGAGGATAGAACATATGAAGGAAGGTTGCAGGAAATGAGTTTGTCTAGTCTAATGAAGAGAAGGACTAGGAGTGACTGGATAGGAGTCTTCCAATATTTGAGAGGCTGTCACAAAGAAGAGAGGCACAATCTTTTTCTCCAAAGTACCTGAGGGCAAGGCAAGAAGAAACAGATGGAAGCTTATCAAAGAGAAATCTAATCTAGAACTAAGGAGAAATTTCCTGACAGTGAGAACAATTAACCAGTGGAATAGCTTGCATACATTCACTTTTTCAACTAACACACTCTAATATTATTATAAGCATTCCTTGTACTTTTATCCATTTATATATATTAAGCAAACAAGAGGACATCGCATATCCTTGTCTTACTCTATACTCAATAGTGAACCATTTGCAAAACTTTCCATTTATTCTCACACATACCATTCTTACACTATTTTATTTAATAACACCATACTAGCACAAACATTCTGTAATGCAAGCTTATTCACCTTAACATATACTTTCTTTAAGTCACTACACGTACAATAAACTTTCTCACATTCATACATTTTTCAGTGACTTCTTGAAGAGCAGGTATCTGGTATTACACACCTTGCCCAGGATAAAAATACTCATTGCTTCCTAAATTCTGCTCATTATTATCTCTAGTACATTTTTGGTCAGAATTCTACCAAATACCTTCCCGGGCACACTTGATAAATGAATTCTCCTATATTTTTGCATAGAAGAAACCAAACCCCCAAAGCACACCTTGACAAACTGGCAAGCTATAAAATATGTTTAAAACTTTGTTCAAAAGTCATAAGAAGTTAACAAGCATGGATAACCATGAGATAAATGACCTCAACAGCCAGAGAGGACAAAGCAAGGTAATACCAAGGTCAGCAATCAGAACTGCTAATTTTAATACCATAATTAATGCTGAACATTTCAAAAAGAAAGCTTAAAGTATAATTGCATTCAAGTATCCAAATCTGGTAAATGCTAAAGTTATGCTATTTATGCAAATTAAAATGATAAGAAGGGACAATTATGGATTATAATTAACAGATAATACAAATGATCCCATGGTGAAGGTCTTGCTTCTCCTCTGTCTTACAAGACAATGTAATTGATTTTTATAAATGCTAATTTATGTATGCTGTTAACTATTAACATGCTGTAATATTTATTAAATTAAATAGCTATGTAGGCTAAGTTAATTTCTGATTTTAAAAGTTCTTATGGAAAAAAACGAAGCAGAGCTGTTAAGAAAGGATAGAGGCAATGCAATATTAAGAAAGAAAACAATATTCCTGACTTTTCAAAATGAAAACAAAGTGAAATTGTAAGGGTCTTTGTTTTAAATATGTTATCTTAAAAAGGAACAAATTGATAATAATCCATATGGTAATTCTATCTGTTTAATGTTTTACACCTGTTAGTTAAAATAATAATAAATAATAAAATAATGGCAACGTTCAGGATTAAGATCTTGACTTGAGCCTTCCCTAAGCTTACATCCTTTTAGGTATCTTGCAAATGGATTTGATTCTACAGGTGAGAATTCTGGCATTGTGTCAAAACATTTGGGCTTGTAGGAACACTCTGGTAATTATTTAGGTATTTTTTTATTAATTCTGAGGAACTTCCTTAATAAATTTGGTGTTCATGATCTCAGCCAGTAGCAACTCTTAGAATTTCAACATCTGAAGATGGTTCCGTTTGTTTGCTTAAGTGCTACTAGCCAGAATTTATGCCCACCTCTGTGGCTATAGTTTATTTTGCATGTACAGCTTTAGTAACTACAAGTATATATTTTACACCTAATGGCAAATATCTATTTGCTTGCACTACTGTCAACAATTATTTAATATTATTTAAATTCAGGGAGGAGATGTAATCTGTTTTTGACTAAATTAAGTTTGTCTATACAAGGTGCACATAATCCCTTCCAAGGAAGGGAAGTACCTATTTTCCCTCTTTGGGAGCTTGGGAGCTAGGCTTGGGCGTGGAGGAAGAACAAAAATGATAAATTATTTCTTGCTTCAAGCAAATCAGTGGGTGAGGTATAGAAAGAAAAAGAATAGGTGAAGTTACAGTTCTACCTGTATTAATTTATCAAATTTCTACACAGCTCATCTCCCCTGAGTGACTTTGGGTGGTTTAAAGACAAAATATTGTAAAAACAGGACTAAAAGCACAGTTAAACACAGAGATTAAAAACAAGATTAAAATTTATAATAAAATAATTTTTATTTAAAAATTAAATAATTCAAAATTAAGAAATTTACTGGGCTAAAGGGTTAACAAGGTAAGCAACACCTTCCCATGGTTTAACTTGCAAATCCTTTGGTGCTGAAGAGGGAATATTTGTCAAGTGACCAATGGATCAAACTCACCAACCATCTCATTATGCACAGGAAATTGGGAGAAATAATTAGGTTAGAGTTAAAACCGGAGCGGGCTTAAATACAGAAGTATGAGTAATATACAAGAAAGCTGTGTTCATTTTTTTTTTACCAGATGTACTATTTGAGTAGAATGATAAGTTATGCTTGCTCCAAAGAACTGTAATCTCTATTTGATTCATAGTTCAGGACTGAATCTCCAGTATGCTGCCTTTAAAAAAACAACAGCCCAAATATTTTTAGAATGGGATGCTGCAATGCAAAATAGCAGCTCTTAGGATGTTTTAAGGATGTTTCTAGACCACTTGGGATCCATATGTTTTGTTAGAAAGGAACAATGATGGGTCGTTCCAGCTCAATGCTTTGTTTAGGAGTATGCTGAGAGTATCCTGCTGGTTGTGTGAGAACAGAGGGAATGAACAGTGGTAACATTCTGGTAATTTTATGGTTTGTAACTTGTAATTATGCTTATTTTGTAGCAAGCATTTTGCAAATAAGCTATTTTACAAGAGTACAGGAAATCCTTGACATACAACAGTTCATTTAGGGAATGTTCAAAGTTACAAGCACTGGAAAAAGTGACTTATGACCTTTTTTCACACTTATGACCTTTGCAACGTCCCCATGGTCATGTGATCAAAATTCAGACAGTTGGCAACTGACTCATATTTTTGACCGTTGTAGTGTCCTGGGGTCATGTGACCACCTTTTGCCGTCTTCCAACAAGCAAAGTCAGTGGGGAAGCCAGATTCGCTTAACAACTGTGTTACTAACTTAACAACTGAAGTGATTCATTTAACAACTCTGGCAAGAAAGGTCATAAATGGGGGAAAAACTCACTTAACAAATGTTTCACTTAGCAAGAGAAATTCTGGTTTCAGTTGTGGTTGTTAAGTTGAGGACTATCTGCACCTACAACATGTCTCAAAATTCCAGATATACCCACCAACCCTGAATGTTTGAGAATTTCTAGGGATGAGGAGATGTTTAGGGATTAAAACGGCAGATCTTTGTAGAAGATGAATGGCCATTAGGCCATGGGAAAGTAATGAATAAACAGACTTTGTAGGAAGGATTTGGAGAAACAAGGTATAAATTGGAAGAATACCCCGAGACAGCCAGAAACAAGGACAAGAAATTGTTCTTGCTCGATATTTGTTTATTCATTCAGTCAATTTATATAACTGCTCATCTCGATGACTCTGACATTTTGAAGAGATGGAAAGCCAAATTTAGCCCTCCATCTTGCCTTTTGATATATGCATGGTCCACAATGGAAAAAATTTATGTTGGTCTTTATGACATGTTTGTAAAAGCTACTGGTACTCAGTAGCTGCCATTTATATTTCTTGCAGTATTGCTTTGCAGCAGCGTGCAAGATGAAACTGGCTGTCAACCAGCCACCTAGCACTGAATAATAATAATAATAATAATAATAATAATAATAATAATAATAATAATAATAATAATAATAATAATACGTAATAATAATAATCCTTTATTGTCAAAGTACAACATGTGTACATTGAGATTAGCTGAGCCTCCCCCCGTGCTCTCTCCCCCCAACACACAGTGACAACAAACCCTCCATCCTACCACACCATGTGAACCAACTACATCACACACCGGCCTCCCAAGTCAATTCTGCATAAGATTATGTCCCATTTAAAAGCCTAACAGCCCACGGATAAAAGCTATTTTTCAGCCTGTTGGTACGGCTGGCTATATTCCTATATCTCCTACCGGATGTAAAGAGAATGGCAGCCAGGGAGGAGGAAAAAATGATAATGTGCAGTGGTGGGATTCAGATATGTAAACAACTGGTTCTCTGTGTGGATGCTGCTTCCAGAAGTCCATTCTGGACCTGGGCAACAAAAAAGTAGAAACCGGTTCTGCCAAACTGGTGTGAACTGGCTAAATCCCACCACTGATAATATGCCTGCTGAGGTTTAGCTTGCTATTTTGATAGGAATACTGGGTCTGTAGTATTTTTGAAACAAAAGTTATTCTGGGGTAAATATGTGAGCATGATAGCTTTCATTAGGCTTTTCCACTTTTTGTAAGGGAAAATGTCCAACTGTGAACAAAATCAGAGAAGTACAGAAATGTTAAAATTTAGAAGTGGAAGCTTGATAGAAATGTGCAGGGATGTGTAAAGAGTTCAGGGAGTACAAGGAACATCTGTGTTTGGATCAAAGAGGTTTGGTTCAAAATTTCAACATGTAATTGCAGGTAGTCCTTGATTTATAACCACAATTGAGCTCAACATTTTCATGGCTAAGCAAGACAGTTAAGTGATACCCATGAAGGAGAATATTTGTAGCTCAGGGTTGAAGCAAGGGACCCTTGGTGCTCTCTGAGCTTGCTTGTTTACCCTAACGAGGTAACATCATCAGTGCTGTAAGGAGTGCTGTTTGCAAACAGCACCAAAGACCCCTCAATTATTGAGTTTTCCCCCTTTTTATGACCTTTTTTGCCACACATTTTAAGTGAATCCCTGCAATTATCAATTTAATAACACAGTTGTTAAGTGAATCTTGACTTTGCTTGTTAGAAGGTCACAAAAGGTGATCACATGACCTTGGCATACTATGATTGTCATAAATATATGCTAGTTGCCAAACATCTGAATTTTGGTTATGTGACCATAGGAATGCTGCAGCAGTTGTAAGTTTGAAAAACAGTCATACATCATTTTTCTCAGGGCTATTGTCAAATGATCATTAAATGAATGGTTATTAGTTGAGGACTGCCTGTAGTTATAATTTTAAAGGCTGTAGACAATTTGGCACTGATATTTACAATGGAAGACTGGAAGTTGTTCTGTTCGACAGAAATTGAAGAGATAAATTTTGGTATGACAAACATGAGAAAGCAACTGTCCTTTGAAACTTATTTGGTGGGAAACACTGATGAATACATACATGCTGGAATAAAGTTTTCTTATTCATATTTTACCCATGACTGTCAGCTACATAATAAAATGAAATAAATGAAAATGAACATTAATTTGTCCACAAAATGTCCTCAGAGCTGAGGAGAAATGGTAGTAGTGGTAGTTTTTTAGTGTGGATCCTGCCCATTGAACACAGATGATCCTGCTCTCAAATTTTCCATGGAAATGATTGTGGTTGTTGGACAATTTTTAGGCACGTAGCTCATTTTACACTAAGAAAAAGTTTGGCTTAGATTGTAATCCCTGAACATTAATTCTATTTCCTATGCTTAGTTCTCAGGAAAAACAAGGAACACTTTCATGGCATGATGTAGATGGGTCTTCAACTGAGCACTGTGCTTGAGACAGTGTAAGAACTATCTAACTATGAACATTATCATAACAGGTTTTCTACATATGCACAAATTTCAGTATGACTGTGTTACATTTATACCCCACCTCTCTTCATGTTAGAATGTTAGAATTAATGGGGAGGATTTTGAATTGATGGATAGCTTTTGCCTTTGGGAGCAACTATAAAACAGTAAAGAACATGCAGTCAAGAAATAAGTTGTGGAGTAGCACTTGGCAGAGCAGCCACAAAAACCTTGGAAAGGATCATTCAAACACTGTATTGAGTTTATATCTACAAAGAACAGAATTGTGCAAGCCACAGTATTTCCTGTGATGCTCTGTGAAAGCAAAAGTTGGACTCTGAAGGATTAAAAGAGTATTGATGCTTTGAACAGTCAAGAAAACAAACAAGTGGATCATCTAACACAGAGTTCCCTAACCTTTCTGGCTTTATGGCCCAGCGGGGAGGGGAGGGGATGGTTCCACACGAGTGGTGCTAGTGCAACTGGAGCACATGTTTGCCTGCTGCTTACACAAGTGGGAATGAGCGAGTGCTCACTCGCCACTTCCGTGGCCTGGTTTGAAATGGCTCAAGGCCCGGTTGTGAGCACAGCCCAGGGATTGGGGACCCCTGATCTAATAAATCAACCCCAGAATTTTCACTCGTGGAACAAATTACCAGGCTCAAAATATTTTGAGCAGCTTTAATGCTGGGAAAGATGGGAGGGAAACAAAAAAGAAAATGACCAGCAGCAAAGCGGATAAATTGGGTTATAGTAGTAATAAGTGCACTATGGAAAACCTAAAAGATGTGCCCCCTGTTAGAAAAAAAAATCATCATGGAGAAAAATCTGTCTAATTGGTTACTTGGAGTTGACAGTGACTTGCTGACACATAAACAATCAAGCAAGCCATCTCTTTCATGACAGAACTGAAAGTGATATGTAATAATAAGGTGAGAGTGAGCTGCCTAAATGGGAAGAACTCTCAGAGGATGTGCCATGCGTTGAAAGCGGGAGATGAAATCAGCTGAAATCAAGCAAGTTTTGGCTCTAATCGGTTCATTAACTGGGAGAATGCCATATAACAGAATTTCAGGAACAAGTAGAACATTGTCTCATTCAGAAACTGTAATCGTGTAGAGGAATATAGAGAAAATCCGGTAGGAGGAAAAAAAATCAAGAACGGTTAACCTCAATTTAGCCCTGGAAAAGAAGAGGGATAAGAAAGAAACACAAGGTAATCTCAGCTTGATTCTCTTTTGTATAAAAGAGGATAGAGGGAAACTGTTAAGCTTACAAGATGCTCTTATTTTGCCCAGCAACAATAAAATATGGTCTCTGTGAAATCTGTTTCTTAGCCTGACTAGCTTAAAAGGCTGACTGATCCTTATGTTCTATATTCTAGAAAAACCTGGTTTGTTTCTTTGTTGGTTTATTATGATTTTTAGACTGTCCAGTCACCATGCTTCTCTTAATGGCAAGCAAATCTATTAAAACATTTTTTTAAAAAAAATCTAAGCTAAAAAATAAGAAGGTAAAAGCAGCAACAGTAATATGTCAGTCTTTCAAGATAGTCCAGACAAGAAGCACAAACTACCTTTATTGTAACATTACAGTAACAGAATCTTATGAGTCTGAAGGGACGCGGTGGCTCAGTGGGTTAGGACGCTGAGCTTGTCGATCAGATGGTCGGCAATTTGGTGGGTCGAATCCCGAGTGCCGCGTAACAGAGTGAGCGCCTGTTACTTGTCCCAGCTTCTGCCAACCTAGCAGTTCGAAAGCATGTAAAAAATGCAAGTAGAAAAATAGGGACCACTACGGTGGGAAGGTAACAGCGTTCCATGCGCCTCTGGCGTCTAGTCATGCCGGCCACATGACCACGGAGACGTCCTCGGACAAGCGCTGGCTTTTCGGCTTTGAAACGGAGATGAGCACCGGCCCCTAGAGTTGGAAACGACTAGCACGCATGTGTGGGGGAACCTTTACCTTTACCTTTTATGAGTCTGAAAGCATTTCTCTCCTCCTGTTACTTTCCAGAAAACTAGGGAAGATCCCTTTGATGTGCTTCTTTTGCATCCTTCCCTTATGAAGGTTGAGATACCTTTTGTATGAATGTTCTCTAATCTTCAGCTCTTCCTCCTGTCTCCCAAGGACATTCCCACACACTGTTAGATAACAGCCATAAATGTAACAACTAAATCAGAGTAATAAAAGTGACAAAAAGGACATCAGTTCTAGTTTTAAGGATACTAAAGTGGTTGTTAAAATACTTGAAAATATAACAAATCTGATGTAAAATGTACAGTATATTAAAAGTCTGATGTCCAAACTCCTTTTCAGGCTTGCACAATTCATAGAGAGGAATGGGCTACACCAATAAATTAAAAATAATTATGATCTGGAATGAATGGCTGGCATACTAATCAGCTATTCAGTGGCTAGTGGAGCAACAGCAGTGATTGAGCTGTTATGTCTGTGAGGCCTGGAGGTACTGGAGGTAACATTTCTTTGAGGGTGCCAGTGAATCCTTCTTATCAGTACTGAATAAATTTATTGAATGTTTAAAAAGACACTAGTGGGCCACAAATATGCTGCTTGTTGAGCTGCATGTGCCCTACAGGCTGTGTTTTGTGCAGGCTTGCCCTATACCATTGATGTTTGCTGAGAGAACAGGAATGTAGAAAGCAAAGTTTCAGCCAATAGATTACTAGTTGGATAATCAAACTGTGCACTATCCTAAATCAATCTGGCAACTTCACTCTCGTTTAATCACTTCAGTGGACTCTACATGTAGCCCTCAGCATACAACTATTCATTTAGCAACTGTTCAAATTTACAACGGCACTGAAAAAAGTAACTTGCTACCAGTCCTTGTACTTACAACCATTGAAGCATCCCCTACAGTCACAAGATCAGAATTCAGGTGCTTGGCAACTGGCATGTATTTATGATGGTTGCAGCACCCTAGGGTCACGTGATCCCTATTTGTGACCTACCTAGCCAGCTTCTGATAAGCAACGTCAATGGAGGAAACTGGATTCACTTAACAGCTGCATGATTTATGTAACTGCAGTGATTCACTTAACAATCATGAGAAAAAGGGTTGTAAAATTGGGCAAGACTCATTTAGCAACCACCTTGCTTAGCCATGGACATTTTGGTCCCAATTGTGGTTGCAAATTGAGGACTGCCTCTATGTGGGGCTGCCTCTGTAAACAGTTCAGAACCTACAGCTGTTTCCAAATGTGTACTGATCGTATTGCTCCCTGCCCAGAGCTCTGGCTGATCGGGATAGCTTATAAACATAGTGTTAGGAATTGTTGTGCAGAGGTCTCCTTGTGCTACCAAGGAGTTACACAGACAAGGAAGAGTACTGAGAGTAGTAAGAGTCACACAGTAACCACAAGAGTACACTGAGTTGTGAAAACAGAAAGTACTTTACTTTTGAGGTGGTGTAAAAAACAAAAATGCACGGTCAAAAATAAACAGTCCAGGTCATACACAATAGTAACACTCCAAGGAGTATTCCAAATACAAAGTCTTCTTACCGGTCCAGAGATCAATACACAGTTCAGGTTTATCACAGTAGTAAACCAACAGTACAGCAAAACAACAATAGTAGAGAGAGCAGTAAATTCAGAGAGAAAGAAGCTATGTTCCTAGCTCCCTCTTATGGCCATGAGAACACTTACACACCCATTGGTCAATTAACATCTTAAAGTCACACCATTATAGTTTATATATTTTCAACCCAACTATGCAGGCTATCACCATATGCCTAACACATAGTAAATGAATAAAACCTTATCTAATCTGATTGCCTTATGGATTTGTGAATTCCACTTCCAGAATTTTTTGCAAACTTTATGCTACCTGGAAAACTCAGTGAATTGAACCTGGTACATTTGGATGGCATTCTGGTTGCATTCTGGTTGGAATTAAGATTGCCGGAAGAAATATCAACAACCTAAGATACGCAGATGATACCACTCTAATGGCAGAAAGTGAAGAAGAACTAAAGAGCCTCTTGTTGCGGGTGAAGAAGGAGAGTGCAAAACTTGGGTTGAAACTTAACATTAAGAAAACCAAGATCATGGCATCTGGCCCTCTCAATTCCTGGCAAATAGATGGGGAAGAAATGGAGGTAGTGACAGATTTTATTTTCCTGGGCTCCAAGATCACTGCAGATGGGGACTGTAGCCAAGAAATTAAAAGACGCTTGCTCCTGGGGAGGAAAGCCATGGCAAATCTAGACAGCACACTAAAAAGCAGAGACATCACCCTGTCAACAAAAGTGCGTATAGTCAAGGCTATGGTCTTCCCAGTTGCAATGTATGGCAGTGAAAGTTGGACCATAAGAAAGGCTGAGCGCCAAAGAATTGAGGCCTTTGAACTGTGGTGCTGGAGAAGACTCCTGCGAGTCCCTTGGACTGCAAGGCGATCAAACCGGTCAGTCCTAGAGGAGATCAACCCTGACTGCTCTTTAGAAGGCCAGATCCTGAAGCTAAAACTCAAGTACTTTGGCCACCTAATGAGAAGGAAGGACTCACTGGAGAAGAGCCTAATGCTGGGAAAGATCGAGGGCAATAGAAGAAGGGGACGACAGAGAATGAGGTGGCTGGATGGAGTCACTGAAGCAGTAGGCGTGAGCTTAAATGGACTCCAGAAGATGGTAGAGGACAGGAAGGCCTGGAGGAATGTTGTCCATAGGGTCGCGATGGGTCGGACACGACTTTGCAGCTAACAACAACAACAACAACAACAACAAACCCTTATGCTGCACCTCTATTTGTGTTTTTCTTCTTTTTAAAAATTACAAATACTGCACGAGAATAGTTTCAGGGTTGTCTTGGAATGACAGTTCATGGGAAGGGGCAGTTTAAACATTTCCAAGTCATAATCCCAAGAAGAATTGTTCTCCCTCAGTCTGTGAGGTTAAGTCAGGAAAATGGGGATGGGGAAAAACCATTTTTATCAGAAAGTTTGTGTTTAAACTTAATAGTTACATTTGGGAAAGGAATGTCTTTAATCTTTCCTTTCCTTTTTTAATTATGGCCGAGGAGGAAACATTTAAATCAGGGGTGTCCAACCAGTGGTGGGATTCAAATATGTGAACAACTGTTTCTCTGTGTGGATGCTGCTTCCGGAAGTCCATTCTGGGCCTGGGCAACAAAAAATTAGCTACTGGTTCTGCTGAACTGGTGCAAACTGGCTGAATTCCACTACTGTGTCCAACCTTAGCAACTTTAAGATCTGTGGACTTCATACAAGCTGGGGAATTCTGGGAGTTGAAGTCCACAAGTTTTAAAAGTTGCCAAGGTTGGACACTTCTGTTTTAAATGTTCCTTAGATACCCAGTTGCTTATCTTGGAATCAAAAACAAAAAGGAAAATAGAGGACTGCATTGAAGTACTAATTGTAATGTGTTAATGGACTCTTTAAGTTGTAAGCATTTATTATTGAAATGTAGTTCTTAATTTATCTCTCATTAACATCACTTTGGGGTTGCTGTTTTTTGTTTGTTTGTCTGCACACAAATCTAGCACTGTAACTTTTTTGTGAATGAATTCCTGTGAATACACTCCTATTATCCATTAAAATGGTTTCCCCTTGTGTTGCAGCCCTAAAGGTTTGCTTGAATCTTTATTCAAGCAATACAGCTATAAATCACACTGTGCTAATATTGAAGTTATGTCAGCAATAGGGAGTACAAACTCTGAATGTCAGATATGAAGTACAGTTACCATATATTAAATGGAGCCTTTAAACTTGAACTAAAGTCAGGGACTATATCTTCAATATGAGGCTATTTGTCAATACAACATTGACAAATTATGGAAGTAAAGATACTTTTTTTTAACAATGCATCATGGTCCTGATCCATTTTGCCTAGGACTGTCCTGCAATTGGCCATACTACAAGGTAAAGTTATTTTGCTGGGGATTATAGCCCTGGGCAATGTAAGGCTTTAAAGATAATGACCAGCACCTTGAATTGCACCTGGGAAGAAACTGGATACCAGTGCAGAGATGTTACATGGACAGATCTAGGGGCACTTATCAGAGTGTTCGCTGCCATGTTCTGGGCCACTTGAAGTTTCTAGGTGGTCTTCAAGTGCCGTCCAATGTAGAGCGTATTGCACTAACTCAAATGCATTGCAGATATATAATGACCTGGTAAGATTTATGTGACTTTTGAATTTTTTTAAAATTTGATACTAACTGGATGTTATCCTGAGATTTGAAGGTTCTATGGATAGGGAGTTGGGAAGATGTTGGCAAGTGAAATCTCACATTGTTGACTTCTAAATTTTGATGTTCACTGTTTATGCAAAAGGCCATGAAATTTTTTTTAAATAAAAGGGTAGACCCTTGAACACATTTTATTGCTGCAGATATTTTCTTAGAAGGGCCAGTTTATATATATATATAAACTGATCCTCAAGTGTCCATTTCACGGACAAGTGAGAAAAATGTACCTAGAGTCTCAGTTTCATGTATTGGCTAAACAATGATCTGGGTTAAAAGGAAGAAGAGCTTCATTATAAATCTGCTTGCTTGGTCCATATGTGTTCCTGCAGCATGTACAGCTGGTCATTGGATCCATATGAAACACAGCTGTTTAAACTGAATTGCCTATTAATTTTTTAATTGGTTTTTTGTCTATATTGCAGTTTGTAAATGGTATCACATAAAAGCATGTTGCTGGTATGCCAGCAATGGATTCAATGGAGGTTTGATAAACCTATCTGAGTAATGATATAAAAAACTGAATCAATGAAAAAGTGACTTGAAATAATTGGTCAGATTTGCCCTATACAGGATTAACAAGCAGGCTTATTTCTGGCACAAGATTAGCATGGGATGATCTAATGCAGGGGTGTCAAACTCGCAATGTCACATGTGTCGTGACATATCATGACTTTTTTGCCATTGCCGGCAATGGGGTGGGCGCAGTTTCGCTATGATGCATCCGGCCCATGGGCCAGCAGTTTGACACCTCTGATCTAATGCTAATCATGCCAAATATTTGTTGGAGGAGAATCATCTTAAATTCAGACTTAATTTTCTCTTGAGTAAATGATATCAAAGGAGGGAAAAGAAGCATACTGGCCATATCACTTCTAAAGTACATATTAATCATAGCAACTGTGGTGCTAAAGAAGAGATTTTACATTTTTTAATTTGCCAATGGCCTACACTTCCTTTGACATTTATGCCATGCTCCAGATGTATTGGACTATACTTTATAGTACAAAAGTAGCAGAGTTGTGTGATGGGAGTTGTAACCAACAAATGTGGATGGCAGCTGGTGGGAAAATCTGATCTATACTCTAAGTGCACAAAAAAATGTAGATTTTTCTCTAAAGCACTTATTCTTAAACCTCTGAATGCTCAATCTGCTATGAACTGCACCAATCATCACAAATTACACATTCTATTGTGATGTGTTTTTCTTTGAAATACTGTCTATTGACTTTGTTCCAGCTGGGTTTTAATTAGCTTTTTGAATAGCCAAAGGTATTAAGCTTCAAGAGTTTGAGCAACTGACTGCATTCTTTAACCTTTAAGAATCCTATTTATCCCTTTCAGTAATAGATGTAAAGCTCTACTCCCTTTGTATAACCAAAGGAAGATTTTCTAAAACAATGTGGAGAACTTTATTAATAACTATCAATCATTAAGGTCATATTTAAGGTTCAGTTACTTTAGCTGCATCTAGACAGCCTGATGATTAATAACCAATTGGTATTGGCCTTAAATTCTTCAAGTCATCTTGAACTTCTTGAAAGAGAGCATATGGTAACTTCAGCAGACTTCTATTATCTTTAATTCTCTACTTGTAGACAGTTTTGCTCAAATGCTGAAACCCATTTTGTGGTCCTTGCAATTCCTTTCATCTTCAGAAAATAAATGTTGGCACCCTTATAATGGTATGTAAGAACACATTTTTCCAGTTATCTAGATTAATTGTTCCATTTCTTTTTTAAGAAGTGAAAAAATAATAGCTATTTAGAAATGTGTGTCAATCTCTAAAAGTCCTGGCTGATTTACAGACTTTTGGTCCAGATGGATAGGTTGTACAAATAGTTTAAATTGTTTACATTTTTTCCACTATTTATAAAGCCTTGCAAATTAGAAAGGTTTTGTTGACATCTTTTGCTATGTCACTGTTAATAAAGATAGTCAAGTTATCTTTTTAAAATGGAAATATTTTTGTACTTTGATATACTGACAAACCTGATGCAACCTTTTCAAATACAAATTTTCCCCATGTCAACTCTCTTTTAAAATGTGACTGCTGCTGTTTGGGTGTAGCTCTCAACAGCTGCCCACATATAGATGGGGTTTTGTAGATGTTTTATTGGAAAACAAAACAATGATTTTGTTTATAGCTACACCCAATGACAACAGTTTCTTCCATATGACCTCATGATAGTTTTACATTTTTAATAATCACACTATTGACAATGCAATTGTCATAGATGTATTTTAACATCCACCTTTTAATATGGCATAACTATCCCCTGTGATATATATGAGAAATAAAAAGAAAAGCTCTGATTCAACATGAATCATTAGACCATAGAAGGATCTAATGAAATCAACTAGTCCTCAGGACTAGCAAAAGAAGCAATTTTTATTTAAGCTACAGTTGTCTTGTAGTATTGCCAAAAGACACTTTGATCTTACAGATCCAGGTTATGGCCAAATCTACCCTTGTCCTTAAATTGAACTGTTGTCTAGAATAGGTTTTACCCAACTTTAGATAGCTTAAAGGGAAGTTCATAAGGGCCAGTCCTACTAAAGGTGTTAACCATAGTAACTAAATAGAATCTTTGTATTGTGATGTAATATTTCAGGTACTTATCTTCTGCTTTCCCAATTAGAATTGAGCCTGTAAGTTTCCTAGGAACATCTAATATTCCTGCTTTTGCATCACACTGAATTTGATAGACTTTAGTCAGATTAACAAGAAAACTCTAAAACACATGCAAATAAGGATGCAAAAACATGCAAAAATCTGAGGCAATGAATAACACAATATTACTCAACTGAAGTAACTTATGGGCTCTTTTTTCCCTGGGAATATCTTTGGTTTCTTATTTGTAATACTAATTTCTCAGCTGCTTTTTTTCTCTTGGGAATAAACATAATTGAGTCAATAGTGTCAAATAATGAGTTACTATCCATACTCTCAGCCCAGTGTTCTTAACAAAGACAAAAATTACCAGGTTTAAAATATTTTATTTTGGACATATTATGTGAAGACCCAGCTTCCTTGAAAAATATATAATGCTGGAACAAGTGGAAGGAAATTTTTTTTAAAAAGAGGTTGACCAGCACCAAGAATGATGGCCTTGATTAAAGCGGTGAAAGGTATACCATTGGAAAACCTGAAGGGTCAACCTGGATAAAGTACATATAATCACTGAAAAAAAGGCACAGGTTTTCCCTGTCCAGTTGTGTCCAACAGTAAGGGACAGTGGCCATCTTTGTTTCTGAGCTGAGTGAGCCAGTATTGTCTGAAGACATTTCTGTGATCGTGTGGCCAGCCTGACTATATGCTGAGGCGCACAGAACTCTGTTACTTTCCTACCAAAGTGGTACCTATTTATCTACTCACATTTGCATGCTTTCAAACTGCTAAGTGGGAGCTTATCCCGTTGCATGGTGCTGAGGTTGTCAAACCTGGGTTGTGAGTTTTCCAGCTGACAAGCTCAGTGTCTTTAACCACTGAGTTATACAGATTTTTTTCCCCACATTTGGTAGGGGTTTCTCTCTGAAGTACATTAGCAAAGGCCACTTTAGAGCCAAGCTTGATCCCTAGTGACTCTATGGACACATTTATGTAGTTCCTTTGACAATGATATGGAAGTGGCTTGCCACTGTTGCAGTCATGCTTCAGAGTGTAGCACACATCCTGTTTGAAATATGTGGCCAAGTAGTATTGCTGTATCTTTAAAAAACAAAGATGCCATAGCCTGCAGAGTTGGTAGATGAGGAATGCTTTGTGGAAGATATTGAGCATACAGAATCATACAGAATATTTAAAATTGGTGCTTGAGTTTCTTATGCTAAACCAGACTCTTAAGGAGAACATTCTGAAATACCTGAGGGAAAACTAATGCAAGGTAAAGTAAAGGAAGGCATCATTGAGTCATCCTGAACTGGACATTCTCTAGGCCCCTCTGAGTTTTCTCACTGATATTGTTTTAAGAAGGGGAAAGAGCTCAGTGAACAAATTAATTTCTAATAGGGCTTTGCAGTGTTTCTGATTCAAAGGGGGAAAAGTGCTTCCGGTGCCCACAACTCCATAAACCAGCTGTGCCTTTGGCCAAGATTAGTGTGGGAAAAGGATTCACTTATTTATAAGCATTTCTTGTACTTCCTGAAAGATCTTTTTGTTTTTGAATCTAAAGTGCCACACACCTCACTTCCTGATTCTAAGTTGGCCAGGTAACCCTGCTTGTTTATATATTGGTACAAAATAACCCCAATTTAAATTATAGGAATACAAATGATCATAGAACCATATTGTTGGAAGGAGCTATTTTAAGTCTAATTCCTTGCTCATTGCAGAAATCCAAATTAAAGCATTCCCTCCTCCCACTAAATTACAACCCACCAAATCCTGAAACACAGCCAGTGAAAAGAGGGCCTGCCACCACTCTGGTTAACTGGTTTCAGTATCAGACTACTTTAACTGTTAGGGATGTTTTTGCTAACATTGAATTAGAATCTGTCTTCCCATAACTGAAATGTCTTATGCCAAATTGATCTTTTTTTTTTTAGGAATAACAACTGCAACAATCCAACTGGTTTTACTACAGTTGACCAAAGCTGCTAATATGGAAGTAATTAGTTCCCATAATGCAGATTAAAATGCTAACTGCACAAAAACAAATTTAAGCAATATAAATAAAGAGCAATGTCTGTGTCTGAATGAACTCTAGGTACAGCTGGAAAATATTGGTTTTAGAGGTCTTTTATTTGGGTTTCAGGTTTCAGAAATTTACTTATTACATTAATCTGGATATAACAATCAGAAGAGGGAGTCAGGATTGTTAGACAGTTGTGAACTTAAGCTAATAGGGGTAGAAGTATGTCTATTTATTAGAGGATAATTAGGAAAAGAATCCAAAGAAGGGGATTTTAGATTTTAAATCTTGGAAATGTCATGAGTGGTTTACTTCATTATATAGTCAAGAAAATGCACAGTAAAAAAGTATATTTTTTCTTTCCATGGTTGGGATTGCTGTGTTCTTAATAACTAAAGTATGTCTTGTATTGCAGACTAGGAAGCTTATCACACAATATCTCTGGAGGACTCCGTTAACTGATTTTACACTCATCCAGTTCTTAGATGATGAATCAGAACATCTAAGAGCTGCCTCAGAGAGTCAGAAATAATATGCAAGAAACTTTGAGCTCCAGACATATTGCAGATAAGGATTTCTGAGATCAAAGAACTGCTGAGCAACTTTCAACCAGCTAACCTTTATTTCAATCAGAACTCAAATGAGTTGGCTGTCTTCCTACACCTCAGCATCAGAGATAAAGACAACTGAAAGCCAGAGATGAAGATTCTGAAAAAAGCAGGAAAAGAAGAGCAGACCACAAAGGAAATAGAACAAGGGGAGACAACAACCTTTCCCTATTTATTTATTCCACCTTGTTAAACTTTGCATCACTAGTTTTCACCATCATTCTTAATTTGTGTTCTTTTGCTATTGTATTATAGCACATTGAAATTCCAACCAATTGACCTTGATGATTGATGATTTAGTTCTGGCCTATCTCACTGTTCATTTAGGCCTGATTGCTGAACTGAAAACAGAAATGTGTTAGTTCCTCTTGCTTCACTACAGATCTGCAATTTTCTAGATCTGCAGTTAAGACACCATGAACTTGGCTAAGGGATCTATACCTCTGGCTGTTCAAACAAGGGACAACTGAGTAGCTAGGCTTCACTCTCAATCAATGGAATAATGGGAACTTTCTTCCTGGGGTCACTGACTTTAGTTCTCTTGTGGATTAGAAAAAGCTTCTTGGGAATAGCAGTTCTGCCTGGGTAAGAACATATTCTTTCTCTTTATCTCCGTGGGACATTTAGAAGAAAAAAAAATAGTAGTTGTGCTTCATTAATCCAAGAAGAATTGTCCCAAAGTAACAAAATTCTAGGCTTTGTAATTGCATTTCTAGTTTCCTATACAAAAGGAACAATAGCTAAAATCACCTTTGAGTGGGTTTTGTGGCAGAGAACAAAAAGTCATTTGATGATTCATGAAAAGGAAATATGATATAAGTAGAAGCAGCTAAAAAGAAAAACATTACTTTAGAGATACGTGACCGTTCCATGATTACCTGATTAACTCTGGAAAATTCAATTTCCCTTGGATTGCATATGCCCCAGGCTATTGATAAGCAAAATAGTTCAGATGCCTGATTTCCAGATGTGTTTGCCAATGGCTAAGCATTTAATCAAACATGCAAATTAACCCAAACTTCTTTTGCACAGAGGAACTTTTAATTCAGTCACCTACCAATAAGTTATATAGCTAGCCTTAAAAACAATCTTTGTATGACCAAAATGGTGTTAATAAATATAGGTGACCTAGTGGTGAAGACGCTCACCTCCCACTCAGAAGGTTGAGAATTCAATCCCACAGTAGGTAGCGTCAGATCTCTCTCTCTTAGGGCATAGAGAAAATATCTGCTGCAAACTGTAGGCATCAGGAAGAGCATCTGGCCAGTAAATGCTCGGCTTCAGCCAATTGCCCTGACTCTACCCTGAATAGAAACTAGAGGGTTGTAAAAAGGGAGTTTTTATTTTTGGTTGTATGAGTCAATTCTGTGATTATGGAACAGCAGCCATATAAATTTCAGGTTGACTCTCTATATTGTCCTCCAAATGAATTGTTAAATTCCATATAAGTCTTGCTAAGTCCTCTGCTTGTACAAGCAAAGGACACCTTATTTACTGAAGCAGGGATCCCCCTAAATGGAGGCATATCCAGGTCATCCCCAGAATCCCTCTATTCTACAAGCAAACCAGGTGACTTACTAGCCTGTTTCCCTGGTGAGAGGACTTGATTCCTAAGGGATGACATCTATATAATATACCCTGTCTTGCCATAACTCTTCAGCTGCTCTTGGTAGTGTTTTCTTTACCCAGGACAACAAAATGGAACACAAGCAAACAAATAAAAACAAACCAAAGCTCATCCACAAGGCTATAGCGTTGCATATCAAACCGACACTTTTATCCAAGGGCTCCAGTTATTTAGATGAATTCAACCTGTAACATCAGAAAAAGTAAAGAGACAGCCTATACAACACTACCAACAAAATGGATACCTATACAATTTTATCAACTTTAAACTTTATGCCTGGCCACTCAACCCACTACACTATTGTTTTTTTGAATACTAACAAATTTATAGGTGCTTGACAATGAGACAAATCAATCATCAATAGATAAACTATATTTACACATCATTCAAATAAAAAAGCTAAGAAGGAAACAAAGACAGCACATTCTTTCCAGCAATCAGTACCCAGGTAAGCAGGGTTTAACACCAGACAGACAATAAAAAATAGCCCTAGCCAGCTGAAAACAAGGCGCTATCCCCCTTCCACCCATCCTGTTAGGAAGCCTACTGTACATAAACAGGAAGCAAACCCACACGTGCACTGATGATGTTACCTAGTTGAGTAATGAAATGTCTGCAAGAAAACAACAAAACTCAGAGGGCACCAAAGACCTCATGATTCAACCCTGAGCTACATATATGGTATTCTCTTCCATTGGTACTTTTATCCATTTGAGTGTTTTTTCTCTTTGTTAACAAGCAGTACAGCACAATATGTATTGTGATCTGATACTAGAAGTCTCCATATTTTGATTTAGCACTGTTGATTGCAATATCACATTACCCTTTGCAAGGGAAAGGTGACAACATGAAGAGCTAATTACAGTGTAGCAATGCAACCTGGGACAAATCTGAAATTATTTGAAATGCAGTTGTGCTGCCCTATATCCATCCATAATCTATATTGTTTATACACTATATCTGTTCAGTTATTTGCTGTTATAAAAAGGCACTAAACGTGGAAAATGTCATCATTTTTGTTCTACATATATGGCCATACTTCAATACTATTTGGTGAATTGAATCAATTGCATTTAAAACTGACCATGACATTTCTTATTTAAATAATATATTGAGAGAGAACTTGCATTAGGTTAAAATTATCATACTTTATAAGAAGGTTTATGAGATCAAGAAATGCTCTAGAACAGGGGTTTCAAACTGACGGCCCATGGGCCGGATGTGTCACGCCAAAACTATGCCCACCCCATTGCCGGCAATGGGAAAAAAGTCATAATACGTCGCAACATGTCACGTGACATCACGGGTTTGACACCCGTGCTCTATAAAAGCCAAGAACTATGGGCTAGAGCAATTTCTTGGGTGCATTTGGTAGGTTTGCTGGAGATTTCCTGAGAGAGTCAGCAACTCTTTTGAATAATTATGTGGACGATTCTAAATACTATAGTACATGAACAATGAATTTTGAAACGTTTAAAAACAAACATGGAACATCTTATAGCAAGCTGGTGGAGCACTTACTGAATAGATAAAAGCATTTTAATTAACAGTTGCTTCTCTTTATCAGCTGATTGGCTTCAGGGTTTGTCTTAAATCAACTAAGAAGGGTTATCAAGTCAATGTATCTAATTATGCTTGGGAATTTAAAAAATGTATAATTTACAGAACACTAATACATATTTATAAAATATAGACATTAGAACAGAAGGTTTACAAATACATACGCTGATGCTTCCAAGCCATCATTCATTTCTATGTGTAATAAACATAACTGTTTTTCAAAGCTGTAGATGGAATAATAATGAGGAATTATTTAGAGGATCTTTTCTCTAAGCTATGTAAGGTCAGGCATTTATCTCCAGTTATCAGTATAACACTCTAAAAGAAAACTGACTTAATCATATTCTCCTTTATTAGGTCAGTGATATCATTTGTTCGCAATACAAAGATTTCTATATAGTATTTACATTACATGGCCCAATTTAGCCTTTAGATTCCTGGTACTTTAAGAAGGGGTTTTTTTTGTTCACTTTACAGGTTAATTATATATTTCATCCACCCACCCCATGAGGTACCTCGGAATTGCCTCTCAAAAGCTTAACAGTATCCAATTCAAACTTGTGTATCATATACTAAATATGATGATTATGTAAAATTATTTAGAATCAGAGGAAGCATACCTCTTAGTTTCAACTGAATAACATTTGAGAGTGTTATTGCCTTCAGCTTTTCTTTGTCCTTTATTTATCCGGGTGGACTAGGTAGGCCATTAGGCCCACCTAATAAGATTTTCCCCTTCATGGATTACTGCCTTGTCGTGGCGAAGGGGCTTGCGTAATTCAATAAAGCTATGAGCTATGCCGTGGAGGGCCACCCAAGACGGAAAGGTCATAGCAGAGAGTTCTGACAAAACGTGATCCACTGGAGAAGGAAATGGCAAACCACTCCAGTATCTTTGCCATGAAAACCCTATGGACAGTACTAAAAGGCAAAACGATATGATGCTGGAAGATGAGCCCCTCAGGTCGGAAGGTGTCCAATATGCTACTGGGGAAGAGCAGAGGGCTAGTACTAGTAGCGCCAGAAAGAATGAAGCGACTGGGCCAAAGCCGAAAGGACACTCAGCTGTGGATATGTCTGGTGGTGAAAGGAAAGTCCGATGCTGTAAAGCTTTTTCTCCATAGGAACCTGGAATGTAAGATCCATGAATCAAGGAAAGCTGGACGTGGTCAAACAAGAGATGACAAGACTAAACATCGACATCTTAGGTATCAGCGAACTAAAATGGACAGGAATGGGTGAATTTAATTCAGATGACCATCAGGTATACTACTGCGGGCAAGAATCCCTCAGAAGAAATGGAGTAGCCTTCATAGTCAATAAAAAAGTAGGAAAAGCAATACTAGGATACAATCCTCAAAATGACAGAATGATCTCAGTTCGAATCCAAGGCAAACCATTCAATATCACAGTAGTCCAAGTCTATGCCCCAACCACCGGTGCTGAAGAGGATGAAATTGACCGGTTCTATGAAGCTCTACAGCACCTTATAGAACTAACACCCAAAAATGATGTCCTTATCATCATGGGGGATTGGAATGCTAAAGTAGGAAGCCAAAAGATAACTGGAATAACAGGCAAGTTTGGCCTTGGAGTACAAAATGAAGCAGGGCACAGGCTGATAGAATTTTGTCAAGAGAATACGATGGTCATAGCAAACACTTTTCCAACAACCCAAGAGACGGCTTTACACATGGACATCACCAGACGGTCAACACAGAAATCAGATTGACTATATGCTCTGCAGCCAAAGATGGAGAACCTCTATACAGTCAGTAAAAACAAGACCAGGAGCTGACTGTGGCTCAGACCATGAGCTTCTTGTTGCAAAGTTTAGGTTTAAATTAAAGAAAGTAGGGAAAAGCGCTAGGCCAGTCAGGTATGAATTAAATCATATCCCTGTTGAATATACAGTAGAGGTGACAAATAGATTTAAGGAATTAGATCTGATAGACAGAGTGCCTGAAGAACTATGGACAGAGGTTCGCAACATTGTACAACAGGTAGCAACCAAAACCATCCCAAAGAAAAAGAAATGCAAGAAAGCAAAATGGCTGTCTGAGGAAGCTTTGCAAATAGCTGAGGAAAGGAGGGAAGCGAAAGGCAAGGGAGAAAAAGAAAGATATGCCCAATTAAATGCAGAATTCCAAAGAATAGCTAGAAGAGATAAGAATGTCTTCTTAAATGAACAATGCAAAGAAATAGAAGAAAACAATAGAATAGGGAGGACCAGAGATCTTTTCAAGAAAATTGGAGAGATGAAAGGAACGTTTCATGCAAAAATGGGCATGATAAAGAACCAAAATGGCAGGGACCTAACAGAGGCAGAAGAGATTAAGAAGAGGTGGAAAAGTTACACAGAAGAACTATACAAGAATGAGCTTAACGTCCCTGATAATCACAATGAGGTGGTCACTGACCTCGAGCCAGACATCCTAGAATGTGAAGTGAAGTGGGCCTTAGAAAAGCTGAGCAACAACAAAGCTAGTGGAGGTGACAGTATTCCAGCTGAGCTATTCAAAATCTTAAAAGACGATGCAGTAAAAGTGCTACACTCAATTTGCCAGCAAATTTGGAAAACTCAACAGTGGCCACAGGATTGGAAAAGATCAGTTTACATTCCAATTCCAAAGAAAGGCAGTGCCAAAGAATGTTCAAACTATCGCACCATTGCACTCATTTCTCATGCTAGTAAAGTTATGCTTAAAATTCTACAAGCTAGACTCGAGCAGTATGTGGATCGAGAACTACCAGAAGTACAGGCAGGATTTTGAAGAGGCAGAGGAACAAGAGATCAAATTGCTAACATACGCTGGATCATGGAGAAAGCTAGAGAGTTCCAGAAAAACATCTACTTCTGCTTCATTGACTATGCTAAAGCCTTTGATTGTGTGGATCATAACAAACTGTGGCAAGTCCTTAAAGAGATGGGCATACCAGACCATCTTATTTGTCTCTTGAGAAACCTATATGCGGGCCAAGAAGCAACAGTGAGAACTGGACACGGAACCACTGATTGGTTCAAAATTGGGAAAGGAGTCCGGCAAGGCTGTATACTGTTGCCTTGCCTATTTAACTTATATGCAGAGCACATCATGAGAAAGGCAGGGCTAGATGAATCAAAAGTTGGAATTAAGATTGCCAGAAGAAACATCAACAACCTAAGATATGCAGATGATACCACTCTAATGGCAGAAAGTGAAGAGGAACTAAAGAGCCTCTTGTTGTGAGTGAAGAAGGAGAGTGCAAAACTTGGGTTGAAACTAAACAGTAAGAAAACCAAGATCATGGCATCCGGCCATCTCAATTCCTGGCAAATAGATGGGGACGAAATGGAGGTAGTGACAGATTTTATTTTCCTGGGCTCCAAGATCACTGCAGATAGGGACTGTAGCCAAGAAATTAAAAGACGCTTGCTCCTGGGGAGGAAAGCCATGACAAATCTAGACAGCACACTAAAAAGCAGAGACATCACCCTGTCAACAAAAGTGCGTATAGTCAAGGCAATGGTCTTCCCAGTTGCAATGTATGGCAGTGAAAGCTGGACCATAAGAAAGGCTGAGCGCCAAAGAATTGAAGCCTTTGAACTATGGTGCTGGAGAAGACTCCTGCGAGTCCCTTGGACTGCAAGGCGATCAAACCGGTCAGTCCTAGAGGAGATCAACCCTGACTGCTCTTTAGAAGGCCAGATCCTGAAGCTAAAACTCAAATACTTTGGCCACCTAATGAGAAGGAAGGATTCACTGGAGAAGAGCCTAATGCTGGGAAAGATTGAGGGCAATAGAAGAAGGGGACGACAGAGAATGAGGTGGCTGGATGGAGTCACTGAAGCAGTAGGTGTGAGCTTAAATGGACTCCAGAAGATGGTAGAGGACAGGAAGGCCTGGAGGAACATTGTCCATAGGGTCGCAATGGGTCAGACACGACTTCGCAACTAACAACAACAACAACAACAAATAAGATTTTCCTTATGTTCATGACACTTTAGACAAGAAGTGATCAAATAAAATCAGTCATCAAATAATGGGAATGTGGCATAGATAGATAGACAGACAGACAGACAGACAGACAGACAGACAAAGAAAACAATATAGGACTCCAGCAAGCCAACAATCTAGAATTCTAACAAGCAAACAGACAAATTTTCAAGTTAAATTATTTTTTTATTTATGGAAGTAAGTTAGTGAGTTAATGCATTAATTTAGGCAGGGCAAAAAGCAATGGATGGACACTAACCAAAGAGAGAAGCAACCTAGAACTAAGGAAAAATTTCCTGATAGTTAGAACAAGAGGAATGGCTTGCCTCCAGGAGTTGTGGGTGCTCCAACACTGGAGGATTTTAAGAGGAAATTGGGCAACCATTTGTATGATATGATACAGGATCTCCTGCTTGAGCAGGGGATTGGACTAGAAGATCTCCAGGGTCCCTTCCAACTGTGTTATTCTGCTATTCTGTTATTCTGTTTCAAAATATTTGGAGAACTTCATTTCTGATCCTTGTTTCTACCTGACCTAATGTTTTACTTTGAAGGACCTGACAACCAGACATAGGTGTGTGATGTATTAGAGTAGAGTAGAGTAGAGTAGAGTAGAGTAGAGTAGAGTAGAGTAGAGTAGAGTAGAATAGAATAGAATAAATTTATTGTCATTGTGTAACTCACAATGAAATTGTGCTGTCCATAGTGCACACTACACACAAGTAAAACCACAAATAAAAACATACATTATATATACACATCCTTCACATTCTATTCACCATTGTGCTGCCCCTAATATTGCACGTCAGTGTTGCACTATACAGTAGTATTTAATATGGTTAGAGCTAATGCTTTATGATGAAAATTTATGGAATGACTAGTGAAGCCACTAGCAAGCCAAAACAGAAAAGAGGATTAAAATATGTTTGGCCACAGAAGACTTATTATGATTTGCTAATACAACTGATTGGTAGAAGTCTGTGGTGCCAGCTCATATACAAAGGCTTTGGCAGCTTGTCAGGCTGGAAATAGTTGGTGCTTACATTTGTAATCACAGAATGAGCAAGGGCTCACTTACACTAAACTGATGTATAAATGCAGCCTTGGAAGTTTGTTATTGACAACAGGAGTAGCACTCCCAGTATCTGCCTGATGAAACAAAAGGGCATGGCAAACAAGTTGTACTTTGCCCAAATGCCAAAAGGTTGAAAAGGAGTGGTCATTGTTTCCCATGAAACATGCTGTGCTCACATATCCAGTGTGTGGCCTGTGAAGCGCTTGCAAAAAACATCCTTTTTATTTAAGTTATTCCCAGGATATTACCAGACTCTTTGTCCCAAGTTCAGCAGGAAACCCACAGGTTGGCCTGATAATCTAGTGTGCAGTAAGGCTATGGAAAATAAGCTTTCTCCTGAACAATATTTTTCAATCTCAGTAGCTTTAAGATGGGGAATTCTGCCTGGGGAATTCTAGGAGCTGAAGTCCACATATCTTAAACTTGCTAAAAGTTGAGAAACATTGCTTTAGATCAGGGTTCTTCAAACTTGGTCCTTTTATGACTTGTAGACTTCAACTCCCAGAATTCCTCAGCCAGTTTGCCTGGCTGAGGAATTCTGAGAGTTGAAGTCCGCAAGTCATAAAAGGGCCAAGTTTGAAGAACCCTCCCTGCTTTAGAGCAAAGTGTCAGCCTTACCAGGTAGGCCAGGTGGAGAACATGATCAGGCAAGCTAATTCAACTTTATTGTAAAGCTACATTAACAGAGACTTGCAAGTCTAAAAATACAACCACCTTTACACGAGGAGACCTTGGTGCTTTCTGAGCTTGGTTATACAATCAAAATTACAATATAAGGTTGTACAAAAAGTACAATCACTTTTACAGCCTGAGAACTTAGGAATGGCCACTTCTGAGCCTCTTGCTCCATCCACTTCATCTCTTTGCCCCATCTCCCAAGCTCATTCTCACATATGATAATCTATGGACTGATTTACTTGAATTAGTAATAGTGAGGAAGATTACATGTAAATTACAAAACCATTCCCTAAGGAGAGACAGATAACTGTGTGGTAAATGAAGGCCCCACCTAACATCATAGGGATGCTAAGGGACATGGCTTTTTCTTGCTAGAGTGGAGAGAAAGATTGGATAGATCTAACTGTGTTAAATCTGTTTAGCTTATTTCATGATATTCATGTATTCTCACTTGAAATGATCTATGAATGTCTGGTGTTTATGTAGTTGAAATCTCTGTCTCTTTATCGGGAAATGCTTTTCACACGATCTTTCTGCTCTTCCTATTGATAAGGAAGCATCTCTTCCCTCCAGCAGAGGAAAGGACCTCTTTTTTTTTTTAGCAACCTCTTGTGTTATTTCAGGGAATCCCTTTAACCCTCCAGAACAGATTATTTTGGAAGCCCAGAAAATGGAAAGTGGGGGGGGGGGGAGGGAGAAAGAATCCTTGAACATGGCTTTCTCTTTTGTGCAGTCTGGAGGAAACCAATGTATTTATTTCAAAAGTTTTAAATTGTATGTTTTGCATTGTGCAGATAATGCACCAGTTAAGAAAGATAAATCAGGTAGGCTTAGGATTTTACGGTAAAAGTTTTAGCTGCTAGAGAAGCATGGAGAATGAGTACAGATAAGATTCCCTAAAGGAACCATTTAAGAGTGGAATTCATCACCAGTCAGTCTCCACTGAGGACGTTTATTACTTCTTGAGGCATAGCACAAGTCTGGAATTTCAACCCCATATCTCATCCCACAAAGAAGAATGTGAAGCTTGAAACAGAGGCAGGGAATTGGGGCTGTCCAGGAATTGCTGGACTACAACTCTCAACAACGAAGTTAAAGAGATCTGTTTAATAATTATTAGAATTGAAAATGGAGGAATATAAAAAAGAGAAAAAAGTCTTATTATTTTGAAAATCTATTTTCCATTACTAGACTTGGTTTGGTAATTGAATGATTATTACCACTGTAACTTTTTACAACAGTATATAGGCTCAAACTCCTTAAATCAGGAGTTCCAGCCTGGCCTTATTTTTGGGGTAGGGCTTATATTAGGCCCACCCCAAAAGATCAGGCTAGGGCTTATTTTCTGGGTGGGTCTTATTTTTGGGGAAATACAGTAATACAATCTTGATAGCAACATTAGTTCTTAAGAATAAATTATAATAAAACAGTTTCTAAATAGCTGGTTAACTGCTACTTTCAGTGCTGATATGGGAATAATCCAATGAAAGGTACTTGTCTTAAAACTCATTAGACTTAAAAGGGATCTATAATTTGTTCTATTTTTATCATGCTTTAGGTTTTTGTATATTTACTTTGATGAAAAAACCATTATATTCTGTGCGACTTATTGCCCACATACCCTGTATTAAGACAAGAGTACCACAAATAAAATTTAATGATTTTGTTATTATTCTAATAAAACAACTAGAGGTTTTTTTGCTCTGCTTAGTTTCTTAATGTTTTTCATTTTTATCATATCTCTGTATTTTGCAAATGCTTTGATGAACTTTTTTTTCCTATAAGGAAAGCATTATAGATATTCCTCAAATAAACAAATAAGGGCCCCAAGTAGATGTCATGGGATGACATTTATTTACTTTGTAATTTAGTGTATTTCATCTGATTTGGCATTTTTGAATCATCACACAAATAGAAACTCTATTATCTGTCAAACTTCAAATGTTTCTTATTCTTGCAACCCATTCTGTCAATTTAAAAACAGCTAATACTTTAACTTAGTGGTTAAAGCACTAGGCTAGAAAGCAAAAGGCCATGAGTTCAAGTCCCATTTTAGCCATGAAAGCCAGCTGTGTGATCTTGGGTCAGTCATTCTCTCTCAGGCCAACCCAGTTCACAAGGTTGTTGGGGGGGGGAAAATAGGAGGAGGAAGGTGTGTTTGCCACCATGAGTTACTTATAAAAATAATAAAGGTGGGATATAAATAAATAGAATCTAAAAATAATAGAGAAAAGGCAGCTCAGAAGTATTAGTAAAAATTCACAAAAATATTAAATAATTTTTCAAAAATCCATGTATCAGGCAATACTGCCCAAAACAATGTTCTAAATATATATGATTTTTATTACAACTATTTTGGACTATATACCTTTGGACCTATATACAATTGGACTATGTTACTATTTACCCTAACTCTAATAAAGACATAGGAGAAACCAAAAGTTAAAACTGAAGAATGAGAAACAGTCCTGATGAAGGATTTAGCATATCTAAAGTCAGATATAAACGACAAAGTATAACACAAAATGTTTAGCTAAACCTTGAGCAAATCACTGTGATAACGTTTTTGGTTATCAACTTCTGATGATCATAGCAACATTGGTCAGTATTTTAGATTCATGTTACAAATTTCACATATGTTCTAGACATTTTCTCAGTTTTGAAAGCAACAAGTTAACCAGTCTGATTTCTGAAGGCCAACAGGTCATATTGGCTGTTCCTTTAACATTTTGTACATGTGATTCAACTTGGGGTGGGAAAGTCCTGAGTTTCCTGAGGTTTTAGCCTTGGACACAAGGTGGCAGCACACGGTTTGTTTCTTTGACTGGAAGCTCAAAGATTCCCTTCCATGAATTTTCAGCCTTCCTTAGCAGAACTAAATCACTGGCAAGAACCCACCGTCATCTCTACCCTATGCTGGACTGCAGCCTCCAGTCTTGTGATTATATTTATGCTATCACTGACCTAGGCTTTAATATTGATTCTAGATATCCTCAAAGGTTTGCCAATCGGCTAACAAAATGTAGCCTTTTAAGAGAAGGGATAGGGAGTAGACGGATTATACCATTTCCCAATGTGCAAAGATAAAGATGATTACCAAGAATGGCTTGTTGTCCTATGAACAGATACTGAACCTGGCTCCAAAGTTGGTCATTTTAATTATGACTTAGCCATCATGCCTTTCCCTAAGATAGTACCACCAACGCTTTGCCAAATACTTATGAACTCCCAAATTCATCTATTTCTCAACACTGAATGCATTCTTAAAATGTTGCAGTCTATACTAAGCATGTAAATATTGCAGATTTGCATGCATTAATTTAATTTGCATACTACATGCAATATAAAGCTGTGGGGATATTTTGTTTGTTGTAGGTGGCTTTTGTTGAGCAATTGAGAAAGAAGCAGACTTGGGAATTTAAACACAAAGACTAGAGAAAGAAAGTTAGACAGGCAAGAAGATTTTAACCAGGTAATAATATGGGAAATGGCTGATAACCAAACATATCCACCTTGGATTATGCTTCTCGTCCACTCAAAATGGAAGTATTAGAATTATTTTTAATAAAAAGAGCATTAAATTATTTTTATTTTTATAAATAAATACAAATGAGTCCATCCATTCATTCAAGGGCAACAAATCACTGAAATTATATATTTGGTGTTTCTTTCAAAAGGAATAGCATAGATTATAAATTCAAATCTGCTCATTCAAGCCACATATTTCATGTTTACTCAGAATTAAGCTTCAGTGTGCTTAAAAGACCTTAGATCCCAACTAGTTTAGAGTTAATCAATTAGACCAATGTTCCCCTACCTCCTATCCTTTAGAGCAGGGGTGTCAAACTCAATTTCATTGAGGGCCGCATCAGCATTGCGGTTGCCCTCAGGGGGCCGGGTGGGTGTGGCCTGGGTGGGCATGGCCTACTGGGTGGGTGTGGCTAAAGTGTGTATGGCCTACTGGGTGGGCATGGCCAGCTATATATCGTTCACATCAAGGGTGCCTATGGGGGCCTGGGCAGGAGTGGGACAGATCTGAGGGTCTCTGGGAAGAGGAGAGTCTCTGGGCCAGGGCCAAGGCAGTGGGGGCCATTCCCTCGCTGTTTCCAGGATGGCTTCATGGGCCACATGAAACCACTTCACGGGCCGGATCTGGCCCCCGGGCCTTGTGTTTGACATGTCTGCTTTAGAGAAATTATGAGAGTTAAACCTATCTAGTATATGTGGAAAACACCAGACTGAGAATGGCTGAATTAGATAAAATCATTTGTTTGTTTTTGCCATTAAGCAGTTAATTTAATATTTTAGAATATTATTAATAGAAACACTTCTAAAAACTAGAAATGATATATCTGATCTTTTAAAAAGTATGTCCTTCCATTGGAAAGAAAAGAGAGATACTTTTTTCCAAGATATTTCCCACTGCAGCACATGCGCTTCGTTCCCTCCTTTCTTTCATTTAGTACTGTTTGTTTTTTCACACATTATCCACTTTCAAAAACGAACCTTCTAAAACTCTGCTTCCTAGAATTATATAATTTTGATTTTAATTAATCAGATGAAAGATCAGCTATAATTCATGCAATTAGTGGATACTTTTTAAATTATTAAGACAAAGTCCCTAAGTTCCAAGCACAAGAACAAACATAGGAATTGATATCCTGTTTTCCACAGTGGGCAGCCAAATCTGTCTAGAGCGCATCCTATGAAGACAAGAAACCTCTGATATATTGCCTTAAAACTTGGAGTATGGAACCAAAGAGCATCTTGATTAATAACTAAGCCTGATGGTGTTCTGGAAAGCCTTAAATGCCTGGATGTTCTCCCAGGCCATGGGTAGGGTAGGTGAAGCCCTTGTTAATTGACTTTATCATCTGTTTCCATATGGTTAGTTGGCTGGATTTTCCATCTTGTCCACTTATTTTATTGTCCTTTTTATCTTATTCTTTTATATTGTGAGCTCAGAATTCATCTGGAACTAAGCACCGCTTATATAACAAATCAAATCAAATCACACAATCCATCCTGTCCCTCTCTGTATTTCTAAACTGCTTTTCTCTCTTTACTCCTTCTCCAACTCCTTCCTCTTTCCTCCTTCCTTTCTTCCTCCCAGGCTTCTGTATATCCTGACTGCAATGTCGCGTGGTTCACAGAGAGTCGGACACAAGAGCTGGGTAACGATGCGTTTATTCAGGAACAGAATGAATCTGGGGCAACGGGGATACCTGGCGTCTATTTATACCTGCCCAGGTGAATCACAACCAATCGATTCAAACCTGGGCTTCCCGCCAGTGCAGGTGGCCAATAGATTTACACCCTGGCTTCCCACCAGGGCTGACCATGCCTGGGGCTGTCAACTGCTTGAACCATCCAGGCTTTTCCCGCGTAAACGGTTATAGCCCAGAGCTGTCCAGCCTCCTGCTGTGCTGTTCATTGTGTATTGCCTTGCCTACTCTTTGTCTTTTGGGCTAAATCTCTGCCATGCAATCCACTTTTCTCAGTTCATTTCCTTCTCTCTGTACTTTTCCCCCCCTTCCTACAGTTTGATTCTTTCTCCTGCGTTTAATCTCTTGCTCAATCTTTTTTTTCCTTTCCTCCTTTGATTCAACTCCATCTTCTGCTGCTCTGACCTTCTCCCATAAGTTTTCATCACATTTGTTTTTCTTCCTTCTTCCTTTGCATAATCCCTTGACTCAGACTCTCAAATTCTCACCACAACCTGGGGACAGCATGTTCACTCAAATGATGCCAAAACTATTTGAATAACTTCTTTGAATTGCATGTGTAGCCTGCTGCTGTTTAGATGAACCTCTACAAGGGCGTGCTATGAGGCCGTTCAGCGCTGTGCTCCTTAGACTGAGAGTTCGCATGGCTGATATATGGTAACCGTATATTAACTGATATAATAATGATAATGATAATGATAATGATAATGATAATGATAATGATAATGATAATGATGATAATAATAATAATAATAATAATAATAATAATAATAATAATAATAATAATAATAATAATAATGTTGGAAGGGACCTTGGAGGTCATCTAGTCCAACCCCCTGCTCAGGCAGGAAACCCTATACCATTTCAGGCAAAAGGCTGTCCAGTCTCCTCTTAAAAACTTCCAGTGACTTTCAAGAGTTGTAAAATGCTAAAATAATACTCTTAATAAAAACAAGATGTTGTGTTTTCCCCCACCATTTGTTAGAGAGCTCAGGCAGTCAGCTTATTAAATAAAAGGAGAAACCTATTTATTTATATAAGGCAATAAGGAAGTACTTAGTGCAACTCTTGTATAAGAAGATTGTTTAGACATGTGAAATATTCCCTACCTACATATCCCTTCATTTCAGTATTCCTGCTGCCTACAGGCACCTGAGTTTGGCTCTTCACCAAGATACTTTTAGAACTGAATCATTTGTGCCAATGCAATTAGACTGGAGTTTCAATCTGTTGCTAACAGGTTTTTTTAACATATTGTATTTTGTATAAATGATCCACATATTTTATTATGTTTCTCCATATAAATATAGTAAATATCCTAACCATGGTGGATATTTGAGCTGTGGTAGTGCGGTGGTTAGAATGCAGTACTGCAGGCTACTTCTGCTGACTGCTGGCTGCCTGCAGTTTGGCAGTTCGATTCTCATGGGCTCAAAGCTGACTCAGCCTTCCATCCTTCCAAGGTTGGTAAAATGAGGATCCAGATTGTTGGGGGCAATTGTCTGACTCTGTAAACTCCTTACAGGGGACTGTAAAGCACTATGAAGCAGTATATAAGTCTAAATGCTATTGCTATTGCTATAAAGTCTACCTCTCTAGGCAATATGCTGAGTGAAACGGGACATACATTTACCTTTCCAAGGCTGCAATATCAGTTCTTTGGCTATAGTAATAGTACAGAGAATCTATTTATGTTATGATATATTAGAAATGTATACATACTTAAATGATCTTCACCTTAAATTATACTTAGAATGATCACTGTTTACTGTTAAAATGATTTATTAGTAGTATTTTTTCTCTTTGTGATGCTTTCACTTTTTTGTTAAAGCACTTTTTATTAACTAATTAAAAATTAATAAAAATCATTCAAAACTAAGCAACTGCTAACAGCTTCAGAATAAATGACATATTGTCAGTTTATTGATGTAAATAATTATCTTAGGAAAACTTGAACCATTTATTCAGGCATTCATAGTAAGAGAAATAGGATCATAATTACAAAAGCGACATATCCTGCTATAATGAAGAATATTAAAGAAGCAGCCATCCTTCATACAACTTCATAACATACAATAGATCCTAAGTTTTTAACTTTGCCTTGAAGTTTGCCTCTTCTCTTTCCTTTTTTCTTCCCTTGAGAGTTCTCATATACAAAAAAAAGCAAAGCAATTATCAACACACGGAACAGATGCATACTGCTGCACTGCATATGCGTCCTCTCCCTCCCTCCCTCCCTCCCTCCCTCCCTCCCTCCCTCCCTCCCTCCCTCCTTCCTTCCTTCCTTCCTTCCTTCCTTCCTTCCTTCCTTCCTTCCTTCCTTCCTTCCTTCCTTCCTTCCTTCCTTCCTATACTGTAACAGTTTTGTCCTTGACAATGTTTTGACTTAGCTCTGCCTTAGTCTTCTTTGAAATAAGGCACAGAGACCCAAAAAGCTTGACTGATCTGATGCTATGAACTCCCTTTCTCAGGATGTTTGGTCATCCTTTCTTGTCTCATATATAAGTTTCCTGATAAGACAATTGTATGTGTTTATTGTACAAAGCTCATATAGTCTCAACTCTATTTTCTCTTATTGCAAGCTTTCCCCTTTTTGCTCAGTTGTACATTAAGTTGCTACTTCTTGAAAGTTGAGTTTTGAGCCTTTCAGCTCTGAAATATATCATTTCAGGTTTTCTGCCCTTTGCTTCAAATCCTAACTAGGGATTTGAATAATATACACTAGTACAAGGTTCGGGAAGAATCTCAGAACTCTGATGTTAGATTCACATTATGTTCTTTGATTCTAGGAAATGTCATAAAATACAGATCAGGGATAATTTTTGAAAAAGAGTGAGAAGTCCAAGGTGGTACATTCAAAGAAGGGAGCCCTTGCTAGTTTTGGTGGCTCCAGCAACTGGTGACCACATCAGTCTGCTGTAGATGTCACAATCCTCCATTTAAGATAAAGAAGATGTCCCTTTTCAATATCTCATCTCTGTCCTTTGAGAAAACAAGAAGAGTGACATCCACTTGTTTTGGGGTGGGTTTTTTTTGCACACTGAATAAATCCTGTTTTCATGCAAGCATGTTTTTTGCCAATATGCAGGATTGTGTAGAAGCAAATGTATCATTTTTGCACATCAACTAATGTTTTAAGAGTTCTGTTGAAATAAGCAGAATAATCTGATAGACAGTTTTATTTCTTTACTTCCTGTTATAAAATGTAGATGGAGTTCCTTTGTTTTCTTATGTAGACAGCAGAATTCAGTTCAATAATATCATGATTTCAAAACAAACAAAAAGAGATCCAAAAATATCTATAACAAATTTGCCACTGAGTGTTTTTTCAATGTTATTTAGCCAAGCTCAAATGTTAGGATTTGAACTTTTCAACTTTACATTGACTGTTGTTCACTTTATAGGGTATAAAAACAGTCCTTTTAGTCATCAGATCCTTTAACATTTAACTTGCATTTTAGAATAAAATGCATGCACAGTCTTGTGTTTGAACAGTTGAATAAGTCATTTAAAAGTCTAGTTGTCCTAGATTTAAGCATCGTCACTGAAATTCCTTGGGAAAGGTATAGATTTGTCTTATTCTATATTGTAAACTGAAATTTGGGGAAAATAGTCAACACTTTCAATAGCTTTAGGTGAAGTTATATTATGAATGCATTTTTCACACACAAAGAATGCAATAAAGACATTTACACATCTTCATTGGTAGCTCAGAAATCACAAAGACTTTGACCAACAGTGTTTGTATAACTATTTATTTTTCAGTTATTAAGTTTAGTGCAGGATTTCCAAGGTGCCTGAAAAAAAATACAAAAATGTATATCTAAAACTGAACACCATGAGGACACACAGTTTCTTTTTATTTTAGGATTATTTGACAAGTACTTACATACAAAGTTTTCCAATTTCTAACATGAGAAGAAATGTGAATACTTGAAGTCCATTTTTCTCTCCATTTTTCTCTCCTCCTTTCTCTCCTCCTTGATAATTGATCCTGAAAGCAGGGATTGCATTATTTCTATAGTTTTGGAAATATTTAGGTTAAAGGTCAGGTAATGTTTTTTTTAAAGATTTCGTGCTAAAGGTACAGTCCCAGTAAGGATTCTTTTTTTTCCCTGGCAGGATCACACTGTGATGAGTTCATTCTGTGATGTTAATGTAATGTAAAAATCTTCACAATAAAGTAAATCTTCACAGTTAATGTAAAAATCTTCACAATAAAGTAAATCATTTCAAGTGTTAGTGGAAATGGTTCTGTGAGATGTGTCAGAAATATATGTCCACATTCCAAAATATTAAGGATAAGCAGACCATCTAATGTGGTCTGATGGAGGACTTCAGACAAGTAAGTTTGCCATTATGGTCATTTAGCACCACAGATTGAAATTCTTATGAATTGCATAAAGTATTAAAGTAAAAACATTGGCAATATTTGCATTTAAGGACCAAAAAAAAAGCAAACTATTTCTGAAAAGCTTTTCACTTAACCTGGCCTAGATTTCAATTGTACAACAACTCCTTGCAATAGGAAGATATGTTCTTGCCTGAGAATGGGAACCAGTATGTGTCCAGAACACCACGAAATAGCTTGTTCTTTCCTTTGTTGCCTCTTCTGAAGGTGATTTGGAAGTAATAGGTAGATATGTCATTACACGTGATTGATGTGTTAATTTAATTTTCATGGTCTTTGTTGGTCTGGTTCTACTAGGTTTAAGAAGCAGCTGCAGAAGACCGGTACTGTTTTCCCAATGTGCAATGCAGTGAGCATTTTTATTACAGGCAAGCGAGGGCATGTGGGCTAATGCCTCCTTAAGTAACACCAGCTGCCTGCAATTAGTGCAGGTTCGCATCCCACCAGGCTCAAGGTTGACTCAGCCTTCCATCCTTCCGAGGTAGGTAAAATGAGGACCCAGATTGTTGGGGGCAATTAAGCTGACTTTGTAATAATGCTGCTTGGGGTGTGTGTGAAAGCCCTAATAAGCAGGCATATACATAGAATGAAGGCTACTGCTAAGCTTGTAAGCCGCCCTGAGTCTTCGGAGAAGGGCAGGATATAAATGGAATTTAAAAAAAAAAGCTTTATCAGGAATGATTGAAAAATCTGCAATATGCTTAGAGTGGGATACAGAAAGGAGTATGATAGGACTTCCGGGTGGCAAGGCTCCGTTGCCGGCAGCCATTTAGGCTGTCAGCCCCGACGCTCCATAGAATCGCCAAATACAGTGCCGATCAGCTGTTTTGGTGGCTCAGAAGCCCTCTCCTCGGGAGAAGAGGAGGGGGTGAGCGCCCAGGCAGGGGTAGAGCTCTCCCGGACCTCCATAGTTGAAACTCTGGTGGTTGAAGGATTGAGCCCCCCCCCCGAAGCCTGAGTGTGCTCCGGATCTCGGGACGCCTCTGCTCCAGGGCTTTGGAGCAGAGCAGGACGCAGCAACCATCCCTGCCAGCGAGAGTGAACTTTGGATTACTTGGATGCAGGCAGAGCGGTACAGGAGAATCATGTTAAAGCAAGTATATGATCTTTAACTCAGTGGACTTTGTGGAGATTTTTAAAAGTGAAAGTGCGCAACAGATTTAAGTGGGTGAAAATGGCTGCCAAATCATCTATAGTTCCTAGAAGCGCAGGGGCTTCCCCGGTGCAGCAATCTTCGTTACAAGCTTTAATGCCCCCCCCACACACACTTGCACCTGCACCAGCTTTGACAGTAAAAGATCTGCAGGATGTTTTGCAAGAGGCTTTGAAAAAGCAATCTCAACAATTAGCTGAACTCATGGAGGAGAAGCTTACAGAAATGAGGGCAGACATCTTACTTGCATTTCAAGGCATGGCTGTTTGTATAGAGCGTCTGGACGAGAGAGTGGAAGATCTCAGCCAAAATAATATCAGATTAGATGCTAAAATGACGGAGACTGAAAATGTGATGGATAAGATTGACGATGATTTAACCTTGGTGCAGTATAGAGAGATAGAGTTCGCTGTGAGAATTAGAGGTTTAAAAGAGGATTCTAAGGAAAATTTGAAAAAAATAGTTTCAGAGGCTTTGGAAGGTGTTTTGGAGCGTTCAGCAGAAGAAATTATGGAGGATATAGATAAAATATTTTGCATTAATTCGTGGATTGCAAGACAAAGGAAATTACCCAGAGATGTGGTGGTTTATTTCACAAAGAGAGCAATTAGAAATGAGGTTATTCAAGCTTTTATAATAGTAAATTCGCAATTGCAGAACAAGAAGTTTTAATTTTAAAAGAGATCCCTCCAAGAATTCTAAGGAGAAGGAAGGAGTTTGCTTTTCTGGCAGAAGAATTAAGAAGATGGGATATTCAGTTCAGATGGGAGATTCCAGTGGGTATGGTGGTGATGTATGCAGGCACGAGACATAATCTTCTCACTGTGTTACAGCCACGTGATTTTTATGCTAATGTTCTAAAGGCTGTCCCTATATCACTTTTGGAATCTAAAAAGAAGAATGGTGAAGGAGTGCATCAACCACAAAGTGAGAGCACACAAGGTGCTGAAGGAGTTATGCAGCTGAAAGATGGAGAATTTCAGAAAGGCACAGGAGTGGATCAAATTCCAGTATCATCGGAGGAGGTTAGAGACCAAAGAATGACACGTGCTGCTGCTAGACGAATGAGACAAGAGCAAGAACACCAGAGAGCTGTGACAGCACCTCAAAAACTTACTTACAGTGAAGCAGTGGGAGGAGCATGATCTAAGACAGTGCAGGTGATTTTGGAAGAGACGCTCCAAAAGCTTCAGGTCACAAAAGATGGCGACAAAACTTCTAACCTGGAATGTTAATGGTTTAAATTCACCACATAAGGGGAAGAAAGTATTTCAATATTTAAAGCAATTTAAAAATGATGTTATTTGTCTACAAGAAACACATATTAGAGTGTCAGATCAAAAGTATTTGGTTAACTTGAGGTTGGGTACACCGTTTATTGCTTCTGCGATTGATAAGAAAAATGGAGTGGTCATTTATGTTAGGAACACTTTGACAGTGACTTTAATTGAAGCAGATAAACAAGGAAGATATGTTATGATTGAACTGTTAATAGAAGGCAAGAAAATGCTTTTGGTTGGACTATACGCTCCTAATCAACAACAAGGAGATTTTTACAGTTTATTACACAGCAAGATTATTCAGTGGGATTATAAATCTTGTATTTTTATGGGAGACTGGAATGGCGTTTTGGATGTACAAATGGACAAGGGTTTTTTTTAAAAGCACCCCAAGTCATGCTAAACTGCCTAAATCTTTTTTTGAGATGAAGGATAACTTGGAATTGAGAGACATTTGGAGAGAAAGGAATTTGCAAGAAAAGGACTTTAGTTTTTTCTCCGACAGGCATCAATCTTTTTCTAGGATTGATTTTGTATTAATTACTAATGATTTTTTTTCTAGAATTAAGAAGATCAAGATTTGTCCAAGAACTATATCTGATCTTAGTCCAGTATGGTTAGAGATAGAAAAAGATAATAGGGATAGACGGTCTTGGCGCTTAAATGAAAATTTGTTTAGATATCAGGAAAATGTGGAAGAGTGTAAAAAACAGATGAAGGAATTTTTTAAAATTAATATGCATAAAGGTACTTCTATTGAGATGGTTTGGGATGCAAGTAAAGCTTATATGAGAGGTGTATTAATATATTTGAATAATAAACATAGACGTAAATTGGAATTTAGGAGGAAAGAATTAGAGGACGAAATTAAGGAAAAAGAAAAGGCTTTAATTTTGAATCCATCTGATGGGAAGATCAAAGAGGTAATTACTTTACGTAGGGGTCAGTTTGACAAGTTAATGGCAGATCAAGTGGCAACTAATTTGCGGTATGCTAGACATAATACTTTTTGTAATGCTAATAAACCAGGTAGATGGTTAGCTTATTTGTTAAGGAAGAAGCAAAGGGCTGCTAATATAGATAGAATAGAACATAAGGGGAAAATAGTGTACCAGCAGAGTCTTATTAAAAAGACTTTTGTTGATTTTTATTCTAAGTTGTATGCTAGAGATAAGATTAGAGATGTAGATATAGATGATTATTTGACAAGAGCTAATATTCCTGTGCTTACGCAAGAACAAAAGGAAGGGATGAATCAATTGATAACTGATGAAGAATTTTTTTTAGCAATCAAACAATTGAAAGTGGGTAAAGTGCCGGGTACTGACGGATTGTCTGCTGTGTATTATAAAAATTTACAGTTAGAAATGGTGAAGCCTTTAAGGGAATTGTTTAAGACAATTCAAATGGGAGGAGGGGTACCTCCATCTTGGAAGACTGCTTTTATTTCTTTGATTCCGAAGGAAGATCAGGATGCCACCCAAGCTAAAAATTATAGGCCAATATCACTTTTGAATACTGACTACAAGATATTTGCAAAAATTTTAGCTAATAGATTAATGAGGGTAATACAACAAGTAATTCATGGTGATCAAACTGGATTTATAAGTGGTAGACAAATGAAGAATAATGTGAGACATATTGTAGATTTTTTGGAAAGAAACAATCAGATCCCTGCAGCGCTGATCTTTTTGGATGCTGAAAAAGCCTTTGATCAATTGGATTGGCAATTTTTGATGAAAGTATTAGAGAAAATGGAATTTGGGGATAAATTTTTACAACCAATTAGGGCAATATATCAAAAGCAAACAGCCCGTATAATAGTTAATAATAGTTTGACTGAACTATGTAATATTGAAAAAGGTACAAGGCAGGGGTGCCTGTTGTCACCTCTATTATTTGTTTTAACATTGGAAATACTACTGATTAAAATACGTAGTTCGGATAAAATTAGGGGAATCCAAATAAGAGATCAGGATTATAGATTGAGGGCATTTGCAGATGATCTGGTTGTTATAATAACTCAGCCCAATTATTCAGTTGTAGAATTGATGGAGATAATAATGCAATATGGGAAAGTTTCTGGATTTAAGATTAATATACAAAAAACTAAAATATTGTCTAAAAATATGACAGTATTACAAAAGGCTGTTTTAGAAGAGCTAACGGGATTTGAAATAGTTAAAAGGATTAAATACTTGGGGATATATTTGTCAGTCTCAAATGTGAAGTTATATAAAAATAATTATGAAAAGTTATGGGGAAAAGTACAAAAAGAATTAGACAGTTGGAAAAAATTACAATTATCTTTACTGGGAAGAATCGCAGCAGTGAAAATGAATGTTTTGCCAAAATTTTTATTTTTATTTCAAATGATACCTATACTTAAAAAGGACTTAAATTTGGAGGAATGGCAAAAAGGAATTAATAAATTTGTTTGGGCAGGGAAAAAGCCACGAGTTAAATTTAAGATAATGCAAGATACGCGTGAAAGAGGTGGTCTTAAAGTGCCTAATTTAAAATTATACTATGAGGCTGCTGCTTTGTCAGCGATAAGCGACTGGTTTAATTTAACACAAGGGAGATTATTAAATCTTGAGGGTCATGATTTGTTATTTGGTTGGCATGCATATTTATTGTATGATAAGAAGGTGGATAATGTGTTTAAGATACATATTTTAAGGTATGCTCTGTTGCGAGTTTGGAAAAAGTATAGACATAAGTTAAACTATAAGATACCTATTTGGGCAATACCTAAACGCGCAATAGAAAATATAAATGTGGGATTTAAACATGATGAGACTACATATAAGGAAATTTAAGTTTAGAGAGGAATGTATGGCAATTAAAGCCATATAATATTTTAAAAGAAGAAAAGATTGTACAAACTTGGTTTCAGTATGGGCAATTACAGGCCAGATGGAAAGAGGACAAGAAAGTTGGTTTCTTGATGACTGATGAAAATTAGAGATCAAGGTCAAGCACATATAAAAAGGATATACTGTATAATGCATTGATAGAAATTGATTCAGAAACGGAACTTGTTAAAGACTGTATGATAAAGTGGGCTCAGAATTTTCAAGAAGTTATAACAATGGATACTTGGGAAAAGATCTGGGTTAGAAGTGTAAAATTTACACAGGCCCAAAATTTAAGAGAGAATTTTTATAAAATGTTTTATAGGTGGCACTTAGATCCTAAAAAATTAGCAAGTATGTATCCGAACTGCCAGCCCAAATGTTGGAGGTGTGGTTGTGAGGATGCCCGCCAGCACCACGAGCGTGACACTTACCGGCAAAAGACCCACCAGCACCTGTTTCCTCCAGCGCTGACGTCCTCGGCGGGGCCCGGGCCGCAGCAGCATCCCACCGGCTGCGCTGGCGACGGCGGCCTGAGGAGGGTCACTCGCCTCCACACGTTGGGGCCTCGAAAGCATGCACATGCGCTGTGCGGTCCGACCTTTCCCTGCCAGCTACGGAAGCCTTGCAGGGTCCTGGGCCCGGCCTCGTCCTGCCGGCTACGGTGGCCTTGCAGGGCCATAAGACTAAACCAGCTGTAGCCTTAGGCCTCGGGATGCTGACAGGCAAGACACACTGGCCTGGGGCTGGGGAGCTGGCGGAACGGGGAAACGAAGCTGAGGCCTCACCGGCCCTGCGAACGGGGGGGGGGGTGAGCAGCCGGACGAGGCAGCGTTGAAGGTGCTGGTTCTGGGGGACGGGTGTGGGGGTGGCATCTGGTGGCGACGGAGCGAGCATACGTGAGGGGACTCACCTGGGGGTGGAGGGTGCCGGGTGGCGGGACGCGTCACGAAAGGAGGTGTCTGGGAGGTATCTGGGAGGCGTCTGGGAGGGGCGGACGTTAAATACGGATTGGGCGGTTATGGGTGCGGTCGGGTGGGCCGTGGGCGTGTACATGCAGCATGTATAAAATAGCGTTGGCGGCAGGTAGCAGCCAACGCTGGCTTTGTTCTTTTGTGGAGTTTGTTTGCTTTTGCTTAATAAACCGTTTCCTGAAGAACTCAGCATTCGTCCCGGTTGCTTGATTTTCCCTGCTCTCTGGACGAGGTTTGAGAGTGGACTTGTAAAAAGGTTAAAGCTTTTTGGATTAAAATTTGGTGGAATATGCAAAAGATATTTAAGAAAAGGATAAAGTTCTCTCCGCAATTGTTTTTATTGGGTATTATTACAGATACCACTGTTATAGAAACTAAGTTGATGTTGAATTTAATTACGGCAGCGAGACTTTTAGTAGCGCAATTATTGGAAGAAGGAAGAACTGCCGACTATAGAAGAATGGACTTTAAAAGTTTCTAACTTGGCGGAAATGGCAAAGATCTCAGCGCATTTGAAAGACCAATCGCAACAGAGATACATTTTGGAATGGAGGAGATGGATTGATTATATTCAGAATAAATATGGGACTAAAAAGTTTCTCTTAGCATTTGAATAAGTAGCAGATTTATATGATGTATAACTAGTTAGTAGTTATTTTACTAAGAGTTAAAGTGCGATAGAATTTAATATTTTATTGTTGTTTGCATATTTTAGATTATGTTTGTTTGTATTTTTATACCCTGTATTCAGCTCTGGGAAGTCGGGGAGGTGGGAGGGGAGGGAGGAGAGGGGTTGGGGAGGGGGGTGGGGGAGGAGGGGGGTTGTTTGTATTCAAAAATCTATTGTAAAACTTTTCAATTAAAAAAAAAGAAAAAGAAAAGAAAGGAGTATGATAGGTGTCTTCATGTATCTGAAGAGCTGATGTTTTCTTTCACTTTTTGGTTCCAGAGAAAAGAACTACAACCATGTATAGAAATTGGAACTGGGCTGAGCATCTTTGCATCAAATCTTTGCATGGGATATTGACCTCTTATTGGATCGAAATTGTCTCACCCTACAGCTTATTAACTGTGCTAGTTTTCTGCTTAAAGAACAATGCATTTTTAAATTCTTGGTGCAGATTTAACTTTGTGTGTCCTAATCTTATTCTTACTCTAATAAAGCAAATAACTTCACAGGTAAAATATTTTTTTAAAGGTATGCATATCCCATTATTTACAAGATTGGATTAAATGAAGCTTGCAAGATTTTGGTTTTTAACACTTCTTTCAAGCTGCAGATTATGATAAAGTATTAAATATTTTAAAAATATATATGCATGTTTTATATAAATCTTTCAGTCCAAACATTTTTCTTTCAACTTCGTGGTCAGTGAAATGCTTTTTTAATTCCTTGGGATGCACATTATAAGACAGTAGCAGCTAGTAGGATGTTCACTTGCAGTAATTTCTTTTTAAAAGCCAATACCAAGAGTGCAAAAATTGATTCCCCACCTCGTTTCTATTTAGTCATGCATGTTTATTAATTTGATTTACTTTATCTAAAGTGATTAAAGCCCATAATTAGTATGCAGTTTCCCAGCTAAAGCACACCAATATTTTATCCCCAAGCTTCTCTTAATTAGTAAGTCTATCCTTAAAAAGTAAACCAAGCAGCTCAATGGAGTTTATACTTGTTAATTTAAATGGGACAGAAAGGAGGAGGAGGAAAGAAGTGGAACATTTTCCGGGAAGACAATGTGCTCCATTATTTTCTAATATATTTGTTTTATTTGTGCAATTAGCAGATACCTTGAGAACAGGTTTCTCCCCAAAGTCTATCCTCATTTACAGCTTATTCCAGTTTGATGAACGGAGGCAAACCAGTATGGTAACATAAAGCAGGGCTTTTCAACCAGTGGTACGGGTATCACCTGTGATACATTGGCACCTGGCAGGTGGTATGCGACCATCCTAGAAGTGGTAGTGGGAGAGGGGAATGAGCTGAACCAGTGGCAGCACCTGTTGTGATTCAATGTCAGCCTGTGATACCGGCAGCTGAGTCTGATGATTCTGAAGAGGAGGAGGAGGAGAGGTTTGGAGAGCCTTTGGTGTCAGAGGGAGGCTCTGATGCACTGCAGGACTCTCAGCCTGGCCCCTCCTGTCATGTTCCTCATCAGACTCAGCCTTGTGAGCATGAGGTAGTGGACGTAGATGATTCACAGCTGGATCTATTCAGGGATGCTAGGAGCATGAGGCACTCCAGCAGAGTAGAACAGAGAAAGGCCATGAGGCAACTCGATGAGAGGAGGAGAAGGCAATGAGAAGCCATGCCTTGGGACTGCTGATAAAAGGGGAAGGTGTGGGAGGTGCTGGTTGCTGAAGGCAACCATTTGAAGATCTTCTGCTAGAGTCCTGGTCTGTTATTCCTGTTTAACTCTTGTTTGAACTTTTGGTTTAACTTTTGTTTGAAATTTTGATTTCTTTGTAAATAAATTTGGTTGGGTTTTTCCAGCCTGTTGACCATAAAAAGGGGTTGTCCCTGACATTCAAACAGGGCCAGTCATAGGCTGGAACAGAATAGCACCACACAAGCCTGAGCAAGAGATGGCTGGAGCTGCAGGGCTGTCAGGGCTCAGTGGAAGCAGCAGGATCAGCACCAGGCTCCAGCTGGAGTTCAGCACTGAACCTGGCGCTTCTGAGCCCAGAAGAAGTGCCGATCAGCTGGAATGTTGCAGCATCTCCAGGGTCTTCTGATTTACATTCAGATGCTTGGCAACTGATTCATATTTATTATGGTCACAGTGTCCCAGGGTCATGTGAAGTGACTAAAACTTGCTGCAACCACCCAGCAGACGGGGGGGATAAAAACCAAACACCCCCCCACTCCACCCCCAATGCCAATCCTCAACAGAAATGCTCACAACAATGAAAACCTCGGACAGGCAGAAGAGTGCCGCCGGGCAGGCAGGCAGGCAGGTGTCTTGCTCAGCTGTGGCTTGGGGGGCACTTTTTTCAGTGCCATTGTAACTTCAGTCACTAAGCGAACTGTTGTAAGTTGAGGACTACCTGTACTTCATCACTTTTTTCCTTTTTTTATGGTCATCAAGGTTTTGACACCTTGCTAGGCGACTGGTGGTACTCGGATGTTGCCATATCCTAAAAGTGGTACAATGGGTGAAAAGGTTGAAAAGCCCTGATATAAAGGATAAAATGATAAACAGTTGTCACTTTGTGCTCTGTGCAGCAATGGTTACCTGTTCATAATCCCATAACTTTATTCTTGTTCTCTTTTTTCCCCAAATATCTATAACTTCTCAAGCCAAAAAAGCTCTTACTTTTTTTTTGAAGAAGGGGTGGTTTGAATAAATTCATGAAAATATACTATAGTATTCTGGGAAAATGAGCTTAGAGAAGCTGATGACATCTCTGCCTAACAGTATTAAGTTCTTTAATTGTTTAAACTTGACTTCTCATGAACTCATGATGCAGTGACCTAAACAACAGAGTGTAATATTCAACATGACATTTCAGTTTTCATTTGTTCTTTTTATTTTATTAAAGTTTTGTCTCTTTTTTGGCTTTCAAGTACAGATTAATGGTCTGTAACCAAGCACACTCTCAAAAATGTCAAACTTAATTGAAAAAGGGAAATCACAAAAGAAAAAAGTTCTGCACCACGATTGCTTTGGGGCTTTCTAGAGGCTCTGAAGCTTTTTGGTTCATTAATCAAACCTGAATGAGGAGAGTAAACCATCACTTTCTTCCATGTCCACTGCTTCCCTGACCAGCATCAATGGACACCATCTGTTCCCAATCAACACCCAAGCAAACACTCTCTCCTCAGGTCTTTGTTCATCGCAATGAATAAGAATTATATTTAACATCGCAGAATAAATTTGAAATGAAAGTTACAAGATCAAGAATTGCTTTACTGGAAGGTACAATCTATCTTCAAGTCAAAAAATTCATTCCCAGTCGTGACAAAAGAAAAAGCTTTACAGGTTACCTAATGGATACTGAGTAAGATTATGTTTTCTCATTCTGCCCTGAGGGATGTGCGCTTTACAAGAATTCATGTGCTCAGCATGATATCAGCAAGGAGTGGAAGGGAGACGGGGAAACTCACACATGTACACTATGTGAGCATATGGATTTTCGATGACATTTCCTCATTTGTGGTAGAATCTCAACGTTAGTTTCTTTTACTGCTGAAAACTATTTCTCTTACAGGATTTAATTGCTACTTCCACAACCATCATTATTGTCTCTAAATCATTTTTTTATTTTTAATAAGATTTAAAAACCACTACGGTGGGAAGGTAACAGCGTTCCATGCGCCTTTGGCATCTAGTCATGCCGGCCACATGACCACGGAGACATCCTTGGACAAACACTGGCTCTTCGGCTTTGAAATGGAGATGAGCACCGGCCCCTAGAGTTGGAAACAACTAGCACGCATGTGCGGGGGAACCTTTACCTTATTTACTAAAAACCTGACAATTGGTCTTTAAACATTACTTATTAATATTTCATTTTATATAAATGTAAATGTAAGGACTGCTCACAAAGCTTTTTTGTTTTACACCGTCAAAATTCTGAATGCTTGCTAGACAAGGCAGTCGGTAAACAAAAACTCCTTATATAACCACAACTGGAGTTATTTTTAAGATAAAACATCTAAGTTTTTTTTCTCCCAACGAAAGCTTTATCTATACTGTTGATGAAGTAATTATAATTCTTAAATTTCTGTTCCACCCTTTTTTTTGCTTTGACCTAATTGCCATAAAAGGGTTCTGTCTATAAGACAGCATTGTATGCAGTACAGTTACCACAAATCAAGGTAGCAGTTTGTAGAATTTGTGTGAGCTTCTGTTTAACTATGTTATGAAAGACAGTAATATGATGTCAAACTATCTCCAACCAAGTCGATCAGAATCAGCTGATATTGTTTTGTAAAAAGACAGCAGAAATATAGGCAGCAACTTTCCCATATCCTCAAGGAGATAAATCTATCCTTCAAATTCACGAGCTTTTTATCCCTTTCTCTCAAATAACTAAGAAAGTATCTTTATCATTGTTTGGGAGATAAGTGTTAAGTCTTAAAATATCATCAAAGTTGTATATAAGAGCGATAACTCTTACATTTTCCCTCCTAACAAATCTTGAAGAGGAGCAAAGGGAGGGGATGAGCTGACATTTTTCAGAGCTATTGAATCAGATAATATATGTGGTTTTCAAAACAAAATCTCCATACTAAATGCCCCAATACTCTTCATTGTTATTCTACCTCTATATGTATTCATCTTCCTTTAGGGTGTTAAGTTTTGCTCTTTATCAAGCAAATCAGCAAATAAGTCAAAACCACAGGTCTGAGCTGAATTGGCCTTATCAGCAAGACTGGAAATAGAATTCTGCTATTTTATGGCGTGCTGTACCATAGAAGAAAAATCTTTATCCAAATCAGATTAAGCACTATGAATGGTTCACAAAAATGTAAACAATGAAAAAAGCTAAATGCTAGATATGGTAAAGGTTGAGGGAAGAAGGCAAGTCACCAATCAACCGAGCTTTGTACAATATCTGTGAAATTTCATGATTATCAGTGAAAGATCAAGTTGTTCAAAATTTCCTAGCAATAATGTACAACCCTTCCAAAACCCTCTCTGTAATAAAAATAAACAATGGTTATACTCATTCATGCATTCACATAAAGACAAAACTGTTTGGTCCTTGAGGAAAAAAAATGGTATCAAGATAAGGAAACTCAGCTGATGATCCATTGGATGATTCATAGTGCTGGAAACAGGGAAATACATAACTAGGAATGTGGTGGGTCCCAAAATGGTAAATTGCATGATTTAAACAATAGGTTCTGTATGGTTTATATATTTTTAAAGAGATGCCAGGGTTTTTGTTTGTGTTTCAGATGAGTAATTGCTGGCTCACTGTCTGCATGTGTTTATGTGTGTTTGTGTATGGGTGTATGTGTATAGTATATAGAGAGAATGTGAGTGCAAGAGAGAGCACAAACACAGATAAATATATATAAATTGCAAATTGGAGAGTATGTGCATGCCAACCTTGAAAGACTTAATTTAAATTTAAGTGCTCTATTTTATCATTATGGAAAGACAATCAGTGTATCTAAGATGATTTGACCAACCAATGTCAGTTTTTGATATGATGTTAAAAACAATCCTGAATACCACTAATACACAAGCCTTTACTTTGCACAGCAAAGCACTCATGCTTATTATTGTATTAAAGGAATTCTATTGGTTAAATCAAGCAGTGAATATAAATAGCTGTATTACTGCCACTGGGCATTAGTGTTTATTTAGTAGATGTGAGTTCTGCATGCACCTTTGATGTGGTTGTGAATAAGCTGTTGCCTTTTTTTGTATGAAAATGTGATCTGCAAAGGATACAAAAATATTTGATAACTTTGACTTAAAATTAATAAAGCTTAGAGGGTTATCAGCTATATAATTCTCAGTTTCTTCTTCCAGCATTTCTGAAAAGATCCAAATGGCTTTGCAAATACTTCAATATAAAGATAGGTGTGCTGCTATTTGGACAAAGTTGAAAGCTTTTTTTTTCTTGCATCTTGAAAGGTATTGTATTTTGTTTAAGATGATAGGCAGAAGCCAAAACAGTCTTAGTGTTACTCCTTTTAGTCTTAGAAAGGACAGTCAAGGACAATAGAGATTCACTTGTGATTAATTTTAGTCCAGAGCATGAAATTGGAATAGTAAAATTTATTTGTGCATAATTGGATATGCAACTGAAAATAATGAGAAATCAGTACCGTACTTTGATTGACAACAGTGAATGCATAATATCAGTTTTATCATTTAAAAAAAAAACAAACAAGATTGTATGCCATAATTTAAAAATAAATAACACTCTTTTTTAACATTACATTTTGTTCTTTGGGCTGTTGAAGGGGATGGATTAAGAAAACAGATATGAAGGGTTAGTTCATAAAATTATTTAAACTATTTTATTTCATCATTTCAATTAACAATACTATATGTGAATTAAATTCTTTTTTTGAAAATAACTGGGTTTGAGACTATGGACAATATGAAATGTCTTCGTTACTAGATCACATTTATACGTCATCATCATCGTTAGCCATTAGGTCATGTCCGACTCTCGGTTACTCTATGGATCAGCCCTCTCCATGCCCCTCTGTCTCACACGTCGCCTTCAGATCTGCCAAGGTCATCTCAATGTCATCTTTTATAGTTTCCAGCCAATGGGTACTAGATGGCCCCATCTCCTTTTTCTGCTGATCGGTCCCAGCAGAGTGCATTTGTATGTACAAGTTATCAGTGTTAATTAACTGATAAATAGGAATACATACCCGATTCCCCGAAAATAAGACCTACCCTGAAAATAAGCCCTAGCTTGATTTTTGAGGGTGGGCCTAATATAACCCTTACCCCCCGAAATAAGCCCTAGTTTTGGGTTGAGGTGCGCACCTAAAATTCACACTAGGATGGGGGTGGGAGAGTGGAGCTACCCCACATGCCCTGCACACTCTTACCATTGCAGCCAGGCCTTCCATGCCCCAACATCTGACTTGCCGGCCCACTTCTTCTGCGGCCACCTGCTGCTGCTTGCATGCACACATCACCCCCCGGCCTCCATTTTGCCATCAGAGGCCTTCAGGAAAGGCCTCTGCAGCCAAGAACCAAATTCTGGATTGACACACACAGCACCCCATGTATTGTTTTCATATGGATATTAATATCGATTTTATTTCCCTATCTGATAAAATATTCAAATTATTCTGGTACAGAATAGTTTATATATGAACTCTTCTTTCAGATCAAAGAAATTGTATTGTACTGTCAAGTAGCAGACAAATTTGCAGGAGTTAAGAATAGAAAGGAATTCAAGATGGGCTGGACTTAGATCTCTTGTGGGCACGTAGGGACTCATGACTGATGATGAGTTTGATCCCTCCCTTGGGCTCAGCCTGGTCATCTCCTACATGTACCTCTGTAAACAATTCTGTTATGCTGCAGCAAGATAAGCTCCAAGGTGACTAACACTTGAAACTCTGAATAATACAGTGTGTATGTCTGTCTGTCTGTCTGTCTGTCTGCCTGCCTGCCTGCCTGCCTGCCTGCCTGCCTGCCTGCCTGCCTATCTATCTATCTATCTATCTATCTATCTATCTATCTATCTATCTATCTATCTATCTATCTATCTATCTATCTATCTATCTATCTTCTCTTCTACCTGTTTAGTTTGTATTTCATATATAGCCTTTCTCTTCTACTTTAAAATAGTTTGTGGATTGTTCCATTCAATATTAATATTTGGCTAAAATAAATTTTTGAGGTCTATAGTAGTTATAGTCAGCCCTGTCCTAGAATATATCTCTGGATATTGTATGATTTTTGCTGTGCTTTTTCAGTCCTCAAAACCATATAAAACCACTTTGACTTAATTTTTCATAGTTTGTAACATTAGTAAGAAATATTTTAGCACTAATGGTGCTGTTCCTCAACCATTATTTGTTTCCTGAACAAATTGTAGTATCAGAAGTCTTGTCTGTGAACTTTTGAGGGCACAAGAGTTTTCCACTTACATGACTCATTTTTATATTTATTTGCAATATAGTAGCTTTGAGAAGATGGTTATAGAAATTGATCAATCAAACGAATGAACAAATGAATGCATGAATGTCATGTATAAGTGTACTGGATGTACAGATTAAAATAATGTTTCCATAAAACAAATTATTTCCACAGTGGAAACTGAAAAAGAAACATCGGAGCCAAAAATGACTACGCAGACTTCTACTTTTTATTTGGTCTATTCCACAGGACTAACGTAATGTGTGAGTCAAGTATATATGCATTTTACAACCTGCATCATCCAGTCTGAAAGAGTCTGAGATTGCAGAAATTCCTTCTCTTGAGAACTCAGTATCCTGTGGTAAACACAATTAGGCAACTCCTTGAGACTGAATAATCTTCCAAAAATAACATGTGAAATGGGTTATTGAAAACAATGTATGTACAGCCTCCTTTGATACTAAGCTTAAAGCAAACTATCATCCTGGTAAGAATTTAAATTTATTTAAACTTTTTCACAATATTGATGGAGCAGATCAGATTTCCAGAAATTGCAAACATTTTGTGCGAACTGCTCCTAAGAAAATGAAATGATAGTGCTATATTATTAAACGGATATATGATAAAAGCACTGTGCCTATCCCTTTAACTTCTGGAATGATGTTCTGAGAAGAAAGATAAAAGCTTCCTTTTGAAATACAATGCTTTACCTTACTCAGAAATCAGTTTGCCTGTGAGTGAACATTTACGTTTGTGTTTATCATAGTGATCAAAATCTGAAGTGCTGGCTTGCACGTATGATGCTGTCAACCACTGAGACAAAGATTTCATTTTGCCTGATAGCATCTCAAACACATATTTTTTATTAGTAGTGCATACACAATGGAGTATTTTGAAGAAACAGTATGTGTATCTAACATTGATCTGAAAAACAGAGTGTGAAGAATACTTTCTTGCATTTATTGTAAACAGCAACTTAAGCATAAGAGTTGCCGTATTAGTGACACTGAGAAGGAATCAGGTCTATTACCAGTGAATGGACACTTCTCAATCCATATCCTCAAATGGCCTCCTCCATGGGTTTCAAATAGATGTTTAAAAAAAGAAAGCTGCAACCTTACCCTACCAAAAAGCCGTTGGTGTCTACTACTCTACCCTTCCTGGCCAAATAGGCATCTCAGTGTTGTAAATAACAATGACTCAAGCAAATTCCCTTGGAGATTTCAGTTCTAAATGACCTGGAAAAACAGAAGAAATTATAAACTCACTTCTTACATGCACCAAAGGGAAATTATTATCTCATGGTAATGACACTCAATGCTACCCTTCTTCGTATGCTTCCAGAATATAATACTTTTTAATGATCCCCTGATGATGTGCACATCTCATAACCTCACTGCTTACTTACCAGCTTCAGGGTGATTAACAAGACAAAGTTTGACAAGTTTTTATTAGCTGTTCAGAATAGAGCATGGGTCTTCAAACTTGACCCTTTTATGACTTATGGACTTCATCTTCCAGAATTCCTCAGCCAGGCATGCTGGCTGAGGAATTCTGGGAGTTGAAGTCCACAAGTCATAGAAGGGCCAAGTTTGAAGACCCCTGGAATAGAGGGTGAGAAAATAGGCTGAACATAGAACTGTATACATATAGCACTGAAAAATCTTCAGAAGATTTATTCACAAAGTTGTTTTCAGAACAGCTCTAGATATCTTCAGTCTCCATTATACCCTGGCAGTGAAAAGCAATCACAAAAAAACAACAACCCTAAACTAAAAGCCTACCCATTAGATATCTCCGGGCCAATCTATAAATATAATATTAATATGGCTAACAAAGCCCCAATATTTTGAAAAATAAAATATAGTCATAGGAGGTTAGGGTTTTCAGCTGAAAAATCATTTTCTTCTTCTATAAAAACCTATCAGAAATAAAGCAGCTTTGGAGAATGAAGTGTTGAGTCGGAAAAGATTAGATAAGAGAAAGATTAAGCAGCCTTCATCCTCCTCATTTGTAAACAAATTTGGTTTTCTACGGTTGCTTTTCATTTTTTAAAGAGTTAGAAGCTTTGCTGTATTCATCTCTTTAAAGTATCTAGTTTGAGTTTTTACTGTATTGGCTGATGAGATAAAACTCCATAAAAACTGTGTCAGAAATAAGAGCAGGAAAGAAGATCAAATACTGTCATTTATGCAGGGCTTTTTTTGTCATAGGACGCCCAGAACGGAGTTCCGGCACCTTTTTTGGATGGAACCTTGTAGGGTAGGCAAGGCGGGTTGTATGACATGTGTGAGTTCTGGCACCTTTTTCTTTTACAAAAAAAGCACTGCATTTATGTATGTCTGTTCCTGAATGTATGGATATCAGCATATTGTCATAGGAAGCTCAGAATATTTCCTCAGGATTTATGAAAATATAATGATATAAAAGATTGGAATAGTATTTACAATTCCTGTTGGAAAATACATAAATACAGTTTAAAATCTAAAATGTAACATAGGTACACAACTTGGGAACTAAAAAGTGTCTGTACCCTTTGTTATTTACAATCAAGCTGAACTATGTTTTGGCTATAAAATGCATTACAACAGTTGTTGGACCATCATCATGTCATGTTTTAAAACCAATTAGTGAAATGATAAAATGCTATTTTCAAAAGAAAATATAATACTAAATAGTTGGATCTGTTTATTTATTTGTAAATAATAAATAAGTTAGGCAAAAAGTTTTCTATATTTTAATACCAGTGATGGAAAATGGGATAAAATTTCAAAAAGACAAATAGGTGGGAGGTATTCTGGATGTAGGATTCTGAAAGAATTTTTATCAATTTATCAAAGCTGCAAAGCTGCCTGACTCCACAAGAACTGTGGGCAGCTTAAAATATTAAAACAGATTGTAACAATTTAAAAATGAGCTTCTAGGATGAGCACAACAAAACCTAGCCATGTTATCTCACCTGGGGAAAAGTCAAAAAATATATACATGTCTGAATGGGCATATGTATGTGTGTCCGTGTGTGCACATTCACACATACACTATATATATACACAGTATATATATATACACAGTATATATATATACACAGTATATATATATATATATATACACAGTATATATATATATATATATATATATATATATATATATATATATATATATATATATATATATATATATATATATATATATATATATATATATATGTTTTCGTAGATTTTCACGGGTACAGGTATGTAGGTCGCCAAGACACCCTCAATCTTACACGGGAAAAGACCCGAATACGCCAAGACCTACATATATATATACATACACACACACACAGAGTCATACACATATATGAACAGATGCACACATGTATAAATACACAGATACATTTCTACATATATGTATTTATAACAACCAATGCTCTTTTGGGTCACCATTTCAATGACAATTTCTTATCAAAACAGAGTGACTACAGCCAGACAAAAAGCAGTGGACTCAAGAACAATTTTTTGTTTCCTGATGGCTTCCCCATTGCATTTCCTTGAGGCAATCTGGCAGGGAGCATCACAAATCTTCCTTCCTTCCTTCCTTCCTTCCTTCCTTCCTCCCTCCCTCCCTCCCTCCCTCCCATCAATCCATCGATCCATCCATCCTCCACACCACTCCACTCCATTTGAGTTCACTTTCTAGCAGGCAGGTAAGTGTCTGCTATTGTGTAGGTATCACAGAACAATGAAAATGAAGGTAATGTGACCACAGCAGCAGCCCAACAACATGGCAGCAGCCAATAGTACTGAAGCAGCCACAGCTTTTCCAAATTTTATGGACTCAGGAATTATGGGTCCTTGATTTTGGACACATTCTGTAAGTCAGTCTATTTGAGGTATCTTGGTTCAAAAGTCCATAGCTTCATAATTCTGCCTTGCCCAAGTGATAGAACATTAGCCTATTCTATCAGGCCACTAAGAACATAGTGATATTTTTTCTTAATAATATCTGAACCTTAGGAGTTTCAGTGATTAAATAAGAACCCACAGGATTCAACAAATGTTGTAATTCTCTCCTGCTTTCATCTCACGTTTTAAAGATCAATTGAGCTTAACACAAAAAGGTATTATGAGGCAATTCAGTAACACTTGAACTATTCAGGAGGATCTTTTGTTGAATGACCTCTGATTATTTTGGAGAAAAAAAGGGATACCCCAATTTTTTTTTCTAATTTTGCATTTAATTCCTGGATATAACCTATTCCAAACACATGCTTTTTTTATTGGACTTCCTAGAAGAAACACAACTTAAAGTATTTGCATTGTTGATGTGGGTAAATTTTCTGTATAAAGTTTGTTTGCTAATAACCAGCAATTATGCAATGAATTGTGATAATGAAGTGGTTCTTACTCACTAAACAGAATTATCTGAATTATTAGATTCTGTGGCAGATTTTCAGAAAGCCATTATTTTAGTCTTTCTTTGGAATTCATTTGGATGACTCAGTTCCACATGGCTTCAATCACAGATTTATTGTGGGTGGCTGATACCAGTTTTTAAACAACCCACTGATACTACTTATTAGGAGATAAATGACTAAATATTGATTATTTTAACTTTATCTATGATTAGAGGTATACAATTGTTGGATAATAATAACCTATGTTAATTTTTACATTAATCAAATCCCTGGCATTTGAAAAAAAGATTTTTATAAATTACCAGCAGAATAAAGACTATTGTATTTGGAAACAAGCATTTAATTCTCTGGAGAAAGTATTTTGTACTATATAGATACAAAATAGTTGGGACTACAATTTAATATCTGGTATAGACCAGGCTTTCCCCACCTGGTGCCCTTTAAATGTTTTGGATTAAATTCTGGTAATCCTCAAACAACATGGCTATTGACTGTGCTAGCTAGAAAATCATGGGAGTTCACAAACAAAATATCTAGAGGACCCCAGGTTGCGAAAGATGGATATATGTAGTTAATAACATTGACCTTTTTTGCACTGTGGTTCATTTAATCATCAGGTCCCTAATGTTTTCAGATAATAGTGCAAAATAAGAATGAAAACATATATTTAAAACAGTTCTTAAAAATCTATTTAAATTTGCCAAATTGATATTAATTCATCATTTAAAAAAATCACAATTTTGAAATTTGAAAAATCAAGAAATCATGCATTCCTGTTCAGCTACATAGGTGTATGTTTGTAATATTACATACTCAAAATGTATTTTGGGCTATTTTCCCAGTACAAATTTTGATACTTTTCTAATGGCCAGACTTTTTGGATAAATACCTTCACTTTAGAAAAGAGGAGGAAAAAAATGATGACATTGTGATGGCATTTCACTCTACAGGAAAATTTTAATTGAATAATAAATATCCCAAGTCTAAAAGTGAATACTTGTACATTTGCTTTGTGCTAATATTACTTTCATAAATCCCAAAACAAAAGTTAACTTTCTTTTATTTAAGTAAGTTTTAATGTGAATCTACAAAATGTAGTTTGTTCAGGGTAATTAACTGTTGGGTGCTACTCAAAAAAAATGTTTAAAACTGAATGTTGTGTTTTAACTTTGAAGGCATTAAAATTACAGATTGATTTCTTAACATATAACTGGCCTCAAAGCATGAGAAACACTCTCTTCTATGCGAAAAATAAACAAGTCTAGAAAATAAATAATTATTTTTGATTTGGAATCTTATTTTAATTATGCATGTTTTTTTAAAAAAAATATACCCACCTCACAATTCCATTTTAAGAATTCAATATTTCTTCTTTACAACATAGTAAACCTCTGCACTAGCCATTTTCCGTGTAGATAACGTCACAAAAGTACACCTTTATTTGCCTTTTAATTAAACTGTGTTATCAGACATCTCAATGCTGCCTTTTATATTCTGGGAGTGAAAAGGGCTGGGACAATTTAACATAGATATCATCAACTAATTACAGAACTTTTTTTTTGCTTTACTTATTGAACTCCTGTAACCAAACATATTTTGGGCCATGCGGGTTTGTTTTCAATTTCTCTGACATATTTCTAATATTCTATTTCTATAAGGGGATAAAAAATGTGAATTAAACAATTAAAAATACTTTTAATTATCATGTAGGAGAGAAATTTTGAGCCATTTGAGCACTTCCTTCCCAGCTGTGAAACATAAAAGTTCAACAAAATAAATGCAGAAGCATTAATTAAATTTTGTACCAATCAGACAAAATAATCAACCTCAGGTCTAATGCCAGAGATTCAGATAGTTGCTTCAAGAAATGTACAGGGGATACATGTTTTTTGACATGATATTTTGGAATCATGGGTTTGGAAATAATAGATAGGCAGATTCGTACTTAAAGAGGAAGGAAGGAAGGAAACATAGTTCAATGTTTGAACATATGGTTTGTTTTCTGAAGTTTCAAGATTCAATCTCCTGCATCTCCATAGAATATTGGAAAAATATTTCCCTCCCTAAAATCTTGCTGCAAATCACCATCAGCAATATTGAATTTGATGAGCAAATGCTCTGGTCCAGTAAAGGAACCTTTGGATATTCGTATGCAGTAGCAGAGGCCTTTGATACAAATGCTACCCACACCTTTCTCAGGCACATGATTTATTCAAATCAAAGGCGATGTAGAAGTTTAGAAGCAGCTAAAAAGACAAGACAAGTTGTTAAGGAAAAACTGCCAAAGGTCTAACCTCCCTCTTGTTGCCCCCTCCTATTAATTAATACCTGGAGTGCAATCTAATTGTGAAAGTAATCAATATGCTTCCACCAGCTCCCCGCTCCCAAAGGTTTGTTTAATTAAACAATAAATAAAGAGCAGAAATGCAGAGGAACAACACATTATTCTTTATTTACCAAAATGCTGTGGGGCAAAGAGAAGCATTATAGGCATCTTTAGTAAGACACATGTTGAGCAGCTGCAACCTCCCAGCATGTAGCCTTGGTGGAGCAGTGGGCTAATGCCTCCTTAAGTAACACCAGCTGCCTGCAATTAGTGCAGGTTCGCATCCCACCAGGCTCAAGGTTGACTCAGCCTTCCATCCTTCCGAGGTAGGTAAAATGAGGACCCAGATTGTTGGGGGCAATTAAGCTGACTTTGTAATAATGCCGCTTGGGGGGGTGTATGAAAGCCCTAATAAGCAGGCATATACATAGAATGAAGGCTACTGCTAAGCTTGTAAGCCGCCCTGAGTCTTCGGAGAAGGGCGGGATATAAATGGAATAAAAATAAAAATAAAATAAAAAAATTTGATTTGCATATAGGTACATCTGCCCCAAATCAAAAACAACGAATAAAGATAAGCTGGGGTGGTCAAGAGCACACTCTGAAACTAGATTACCTAAAACTAGATAAATCCCAGTCTCTAGAGAAGATGGTTGGTAGGTAACAACCTTTATCATTTTTCTTCTACAAAATGGTGTTTGGGGACTGGCCATGCCTATCAAGGTAGCTTTTTGGGATTAGGCAAATTTATTTTTAATTTGTTGGATTTATATCCTCTAGGAGCTCAAAGTATACATAGTGCTCCCTCCTATTTTTTCCATATAATGCAACCCTGGAAGGTACAGTAGGTTGACTAGAGACTGTGACTGTCCCCAAATCATAAAGGGATCGTGTATGTGTAGTTTAATGAAGAGAAGGGTGAGGGGTGACATGATAGCAGTGTTCCAATATCTCAGGGGCTGCCACAAAGAAGATGGAGCCAAGCTATTCTCCAAAGCACCTGAAAGCAGGACAAGAAGCAATGGATGGAAACTAGTCAAGGAGAGAAGCAACCTAGAACTAAGGAGAAATTTCCTGACAGTTAGAACAATTAATCAGTGGAACAACCTGCCTCCAGAAGTGGTGAATGCTCCAACACTGGAAGTTTTAAAGAAGAGACTGGACAGCCATTTGTCTGAAATGGTATAGGGTTTCCTGCCTTAGCAGGGGGTTGGACTAGATGACCTCCAAGGTTCCTTCCAACTTCTTCTTCTTCTTCTTCTTCTTCTTCTTCTTCTTCTTCTTCTTCTTCTTCTTCTTCTTCTTCTTCTTCTTCTTCTTCTTCTTCTTCTTCTTCTTCTTCTTATTATTATTATTATTATTATTATTATTATTATTATTATTATTATTATTATTATTATTATTATTATTATTATTATTATTATTATTATGGCTGAGGGCAAACTAGAAGTTGAGTCTCCTTGTTCCTGGTCCAACATCTAGCAATTTATGACAGGTATGTTGTTGTTAACACTCTCAAAATTCCCAGTGTGTTCAGCAGCCCCAAACATACACCTAGTCCACTCTTCAATGTCATGTGAAAACTTAAAACAAAAAAGAGCTTTGGTAGATAAGATCAATATTCACTTAATTCAACCTTCAGTTCTCCACAATGTCCAATCAATATAGGCCTCTGAAATAAACAGGATGGTTTCCTTACTGCCAATTGTGCTCAAAATATTTATTAAGTTATTTTTAAAAATCGCATAATATTCCCTATTTTAACATTTCCAAGTGATTTACAATACAAATTCAACTGTTAAAGAATAGTTATTTTTATGCCATAAAATAACAAAATATTATAAAGAATTTAAAAAACCCAAAAACAGTACAGCCCATTAATTTTAAAAGCCTGGGAGAATAAAAATATCTTTGTCCAGTCCCAAAAAGATAGCAAGGAAAGTGGCATCTGAGAAGGGCACTCCAAAATCCAAAGATACTGAGATATCTTGCAAGAGTTAGTAGCCATATCTGCTGAGACTTCTGACTTCACATCTTTTAGATTAGTGTAATAATGAAATCTTCCTGCAGTATAGGCTATCTCAGGATTAATATGCTTTTCAGAAATTGTCTTTTCCTCTGTGGGAACTGTAATTTACCATGTAATTATCCCTGTTTACATGACAGAACTCTTTTGCATGTCCTACTAAGCATTTGCTAACTGTTGTTTTCACTCACCCCTCCATGATAACAGTGAATATGTCAGAGTTTTGGTATAATTAGGGCTTTGTTTTAAGCCTCTGTACAGCAGAGGGCTTTTGCTTCAAGTAACATTCAGTTTAGGTTTTTTCCATTGTTTGGTAAAAGTTCACTTCTGAAAAAATGTCCAAGAATGTATTAGTCAATGCTGACCTTGAGATTCAAGACTTAGTATCTATCTTTGCCTAACTTTACACTTGCACGCAACTCAATCTTATCAGATTCTGCAATTATTTGAAACCAATTTACTCTTTCTTTCTATATACATAGCTGCAATGCAGTCCAAATACTGCTAACAGACAATCCTGGTCCTCTGAAATGTTCTTCGGTAGTTCAGATATATGTCCAGGTAAAAGATAACCATTAAAAAAAAGAGTGGGAAATGTCCACTGCAAATATAACGTAGCCATTCTCTGAGAGCACCCATAATATACTCCCCAAATTCTCCTAGAAATGTGAGCCACTACATGTCAGTGTGGAAAATCTGTGATTAAATGCAAATCAGCCAATATATGTTTGAAATTTGAAAACTGACATTTCCGTAATGATTGCTTCAAATCAAGTTTAGAATCTAGTGTGATTAAAAGTACAGCCGAAGAATAAAGCAGGAAAACATCAAATACTGCAGTGCAGTTGCTTCATTTTGGCCAATTGAGATGGCTATAATAGAAATGATAAACTGTTTAGAAGATATTAAATTTGCCAAGTTTCCAGCAGATAGTTTCAAAGATTTCCCAGCAATACATTTTTTACATATTTCCCATTTCCTTTTTACGGAAGCTCAGAGAGCAGAGTTGAGAAACTGTTTAATAAAGAGCCTACAGACAACTTATGTTAGATTGATTTTTTAAAAGAGAAGTACCTGCTTAAAAATTAAGAGACTACTTGCTTTTCTAGGACAGCATAAGTAAAGTTTGTAGGTACAGAAGCCAACTTAGCTTATTGGATATGGTCACCTTATCTTAAAAAAAGTTCTAAAAACCTTTTTAAAACTTTGAGAAGTACTATATATGTGCCATCATGTTCATATATGTAATGCACTATGATATACAGAAATACAGGTAGTCCTTGACTTACAACAGTTCATTTAGTGACTGTCCAAAGTTATGGCACTGAAAAAAGTGATTTATGGCCATTTTTCACACTTACGACTGTTGCAGCATCCCTGTGGTCACATGATCAAAATTTGGATGCTTGGCAACTGGTTCATATTTATGACAATTACATTGTCCCAGGTGATCAGCTTTTGTGACCTTCTGATAAGCAAAGTCAATGGGAAAGCCAGATTTACTTAACAACAATGTTAACAACTTAACAATTGTAATGATTCACTTAACAACCATGGCAAGAAGAGTCATAAAATGGAGCAAAACTCATTTAACAAATGTTTCACTTAACAACATAAATTTTGGGCTTAATTGCGGTCGTAAGTCGAGGACTACCTGTAGTATACGTTACCCCCCCAAAAAAAAGCCCAACAGCAAATCATCTCAAACCTATTCATACTCAGTTACCTATTTATTCAGTTCAAGACAAAAGACAAAAGAAAACAGAGGAATTGTTTTCAAGGGAAATCGGGGAAAATGGAAACAGAGACTGAAAGCCTTGAAGAACTAAAGATAAACTGGAAACTGGGACTTCAAGTCAAACAAAGAAAGGATGAAAGGAGGATAAGGATAAAAGGGTATGGATTTGGGAAAAGGGAGTAGATTCATAAAGAAACAGCAAGCCAGATTTTAAAAAAACCAAATAGAATATGTCTGCTTCTCTCTTTCCTTCCGAGCAAATCTTTCTAGTCACATTTTAGCAGAATAAGACACAAACAGTAGAGCACAATTCCCTAAATGCTATGAGAGGCAATTTGCGAAGTTGATAAATACTCATTAATTTTGCCAGTCTTAGACAGCCCATTGTATCACACAGTGCCACTTCTCCCCCGCCGCCCCCCCCCATCTCCTTTGGACATATACAGAATGAGATTTGTCACCGTGTTTGAGACCCTCCGAAGGTTCATAACTTCACAGACTCCACTGAAACTCTGAATCATTTCCACATCTCTCTGAGGGGATTCAAAGGAATCTGATTCTATTGGACATCTTAGATTGATTGGAAGATTTGATTTAAAGAGGTGAGTCATCTAATCTCCTTTGAATTGAATAATCTCTTCAGAGCGCTACTCAGGCCGACTTGGCATTAAGAGAAGTAGTGCTGGGGTGAAGGGGAAAGAAATTCAGATGTAGGGACAGGAATTCAGACGAAGGAAAAAGAATTCAGACCTGAGTCGATAGAGAGCTTTGAACCAGCCAGGCAGCCTCATCTCCAGAAAAAGAACTCCCCCGAGCACTGCCCGCTGAACTTTTATTCACCTCCAATCTTACAAAAAGCTACATCAGTCTCATACCAAATAGGATACATAGAAATAATTGGATTATTCAGGTGCCTATGAGATCACACAAAAACAAGATAGCATAAGATGCATGTGAAGTCTTTATCATAGCGTTTCCCAAACCTCCCACATGCCAGGCCCCCCTCCCAGCCAGGAGAGTGTTCTCTGCACTGAAGCTACAGAGAGGCCCAACTAGGAAGGCACGGAAAGGCTGAAAGGTGAAAAGCCAAATTCTTGGGAGACCAAATTCTGACCGTTCCCACATGTCCCCTTTTTTGTGTAATGACAGAAGCAGAATGCTTGAGATAAGCTTGCATAACATGTAAATCTTTGGCATTGAAGGTAGAGGTGTGAGATCGTTTAACAAAAAGCGAACGGCACAGTGCCAGCAAAGAGGGAATACATTGAATACAGCAACACAAACTAATCAATATAACTATAGTTAAAATACCATAAACAAATAAATGTTTAAGCGAAGCTAAATCTGGTAGCCATAGAAAAAGCATTTTCCTAAGTCTATAAGTTGAAAAGCCCCCAAAATACATAGTATCATAGGTAGTAGATATATTAAAATTGGTAAAAAGAGTATAATTTTGAATAGTAGTAGCTGGAGCACAGACAGGAACAATGCAAGAGCTAGTGACTTCATGAGCAGAGGCAGACATTTTTATAAGCAAAAATTACTGTGACTAGAAATGTTGGCCAGTTGTAGCTACAAATTGAATTGTCCTCTATTCGCTAAAACTTCATGAATTCCTACAGATGAAAAAATAAAAAAATAAAAACCAAAAAAAAACACAGCAACAGTCCAAGTGCTGAATTGGTGTTAAGTTGAGCAATAAATGCCGACAGGAATAGTTGTAAGGTCACAAAGGGCATCTGCGCCGAGTGTTTTTAACATTCCCCATGTTACTGGTGGCTGAGTTCCTGCTGGCCTCGAAGGTCTTTTACGCCTTCGTGGTGTTTCACCCACCTGGTTTGGGTTGAATGTCAGGGCTGGATTGAACTCTGGGAGCGGACTGCTCAGCCTCTGGTGCCAGCTCATGTTTGGCTCGGAATGGCTTCACACACCTGGCAGGCACCCACACCGGTCCTGTAGGAGTAAGAATAGATGCAAAACCCCTTCCCCAAGTAATCAATTCAGCTGGTCCCTTCCAGGTTGGCTCGGGCAGCTCCTTATATAGCACTCGTGGTCGTTCCAGGGAAAGCTCCTTCCTAAAATGTCTCTCTGCAGGAGTATAAGCTTGATTAGTGATAGTTAAATGATTCAAAGTAAATAGCAATACTGGAATCAAGGATTTAAGATCTGAGGGAGTAATTCCCCTTTCTTTAGAATGTTTAAACAACAAAGCTTTAAATGTACCATGTGCACGTTCCACTATAGCTTGGCCTGAGCTATTGTATGGAATGCCATGTCAGAGAGAAATATCCCAAGTGCTGCAAAATTGAAAAAAAACATTAGAAGTATACGCAGGAACGTTGTCAGTCTTTAAAACAAGTGGTCGTCCCATGACAGCCATGGCAGCGAGAAGGTGCTGAATAACATGAGAGGTAGTTTCGCTGCGAAGGGGGGTAACCCACACATCTGTTCCTCTTGGATTAATAGCATCAAAGGGAAAAGAGAGGGGGGAAGAGGAGCAAGAAGGACAGGCTGAGATAATATCACCAGCCTGAGAAAGTGGAATGTTAAAGGTAGCATGAAGAGATTTAGCATTCTGGTGAAAATAGGAATGGTTAGTTAAAGGGTCAGTAAAAAGTGGAGCCACCTTAAGAGAATGTAAAGCAGCGTCTGCTCTGTGGTTGCCATCAGAAATAGTATCAGAAAAACCTGTATGGGAGCGAATGTGAGCAACAAAAAATGGAATAGTTCGGTCACGCAAAAGAGTTTGAAAAGTAAGGAATAAAGAAAGTAAATTACGATCCAAAAGTGGAGACAGGTAAGCAAAGGCAATATGATTGAAAAGATTGTCCACTATAAGATTAAAAGGAATCAAATCATGTAATTTAAAGGCTAAAATCACTGCAGAAAGTTCAGCACGCTGGGCTGAGGTTTGAGAAGCTGTGAACTTAGTTTGCCATTTTCCATTAATTTGCCAAACAACCACCTCACGGGTATGAGATCCATCTGTAAATAAAGTAATAGCATTAGGAAGAGAGGTAGAAACCTGTGCAGATTGAAAAACAAAAGGTAATTCCTGTAAGAAAATCAAATGTTGGTCCTTGGGGGGGTTAAACAATACAGCTCTCACATAATCTACAAAGGCAATCGCATAAGCAGTAAATATTTGCAGAAAGAAATCATGCTGATCCTTGGTGCAAGGCAAATGAAAGACTAAAGGATGAAAGCCAGAATATAACACCTCAATGGGAAATACATTTTTAGCTGGTGTGTGTATCAAATACAACCATTCTACAATGCAGATAGATTTAAGCGTTTCAGGAAAAAATAAGATAGCAGTTGGCTGTAACAATCCTAAAAGAGAAGCTCTGTTAATCATAACTTTGCGAAAGGCAGAATTGATTTGATGAAGGCAATGTTGCTTCGCTGTGGAGACTGGAATCTGCACGTCAGGGGTTAAATGACCTTGCAAGGCAATAAAAAGTGGACGCAACAAAGCAGTAGTTAACCCTAAAAATGGTCTAGCCCAATTCAGATCTCCTAAAAAGTTTTGCAATTGTACCAGAGTAAAATGAGATGGAATGCACAGAGTTGAAACAAAAGGAGAAAAAGAAGATTGAAGCATCCGATCACCTAAATATAGAAAGGGAGGTTTTATTTGAACCTTCTCAGGGGCAATGACAAGTCCCGATTTAGTCAAGATTTCCTGTAAGGTTAATAAGCAGTTAACAGGTAAAGGCTTTCCAGTTAGCAAGTTATCATCCATAAAATGGTAAGCAAAGCATTTTTTGTCTTTGGCTGGATGAAATACAGCTGCAAGAGCTGTGGCCAAAAGTTTTGTCTTAGGAGATTCAGTTTCAATGTTCTGACACAAATTAATCATTGGAGCAATGGTAGTCTCAGGTGTAGAATCAATTGCTTTCAGGGCTGTTTTGCAGTTCTGATTAGTATTTTCAAATGCCAATTGTTCCATCAGAACATCAGCAGCACCTTCATTTTGAACCCTTTCAGGGAGAAGCTCTCGGGTGAAATTGCTTTGCAACCCATTGTCTGTAACACTTCCTTTCAGCTCTTTGTGAACTGCAGATGGGACAGACTCATGGACTTGCTGATTTTGAGCGTTTTGGACCACAGGGCAGACAGCCATTAATGGCAATGCCTCCTGGATGTCCTCTGAATTTTCAGAGACCAATGCAGACTGCACCATTTGCTGAATAGCAGTCTGTGTTTGAGGCTGTTGAAAGTCCAAATTTTGCTGACTCTCAGAGCTCCCCTGCCGTGAAGAATTATGATAAGACAGTGGTGGCTGAGGGTCTGGGGGATACAGGATTGGTGCCTCAGGAATTATTAATTTTGGAGGGTACAAGATTGGTGCCTCAGAAGTTATTAATTTTGGAGGGTACAAGAGAGGATTGGACCACTCAGTAATAGCTTTATAGCAGAGTTGCCAAGTGTGTAGTACTGATACTGGAGTGGTTGCAGCCTGATGCAAATCTTTCCCAATTTCTTGCCAATCATAGGGATTAAGAGATCCATCTGCAGGATACCAAGGGCATAATTTACCAATAATCTTAACCAGCTCTTCTACATCCTCTTTATAAACTTTAACTGTTTGCTTAGTCCTTGTCAACAAATTGCAAAGGTCAGATACCTGTTTTTCCTGTCCTGTTGAAAGAGAAGTCCCCATATTTACCCCGTTGACTCCTTAAACGGAATGAATTGTTGAACTGACTTCGTTGACTCCTTAAACGGAATGAATAAGTTGGTCTTACCTCGTTGACCCCTTAAAACGGGATGAATTAGTTGAACGCGTTCGTTTAGCTCCTGCCGAGCGGAGGTAAGCCAGAAGTTACAGTTTGCCTCACAGCCGCACATGTATCACACCCTCACAGGCATAACATCGGGCACAGGCCTCACACGGGGCACCAGATGAAGGGGAAAGAAATTCAGATGTAGGGACAGGAATTCAGACGAAGGAAAAAGAATTCAGACCTGAGTCGATAGAGAGCTTTGAACCAGCCAGGCAGCCTCATCTCCAGAAAAAGAACTCCCCCGAGCACTGCCCGCTGAACTTTTATTCACCTCCAATCTTACAAAAAGCTACATCAGTCTCATACCAAATAGGATACATAGAAATAATTGGATTATTCAGGTGCCTATGAGATCACACAAAAACAAGATAGCATAAGATGCATGTGAAGTCTTTATCATAGCGTTTCCCAAACCTCCCACATGCCAGGCCCCCCTCCCAGCCAGGAGAGTGTTCTCTGCACTGAAGCTACAGAGAGGCCCAACTAGGAAGGCACGGAAAGGCTGAAAGGTGAAAAGCCAAATTCTTGGGAGACCAAATTCTGGCCGTTCCCACACTGGGGGAATCCACGTTTAAAAAAGACACAAACGGTTGATACTGAGGTCACTTTCTGATCAGCAGTAAGTGGCTTTCATTTTAATCCTGGATCAATAGTCAAATGTTTCTTCCATTTACAGATTTTTATCATTAGAATCTGTTAGAGGGAGCAAAGCCTAAAGGGAATTTAGTCCCCCCCCCCAGTAGAACAGGTTTAATCATGTACTATATTCTCTAACTGAAATTCATGAAGCTTAAACATGAAAGAAACATGGGATGATGCAAACAATTTTATGTAGATATTAAAAAGTCCATACTATGAGTTGCATTATAGAATCTGTCCCATTAAAATATTTACTACATTAAAATTGTTCTGTTTTTAAGTGTCACAAGGCTTTGTTGTTTTTGCTGTCAGAGATGATCATACCTACTATTTTGCAATATGGTAGTAAAAAGCACTTAACCATGTAGGAATCATCTTCATTGGATTTAATCATGCTTATTTTTTTTCCTGGAATCTGGCCAAGTGTAAAAAATCATTTTAAACACCAAGACATCTGTATAAATAGTATCTACACTAGTTATTTGTTAGTCATTTCAACAATTGCAACTAATACTTTCAAGACTTGAAAGAGTGTGTTTTAGTGCTATACTTTCAAAGAAATTGTTAGTAGTACAATTTAAAATAATTACAGGAATCATTAAATGAACACTAAAGCCAAGTGATTGGAAATGCATACGTGCATATATTCACACAGGCATCTACTGACGCTTAAATTTCCCTTTTCTCTTTACATTACTCAGTGCTTTTTTTAAAAAAAAAATCCTGCACTTCTTAACTGATAACATGAAGCAAATGGCAAAACAAGAAGAGACTAGACTACAAAGAAAAAAGAAAGAAAGGGACATTTTAATTCAAACTGTATGATACTTTAATATGGGAGAGAATTCACTATGTCTTGTTTTTCAGGTAAAAGAAAGCAACCCCACCCCCACCCCCGTTTTAATTTATGAGTGTTTTTCTTTGAGGACTAGATTATTTTAATGTTTATGTTTGAGAATCTTCACAACTTTTGCATGATACTGTAGCTTTAAACTGTAATACAAAGACTAGTATTATTATTAATGGCAGTATTTACATAATAATGCCATCTGAAATTATTTTCAGCTTTGTTTGGAATATTTTTGTTGTTTAACCATGTTCCATTCTAGGAGAATGCCTGGACAAGTCACTGCAATTTTCTTGGCAAAGTTTTTCAGATATGGTTTGCCATTGCCTTCTTCTTAGACTGAGAGTGAGTGTGTGGTCCAAGGTCACTCAAACTTGCTTGGAGCCTAAAGTGGTACTAGAACTCGCTGTCTCCCAGTTTCTAATCTGCTGCCTTAACCTTTAAACCAAACTGGCTCTCCTTTTCTGTATAAAAGGTATCTAATATCTATTCTGACTTTATCCCTCCATGACCCAATTCAAATAACAGTTTAAATTTATATTTTCAACAATAATTTGTTTCTCAAGGGCAGATCAAGTTCCCTTTGTCCAGTGCGCTCCCCACAGGGAGGGTCTTCTCAGGGTGCCGCCAGTAAAAGATTGCCGGCGGGTAACACCCAGGGGGAGGGCCTTCTCAGTGGGTGCGCCTGCCCTCTGGAACCAGCTGCCCGTGGAGCTGAGGACTGCCCTCGACCTCCGTTCATTCCGCTGGGACCTGAAGACCTGGCACTTCGAGCTCTCTGGCCCAGGCTGAGAATTTTAATTTTAATTTTAATTTTAAGTGGGTTTTTTTTTACTTTTTCAGGGACTGTTGTAATTTTTTAATCGTTTTTAACTTTTGTATTTCTTGTTTTAATTACCCTGTAAACCGCCCTGAGTCCTTCGGGAAAGGGCGGTATACAAATCCAATTAAATAAATAAAATAAATGTCCTCAGGAAGCCAATCAGAAAATAACATTTTCAGGTCCATCAGTATGATGGTGTTAATTCTAGCGTCTTCATTTCCCATAATTCATCATATATTATTTGCAAAGTCATACAACCAACAACCTAATCTCACATATGCTAAAATCCAGACAGACTGAACTGTATGCCAGTTCCAAATTTTGAATGATTTTTCAGCAAGACAATCTCCGCAGGTTTTCCATTCCAGTAGAATGTTTGCAATGACACCAGCAGCTGCTGACACTCTTCATCATCAATAAGAAAGGGCCAATGAGCTAGTAGGCAATGGCATTAACAGTTCCTCTGTCACATAGCCAATATTTTTGTGAAGGGGACAGGTGCAGAACAAGAGGTTGATAGGTTGATAGACATATGGCAATAGAGAAGGGGAGGACTAAACAACATTCTTTCAGGTGTATTGGTCTTCAGCAGGCCCTGTGGACTCTTGACACTTTAAGATGTCCAGACGTCAACTCCCAGAATCTCCCTGCCACCTATAGTATGCTGGGAATTCTGGGAGTTGAAGTCTAGACATCTTAAAGCTGCTAACAACAGTACTATAGGCTATGTCAGTGGTCTTCAACTTGGCCCTGTTATGACTTGTGGATTTCAACTCCCAGAATTCCTCAGCCAGGCACACTGGCTGAGGAATTCTGGGAGTTGAAGTCCACAAGTCATAACAGGGCCAAGTTTGAAGACCTCTGAGCTATGTATTCTGATATATTCTAAACTTACATGGATACAATTTGCAAGTTTCACATATGTCTGTGTTACCATGATACCAAATAAGACTTTTTTTGGTTTTTGTTTTGCTGATGCAAAATTTCACAGAATGTTTGGTCCCTTTAAATTTCTTTAAAAAGAAAGTTCTTGATGGGATATAAGGTTGGGCTTACTATTGCAACGAACCAAACATATCTTTAAATGTTTTCATGCTAATGGCTTATTGAAGCACCCATATGCTTTATGTATCTCTGATTTGCACATGATCCATAAGACACAAGCTCCATACAATAATGATGATACGGGCTATCATCTTGCTTTTTCCCCATTGCACTAAAAAAAGTATTTTATTTTCAGTGTCATCATATTCCCACAGAGTGGCATTTTCATGTATCTTGCATTAATTTTGAGTGATGTTTCCTGGATGAAGCACATAAAGGAGTTTTTCCCCATGTCCTATTCTGTCTCAGATTACTACTAGACATACCTCTGTCAACTTGCTTGTTTCCTTTATTTGTACATCCAGTGCATAATCTGTTTAAATACTTGCCCTTATTCTCATTATCCACAGAGCTGATCTACCATGCTGGTACAGCAACACCATTATTCTCTCCGTCATAACCTATCCTTTTTGAAGATCTGCTATTAAATATTGAACCAGGTTCAAAAAATTATGCAGTCCTGTCATCCAGGATCTTAGGATTTCAGAGTCCTGTGTTGTGTTTAAAGCAGATGAATTATGAGGATGAATGAGGAAGGAAACCACTGTTTTTCTTTCTGCCCAAAAGGGAGTGCTTTTATTTCCATGTTTTTTCAAAGACTTTATTTGCATATAACTCTTCTGTTGTATATTCTCACTTTGTTCTGATGCTGATGCTGATAATAATAACAACAACAACAACAACTCGATAGGTAGACAGAAATGTCAAATCCAGTCTGAACATCTGGCTGACTGTGATGATGATGATTAATAATGATGATGATGATGTTAGAAGGGTTCTTGGAGGTCATCTAGTCCAACCCCTGCTAGGGCAGGAAACCCTATACCATTTCAGACAAATGGCTGTCCAGTCTCTTCTTAAAAACTTCCAGTGTTGGAGCATTCACAGCTTCTGGAGGCAGATTGTTCCACTGATTAATTGTTCTGTCAGGGAATTTCTTCTTAGTTCTAGGTTGCTTCTCTCTTTGGCATTTCCATCCATTGTTTCTTGTCTTGCCTTCAGGTGCTTTGGAGAATAGCTTGACTCCCTCTTCTTTGTGGCAACCCCTGAGATACTGGAACACTGCTATCATGTCATCCCTTGTCCTCCTTTTCATTAAACTAGACATACCCAATTCCAGCAACTGTTCCCTATATGTTTTAGCCTCCCAATCATCTTTGTTGCTCTTCTCTGTACTCTTTCTAGAGTCTCAACATCTTTTTTACATTGTGGTGACCAAAACTGGATGCAGTATTCCATGTGTGGCCTTACCAAGGCATTGTAAAGTGGTATTAATACTTCACATGATCTTGATTCTATCCCTCTGTTAATGCAGCCTAGCACTGTCTTGGCTTTTTTGGCAGCTGCAGCAGACTGCTGGCTCATATTTAAATGATTGTCCACTAGGACCTCTCTCACAGTTACTACTATTGAGAAGGGCGGTATATAAATATTATTATTATTATTATTATTATTATTATTATTATTATTATTATTATTATTATTATTATTATTATTATTATTATTATACTATACCTGTGTATTTGGTTTTTCTTGCCTAAATGTAGAACCTTACTTTTTTCACCACTGAATTTCATTTTGTTAGATAGCGCTCAGTGTTCAAGTCTGTCCAGATCCTTCTGTAACTTAAGCCTATCTTCTGGAGTGTTGGCTATTCCTGCCGGCTTGGTGTTGTCTGCAAATTTGATGAGTTCCCCATCTATCCCCTCGTCGAAATCATTGATGAAGATGTTGAAGAGCACTGGGCCTAGAACAGAGCCCTGGGGCACCCCACTACATACTTCCCTCCATATAGATGCAGTTCCATTGAGGACCACACATTGAGTACGGCCGGTCAGCCAGCTACGAATCCATCTGGTGGTGATGCTGTCTAACCCACATTTTTCTATCTTATCAAGTAGTAGGTTGTGATCTACTTTATCAAATGCCTTACTGAAGTCCAAGTAAATTATATCCACAGCATTCCTCTGGTCCACTAATTTTGTCACTTGATCAAAGAATGCAATAAGATTTGTCTGGCATGATCTGTTTTTGACAAATCCATGTTGGCTTTTGGTAATGACTTTGTTTGCCTCTAGGTGTTCACTGATTTGTCGCTTTGTTATCTTTTCCAGAATCTTCCCAGGTATTGAGGTCAGGCTGATAGGTCTGTAGTTTCCTGGATCATTTTTCCCCCTTATTTGAAGATGGGAACTACATCAGCTCTCTTCCAGTCCTCTGGTAGATCCCCAGTGCTCCAGGATCTTTGAAAAATATAGTTTAGTGGTTCTGAGATCACGTCTGCCAGTTCCTTGAGAACCTTGGAGTTTAAATAGCATGGAAGCAATCAGCAAGCAGAGCGATTGTCCAGGTTTGAATCAATCAAGATCTAAGTGTCACTGAGAGTCATCAATTGGTTTGAAAGAAACCCAGTGAAAGATGGTTTCATTCAGAATATTAAAGATAGTACAGATCAATTATCCATAAAGCTTACCTTTTACCCACAGCTTTTGGTACTTAAATAACATTTGGAAACATTCATGCAGAAAGCACCCTTGACCTTCTACAAGGATCAAGATTTAACCCTTTTATTCTCTGAGTCACGCTTACTAAAGCAGGGGTAGGCAACCTCGGCTCTGGCAGTTGAAGTCCATGAGTCATAAAAGAGCTGAGGTTGCCTACCCCTGTACTAAAGCAATCAACCCAAGTTCTTTTTTTTAAAAAAAAGAGAGAAATGAACTCCTTAGTTATTGTTATTGGAGAATAACATAGGTTAAATTTTTGTGCATCCTTGAAAATTAGGCAATACAGTCATATTTTTAGATGTTTTGTTTGTGCCTTATTGCTTCCTTCTAGTACTATTTTTCAGTCTTACAACCAGGGCAAGCTTTTGAATTATTAGCTTTTTCTTACTTTTTTCTCACAGAAGGCAAGCTATATTTTTAGTCTTTAGTTCAGACACAACCAGAATCTACTGGTGGACAATACTGTGAAATAAAATAGCAGCTGAAGGAAGCAGTAGCCTTGTTTAACATTCATGACTTTTACCCTGTCAGTGCTCTTTCAATTCCAAAGTTCAGTTGCAGTTTGAATGACAGTGGCCTTTCTACTGGAACCATAGATCCTTTAACCCATGTGAATTCATGAACTGTCTTGGGTGGAAGTTTACATTAACCCCCATGGCACACCAGTGACTTTTCCTCAGTGTCAATTTGTTCTGGCTATTCCCTGAAGACCCTGCATGTATGCACCATTTACTCATCATCAAAAAGGACAGAATGCATTTGTGCAAAAGCTTCCGATCAACTGCTGACTTGGATTAGAAGGACCACAATTCATAATTGTCTTCATTATACATTCAGGTAGCTGCATATTGAACATTTCCATATTTTGACAGGGCAATTATCATTACAAGATGGAATCCATGGATATGTTTCAGACAAGTTGCTAAAAAGATGTCATCCATTATCTCTTTTTCCATTTATGGTGGTCTGCTAAATCTTTCTTTAAAACTACTGATAAGTTAATAATTTCCACTATATCTAAAACAACCTATTATTTTAGGGGGTCAAAGGCAAGTTGTACTACATATACAAGTCTGGTTTACATCTGAAGAGAACCATTAGGAGACTATCATCTGCTACCTTAAACACTGGCTTCAAATTATTTAATGATATGCCAGTCTAGCTTTTGAGGTTCTGCAAAGAATGATATACTGCAAGTATAATAAGCAAAAAACAATCCTTCTCTCTTTATCCCATATGCTAATACAGACAGTTTACAAACTGTGTTCCATGGAGTCCTATGGTTCTGCAAGAGTTTGATGGAGTCCAGTGAGAAATTAAAGGCAAAAACATTCACTTAAATACATCTAATTTTCTACTACTAAAACTTTGTCTCTTGAACAAAGATTCTAAGAGAAATAGATCAATGATAGAAATAGATGATAGATAAACAGACAGATGGACACAGACACAGACAAACAGACAGACAGACAGACAGACAGACAGACATAGAGATATGACAGAACATTCTATTACATGAAAAAGTTTGATAACCTCTGGTATAGACTAATTTACTGAATCCTTTAATTGACTTTATACACATCGACATTTTTGTAGCAATTTATCAAAAAAGCTTTGTACCAGTTTCTATTAAGGTTGAATTAAAAGATCTGTGGAGAAACCAAGCTATTGGGGAAGAAGAGGAAAGAATCAAAACAAGTACATATTTTTTACAGTGCCCTATCAGCTAACCTATATTTTCTTTTTATTAAACCATTTTCCTTTTTTACTTCCCTTCATACTGATTCCAAAGGAAAAAAAATGAGTTGCACCAAATCCAAGTCTGGCAAAGAAGTCTACCTATTCTAAAAGCAAGAAGAAGTCTCAGAGCTACAGTCACTTATGGATACCCAACAAAAACCTCCATAGAGCTACCAAGGTTTGAGGCCAGGACTCTCTCCAAGGTCAAAAATTCCAAGGAAACTTTCTGAAGAGATAGGCAATTTCTTTCCTTCGCATAACTCATTTTCCTTCCCTCTCTCTCACTTACACCCACTACATTTTACAATGGAAAACTGAAATTCAGAAGTAATTTGCAATGAGTCAACTCATAGAAATGTTGCTGGCAGTGTGACACATCCGCATAGTATGAAATGTACTTTGCTACCCCAGCTTTTTGAAAAGGGCAGGACCTGCTTGTTTTTCCTGGAAGAAAATGATAACCTATAAGGTGTGGTAACAAGTTCTCATTAAATGAGCATATTTTTCATTATAACCTCAGGAGAACAACAGCATTATAAATTACAACAGGTGAGACCTGTATATCTGTATGATTATGTGACTCATGATACTATTTTGCAAGGAACTGGGGCCTGTCCTCCCCAGACTTGGTGAAAAGTAGTTTGGAGTGACTTGTCAAAAGAACATACAGATAGGAAAATTGGAACATCATCAATATATGCAGAAGTAATGTTGGATTTAATCAAATAAAGCTTGTTTCAGAAGAAGGTAGACACCTATAGAATAAACAAAGAAAAAAGCATCCAAGGGACTGCACACGCCAATATAATTTTATGATCCTTGAGCTTTATTAGAAAGGATGAAGTCAACAAAGTGACTCTTTTCATTTTTTTTTCAACTAGTGAATGGGGGGAGGGGGGGTGTTAAGGAATACATATGGATTCTGTAAGCTTCTGTAAGCCATTTCACCCTTTAAAGCAGTTCCTGCCCTCATTCACTTTTGGAGTACAGGATGTGGTATGCCCAGGAAGTTCTAGTATAGCTTTCACACTTTGTGGAGCCATGACTCCTAAAATAATTAATAAATTTAGGCAATTTCTTCCATTTTCATACAATTATCAAATTCAGATAGGACTTCTGGACAAGTTGGCTGTTGGGTTGTTCAAGCAAAGCAGTAATTGGGCAGCAATTCACCTAGCATGGGCAAGCCAGACTTACACATTTAAATCAATATGAGAAACTGTTCTTGAGGATGGGACTTTTCAACTGTCTTTGTACTTTGTATTGCAGCAGACCAATCTTTCTTCAAGTCAACTTGGGCAAGGTTGAGGTGCCAATGCTTAGTCTCACTTTACATCTCTTTCACTGGTGATTCTTCCTGGAGTAGGAGCATGCTGGCCTCTTGTCTTATAATATGGTAGAAAATGTGCAATGCTCAGGTTGAGCCTACAAGCTCAATGTCAGGACCATGAACGATGCCATCCAGGAGGATAGCCAGGGAGACCCAATCTTGGAAGAGGGGAAAGATGAGAGTAGACAAAAGACTCTTGATCATGAATTGTCTTGAACAATGCTTAAGAGAGAGTTGGAACTGTTGCAGGAGATGTTCTTGCCAAGGACCAAAGGCTGCTGAAGGAGAAACCCAACACCTGGCTCCAGTGCTTTTTTTGTAAAAGAAAAACATGCTGGAACTCACACACGTCATAGAACCTGCCTTGCCTACCCTACAAGGTTCCATCCAAAAAAGGTGCCGGAACTCCGTTCTGAGTGTTCTATGAGAAAAAAAGCCCTGCCTGGCTCTTAGGCAAAGTATGACCTTGTGCCAGCAAGCTGGCAAAAGCTGCTATATTGTATAGCCCCCTCAAACCTGGTTATGATCCATAATTAAGAATACTTGTCAAACAAGAAGGGTTAACAGCATGAATGGTGGTTTTGACACATAGCCAGGGTAGCAGAACTAGAAACAAATTATGGGGCTTAGCATACAGGAGATCATATCAAATCAATTCTCATAGTGAATGCTGACAAATCATACTTCTTTTGCAGTAAACATTCAGCTCCTCTTGCCCTCCTCTTTTACATATATCATGAAATCCCCCAACAATGGCATATAGAACAATGTAATGGACTTAAATTCTTTCTGCCTATCAGAGTGGTGCACCCTTTAAAAATGATTTGGCAAAAGTGCCTTGGACATCTTGTGAGCACATCTCTCTCTTTCTCCTATTCATATAAGCAATTTTTTAGGATGATCCTAGAAAAAAATGCCATTGCTTTAAAAGTTGCATTAGATACACTCCTGTAATGATTCGATTAATCCACTGCAGTAGTGCATTAGATTAGGTACAAATTAGTAAAACACATTTTTTCCTAATTTCCATTCTAAGAAAGAAGTAAAATTGACCTCATTGTCCAAAATGAGAGGCATTTATAGTGGTAGCAAATTATCACAAAAGCTTAATGTACTTCAAGAGAAGTTTTCAAAGGATGTTAATGTTTATTCAATGATATCAGCTTGCTCTCCTGAGTATGAGCAAATCAAACTTTACTAAATTGTGGGAAAATAAGGAAGTGACAAGATGAAGGATTCATCATGTAACATTGGAAACCAATATTATTTTGCTTCCCCTGTGGTTTTTTCACTTATCTAGAAATGATGATCATTTTCCTAGTTTATAAGGATTAAAAAGCAAGAGAGAAAGAGCAAAAGGGTAGACAAGACTGAAATAATGAGAGAGGTGTCATGCTATTCCCATCAAAAGCTCCACTCTTTTCGTAAGTTCATGTGACATGATACAAGGACAAAAGGGAAGGGTTTGCATTGCGAATGTGAGTTGTTACCCTTGGCATTTTGCCCATTTGCCCTATCCTCAGAAGCAGTTAAGGACACATTTAAAAGCAAGCCAAAAGTAGCTCTTCCTAAAAATTGTTCTCATCTGCTAATTGGTATACAGTACGTGCAATGGGAAGGCCACTGAAAATGGGACTTTTACGATAAGCACTCCCCAAAATGGGGGGGGGAAAATATTCAACCTATGACATGTTATTATACTGTAAATGCCTTCTGGTTCAAAATATTATCAAACTGCATTTTAGGATAGAGGTAAGAACATTTCAGGCTTGAAGAATCTACGTTTTATTGACAATCCAAGATCCACATCTGGCAAAAAAAACCATGCACTTTTAAATTACATTAATTTTCAGCCTAGAAATTGGGACTGAGATTTTTTCCATAAGAAAAAAATGCCCACAGTTACTGCAAGAGAAACTTTCAGAAATTCTGGTATAACCTCAAATTACTGAAATTTACTAATAGACGCAGTTCTACCTCCTGCAGATTACAGCCAGGCTTTATTATTTCCAGTGATGTTACCATTAGGTTTCATTATATTTTTTATTACAAAAATTTTATACTGTATAGTTTTGCACCAATTCCAAGAGTTTGGATAACATACAATAATTTAAAACAATGTATAAGAAGTATTGCCTCAATTAACATAATTAAATATCATTAAAAGCATACCTTACAGTAAAAGTACATGATGGCTCTTTAATCTCTTCTGAAAAGGAAGGTTTTTAACAAGTATTTGAATGGCAGAAGCATCTCTGGGACACCGTATTACATAATATGGGGGCAGCCACTGAGAAGATCTGTCTTCTGCCCAGGTGCTTCTTACCTCATATCAGGTAGGACATTCCGCAGGACCTCTGCAGAGATCCTCACAGGACTGGGTGATCCCTTAGGTAGCCCAATTCTGCTCTGTACAGGGCACAGAAAATTATGTTGAACACTGCATTTTATTTTGAGCATGATCAAATAACTGTAGAACCAGGCAGTTAAAGAATAGAATCAGAAAACCAAGAAAGTTGACAAGTTCTCAGAGAACCATTAATATGCTATGAGAAAATATCTATAGAAAAGCTCTGATTTAGCTTTTACCATTAGGTTGGTAATGCTCACTCCTATAGAAAGGCAACTTCTGGGCAGATTATTGGCTCGTGTAATTTAAGGATAGGCAACCTGTTTATGGTTGGTCCTGTTCTCTGGAACAGTCTCCAGTACAATATTTATTTATTTATTTTTGGGACTTATATGCCGCCCTATCTCCTGAAGGACTCAGGGCGGCTAACAACAATAAAAACAATAATACAAAAGTTAAAAGAAATCAAATAAACAGACCCAAAATAAATTAACTAAACAATTAAAATTAAAACATTTTAAAAACCCGTCGTCAATCCAGGTCAGCCTGATGAAAAAGGAAAGTTTTGAGGTTGCGGCGAAAGGACCGGAGATCCGGGGCCATTCGGAGCTCAAGGGGGTGTTGGTTCCACAGGGCTGGCGCTCCCACACAGAAGGCCCTCCCCCTGGGGGTCGCCAGCCGACATTGTCTAGCCGACGGCACCCTGAGGAGGCCCTCTCTGTGTGAGCGCACTGGGCGATGGGAAGTCGTCCCCGGCAGCAGAAAGTCCTGCAAATATCCCAGGCCTAGGCCATGTAGGGCTTTAAAGGTAAGTACCAGCACCTTAAATCTCACCCAGAAGACAACCGGTAACCAATGCAGCTCACGCAGGAGGGGTGTAATATGGGAGTATCGGGATGCTCCCATCACAACCCGCGCGGCCGCATTCTGCACCAGCTGGAGCCTCCAGGTGGTCTTCAAGGGCAGCCCCATGTAGAGAGCATTGCCGTAATCTATCCAAGAGGTACCGAGTGCATGAGTGACCATACGTAGGGCATCTCAGTCCAGATAGGGGCGCAACTGGTGCACCAGGCAAACCTGGGCAAATGCCCCCCTGGCCACGACTCCAATATGATCTTCAAAACTGAGTCATGAGTCCAGGAGGACGCCTAAATTGCGTGCCCTATCAATGGGAGGAACCTCTTGGACAAGTCGAGATGCCGGTACGTAAAGCCACAATCCTTAACATTGCTCACATTTAGAAAAAACAGTAAGACCTGGCTTTTCCTCTAGGCATTTGGGGCCAGTTGAGTGGAGTTCCCTTTAGGTTGCTTTCATTATGGTGCTAATTGCCATTTTATATTCTGTATTGTATATTCATATTTATATATTGCATGTTTTAATGTTATGTGGTCCTTTTTCAGTTTCTGGCTTATTTTTTGTGGTTGTACAACATCCAGAATCATATTGTTGAATTTTGTGGCTGAATGAATCCAAAAATAAAATCAGGCAATCCAATCCAATCCAATCAAATCCAATCGAATCCATCCATCCATCCATCAATGGCACTCCAGATGTCCTAACTACAGATGTCAACATTCCTCACCTTTCGACTGTTGACCAAAGCTACTATGAGTACCAGTAATAGTTTCTGAGATCTAGCTTAATTCTTTTGCTATTCAGCTTGTTCACAATGACTGGCAGTTACTCTTTATAGATCTGGTCCAGAGATGTCTTTTACATCTAAAGTGTATGTTCTACCACTGAGTTAGGAATGCTACAAATTTCATATTTCTGAACTGTTTGCATGATAGTTGCATTCACAAACCACGGTGATTAAAATAATCAAAAGAAATGATGACTAGGAATTTCACAAATATGGGAGATGGAGGTAAAGGCAAGCATCCCAGATCACAGTTTTGCTCATTGCCTTCAAACTGCTCAAATTGCCCATGAGGTCTAGACCAGCTGTTCTCGAGATTGTGACTTTTTTTTTAAAAAATCAACAATTTTTAAAAGTTGGCCTACTATGCAATGCTAATGTTCACAGTAGTAGAAATTTTTATGCACCATGACTCAGCTGGAAGTCTATTGCTTTGCTGTTATTATAAACTTTCTGTAAAACATAAACTTTGTAGGTTAGAAGTGAATTGTATTATGAAGCTTTCAATATTTTTGTGTGATTTTTATGCAGGAGTTCCTTCGAATTTGATAATTATTTCAAGGATTTCTGCCAGGATAAAATGGTTGAGAAAGGCTTGTCTAAACCAGGGCTTTTCAACCTTTTCACAGATTGCACCACTTTTAGGACAGGACAATATTTGAGTACCACCGGTGCTTAGCAAGGTGTCAAAAACTTGATGACTAAAAAAAAATGTGTGGGTGGGATTTTGGGTTTTACTGATTAAATTCATTTGTTGTTATAGAAATGGCTAGTTTATAATATTATGGAAAAGTAAAAAGTTGAGGTTCAATGTTAATGCTTCCTTCTACTGCAGCAGAGGAAGTCTGTTCTTTTTCCCTTCTTCTTGAAAAGCCCTGTCATAGAGCAGGGGCCACTGCATAAAAAGCCCGTCTTCTAGTCCTCTCTATTAGGCTAATAGGATCTGCAACATGCCCATTCTGCTACATCAGGTTGGACAGGTAGAGGCTTTTGGAAAAATGCAATCCCTCAGATACCCTAGTTCCAAGCCATGTAGGACTTTAAAGGCAACCATCAGCACCTTGAATTGCACCTAGAAACACACCAGTTCACGTAAAACTGGTGCTACAAGTGCCATGTATCTGGCACCGTTCACTACCCATGAAGCTGCATTTGCACCGGTTGAAGTTTCTAAATGATCTTGAGGGTCAGCCCCATATGGAGGGTATTATAATAGTCTAAACAACAGGTTGTCTATGCACTCTTTAAAAAAAAGTGTTAATACGTCACATAATTCATCACTGCAACATAAATAAAATATGCCTTTTCATGCAGGTAAAAATAGATTCTGAGCCTACAATTTCTGTACGTTTGGCATCTGACATTTTGTACTATGTACTTTTTCTAAAAACTGCAGTTCTAAACCCAAATTACTGGGTTATTTTTTGTTTTTTGTTTTTGTTTTTTTGCTTCCCAGTACATGCCATTCTTCATAATCACTCCAGATACAAATGAATAAGTGTAGGGTTGGGATATGTGGATTCAGTTTGATCCACTCAATGCCTATTGATTTAGAAATATGCCTGAGATTCAGATTTTCTATTTCTATAAAAATATAAACAAAACTACTGTATAACCCACGCTTTTATCTCAGAGAAGAAAAATTAGGGCTTGGGCATTCAGTCAACTAATTAGATGAATTAATGTATGTTATCAAATATTACCCTGACTCCAATCCATTGGGTAGCAATTTTAATTTCAATTATTCATAATACATCCTTATGAAACCTTAAAAAAGTCTCATGCCTTTAAGTTTGGAATATGCAACTAAGGGTGATTCACATTTCCTAAAAGCCCGGGAAGATCACTGGGTGACAATCGTTCCTCAGTCCAGCCCATCTCACAGGTTTTTTGGGAGAGGATTGGAGAAATGTTATGAACTCTGTCAATAGATCTTAGGGCAACGTCAATCAGAAATAATAATAAATGTAGATCATTTCAGTATAAATTTTGTGCCTTGCTGTTAACCCCAAATAATGGCTAAGGCCATCTGGCATAGTTTAGATCAGGGCTTTTCAACTGGTGGTACACGTACCACTTGTGGTACTTTGCCACATGGCAGGTGGTATGCGATTGCTAGCCAAGTGTAGCAGGGAATGAGCCTAAGCCAGCCAAGCCTGAGGGAGAGGAAGCTGCAGGACTGTCTGGGCTTGGCAGAAGCCCCAGGAGCTGGCAGGGCTCCAGCTAATTGGCACTTCCAGAAGCAGTTCAGAGCTGGAGGTGAACTGAAGAAAAAGTGGGGGGGTGGGGTAAGAGAGGAGAGGGTATAAAAGAACGTAGTTTGGGTGGGGGAAGGGGAAAAAAGACAACAGGAAAGTTTTAATCCCCTTAAACAAATATAGTTAGTTTTACCCCCTTTAATTGAGTCTTTCTGTGGCTTTTAGAAAGTTTTCTTTGAAGGTAAACTGGCTTAATTTTTTTAATTTTAATTTAATTTTTAATTTTAATTCCATTTATATCCCGCCCTTCTCCGAAGACTCAGGGCGGCTTACAAGCTTAGCAGTAGCCTTCATTCTATGTATATGCCTGCTTATTAGGGCTTTCACACACATCCCAAGCGGCATTATTACAAAGTCAGCTTAATTGCCCCCAACAATCTGGGTCCTCATTTTACCTACCTCGGAAGGATGGAAGGCTGAGTCAACCTTGAGCCTGGTGGGACGCGAACCTACACTAATTGCAGGCAGCTGGTGTTACTTAAGGAGGCATTAGCCCACTGCTCCACCAATTTAAAGCTAAAGCTTTTTACAATTGCCAGAGCCTTTCAGTCTTGAATTGCAACATTGTGACATGTGACACCCCTGAAGCAGCTTAAAGAGAAAAAATAAAGGAGTTTATGTTCCTTTATTTTCTTGCTCTGCACTTGAATCCAGGGAAGGGATTGGTGTGTGTGTGTGTTCTTACTACACTGTGGAAGAGCTCAGAAGGGCCAACCAGCTAGATCAGGAGTCTACAAACTTAGCAACTTTAAGACCTGTGGACTTCAACTCCCAGAATTCCTCAACCAGCCATAAGGGCTGAGGAATTCTGGGAGTTGAAGTCCACAAGTCTTAAAAGTACCAAGTTTGAAGACTCCTGAACTAGCTGGTAGTGGTGCATATTAATAAACATGGATAAATTCATCATACATTTGTCCGTGCAAAGGGAAAGTGATTCAGCAAAGGAACAGCCACTGAAGAAATTAAAACTGGTACTTTTTTCTTTTTTTCTAGAGTTTGTAAAATTTAAGGGGATTAAAACTTTCCTGTTGTCTTTTTTCCCCTTCCCCCACCCAAACTACGTTCTTTTATACCCTCTCCTCTCTTACCCCACCCCCCCACTAAAAACTGAACAAGCAAGCAAGCAAGCAAACCAATAAATGGATTTACAGTCTAAAACAGCTATGTTTTACCATCAAAACCAATGGAATCAAAAAGTAAATTTGTCTGGGTTGTGCTTGAAATTAAAATGTGTTTCAGTGATAATGATACTAATACGAAAGTATTATTTACTGATAAAATTAAAGGTAAAGGTTCCCCCGCACATGCGTGCTAGTCGTTTCCAACTCTAGGGCCCGGTGCTCATCTCCGTTTCAAAGCCGAAGAGCCAGCGCTTGTCCGAGGACGTCTCCGTGGTCATGTGGCCAGCATGACTAGACGCCAAAGGCGCACGGAACGCTGTTACCTTCCCACCGTAGTGGTCCCTATTTTTCTACTTGCATTTTTACGTGCTTTCAAACTGCTATGTTGGCAGAAGCTGGGACAAGTAACAGGCGCTCACTCTGTTACGCGGCACTCAGGATTCGACCCGCCAAACTGCCGACCTTCTGATCGACAAGCTCAGCGTCCTAACCCGCTGAGCCACCGAGTCCCTTCCTGATAAAATTAGAAATGTACAAAAAATGTTGAATGATATAATTGCAAAAATGCAAACATTTTCTTGTTAGTTGTGGATGCCAAACTAAGATGTAACTGAACAAACATCTTGGTTTCAGGAAAAGTAATCCTCTGGATCAGATGAATCATAACCCAGTACCCTTTCCCGTCCTCGATTTATGTTGTTGTACATGAGAAACAGGATAGCATTTTGATAGATCAGATATTTTTGGCCTTTCAGTTAACTCGTGTGAATATTGGGAGGGGAAGAAAGAGTGGAAATGGGATCAGAAATGAGGAATGCCAACAACAGAGTTCAGAAAGCAGATTTACTATTGAGCACTTCATTGTTACTTCATTTCTACATTATGAGAAGGAAAAACCCTCAATGCTACATGTGCCAGAAAGGTTGGTCTGAAGAAAATGTTCTCTAATCCCTCTTTAGCATACTCAGTCTTGGATGGGCATGTGCTAAGATTACACGTGTGTGTTCTAATCCCAAAAATGCCTCCCTGGATCCTCACACGTTTTGCTTCTTCATACAATAGGGCCTAAGAGAAAATGAAGCACATGCGTGTGTGTGTTCTATATAAGCAAGGTGGCGGCCTTCCCTCACCACAAGCCCCAAGGCAGAGCTCTATTTGCATTTTCACTCTGTTCTGAAAGTACATAGGTGGTACTTTGATGTTTTATGCAAGTTAGAACAGTGGAGGAAAGATGCAAACTTTTCTCGGGGTTTCCCCAGTTCTTTATCTATCATCAAGGAAACTGGAAATGCAAAGGTGAATGTCAAAAGTAGCACTGCCAAATCTGTCCCAGGAGCATTAAGAATCATTAAGAGTTGGATATGTTCAGCTGGTGAAATTATCAGAAATGGTACAATTTTTTTCTCTAAACTCTACTGATTCATGCTAAATTAATCTACGCAGAGTGAATTAATAGAATATTTTATTGGGCCCTTTAAATATATGTTTCTTTTTTATTTTTCCTTCTTCTCAGTTTAATCATAAAAACTGCCCAGTCATTTGGGACTTAGAAATTGAGTGACTTGGTTCAGATTTCTTTCTTTCTTTTTTTTTAAAAAAAAGGTAATTACGTTTTAAAGCATAGATTTTTGACTCTGACCTTCTTTCTGACAAGTTGTATCCTCAGAATTCAGTATTTAGAGGAGTAAAGATTTGGCTAAAGAAATTGACATGCATATTTACCAAAGTTCTCTATTAGAGAAACCACACAAAATATAGATTTTTTTACCTTAAATTTGAGGTGCCAGGCTCATTTGTTTTTAGACAAATTCCTATTTTACTTAGTGCTTAATGTACACTGTATCTTATCTTCTAATTTTAGGATCACACAAAACACTTTCTATATCTTATATAAATAGTATCCTATACTGTAATTCCAATCAGCTTTTTAACATTCTTGTTGTGTCTTTTCTTTATTCCAATGCAACTTCTCCTCTCCCCAGCCAACCCTGGTCAAAGTCACTTGACACATGGTTCAGCGCAGGAGAACCAGGGCATCAAGGGGGAATTGCAACTGTTCCCTTTCTCCTACCACATGCCCCTTGTGCTGCTCATGCTTCAGGTCTTCAGAATTGAACCAATGTTCAATGCTTTATTGAAGCTCACCCTGGCAGGTCAGCAAGTTTGGCTTCTCCATCAGTTCCAGGCTGCTCCACTGTCAGTGCTCTGGTCTTTTATGATCACCACCTCATCGTAACAGTCTGATGGACTGTTATCACTGCCCTGGGCTGATGGCGGCTAGTATCCAGCGACTCCTCTGCCAGTGCCTAGGTTGCAGGCTGGTCCTCAAGGTTGTTCTCAGTTGACAGTGTTTTTTGCTATTCAGTGGGGGATGAATGGTGTCCTGCTGCTGCCAGCGTTTCCTCCAGCTCAGGCTGCCCCATTCTAACTCCCACAGTTCTGTCATTGCTTTTTTCAGTTTTCCTCCCCCTCCTTTTTTCTCCCTTCTTTCTACTCTGCCATAGTTGATCCTTCTTTTAAAAAACAGCTCATCCAATCTTCAATGACAGGTCCCTTAAAAGATAACAATAAGTCCTGATAGCACAGTGGTTAGAATGCAGTATTGCAGGCAAACTCTGCCCACAGCCTAAAAGTTGATCCTGATGGGGCTCAAGGTTGACTTAGCCTTCCATCCTTTTGAGGCTGGTAAAATAAGGACCCAGATTGCTAGGGGAAATATGTAAACACACTGTAAATCACCCAGGTAATGCTGTAAAGCACTATGTGGTGGCATATAAACCTAAATGCTATTGCTATAAAAAGGAAAAAGGAGGGAATAGACATAACTGCCACGGCACTTAGGTTTTTCCACAGTATATACACATATCTTTGGTTAATATGTTCAGCACAATGAATTTTTTTTAAAATGAAAAGAAATGCTACTAATTGATGCTGTAAATAAATCTTCATGTTTAATAAGGCAGAGCAGTGCCAGTTCAGAGCAAACATCTATGAAGTCCAAGCACCATTTTTTTCAAGTGGCTCTGCAGGTGTCTATTGGAATCCCATAAGCAGGAAATATGGACAAAACCATTCTCCACGCCGTTGTTTAGTAACAGGCATGTTGCTTATGCTCCTGGAAGTGGACATTTAACTATTAATAGCTATATACTGTCCGAATTAACCTTTTATTGTGTTTAGAATTATTATCACCTATAGCAAATTCTATAGATAATTTCTAATCCATCTTTAGGCATGAAAGCCAGCTGGGTGACTTTGGGCCAGTCATTCTCTCTGAGTCCAGTTTATCTCACAGGGTTGTTGTTGTTGTGGGGAAAACAGGAGGAGGAAGGTGTGTTGCATGTATTCACTGACTTATTTATAAAAATAATAAAGGCAGCATATAAATAAATGAAATAAAATAATTTCACAGTGGGCAAATAAGTATTTCTTTTATCTATCTTTAAATTGCACTACTTGTCCACACTGAGGGAACAAGTATTATTTATTTATTAATCAAATTTACATGGCCATCCATGTTTAAGTTTTATGGAATAAGAAAAGCCTTCTGCTGTCTTTATGCCATTTATACTTTTATCAATCTTTGTTATGTCTCTCCCCAACTGCCTATTTCTCAAAACTAAAAAGTTCTAATTATTCATTTACTCTTCACAAATGAGTAAAGTGGGGAGTGTCCAGATCAATTGTACAAATTACGCTATTTTCCTATTCACCAATGTTGAAACTCCAGGAGACAATAATATTTAGTATTATGGAATATCCATTTAAGCCTACTTCTGCACATGTACTACAATTCCATTTTATTCACATGCTCAGAGAAATGTACTGTATTAAATGGATGGATTTTCTTTTTGCATTCAATTATGAAAGTACCATTTTAAATACCTTCAAAGCATATTATTTCTCAAAGTAATCGTAGCCTGAATGCTGAAAGGTGACATCATCTGGAAAATCAACAGCCTGTGAACCAAATATTATACCCTCTAATGCTGTTTCCAAACTGTTTAAACATTAGGATAAGAACTTAGAGGGCTTTTTTGTTGCTTTGTTTTTTTAGAAGTAATATTTGCCCAGCAGGAGTTGAAAGCTGCATATGCGTGATACTCATCATGAGTTCATGCTGCTTTTTACTTATGGTAATTACCTAATAACCAATTGATTTTAGTTGCTAATAGGGCAATTTGTTAAGGCTCTTGAGACAAGAAAAGATTAAAGAAAAGGGAATGAGCCCCATGGCTATCCAGAGATCACATTTATGAACAGTAGGGTGGCCAACAGCAGAATTTTCTGAAGTGCAAAAATGATGTCTTTCTTCCAAGCTAGGAATTTTGGTCATACCACAGAGTACTAACTACTATGTGAGGGCATCAGACTTTTCATTAAGTGGAATCAATGCTGCTTAATTTCAAAACCAACACTTTTGCCATTTGAACCCAGTGAATTCCTTTTATGTGATTAGTAAGGATAGCTGCTCATATTAACATCCATTAGTATCCATATTGATACCCATTTATAATAGATGGGGGAAAAAATGTAACAGCCTAATGTGCAGACAACTGTCTGAAATCTGCTCTCTATGTATCAGAATAAAGGGATTGCATGCTGAGGTAGGAAAATAGACTGCATTGCTTCAAACAGTAGGTATGCCCATGCATTTGATTGGTAATCTTCTCTTGGGTTTAAAAATGCATGAATAAAATTGGCCAATAAATCAGGCAATAAAAAATGAGCAAGCAAAAGGCTACTTTTGAACTTTTACTTTGGATTTGGCAGTTTTCTGTTTGGAGAGAGCTTTTTATATATGCGTATGTAGCTGCCTTTTTATTTTCCTGTCACCCTGTGTTGCGTTAATATTTATTTCCACTGCTGTTTTTAATTTTAATTTTAAATTCTGCAGCCCACCCACAGCTGTTTGGGCAAGACAAACAGCCATGCAAATTGAAATAAAGAAATGGAGGTATTCAGGATTAAATATTATTCCCCTTTCTCTCTCTTTTTACCTCCTCTTTAATATCTTAAGTGGCAATCCTATATATGTGTCTGAGAATATATAAGTAGTTTCTAGGATTGTTTTGTTAATTGGTTTCACAAATATAGATTCATTTTGAAGACAATTTATCTCTTTGCCCCAAAGGATTCATGATTCAATGTCAGCCATGATAGTATGCCAACTTCATATGCTTTGAATTTCTCCTGCCATCAGCTCCAGTAATTATGGGGTAGAATGATGGGAGATACAGTTAATATATCTAGAGGACACCTAATTGGCTTACAATGTTAATTTAGGACTGGGAGATCTCAGTTCAGATCAGCGTTCAGCATCAAACCCCAGATGACTTTGGGTTACTAATCAGTATCTTTAATCTTACTTACATACAGTACTTGTTTGGGGAGTAAAATGGGGAGGGAAGAATCAGGAATACAAAGATAAAGGTAGGATTTTAATGTAAATGATAAACCATAACTTTATGGATGCTTAGATCTATCCACAAAAATATTTACATCACTTAAAAGATAACAAAATATTCTGTCCAATATCACAACAATCCTGTAATAATAAATTTCACCCTGTCTGAAAAAATATTTTATGAGCTGCAATTGTCCCAATAGAAAATGAGCTCTTAACTTTTTATGACCTTTTTGCTAGCAGTTCTGACTCCATTCATTCTTGAAAAAAAGTGAAGAAACCACAGAATTTTTTAACCAACCCTGGAGGAAGTATTTACAACACATTTTTCCCTTCCTCAGAACCTTATGTGTGCAGAGAAGCACGTATTCAAATGGTCACATCATGCCTTTAATTATTACAATTAAGCATGTAGCAGATCAATTGGGCACACTGGGATTACAAGGCCAACCACAGGGCAACGCAGAATCTGTCATAGAGGGGCTTCACCAAACTTCTGTCAGTATAAAATAAACCTTTATTGTCAAAGTACACATGTGTACATTGAGATTAGCTGAGCCTCCCCCCCCCTGCTCTCCCCCCCCAACACACAGTGACAACAAACCCTCCATCCTACCACACCATGTGAACCAACTACACCACACACCGGCCTCCCAAGTCAATTCTGCATAAGTTCACAGAGATTATATCCCATTTAAAAGCCTAACAGCCAACGGATAAAAACTATTTTTCAGCCTGTTGGTATGGCTGGCTATACTCCTATATCTCCTACCGGATGGTAGGAGAGTAAAGAGATACCTAGAGTAAAGAGATGGCTAGCATTACTGTCAAACTTTTGCTGTTTGGGATAGTTCTTATAAAAGTATTTATTTATGGATTTGGGATACCTCTGGGTTTTTTCTGCTGAAATATGTAATGCTGAGATATGTAATATGTAATTTTTTGAAAAAGACAATGAAGGGAGACACTGCCATTTGGCCAGACTCAAACTCTTTGTTTCATGGCGGGTTTGTTTCTGCACTTAGCATGCCCTAACCAGTGCTGGAAAGCACTGACCAACATCTCCAAGATCTGTGATTTATATTCTATATTTTGGGGTTAAACAAATGGTTGTTAAGTTCAGGGCTATCTGTATATCAATTGGAGCTTTCCAAGCTCTATTGTTACACGTTCTTAAGAAAGTCTAAAGGGTAATTCACTTTCTATGATTTTCCATGTTAAATAAAATAGATTTTGGGATATTGGCAACTGTTTATGAAAAGGGAAATAAAGAATGTTTAAAATTTCTCTATACCATTTTCCTGATTTTAATCATCTCCATGGCTGTTATTTATTTGGGGAAGTGGGATTCAGGTATGATGTAGGCACTTGGTTTAAGGAGGAAACAACAGTGATAAAGGCAATCAAGTTGTGAGATCAGCAGAGGATTTACTTAATCAATAAAAACTCTATTTAGTTAACAAAGAAAAAGTAGGAATTTAGTTCTGAATTTCCCAGTCTTTCTTGATATTTATATACAATGTGGCACCTAACTAATGTTTATAATGCTACATCTCTTATTATTATTTTTGCCTTATTATCTCTTGTTTGGGAAATTTCAAGTGCATTTCTGGACTCTGTGTGTGTGAAGAATAAACAGTCACACAATTCTTAAAAACTTCAGGGAAGCTAGGACTGCAGAAGTTGCAAAATTGATGGCTAACAATGCAAATTTATTTATTTTTCATTATACTCCTTTTTCCAGTGGCGAAAGGAATGGTTTATTCATATTTATATTATTTATTTCTCATATAGACACTACCCATCTCCCTCATAGAACAACTCTGGACAGTATCTTTACCCATGGGGGATGTGTGTTGGCAATTCTAGATTTAGTCGTCTTCTTCTTCTTCTTCTTCTTCTTCTTCTTCTTCTTCTTCTTCTTCTTCTTCTTCTTCTTCTTCTCTCTCCCCCTCCTCCTCCTCCTCCCTCTTCCTTCCCTCCTCCAGGTAAATATAATACTTGCCCAACATTGGATTGGATTAAATTTGCAGCCTTCCCATACAGTCATTCCAAGAGCAATGTTCTATGTATAGAGGAAGTGGTTTCAACACACATTCTTTTCAGTGAGTGAAAAATGGTACTGGAATGCAGGGAACGTGTGTTAAAACAACATCTTATATAACTTATATGATTGCACCCCGAGCACCCCAAAACAGTCCATTCAACAGTATCTGAACCAAAAGATATTTCAGAGGAAAAACATTTGTACCATATTTGCTAATTTTGGAATGTTGCTTTAATTGTCAAGAGTTGACAATTGAGTTAGTAGTACTAAAGTATATTAATACAGTCAGGAGGCCCATATAAATTTAGCTCTTCTAAAATGTCTCTCTTAATACATAAGTTACCTGATTTAGACATGGAATTTTAAAGAACATTTTTTTAAAAGAAACCTAAAGTACCCAATAATGATATGAAACAACTTTTATTTTCAGTATGTTTGGGCTTCAATATGCCATCTCATTGGTGAGGTAGGAATATCTCATAGCAAAGGGTTTATATGCCACGCCATATATCTAATAGTATTCAGTTTAATTCTAAAAAATGTGCATTAGGAGAGGGGATAGGACTGAACAATAACATATTTAAAAAGAAACCTCAATCTTAACAGAATCAAATATGATTTATAGCAAATATCTATGTCTCTTTTCTCAAATTTAAGCACCAGTGCTGGGAGCTGTTCTTCAAGTTGTTACTATAAATTCAAAAGGACAGGAAGCCCCTTTAAAGACAAGGAAATATACTTACTGTGCTACAGTTGTTCAGATTCAAAATTGATGCAATTTACATAAAAGACATGAGTTATTAATTGTAGAGCTTTCTTATTTAAATGCTGATACTTTTCATGTTTGGAATATACTACTGTTATTATAAATAAGAATAGCTGTTTAACCAAAGTGTTTTGAGATATGCCTGTCACATGCTATACATTAGTTTAAGCAACATTTAGAATAATAGGATCCTGTAATGTAAGCAGGATAGATAATCTAGAAAGTATTTGAAAAGTAACACTGTTAAATAAATAGTCTTTCTAAATATTTGAGCCTTGTGGTTCCATGTACAATAAAAACAGAGATTTGCCTTTAACAGATTTTAGACTAAAAATCATGGAACTAGCAGTTTCACTGAAATGCTACAGCAAAATCTATAAAGAAGGTGGAAGAACAACTTTAGAACTATACTCCCAGGTGTACTGTAAGTTGTGTAGTTAAGAAAATGAGTGTACAATTTGTTCCACATTAGGTTCTAATTTGAATAAAGGTTTGCACTCCATCTATTCATTATTCCTTTGGCAACGACAGGTGGGTTATTGTTATTTATATTGTTTTGATGCTCTTCAATCGGTGTTGATTCCTAGTGACTACCTAGACAAGTCCCTGTAATTTTCATGGCAAGATTTCAGAAGTGCTTTGCTATTGCCTCCTTCCCAGGATGAGAGAGAGTGACTGGGTCCAAAGCTGGCTTTGTGATTAAGGTGGGTCTCCTGGGTTCTAGCCTGGTGCTTGTACCAAAGTAGCTCTCAAATATAATGGTGCTCTTTTAATTTCATAACTTCTGAAGATGGGCAGGAATGTGCAAACAAGAGGAAGCAACTGTAGTTCCTCCTTTTTGTTTTTGGTTCACAAACCATGGATATCAGAGAAGACGAGATTGGGCCCCTAGTGCTGATATCCAGAAAGTACAACCTATACTCATTTACTTCCTGGGCAATGAAGAAAGTTTGGAAATGAAAAATAATAGTCCCTTGTGTTATCTACTTTTTGCCCTCCAACTGAATGGTGTGTTGGTGGAGACTGTAATTCTCCACCCTCCAAGAGCTCAAGTGAGCAACCATAGACAGTAGTTTCTTTCTAAGGAATGGCCAGTTTCATCTCACTAGCTTCCTCTACATGATTAAGAAAGAGATGATACAAGTAGGTAGAACAATCCAGGCAGGAAACAAGTGATCAGTTGATGTAATCAAGGGTGATGTGATCAGGGGTGATCACTCAAGTCTTAAGCCTGCCCTTGAACCTCAAGGCTAAGCTTTTCACTGCAGGAATTATACCAGCCAGCCTTCCTTTGTTTGGGCTATTCCACATCTTCTATTCCCCATCTTTTATCCTTTTACTCAGACTAATTAAAGTAACATCTTAAAGTATGAGTATTTTCATAGAAAATTATGACAACAGACAGGAATATTAAAGTCCTGTCTCTTGCAGGCATGTATCCAACACTAGAGTCCAAACTAAACCTTCCCCAGAACTTAGCCATCCAGTCTCTGCTTAAAGATATCCAGTTGATTTAAGTTCTATGAAAGCAGATTCATCTGGCTTCCTGCAAGCTAATTTAATTACTCTGTCTCCTGACCTCTGGGATGGCAGAAAGCAGTTCTTCGCCTTCTTTGGCCTGGTGTATTTTCTACAATGCTATCAATGAGGAACACTCTTATGGAAGTACTTTTGTACCTCTCTTGTACGCACCCTGATTGGAAATAGCCATTTATGCCATTCATCCACTGCAGAAATTAAGATTAAGGTATCCCAATAAATTGTTGTTTTGCCTCTGCCTTCTGAACATCCAAAAGGTAATATATTTATTAAAAAAAACAACAACCAAAATGGCATAAAAGAGTGGGGTCCGCTGTTGAGGCTCAATTCAAAATGGCATTTGTAAGTTTCATCAACTATTATTAGACCAAGAAAATGACTTCTTTCTTGAAGTTTAAGTATCAGCCCCTTCTTTGCTCTTGAACACTAGATGAATGCTAAAGATACTGACAGGTAATAGCTAGTAAATAAATATGGGCTCACCTGGAAACCAGCAACAACCCATGAGCACCCAGAATGTCCCAAAGCTTATTCACAAAACCACCACTATATATTTTCATGGTCAAGCAGATAGCTGAACCAGCACTTAAGAACTGTATACCATGGAGTTTCATTAGGGCTTAAAACATCCTAATTGAGCCGCCTTAGCATAAAGTGTTGAAAGTGGCAGTAACCTTGGGACCAAAAAAATAATAATAAAAAAAATCATGCTAGAAGGACTAGCCAAGATAACTTGGATGAAAAAGAATAGATTGCTGAGTCTGAAATAATTCTGAGCTTGAACTTGACAATTAATTCAGAGTAGTGTACAGTCAGAAGGGGTTTCTGAAAATGAGTTTAAAGAATATGACACAAGATTAGGCTCAGAAGGAACTGCTGACACACTATCAGATCCAGAAGAGCTCAAAGATCTAATAAAGGAATCCCACCTGCCTTTAATCCCGTTTTCCCAATTAAGTTTTTAATGTTTGCTGATATTTCAAAAATAAACTCCAAGCTGTATTTTTTTTTGCTAGGAGACTGAATGGCATGTATAATTGCTCTGATCTGGATACAGGGATTGACTGGGAGTGTACTGGATGCAAACTAAACTGGGTGGTTTTGTATGTGTGTATGTCTGCCTTCAAGTTAGTGTTGACTCCTGGTGACTGCCTGGACAAGTCTCTGCAGTTTTTCAAGTTTTTCCAAACTGGTTTGCCATTGTCTGCTTCCTAGGGCTGAGAGGGAATGACTGGCCCAAGGTCAGCCAGCCAGTTTCAGCCTAAGCCAGGACTGGAACTCAGTCTTTATTTCTAACTTGCTGCCTTAACTACTACACCAAACCTGATCTCTCAAACTCGGCGCTATCCGCAGGGATTTATCTATCCTTGTAAACTGGACTGTAACGGAACCCAATTGTTTGAAATATGCATGCTCCTATTATCTCCTAAGGCCTTCCTGGGACTGCACATTCTCGCCCTTGGTTTCATCACATTTCTTCAAGAGGGGATTATGAAAAATATTTACTGCCTGAAATTTTGTGCTGCAATAGTCCCGGCATTATTGCTCCATCCAAACAAGCAGACTGGACAGTTCGCGGACAGCCACCATTTTCACGACCTCCGTCTTGGGACAAGATGAAAGGAGTGAGGGTCTGCGGGAATATATTTTGCCGGGGAATGACCGGGTCCATCCAGGTGAACGGAAAAAGATAGCTCCAGTGCTTTCCAGTTTTTTTGGGTAACTCACGTCGGTCGTTCCCAAAAAGAGAGGGCACGTACCAATCTCAGACTCCCTCCTCACTCCCGCACGTCCTGCACTGCCCGGGAGTTTTTCGTGCGCTTCGTTGGATCTCGCGTGTTCCCAGCCCGTGTCCCGGAGGGATGGCGGGGGAGGAGGCGGCACGAGAAGGAGGCGGGATCGAGGGAGGCGGGGGGGAGGGCAAAGTGCCGCTCGCTCCCATTGGTACGTGTGCACGCTCCCGAGCGGCTTGTCCTCTGGTATCCGGTAGTGTGCGGCGAACATGGCATTTCCCACACGGGGCTCGCTCGGGCAGGGCCACACGCAACAGGAGCGGCATGCCGTCGCCCCGGTAAGGCGATGCCGGCCGGCCGGCGTCTCTGACTTGCCTGCAAATGGCCTCGGGCAGGGAAGCAACCGTGCAGCCTCCGACCGAGCTCAGTGGCGACTCAGTAGAAAGCATGAGGAAGATTTTCATCGGTCATCCCGAGAGCAGCGAGGATGGTGACCGAGCCGGGCGAAAGGAGCAGCCGGACGGGCCGGCGAGGGGCTCCCTGGGAGCTCTCCTCTCCCCCGGCAACTCAGGCGAAGTGCGAGTGGTCGAGGGCGCCTTGCCCTCCGGCCCTTCGCCTCCTAAGCGGGCGCCCGTCCGAGAGCACCGCCGAGATGCTCAGAGGCTAGTCTTACACTATATAGTGCCTTGCATGAACGCCTATGGCTTGTGCGTTGTAGACCACTTCCTGGGATCCCGGATAGCGGAGAAAATCTTCCAAGAAGTCCTGGCTTTGCACCTGAGTGACAAATTCCAGGACGGAGCCCTGGCGAGTCAGAAACTGGGCAGCAACAAAGCCATCCGCGGGGACAAGATCTTATGGGTAGAGGGCAGTGAACCAGGATGTGAGAACATAGGCTACCTCCTGAAAAAAATGGATAAGCTCATCATGTACGCAGATGGGAAGCTGGGGAGTTACAAAATTAGAGGAAGACACAAGGTTAGTAGTTCCAGTATCGAGGACTTTGTTCTTCACTTACTACCAGCAACTTTCCCAAAGTTTCTAATCTCGCTGTCACTCGGAGTCTGAACTCTTAGCTGTGCCCTTCTGGTCACTCTTGTATGCTTGTTTGTCTTGGAGTTTTCTTCTAAATACCCTAATTCGATCGCTTAGTAAAAATACAACTTTAAGGGTCGAATTCACACAATATAATACTAGTTAGACGTGATTGATTTCCGAACCGGACAAGAAGGGGTATTATCGCAACATTAAGGGCAATTTTGTCTTCCTTTCTCTCTTTCTTTCCTCTCACTTTTTCGGAAACATACAGATACACTTCATCAGAAGCACATCCCGAAGATTTTTAATCAAAAGTTTCATCATGTTGATTTTTATATTGTTACGCAGCAAGAATCGGGGGTGTTTTGCTTTTTTTAAATTTTTTTTAAAGATGGCATATATGAGATGCAGAATCCTTTCGATTAAAATCGTGGGAGCTTTTTGAATGCAGCATCTGCAGTGAGTCGTGAAAATACGACTCACGTTGTTTATAAAAACAATTGTTGCGCGTCTAAAAAGGCTTTGTCTGCAGAAAGGCAGGTGTGGAAAAAGGGGGAAGCCGCCTTCCGGGGGAAAAAATGCTGAGCACTTGTAAACTCAACCCCTCTCGGGTATATTCAGTTGCCAAAAGAAACTCCACTGTCACTTGCGCGCTTACACCCTTCCCCTCCCGTTTGTTTACATTGGCCTGTAGTATGTGGCCGTATTCGACGCGTACATGCTGGGGTAGAATTCCTCAATGGCGGGGGCCACGCCCCCTCGAAGTGTGGTCTTCAGGCCTGGCAAGCCCCAAACCACGCCTCCTGCAGCCACGCGGCTCTTCGACTCCCCTTCCCCCCCACGCGGCAATTCCAGCCGTGAATTGGGGGCGGGGGGGGGAAAGGGGCTGGAAACGCCGTCCGAAGCCACACCTCGTCTCTTCCTTGATTGGCTGCATCCACGTTCCCTTTGGTTGATGTGTGGGCGCGCGGAGTGATTGTTTCTGGGCCGGGGCTCCACCCACGTGCCGCTGGCTGTAGAAGTTGGGAACACATCCTGCACGTAGCAGACGTATTAAATCCGAGAGGGGCCATCTGCTGCCTTGGTAAATAAATTGGAAAGGAGTTTGCCGGACGTGGCTCCCCAAAAGGGTGGGGTAGGGTAGGGTGGGGTGGGGGAAAGTGATCGTCTCAGCCAAAGGAGGTGTTCACTGCTCACACTGATCGCCTGGCCTCAGGACAGATAGCAAAGATCTTCAGCCAAGGTGTTAGTTACTCTTACCGTAGGTGCGCAAGGCAGCCCCGGGGGTGGGAGGAGTTGTGCAGTCGCCCTTCGCTCCATTCTCAAGCTTTGGGTCGCCAGGAGTGGCGGGGAACTGGGGTGGTGACCGCTGGCTGCACGGAAGACCGAGTGTGATTACTTCAGCCAAACTTTTGAGCGCTCCGCTTCAGTTGCTTCCCTGACACAGAGCAACTCTGCCTGGTTGCGGTTCTCCGTCGACATCTGAGAAGTTAAGACATGCTGAAGCGAGCGGCCGGGTCGTTTTGTTAAAATAACCGCTACTCAAGCAGCCCACGCTCTGGGACAGATCCAATGCTTGATTGCTTTTTTTTTACATTATTTAAGAGTGAGGGTGAAATGCCACTGGGCGATATTATGAGATTAGATTTAGAGAAAATTGCCCTGGACTACATCGTACCTTGTTTGCGCGATATTGGCTTTTGCTACTTGGACAATTTCTTGGGCGAGATCATAGGGGATTGCGTCTTGGAATGTGTAAAACAGATGCATTATAGTGGGGAGCTGCAGGATGGTCAACTGGCCGGCCAGCGCCATGGCATCTCCAAGAGGCACTTGCGAGGAGACAAGATAAAGTGGATCGCAGGCACTGAGGAAGGATGTGAGGCCATCAACTTTCTCCTGTCGCTGGTAGATAGGCTGGTGATGTTTTGTGGCAGTAGATTGGGTAAATACTATGTCAAGGAAAGGTCCAAGGTAAGAGCTTTAAAAATAAGACGTTGAATGTTTGACTTAAGGGGTTTATTTCATTCGTTTCACTATTGCTCCTGGAATTAATTGGGGGGCTTGAAGTGCCACATAGAGAGCAATTACAATCTTTTCCCCATTTTTTAAAACCTTGAACCTAAACTTTACCATGTAAATAAGAACCATTGTGACGTCCAAGTTAGTTTAACAACTTTGTATATTTAAGTATTGCATACGCTAATGAATGAATGTACAATTTGTAAAGTTAAATTTAGTAAGAGATTAGTGTGAATGACAAATCTGCCTATATGCAGAGTATTTCTTTTGTTTTGGGTTTCTAAAAGTAGTTCTTGAACAACAGTTGTAATACCAGCCATGTAATAAATCTCTAAAGCTTTGCTGGTGCTGCTGTAGATAGCAACCTTATTTTGTTAAAAGTTTGCAAAAGTCTGATTCAACTAAACTTGACTTTGTTGTGCTCAAATAATCAAGTGCTTATCAAACTACTTTAGCTTGTCTTGAGGGATTAATTTTATTACCTTTCTAATTAATGCATTTTTATTCCAACAGAGTCCACTGCACAACTGAATCTGTAAAATCCATATTAATTAATAAATCCAATAAATTAATAGATGCTGCAGAATGTTTGTGTACAAGAGTTAATGCCACTTCAAATTTTTATTAACCTGAAACAACGGGTGTTTACTCAGAATAAGTATTGCTTAGTAAGTGTGTTTAGGATTACTGACATAGATCGTTCAGAGGTGCTTAGAAATGTTAATAATTTATTAAATATATTACAGTGATTACACTGGTGTAACAGAAAGGCCTGCCATAATAGCCATACTAGTATTTTTCCCTCTGTATCAAACTTTATTCCTAAAGAATTTTTCAAAGCAATTTGAATTTTTTGTCATTGAAGTAGAAGAGTGAATTGTGTCACTTAAATGTTGGAACAAAACCAAAATCATACTCAAAAGCCTGTCTCTGCTAGTGACTGAATGAACTAGAATTTCTAAAGCTCTTCTTCTGTTAGTGATTTAGTCTACAGAATATAACATTAAAATGTTTTTAAAGCTTCATTATTTTGGGTCACAGGTGGAACTCTTGATCAGAATTTTATCTAGACATTTTTCTTTTTTCATTTTTTCTTCTTGACAATTAACGTTCCAAAGTGACAGGTGTAATCACACTTATTATGAACTAGATCCCTTTGAATTCAGTATGAAAGGTGCTTAGAAGTATTGTGGACAATATGTCCTGGTTACCCAACCTATTATTAAGAGTGTGAAGGTTTCCTAATCAACCAACCAACCACAAAAAAAAAGTCAACCTGCATATACTTGATTCCTACAGAGAACTTTGAGAAAATTACTTACCTTGAAAAACATGGTTGACTGTCTGGAAAGCCAAGTTCTTGCCATTTGGTTTTCAGTTTAATTGATTTGGTTATTTGCAACAATTCATCCATCTATCATAATACATATTGCTCGTGAGATGTTACAGTAAATCTCCATTATCTTAAAAAGTGCTGTGTCATGCACACATACATCCTCCTCAGATCACAGTGTTTACATTGGTGAAACATGGTTAAATACAATAATTCCAAATCCATTCTAAACATCTGGCTGGCTGTACGACAAACCAGTAATAATAATATATTAAACTTGAAGGCTGCCCAAATGAAAAAATGCAAATAATTAAAAATGTAAAAAGCTTATCTGCTTGCCATAATATAATACCTAATACAGATAAGACCCTCAATTTCACATTCTTCTAATCACTTTCAAAATTAAATATAGCTGTCATCGTATATAGCTGAACTTTACCTTGTAGGAGCTAAACATTAATGTTCCATGATAGTAAATTCAAACTTCATCTATTCAATTGATCTAATTATAGCCTAAGGACAGTGCAGAGTCTGTCATGCTGGCTAGCCCTAAAAATGAAAGAAAATGTCATCCATAATGTAAATAATGCACATTACCACAGGGTGTTTCCTGATTTCCTTAGCATGCTGAAGAAATGGCATAGCCATATCCTCTGGTCACAGTAGTGCAGTTTCTATCATCTGGTGCCTTCTTGTTGGGATGACCACTACACTGTAGAAGTCTCAGGCATGGTGGAAAAATAGTAAATAGAATCTTCACTATAAAATGTTAGGGGTATTGCTTTATTTTAATCCAAGAATTTTTTAATGAACATTTGAAAGACATATCTACGTTTTGCTTAACGCTATTCCCAGGGGTTGAAATTTTAAGAAGAATGAAATGTACATTGCAACCAAAGGTTGTTTTAGATTTGTTAGAAATTTATTACATTTGTACTAGAAGTATTTAATTACAAAATTTTGCAAATTTAATATTATTTTAAATGGGCTATGACCGTGGTGGTGAACCTATGGCACGCGTGCCACAGGTGGCAAGCAGAGCCCTTTCTGTGGGCACATGCACCATCACCCCAGTCCTAGGCCTTCAACTGGGTTTTATAAAACCTTTTCGCTTTAGACCTCCGCCTCCGTGTGCAAAAAAAAAATATGTTCAATCAATCAATCAATTTCAACTTCTCACGGAAAAAAAAAGATCTTGCAAAGTTGGAATTGATTGATAGGACTTTTTAGTCCCACCCAGTCTGCTGTTACCACTGCAGCCGTGCCCACCCAATGGGCCACACCAACCCAGCACCCGATGATATATAAGTGGGTTTTGGGTTGCAGTTTTGGCACTTGGTCTCTAAAAGGTTCGCCATCACTGGGCTATGATCTTGGGAACAAGTGTCTTTGTACTTGGCAAGATTTCGTTCTGACTAGATACGCCTGACATTGCATAGTTATAAACCAGCCTGGAGTGTTTATATAAAATCAGTACTAGCAAGTAGTAATTATGGTAATGCTTCCCATTTCAAAAAAATCAACTCTAAGCAAGTATATCTGTTACTAAGAAGCATAGTTGGAAGCATAAGCCTCACATTGTTCTTAGTCATAAACAGACTAAGATAACATATTATACAGGCACAGAAGTCAACATTTCCTATTAAAGTAACTAATAAAAACAAAATAATTGTGCCCTATCAGTTAATCTTAAATTTATAGTTCATTTTTACATACTGCTATATACTAGCTTAAAAAAATACTGGGCAGGTATATTTATTTCTTTATTGCACTTATATCCTTTGTTGTTGTTGTTAGTTGCGAAGTCGTGTCCGACCCATCGCGACCCTATGGACAATGTTCCTCCAGGCCTTCCTGTCCTCTACCATCTTCTGGAGTCCATTTAAGCTCACACCTACTGCTTCAGTGACTCCATCCAGCCACCTCATTCTCTGTCGTCCCCTTCTTCTCTTGCCCTCAATCTTTCCCAGCATTAGGCTCTTCTCCAGTGAGTCCTTCCTTCTCATTAGGTGGCCAAAGTATTTGAGTTTGAGCTTCAGGATCTGGCCTTCTAAAGAGCAGTCAGGGTTGATCTCCTCTAGGACTGACCGGTTTGATCGCCTTGCAGTCTAAGGGACTCGCAGGAGTCTTCTCCAGCACCATAGTTCAAAGTCCTCAATTCTTTGGCGCTCAGCCTTTCTTATGGTCCAGCTTTCACTGCCATACATTGCAACTGGGAAGACCATAGCCTTGACTATACGCACTTTTGTTGACAGGGTGATGTCTCTGCTTTTTAGTGTGCTGTCTAGATTTGCCATGTCTTTCCTCCCCAGGAGCAAGCGTCTTTTAATTTCTTGGCTACAGTCCCCATCTGCAGTGATCTTGGAGCCCAGGAAAATAAAATCTGTCACTACCTCCATTTCTTCCCCATCTATTTGCCAGGAATTGAGAGGGCCGGATGCCATGATCTTGGTTTTCTTAATGTTAAGTTTCAACCCAACTTTTGCACTCTCCTTCTTCACTCGCAACAAGAGGCTCTTTAGTTCCGCTTCACTTTCTGCCATTAGAGTGGTATCATCTGCATATCTTAGGTTGTTGATGTTTCTTCCGGCAATCTTAATTCCAACTTTTGATTCATCTAGCCCTGCCTTTCTCATGATGTGCTCTGCATATAAATTAAATAGGCAAGGCGACAGTATACAGCCTTGCCGGACTCCTTTCCCAATTTTGAACCAATCAGTGGTTCCGTGTCCAATTCTCACTGTTGCTTCTTGGCCCGCATATAGGTTTCTCAAGAGACAAATAAGATGGTCTGGTATGCCCATCTCTTTAAGGACTTGCCACAGTTTGTTATGATCCACACAATCAAAGGCTTTAGCATAGTCAATGAAGCAGAAGTAGATGTTTTTCTGGAACTCTCTAGCTTTTTCCATGATCCAGCGTATGTTAGCAATTTGATCTCTAGTTCCTCTGCCTCTTCGAAATCCTGCCTGTACTTCTGGTAGTTCTCGATCCACATACTGCTGGAGTCTAGCTTGTAGAATTTTAAGCATAACTTTACTAGCATGAGAAATGAGTGCAATGGTGCGATAGTTTGAACATTCTTTGGCACTGCCTTTCTTTGGAATTGGAATGTAAACTGATCTTTTCCAATCCTGTGGCCACTGTTGAGTTTTCCAAATTTGCTGGCAAATTGAGTGTAGCACTTTTACTGCATCGTCTTTTAAGATTTTGAATAGCTCAGCTGGAATACTGTCACCTCCACTAGCTTTGTTGTTGCTCAGCTTTTCTAAGGCCCACTTCACTTCACATTCTAGGATGTCTGGCTCGAGGTCAGTGACCACCTCATTGTGATTGTCAGGGACGTTAAGCTCATTCTTGTATAGTTCTTCTGTGTAATTTTGCCACCTCTTCTTAATCTCTTCTGCCTCTGTTAGGTCCCTGCCATTTTGGTCCTTTATCATGCCCATTTTTGCATGAAACATTCCTTTCATCTCTCCAATTTTCTTGAAAAGATCTCTGGTCCTCCCTATTCTATTGTTTTCTTCTATTTCTTTGCATTGTTCATTTAAGAAGGCATTCTTATCTCTTCTAGCTATTCTTTGGAATTCTGCATTTAATTGGGCATATCTTTCTTTTTCTCCCTTGCCTTTCGCTTCCCTCCTTTCCTCAGCTATTTGCAAAGCTTCCTCAGACAGCCATTTTGCTTTCTTGCATTTCTTTTTCTTTGGGATGGTTTTGGTTGCTACCTGTTGTACAATGTTGCGAACCTCTGTCCATAGTTCTTCAGGCACTCTGTCTATCAGATCTAATTCCTTAAATCTATTTGTCACCTCTACTGTATATTCAACAGGGATATGATTTAACTCATACCTGACTGGCCTAGCGCTTTTCCCTACTTTCTTTAATTTAAGCCTAAACTTTGCAACAAGAAGCTCATGGTCTGAGCCACAGTCAGCTCCTGGTCTTGTTTTTACTGACTGTATAGAGCTTCTCCATCTTTGGCTGCAGAGCATATAGTCAATCTGATTTCTGTGTTGACCGTCTGGTGATGTCCATGTGTAAAGCCGTCTCTTGGGTTGTTGGAAAAGAGTGTTTGCTATGACCATCGTATTCTCTTGACAAAATTCTATCAGCCTGTGCCCTGCTTCATTTTGTACTCCAAGGCCAAACTTGCCTGTTATTCCGGTTATCTTTTGGCTTCCTACTTTAGCATTCCAATCCCCCATGACGATAAGGACATCATTTTTGGGTGTTAGTTCTATAAGGTGCTGTAGGGCTTCATAGAACCGGTCAATTTCATCCTCTTCAGCACCGGTGGTTGGGGCATAGACTTGGACTACTGTGATATTGAATGGTTTGCCTTGGATTCGAACTGAGATCATTCTGTCATTTTGAGGATTGTATCCCAGTATTGCTTTTCCTACTTTTTTATTGACTATGAAGGCTACTCCATTTCTTCTGAGGGATTCTTGCCCGCAGTAGTATACCTGATGGTCATCTGAATTAAATTCACCCATTCCTGTCCATTTTAGTTTGCTGATACCTAAGATGTCGATGTTTAGTCTTGTCATCTCTTGTTTGACCACGTCCAGCTTTCCTTGATTCATGGATCTTACATTCCAGGTTCCTATGGAGAAAAAATCTTTACAGCATCGGACTTTCCTTTCACCACCAGACATATCCACAGCTGAGCGTCCTTTCGGCTTTGGCCCAGTCGCTTCATTCTTTCTGGCGCTACTAGTACTAGCCCTCTGCTCTTCCCCAGTAGCATATTGGACGCCTTCCGACCTGAGGGGCTCATCTTCCAGCGTCATATCGTTTTGCCTTTTGGTACTGTCCATAGGGTTTTCATGGCAAAGATACTGGAGTGGTTTGCCATTTCCTTCTCCAGTGGATCACGTTTTGTCAGAACACTCTGCTATGACCTTTCCGTCTTGGGTGGCCCTGCACGGCATAGCTCATAGCTTCATTGAATTACGCAAGCCCCTTCGCCACGACAAGGCAGTAATCCATGAAGGGGACTTATATCCTATCACAGTCAAAAGTCAAATTTGGTGGATCAAATGCTTTTGATTAGTTTTCCTTTGGCATTAACTGAAATAATGTTGGCATGTTAACAAATCCTAGGAAAAGATTAAGGCCTGCTTCTAAAGAAATCTAACTGTATCTTAGAAATAAAGTTAGTATTTTTTTAAAAAAGATGCTTGGGAGTGCACAATGGTGCAAATGCAGCACCTTTTTTGTTTCTCATCTAAAAGAACTCCCAAATTCTAATAATTCACATAATAGTTAATATTTTATCTTGCATTGATATAATACCACCGCTGTTGCCAGGTACAGGTAATCCTTCATTTATGACAACAATGGAGCCCACATTTCTGTTGCTAAGTGAGATAGTTGTTAAGTGAGTTTTGCCCCATTTTACAACCTTTCTTGCCACAGTTGTTAAGTGAATCTGGCTTCCCCATTGACTTTGCTTGTCAGAAAGTTTCAAAAGGTGATTACATGACTCTGGGACTGTCATAAGTATGAGCCATTTATCAAGCATCCAGATTTTGATCATGTGACCATGGGATGCTGCAATAGTTGTAAGTATGAAAAATGGTCATAAGTCACTTTTTCCAGTGCCATTGTAACTGGTCACTAAACAAATGGTTGTAAATTGAGGACCACCTACAGTAAGTATGGATAAGGTTTGATGTGAGCAAGATTTTAAGACAACTAACTCTCACTGAATCAAATGAATGTAAGATTGTCATAATTCTCATCTCAACTTCAGTATATTAATTTGTGGAAACCTTGTTTTGGATCCAACTCATAATGACTGTTTCTCCCCATTGGTGGCTATGCATATCTTAAAAAAAGATAACTGTTACTGTTACATCTCATAGATCTGTAAGCTTCAGAAGTGTGAATGTGTTTCTCTTCTCTTAAATTTTAGCGGCAATGTGAATAAGATTCATTATAGCACTGCCGAAGATTTCACACCTTTGAAAATTACTGTTGTTTATTATAAGTCACAAAAGAGTTTCATATTTGGAAGGCAGCATAGCAAGTAGTTTACAGTAGATGATCCTGGAGAAATATGCAGTTTGTCTTTCTTTTTCTAACCAAGTACACATGTTATTGCCCGGTCTTCATCAGACTGGACCAAAATCACTAGAATTGTAAATAGAACACAAAAATCATTTTATAATATCAGATGGAGGAATTCAGCTTTGGTAGAGATCCCGGAGCAGTTGCTGTGGCTTTGTATCAAAATTACTGTTTATATTGTACTTGTCAAGCAAGATTAGTTGATATTATGTTCAGGTATAGGTTTTTGAGTGGTTTTATTTCTTGCTTCTTGTTTTGCCTTTTTTTTTTTTTTACAAAAACAAGGTGTTACAAATTTCCAGTTTGATGGACTTTTGTTTCCATGCTATGTTTTCTCTTTTCTTTATGGAAAACATGCTTTTTTACATTATCTTTCTAACAGCGTTTTTAAAAAGTGAAATAGAGCATAGGTGATTTATTTAGTTCATTGTGTCTGTGTATTATGTATTGTCCATGTATTGCCAATGGTTATAATTTAAAGATCACAGTGCTATTATATTTATAAGACATCAGTTTATCACTGAGAGTTTTCAAAAGAAATAGATTATGAAAGGTTGATAATCAACAAAATATTCTCTCTCATCTTAACTAGTTATCTAATTTAACTTGGTTTAAGCAGTGTGAACAAGGAGACCTAGCTCTAGAATCCTGTGAAAAAATAAGAACACTGTTTTGAAAATGCTTGCATCCAGTTCAGTCTGAAAAAACAACATCCCAATCGGTTAAAAACTTCATGCAAAAGTTAGAATATTTAATTTGAATTCAGGAAGGTCTATATAGTGGTATAATTTTTCAACTGCGTTTTGTTATATTTTAGGCCTAATGTTATTGTGAAAGGTAGAGTTTAAAATGTAAGGATCTGTAGAGTGACATTTACTATAGAAATTATTGATCAATATAGATTGGTGGTGCCAGAAGTCTTGGCCTGAACCACGATAGAGTACACATTTCTGAGAGGGTGAATCTTCTGGCTGGGGAATAGAAAATTCTCTTATGAAGACTGATAATCCAGTTTTGTGGATATCATTTGAGGAGAACTAATTGTCTAACAGACCCCACATTCTACATGTTTCTCATCTCTGCTTCGTAAATGATGTCATGCCACTTAAATGCCCTATGGTTTTATCAGGATTCTTGGTATACCATGCCTTTTATTTTGTTTTCATGGAATCAAAATATAGCAGCAGGTTAGTTTTAATCAAATTGTAAATCAGTATTGCCTCTGGTTATTATTGTGCTCTTATTCCTATACAATGGAACCAAATTTTTTGACTCTGTAAGCAACCTTTCCTGTGAATTCAGTAGAAGCAAATTAGTCTACTGTGGAGATTAAAATAGTGACATCCATCATCAAATACTAAAAGAACTTTGAAACATGTTTTTGAAATTTTGACGAACCATTCTTAATTTCATATATTTTATTTTTATTTTACTGTATTCTTCTGAGCCTTAAATTCTCCAACCCAAAGAAACTATGTTATGGTTTAGTATTGTACAAACCATGGTGTATAGGACATTCCTTTCTTGCCTTCCAGTGTCTGATACTCCATTGCCTAGAATTCCTCATTAATGTGCTGTACTCTTGCCACCAGGGAATTCTGGGAAATATAATCGCAAAACGTCTGGAGGACATGGATTTCTAACATGGTCTTGATTGTTAACAAAATATATAGAAATGACTTAATGGTTTTGTTCAGGAAATTAGTAATGTAACCAACAGTTTAAAATGTATTATCAAAAGTTAACCAATTAGTTTGGAAATAATCCTATGTATGTGCAATTAGTGTATTTGGAATAATATTTGGTATCACAGTGTGGAGTATAACTCTAGCATTCTCCTCCATAAGACGCCATTCCACTCCAGATTTTCCCTGGGTAGATTTGGCGTTTTCCTACTCCCATTCCCTGTTTTCCAGTAACTTTTTTGCACTTTGATGGGAATGGGTTCATCTCATATGAGATCTTCATACTGTGTTTATCTCTTATCTTAGGTCTTTGCAATGCTTATAGATGTTTGCTTCCCAGATAGTGAGTGGCTTGTCTCTGATTAGTCTGTCTGCCACCTTCAGCCCACAGAATTTGTATCCTGTACCTTTTGGTTCATGAGGATGTCTGCATTCAGATGATTTTTTTTTAAAAAAAAGACTATTTGGGAAAAGTCCTATTGTATTCAGTAGAACTTACATACGACTAAATACGCATAGGACTGCAGTCATTTTTGACATAATGGATTCATGAAAAGGATCCATATAATCGGGTTTACAGTATTTATATTAAACCTGGAATGAAATGGATGAAATTCTGTCTGGGTGTCATTTCCTTCTGAAGTGATTTTTCTCCATTCCACAAAGGAAACTATGTAGGATATATGTATACCATAGATGTAGTCATATTGAGCATAGTGAACATTTCATAATAAGCCATATTTTGCTTAACCATGGTTATTGGATAAATTGCTGGGCATGCACAATATGTGAAATGAAGGAAATGATGTTTACAGCTTAGTGCAGTTTCTAAACCAAGGCAGACATAACCAAGCCATGGTTTCTAAAAGTCTGCATTAATATAATGAATTCCTCTGAGCCTTAAATTCTCCAAACTCAGAAAAATCATTTTACGGTTTAGGTTTATGTGAACCCACACAATTGATAGAAGAGCCTTTCCTTGCCCGATGCCTTCTGGTGTCTGTTACTCTGGTGCCTAGAATTTCTCATCAATATGCTGCACTCTTACTGCCTGGGAATTCTGGGAGTTATAGTCTCAATACATCTGGAGGATATCAGAGTAGATGGACATCGGTTGTCTAAGAATTAGACAATTTCTTCTGCTTACATGTTTTATTAAAATTCCTTTTACCCCCAGAAATGCTTTCAAAATGAATAATGCATGAAACGTATCCCTAATGAATGGAAAGACATGGATGTTCATTATGCTGATTGATGTGAACAAGTGTGTCTGCTGAAAGGCAAACCTGTTTGGTTGGAAAAGGAATTCCAGGTGTCTAATTGAGTTTACAAATTTCGTTGGTATCTTTATTTCCTTCTTGAGTCAGCTGCTTCAGTAAATGTCATTCTTCTTTCATAAGCTTATGGGCAAAAGTAAATGAAAAAATCTGGAATGTGCTAAGGGGAAACAGTTTATGCAGAGATCTTTCATCTTAGGTCAGACGGCAGTTAATTGTGTCTTAGTAGCAAGTGAAAATTAATAGTTCTGTTGTTTTACATTATGGTTGTTTTAGGTATACTGAACAAAAGACTGGAATAACTTTCCATCTCTCTACATACATGTCCCTGTGTTTTTTCCCACCACATGTCTTTGTCAGGCATCTTAATTAAATATGAACTGTTCTGTGTGTAATATTTGGGTGGTAAAAATAGTTAGCTGACTGTCATTTGGTTACAATCTAGCAAGTAATAACGCCTGGTTTTCATGTTTGAGTGACCCATGAATTTGAGACTTCCACTTAAGATTTAAAATACCATACAGTTGAGTAGTATATGAAAAAATGGTCTTGGCATGTGTTTCGTATGAGATGTTCATCTTGAAGTCACCGAGCAGCATATGTGGCAGATACTATAGCAATTGAACAATTTTCTATCATCTCATTTTTATGGGGGTTTGTACGAAATGCAAGATTTTCTGAAGATGGTAAAAATAAAACAATTAAAAAGCTATTTTATTGCATGCTGTCTATGCTGCCTGAATATAATAAAATAAAAATCTATTCATTCTTTTATATTTTTTGCATAAAATGATGCATTTTAATATAAAGTTTCTGACAATGAGGAAAGTTACTGTTTTTTCATAATAGTAATAGCATTTAGACTTATATACCACTCGATAGTGCTTTATAGCAGTCTCTGGCAAGTTACGACATCAGCATATTGCCCCCAACAATCTGGGTCCTCATTTTTTTTTTACAAATTTTATTGATTTTCTAATATTACATTTACATATTTGAAAAGCAGCGTGGTGGCTGGGTAGTAGTAATTGAATTACATACAAATATCATTAGTACAGATTTCAGATTGCTACCATAAACATTTCCTCTCTTTTTCCCTACATATGTACTGTCTATTTGTGAATTTAAAGACAAGTTTTATCCTATCAATCACATAAAAAATAACTTTCTTACATACTGTATTTTCCGGCGTATAAGACGACTGGGTGTATAAGACGACCCCCTACATTTCCTGTTAAATTATAGGGTTTGGGCTATACTCGCCGTATAAGACTACCCCTCTTCCAACGCACACCAAATAAAAATTAAAAAACATCAGATTTGATTTTAATATGGTAATTTTAATTCAAATGCTTATGACATGCAGGTACTTAGTAGGAAAACTGTCACTTATAAACATAAGGCTGTTTGTCATCAAACATGTAAACATAAAACAGTGCAAGTGGATTAAACTTAATAATAATAATAATAATAATAATAATAATAATAATAATAATAATAATAATAATAATAATTTGGAAGGGATCTTGGAGGTCATCTAGTCCAACCCCCTGCTAAGGCAGGAAACCCTATACCATTTCAGACAAATGGCTGTCCAGTCTCTTCTTAAAAACTTCCAGTGTTGGAGCATTCACCAGTTCTGGAGGCAGGTTGTTCCACTGGTTAATTGTTCTAACTTTCAGCAAGTTTCTCCTTAGTTCTAGGTTGCTTCTCTCCTTGACTAGTTTCCATCCATTGCTTCTTGTCCTGCTTTCAGGTGCTTTGGAGAATAGCTTGGCTCCCTCTTCTTTGTGGCAGCCCCTGAGATATTGGATCACTGCTATCATGTCACCCCTCACCCTTCTCTTCGTTAAACTACACATACCCAATTCCAGCAACCGTTTCCTATTTTCCTAATTCACTTTTTCACTTTTCCTAATTCACTCTAGAGCTTTCCCTGTGCAGAGCCTTAAGTAACACCAGCTGCCTGCAATTAGTGCAGGTTCTCATCCCACCAGGCTCAAGGTTGAGTCAGCCTTCCATCCTTCCAAGGTAGGTAAAATGAGGACTCAGATTGTTGGGAGCAATAAGCTGACTTTTTAATAATGCTGCTTGTGTGGGGGGGTGAAAGCTCTAATAAGCAGGCATATACATAGAATGAAGGCTATTGCTAAGCACATTGATTTGTGCTTTAAATTGTAAGCCGCCCTGAGTCTTCGGAGAAGGGCGGGATATAAATGGGATTTTAAAAAAAAGACCAAATGGGATATCCGCTCCAGGTTTTCCAGCCAGCCCGCCCAGTTCCTGAGTCAAATGTGTCCTTAGAGCTAAGCAGCTGCTCTGATATTCCCCACCTGCCTTTCAAGTTGCTCTTGCATTCCCCACCTGCCTACAGCTGCTCTTCAACTTTAGAAGGAAAGACGCCCAGACCCCAGCCTGTAAAAAATCACAGACTGCAGCTTCTACTCCAATTGGTCCCGCTTTCCCTGCGCAGACTAAATGGAAGATCCGCTCCAGGTTTTCCAGCCAGCCCTGTCCCTAAAGTTTCAGCACCTGGCGTATAAGACGACCCCTGACTTTTGAGAAGATTTTCATGGGTTAAAAAGTCGTCTTATACGCCGGAAACTACGGTATATCCATAGTTTTCAGTTTAGACATATTCTAGTTGTTTTAACATACAATCTTTTAGACAATCAATGACCTAATAAATTTTTCAATTTTAATTTCCACTAACATTTAGATTTAACGTTTGATATTTATCATTCCCAAATTTTTTAATATACTCCCAATTCATCTATCACCATTCCTCACAAAATCTAATATTCAAAATACACATCCCATTTACTTAACCTCATTCTTTATGTCAACAAATTGAGGATACAATATGATATTCTTCCTTTTAGCTAATTTTCAGATTGGTTTTTTTAAGTAGTAATCAAAATTTCTTTTTTATTTCAGTATTTAGTACTTCCTCTTTTCCTCTTTGTATCTGCTATCTCTTGCTTAAACTGATAATTTTCATTTTTAACGGTCCATAAAGACCTATTTATTACTTTCAAAAATAAGTTTTTAGCTTATCTACATTATTCACCTTTACATGACCTTTATGCACAAATCAATATTCAAATTAACTATTGGTATTTATACTGCTAAATTTTAATGACCAAAAAACTTTCTTTATCTCAGTTCATAACAATGTCTTGTGTTCAACATGCACATCTTATCTATTTAAGTACATTCTATTTTATATTTTAATAAGATGGTCAAAACTCCATTCTTCTTCTGGCTTTTTTCCTTTGCCAAATCATCTTCCATGTCCTTGTTTTTGGGTCATCGAACCAATCTCCTTGTAATATCATGTATATTAATTGATGTTGGCAAAACCATCGGGTCGCCATGTTTTTGAGAGGACTTGTAGGTCTAGTGGGTCGTCTCTTTATTCTTCCATATCGACATGGTTGTTCTGAATTGTTTGTCTTCTTATCCAACTGTTCTTTTTCTAGATCCTCTAGTTCCTTCTGTGTTGTATAAGTAACCTTTTCTTTTTTCCAAGTTGTCAATATCTTTTCTGGATTTTCAAATATCAATATTTGCTGGGTCCTTATTTTATTGATTTCAGAAGGGTGGAAGTCAACCTTGAGCCTGTCAAGGTCGAACTCCTGGCAGTGAGCAGAGTTAGCCTGCAATACTGCATTCTAACCATTGTGCCACCATGGCTCTTCTATGATAATTGTAATATCATAGCCATTTTTAAGTTATTGCTGAAAATTAAGAGAAAAATTCCAGTTGGATTGAATGGACATAGTGCAAATTATTTAAAAACATGATGTTTTCTTTGACTATTGACCTGGGATTGTATATAAAAACAAACAAATGAATATTTTCTTTTAACCTATCCCTTTCATTGTCATAAAAATCCATAGCAGGGGTTATCAGAAAAATATGTGATAAAATCAGTAAAACCTCATTTTACTAGATTTAATGCTACATGAATTTATTAGACTTAATACTACTTTTTTAAAAAAACTGTTTTCAAGAAGTAAATATCTTAGGATTTGTAAAAATATTCTGAATTGTAAATCTTGGTTTATAATATCTTATATACGTACAGCAAAATAGGGGCATCCTAAGGCCTCCAAATACTTTGGAACTACAGTGTTCTTAATTAGCTGCACAGATGTGTTTTCGATCCCTCAGGAAAATACCTTCCAGGTGGACCAGATCAGGAAACAGATTCTTCAAGAATGGCTGAAAGTATACTTTATTGAGATCAGCTATAGTAATGGGCTCTTGAAAGCTGTCTGTATTTTTCTCTCTCTCCCTCTTATATCCTAGGGCAGGGGTGTCAAACTCAATTTCATTGAGGGCCACATCAGCATTGCGGTTGCCCTCAGGGGGCTGGGTGGGTGTGGCCTGGGTGGGCGTGGCCTACTGGGTGGGTGTGGCTAAAGTGCGTATGGCCTACTGGGTGAGCATGGCCAGCTATATATCGTTCGCATCAAGGGTGCCTATTGGGCCCTGGGCAGGAGTGGGACAGATCTGAGGGTCTCTGGCAGAAGGAGGGTCTCTGGGCCAGGGCCAAGGCAGTGGGGGCCGTTCCCTCACTGTTTCCAGGATGGCTTCGCGGGCCACATGAAACCACTTCACGGGCCGGATCCGGTCCCCGGGCCTTGTGTTTGACATGTCTGTCCTAGGGAGTTAAGTCAAAGCCAGTTTGAGTGTCTTTCTAATATATTCATTTCCAGGGCTGAAAACCTGCTTTTGTAGCTGTTGCTGTGCAATTTCTCTTAAGGTCATCTCTGAGAAACTCCACGCTACCAGATTAAGGAGGCTATCGTAGGAAAACTGAGGCAATCACCCCAGTCAGCTGACTGTAGGGCTTAAGGAAAATGGCTACTTTGTCATTAATTAGTGTTAGTGATTGACCATTATGGGACTTCTGCTTCAAGTGCCAAATCTTAGATACTTTGTACCTTAGTTTATGGGGAGTTTGCTATTTGCTTTTCACCTTTAGAGAATGAAACGTCTTGGGTCAACCCTGTGATAACACTACAAATATACTAGGTTGACTTTTCACATGAAAAGGCAAAGGGAAATTCGCACTGACACCCTTCACTATGATTGATAGCCTGTGGTATTGAGTTACATTAGTCATCATACAGTCAGGCCATTTTGCTTGCAGGTATATCTCAGCTCATTTTTGTTTTTCATTTTTGAAGAATATACGTAGAATATCCCAAGGAACATAATTATGTGTCTGTTTCCCCCTCTCCAGAGTTGGAGCTTAGGGCTGTGACCTTGGAGAGGGAGATTGTAAGAGCCAGCTCTTTCTAACATCTGGAAGAAATCCTAACCTCAGAAAGTCCACAAAGGGAAGGTCAGGGTTGACTCGAGTCCCAAAGAATTCTAAGCCTCCATTCCAGCCTTTTTTGTATCTTGCGTTTGTTTGTGTAGGACACTTATCCCATATCCTGCAGTCTGTGAGACAGACTCCCTTCTGAGGGGCAGAGCAATGCTTTCTTCTATTTTATATCTCCTTTACCAACAGCAGACCAAAAAGGGGTTCTTCTTTATTTTTAATCAGTCATTTACTGTACTTTTGACATCAACACACACTGACTCAGTTTTATGATTTTTTTTTTCTAGGCTAACCTTCCTCAGTATAGTAACTTACAAATAAGGGCCAGCTTTTGCCCCTGCCGTCTTCCATGTCCCTGTCTCCCTGAGGGGTTATTTCTTCTCTAGTTTAAAGTAATTTAAGGTTTAACATGGACCTCTATGTTTCCCTTTAATTTTCACTTGACCAGCATGTTAACTCAGATACACTTCTATCTTGCATAGCATATTTTTTCCTAACATTCTTACCGTATCTTTATGATATTATATTAAGTATAGGCAACAGATGCCGAATTCATGAATTTTGGCAATCTAAATTAGAAACTCTGCCAAAGGTCTTATTCATTGCCCAGGACAGCTGTCTGTCGACTTTGCACAAATTTCTGCCCCATCTACTTTAATAATTGGATGCAGCAATGATCTTAACTTGTTGACTGATCCAGAAAATCGTGACATTTGAATTCCACATTACTTTTACCTTTTGTTTTCTCAAAAGCATCAGCATGCAGAATTTAATGGGCAATGAGAGCAAAGTTGCTGTAGTTTAGAGATCCAAGTCAATACATCCTCTTTGTAGTTGGCCATCCTTCCTTTTACTGTAGCTGTCACAGGCATTGTTCCATAATAGGCTTCGCTGAAAAAACTACCACTTGCTTCTATACAAATTCCTGCAAAACTATACAGAATCAGAGTAATGTGTTGCAACAAAAGTAATTTTTGACAATAAAAATCAGTTGCATTTACAGCAGTTAGTATGGTCATTGAAATACTGTGGTTGTTTCACTAACTACAATGTTTAGCTACAACGGGGTGTTTGGCAGCATTACGTTTAGATTAGGGACAATTTTATAGCCCGAAACAGGCTTGGTTTTGTTTGCAGGAATACCGTATCTAGGAGGTAGCATAGATTGGGGCCTGTATTATACAAAACTTAGCACAAAGAGACATAGAAATTCTTGCGTTTGCTGACTGATTCTGGAAGCATATCAACTATTGTCAGATTCCTATATTACAGAGCAAGGCCTTGAAGTGGTAAGCACTTCTGCCCTTGGGAAAACTTCTGCCTGTCAAAAATTGGAGCTTTTTGAAAACTCCCCTTTAGGCTTTCAAGAAGCTACTCTGTGAAGTGAGGGCTTAAGTGACTCAGGGAAACAAGGAGAACATCTTAAGTATGTGTTTTGTCCTTCTCTAAATGGTGACAGACTGGATAGCTTGGGGATGCTTTTGTGGTCTTAGTGCAATTGTGAAAATCTGGTTGAGAAACAAAGTTTTTCCTTTAAAACAAAGAAGCAGTCAATACACTACAAATAAAAAAGGCTGAGCCTTTCCAACACCCAATTGTTTATATTCTGTAAAGTTTGGCCCCCATATGTAGTCACCAGCCAAGAGGAGTCATTTGTGTTGTATTACTATGTATTCACAGATATATTTTCAACTTTGAGGGTTGAATCTGTGTTGTTTTTCCCCCTTTTCTTTTGCTATAGTGTCAACTTGATATTTAAACAGAATGTAAGAAAGTCTTCATTGACAGTTTAATATAAAAATGCTGTGGTTGACTGCTTCTTCTAATGCATCCTGTTCTTAACCTAAACTGAGAGTAACTGTAGCTTAAACATCTAAAACACAATTCTTATTGTCAGATGGTGGCAGCATCTCTCTAGGTTCCATATCCAAAGGACAAACCGTATATATTTATATATCTCCATTTGAGGAAAAAAGCTGTATCTGTTGGGGAGAAAAAGGTGTGTGTGTGTGTGTGGGTCATTGCTAGGAGATTAATACTCTTGCTTTCTTCGTGCAGCAGTTTCCAGCATGATCGATGAACTAGGAAATAATCAGGGCTCCTCCATGGTAGGTTATACATCTTAAGACATTTATTTCTCATTGATTACTTGGGTAACACCAATGAGCCATTGATATAAATCTCATTGCATTAGCAACAGACCTGACCCCCTATCTGGCCTGCCTGCTGGTCTAGAGTCTGCTTTTATAGCACAGGTTTAGTACAGTTTGTAATTGAAGTAGAAGTTGACTATTAACTATCAATGTGCCATTGTTATGATGTTTATGTGTGTGTAGTGGAATGTCATATAGCTCTGAGAGAGCTAAGTCTCCTAATATCAGGGTGAAGATCTGAAGTGCAACTTTAATTTTTATCCTAGGAAAGGATGACAATAATTCGTGTACATAGAGAGAAATAAAAGGTTGTCACTACGAGAATTGAAATGTGTAGACATTCTTCCTAATCTGCCTACCTTTATTCTGGATTTTTTTTTCTTGGCCACATTCGATTAAGAAGGTGCCTTATGACTAAATTTGACAAAGTAGACCACACTGTACTTCTTGGCAAGATAGAAAAATATAGAGAGGTAGACAGCATCACCATCAGATGGATTTGTAACTGGCTGACCAACTGGACTCAATGTGTAGTCCTCAATGGAATTACATTGGCATGGAAGGAAGCAAGCAGTGGAGTACCTCATGGTTCTATTTTAGGTCCAGTACTCTTCAACAGCTTCATAAATGTTTTAATGCAGGGGTGTCAAACTCAATTTTATTGAGGGCCGCATCAGCATTGCGGTTGCCCTCAGGGGGCCGGGTGGGTATGGCCAGGGTGGGCATGGCCTACTGGTTGGGCGTGGCTAGAGTGCGTATGGCCTACTGGATGGGCATGGCCAGCTCTACATCGTTTGCATCAAGGGTGCCTATGGGGACCTGGGCAGGAGTGGGACAGATCTGAGGGTCTCTGGCAGAAGGAGGGTCTCTGGGCCAGGACCAAGGCAATGGGGGCCGTTCCCTCACTGTTTCCAAGATGGCTTCGCGGGCCACATGAAACCACTTTGCGGGCCGCATCCGGCCCCCGGGCCTTGTGTTTGACATGTCTGATTTAGAGGAAGGGATAGAAGGGGAACATCACCAAGCTGGGGGAAATAGCCAACACTTTTTAAGCTCAGGAACCAGAAAGGTCTTGCCAGACCTGAACACTGGGTCCAATCCAACAAAATGTAATTTAGTGGTGAAAAAATTAAGGTTTTAAACTTAGGCAAAAAAAGCCCCAAATGCACAGTTATAGAATAGGTGGTACTTGGCTCAACAGCAGTTACTGTACAGAAGTCCTAGTGGACAGTCACTTAGGTATATGAGTCAGTAGTGTGCCACAGCTGCTAAAAAGACCAATACAGTCCTAGGCTGCATTAACAGAGAATCAATATCACATGAAGTATTAGTACTCCTTTATACTGCACTGGGGAGACCAGACTTGGAATACTGAATCCAATTTTTGTCACCACGATACAAAAGGTTATTCATATTCTAGAAAGAGTGCAGAGAAGAACAACAAAGATGATTGGGGGCTGGAGGCTAAACCATAGGGGCTGCTGCTTGAGCTGAGAGTTGGACTAGGAGACCTACAACGTCCCTTCCAACTCTTATTCTGCATTGTTTTTCTCCTGTGATATTTAATCTCACGTGTATAATACAGGTCAGATGAAATTAGTCCCTTTCTACGTAGTCTTAAAACTGCTGAAACAAATCTATTTGAAATTTATTTTTTGTTGGGCTGTTGATCTTAGAAACCTGAATGGAATAAAGATAAGAAATTTGAAAAAAACATGAGCAAAATAATCAACAGAAAGTGTAAGATAGCTATTCTGAGTTTCAAAATCAAAGATGAGTTTTTGAGAAAAATGAGATGTAAAAAACAGTAAGGGCTCCATAAACCTAGGTGCTTTTACCATTAATATAAAAAAGATGTAAATAGTGAGGGGTTTTTGGGTTAAGCCAAAAGGGCAATCCACAGTTCCTTCCTGATTGTTTCATGTGTGTTACAGTTTCAACTTTCGGTTTTGTACACATACAGAATCTCATTTAGGTGCTTGCATCCAATTTTCAAAATAAAATGCTAATGAATTAGGGCTTGTATGCGCTCTACATTTCTTTGGACAGAGTCTGTTTGCAGAATATTTGTGTACATTACAAATATAAAACTTTTACAATTTCTTACAGGTGTATTACAGTGTCTAATTCAACATCAGGCTTTGTTTGATACATTCAGTAATTTTGGCAATGGCTCAAGTATTCTTTCCAGAATCAGTCTCCACTTTGCTTTTCGGCTTTTGTTACCTGCTTATTGAAAAATCACTTGGTTCTCGTGTTTGAAGTGATTATATTGAGGAAACTTGTGAATCACATTTTGTATTGATATTATATTCTTAACTTGAAGATCTCCGGGTGGAGCTGCTAGGATTGTTATTTTATTACACTTTCATATTTCAGTTCTCTGTTTTTTCTGTGCATCTGTATTATGAAATCTATGGGCATGATCCTTCAGCATATCTGTATGATGAGAATCACTTCAGTGTAGCAATCAATGAAATCCTTTCTTCCATTCCTGCATCTTGACTGGCTGTTTACTGCTCAGGTTGAGACTACCGTTGATTCCCTCTTGCGTGAACCACTGCATCCACCAAACTGTTCATGTTACTTTTTAAAGTAACGTTGACATGTCAATAAGTAAAAAATTATTTTGATTGGCTAGATGCATTCATGCCAGCTATTATTGCCCCCATGTATAAGTGTAATTTGTACTTAAGAGTTTCTTACTAATTTCATATGAGGAACTACCAAGTTGAAAGTGTTTCAGAGATGTTCTCTGTTAGCAGTTTGTAAACTTCACATAGGTTGGGAATCATTGTTTCCATGAGACTTCTATTCATTAACCTCTAATATTACTCAGAAGAACAAAGGTTGCAGATTGCAGTATCAAACTGTGATGGCTGCAGGATTTGCATGTCACCATTGACCAGATGATGCATGAAGGGTCGCTATACAAGCCCCAGCACCTTTGAATCTTTGTGTGACACTTATGCATGTACAAAAAGGGCAGGGTTTGTGTTTAACACTCCACCCACCATCTTGCTGAGTTTAATGATCTCCATAGGTACCATTGATCAGAGTAGAAATGAAAATGTGCCTGTAACAGCAAGGTTACCTTTTTCTACTGACTAAAAATTGTACTAGGAAGACACAATGTCCATCACATAATGTATTTCTATTTCTGAGTAGACCTGCTGAGAAAATTGGGCCCAACTACAGACTGCCAGAGCAAGCAGAGTTCTCACCCGCTAGCAGATTGAGTTAGAAAGAAGGACTTGATCTGGAATTCTTCTGAAATGTTAACATTTCTCTGCTGATTTTTTTGAGAGCAGAGGGGGAGGAAGGGATGATGACAAAACGTTACCTTTATTCAGAAAGAAAGAGTGGTCCAAGCATATCCTTACTTTCTAACACACACACACACACACACACACACACACAGAGAGAGAGAGAGAGAGAGAGAGAGAGAGAGAGAGAGAGAGAGAGAGAGAGAGAGAGAGAGAGAGAGACGGTGGGGGAAAGAGATGTATTACATATGTGAAAGATCCATGTAACAAGTAGCCCTGACTAGAATAGGTCCAGGGCCACCCATTTGTATAATATAAATTATTTCCATGGATTTCAACTAAGCAGAGAAATGGAGAAAGTGAGGGGGAATTTTAAAAAGCTTTTGTCTTTAGCTTTTTTATACAAATGCAAAGGAAGCAAGTACATTTTTCTATCTTCCAATGTTCTGCATTCAATTGGTGGGCTGCAAGAAAGTTGGCCATGTTCTTTTATGGGACACGTGAATGAACTAGCCATTCTCCACCGTCATGCAGATGCATTTATTTGATACATTTATATTGCAGTTTTTAGTTTGAAGGGCTCTTGGATTGAGTTAAAGAAGATTAAAACAAAGGCAGCCCTGCTTTAGGCCTTTCATTTAAAAAGACAAGAGAAAAAAAAGGATCAGGAGGAAACAGGAGGGAAAAGGACAAGAAGAAAATTCAAGTATTGGTTTCAAATATGTCATAGTTTTTATCTAGATTAACTTGAAATGAAGCTCCTTGGGTTATTTTATGTTAATCATGTCTCAGTTTCAGCCTGAAGCTGAAAAAAGAGGAAGATGTTTCATATGCCTATAATGAGAATGTATTTTTAGATTCCTGGAAGGCCAAGTATCCCATGTGTCTCATGACAGAATATTTTCTCTGCTCATGCTGAGTATTAACATTGACAACATTGGGCGCTGTTTGATGAATCTTGTCTGAGTTTAGACCTGGTCATGGTTTCCACCTGCTAATGCAGTAGGAGCTACAAGTCCAGAAAACCTTCAGGTCACAATATATGCAAATACAGCTGTTCCAAACTATTTTTATTTTTATTTTAATCCCATTTATATCCTGCCCTTCTCCGAAGACTCAGGGCGGCTTACAATTTAAGCACAAACCCAGTGGCGTAGCGTGGGTTGTCAGCACCCGGGGCAATTTGCGCCCCCTAACCCGGTGACGTCATGGCACCGCCGAAAAGACGCGCCCCGCAGCGGCGTAGACTTTCCAAGAAGAGTCGCGCGCATGCGGGATGCTTCCGGGTCCCTCTCGAGGGCGGCTGGGTGGGGCTCCAACCTGCAAGAGCCGCTGCATTCAAGCTCGCACGTGAGCCCCGCTAAATAAAGCCACGCATGCGCACGAAGCTAGGCCAGCCGGCCGGCGGGTCCGTCTTCGCTCGGCCAAGCCTGCCGGGGCGCCTGCGGGGCGCTTGCGGTTGGCCTGAGCCTGGGCGGAGAGTTGGGCACTTCTATTTATTTTATTCAGTTTATGTGGCCGCCCATCTCACCTGCCGGACTCGTTTCACTTTGCAAGAAAGAGCAGCTCGAGAGCGGAGCCAAGCCGACTCTGTGCAGCCCTTGGGGCTCCCTGAGCAACTCAGTGCGAGCGCGCCCCCCCAGATGTTGCGCCCGGTGCGGCCGGCCCCCCCTGCACCCCCCACGCTACGCCACTGCACAAACCAATGTGCTTAGCAATAGCCTTCATTCTATGTATATGCCTGCTTATTAGGGCTTTCGCTCCCCCCCCCAGCGGCATTATTACAAAGTCAGCTTATTGCCCCCAACAATCTGGGTCCTCATTTTACCTACCTCGGAAGGATGGAAGGCTGAGTCAACCTTGAGCCTGGTGGGATGTGAACCTGCACTAATTGCAGGCAGCTGGTGTTACTTAAGGAGGCATTAGCCCACTGCTCCACCAAGGCTCAAACTACACATTTGAAGCTTGCTCTTGGTAGCTGCTTATAAACTGCAGCATTACGTGTCAGTTTACAATGATGTCCTCGGATAAATGTTGCTTTTTTTGTCAAGACAGTACTGGTCCCCCCATGTTCCTGTTGCTATATCCTGCTAGTGTTGCCACTAATTGTTCCTTACTGCTGATATCACAGCTTGTAACAGAGCTAATTATATATCTAAAGCAGAGGTTCCCAACCTTTTGGGTACCAGGGACCAGTTCCATGGAGAGAGGTTTTTCCCAGACCGGAGAGTGTGGGGTTTTGTGTGCTGCCTGCATCTCGCAAATGGGGCTTTGCTTGTTTGTGCGGGCCGGTTGCTGGCATGCTGTAGACCAGTACTGGGCCATAGACCAGGGGTTGGGGACCCCTGATCTAATGGACATTCTGACATCTGTAATTCTGTGGATATTCTGTAACCTTATGAGTATTCTTGTTAGCCTAAAGTTTGGCTCCAGAATGAGAACTAGTTGGAAGGCTAGGATGTCCCATTACTCATAATGTATATTGCTTTAAAGCAGCAATGCATCCGGCATCCAATCCGAGTCAATCACCGGGACCAGAGTTTTATTCTTCCAAGCTTTCGGACTTATACTGGAGCCCATGCTCAGGGCAGACATCCCTACATATAACCTGGTTAAATAGCTGGCACAACGCTTAAGCTTCCTGACCCAACCCTCGAACAGCACAGTCACATCATCCACACACCCTGAGGTGACAAACCCATACTGGATCCCATAACATTATCCTGGGACACGTACATTCATCTTGCATGCATTTAAATCAAAAGAAGTACTGTACACAATGCACCCCACCCTATTGTCTTAAGTTTTTTTCAATTATCTTTAAGTATTTATTCATTTTGTGTTGAGCCCTTCTGTTATTCATTGTCCTTCATAGTTTTTTCATCAGTGTTTTGGGTAATCTTTTGCTGATTACTGAAGTATCTTGACAGTTTATTTTTCCAAGAAGGACCTCACCAAATTAGAGTAGGAGGGCAGACAGGATGTGGAGATGTCTGGAAACCACATCTTAGAAGGAATGATCGAAAGAGCTGGATATGTTTAGCCTTAGGAGAAAAGATTAAGAAGAAACATAACAGCCTTTCAGATATCTGAGGCTGTCTAGTGGAAGATGAACAGATTTATTTGTTGATCCAGAGAAAAAGGTAGAAATGGAAATAGCTGAGGAATAGATTTCTGCTAAACATTAGAGAAACTGACCATGGAACAGATTGCCTTAGAAGATAGTTGGCTCTCTTATGCTGGGAATATTTAAACAGCATAGGGCAGTCTGACAGGAATTCTAGAATCTTATCCTATATAGCAGATCCTGAATTGACCCTGCAGGAAGAGTTATATTAGATGATCTTTAAATTTCCTTTACACCTGCTCCTTAATTCTAGGATGCATAGGAATAAGTTCTGCCATAAATCCTGCTCTGTTTGTTATCTACCAGGAGTGCAGGACCTTATCTGCAGTGGCCACCGTGTCTTTATCAGATTAGGGGTATGCATTCCCTTGTGAAACAGATGAAATCATTTTTTTAAATCCCACTCACTTTTTAAATGCAATTTTAAATTATACGCGTGTTGTTTTAATTCTCTTGACTTACTTTTAAAAGATGGAATGATCCTAAGGACAGTAACATTAAAAGGACATTGAAAAAACGAAACAACTCATCTTCAACTCAGTTGCTTTCTGCCTGATGGGAGAAGTAGCATTTTATGTGCAACTAAATAGTTTTCACCTACTGCCTTTCAAAATTTCTTTTAGTTGCTTCTCAAGGAAGGCTTTCAGGAGGAGCTGGTGTTCCCCCCCCCCCGACCTCCTCTTGCTGGGAACCCCAACAATAATGAACGTGGTCTCTCTCTTATAAAATTTATCTCACAGCCTTTAAAGCACAGGAGAAATGAAACTGGCAGCAATTTTTTGAAGGCGTAAAAGAACATTAAAGCTTTGAAATTGTCAAAACAGGGCTTTAGAATTTTTCCCCCCTCCAAAGAAAAAAAGAAAAACAATAGCAAATTGCTATGCTTTTCCCTCTTGGCTCACTCTCCTGAGCTGAGATTTCAAAGAAAATATGAGAGACAAACAACCGTAACAAAAACAACAAGTAGAAAAGTTCTGAATATATGTGTTTGTCATGAAAAGGAGAGGGAAGACGAACAACTCCCATCCTCCGTCCCCCCTGATTTCTGAAAGTATTCAGCAAGAATCAGTTCTGTATGTTTTGTATATGCTTTTCCTTTCTTCATCCGTTTCTCTGTGAAGTGTACTCGGGAGAGATGTTAGTGTTTGGTCGCTGATAGCCTCACGCACTGCACGTAGCACTGTCATTAAGCCATCATATGGCTGGCCAGGAGCCAGATCACACAAAGGTTCTGAGGAAGTGCTCCTAAACCGAAAGAGTGGATATATATATATGTGTGTGTGTGTACATCAGTGCAGGAAGAATGTTTATTTCTGCTAATTGGAAGCGAACTTGGGTTGTCCTGACTAAAAAGAAAAAAAACACCACCCAGCCTTTTGCATTTCAAGTAGCACTTGCACGGCTGCTCTCAGCAGGCAGTGCTTTGGTCTAGAGATGATTCTTGAAATTACATGTGCTTCTGTAGACATAAAAGAGAACATCCGCTGGCAGCAATTTTAACTTTGTAAAAGGAAAAAAAAAGTGTAAGAGTCAGGACTGCATGAAAGCTAAAATAAAAGCATACGAGCAATACGATGCTTACAGATAAATATTCATCACAGTATATACTGAAGTATGTGAGGCTAAAGAGCAAGGCAACACCCTCCTTATAAAAGAAAGATTAATTGTTTTGATAATGGGAAGAGACGAAGGTGTTCATTGCAAGCAGAATTATGATTCTCTATCTAGTGAATTCCCTTCAGCCTCAGTGTTGTTGTCATAGCCTTTAGCGCTTTGCTTTGTCCTAAAAATGCAATGTGACAAAATGCAGCCTGCTTTGACAGACTGTTTTACAATGGGGATCGCAGGCTTTTATTTATGTATTTCATTAATTTATACCTTCAAAATTAACCCTCAGCCTTGCAGTATAATTCTGCCATGCCAAGTGGATAGAATGGTTGATAGGCAAATTTTGCATGACTTCCTACCTCCTCTATCATAAGGTAAAATTTAATTTGATTTTGATCTGGCCCTTGCTTCCAGACCAGTGTGACCAATGTCCTCCCCATTCATTACCCCCACCCCAAGTCATGAGTTAATCTGGTACACATTGTTGGGTATGAGCAAATTCCTGTAGAGATTTATATACTCTGATCAGCGTTAATAATTCACCAGTTGTAAATGTGTCTTTCTCAAGACCTCTTGTATTTCCTGGAGGCCACCTGGAACAACCATTAAAATATCTGATCCCATGACTGGTGAACCAAATAAAATATTGTGCCAGTTCATTCTGAATCAGATTGCTAGTCCTACCTAGTATACTGTATATGGTAAGAATCAGAATGAAAAATACGCAGTGATAATATTTGTATTTAGGCCAATTTAAATTTTAGAATAGTTGCCTGCTTTAGAGTTTATTAAAATTCCTGTTTGAACAATAAGGTTGAAGACAGAAAAAGCGTGAACGGCTACAGCCATTTGTAATAATGTTAAGTAATATAGAATTACAAGTAGATTGTTTTTCTTAGGGGTGCTAAGCCTTTTATTTCAAAGGCTCCTGTTTTTTAAAATATACATTTCATCAGCTGAAATCCACTGTTTTCATTTTAATGAATTTTCCACACTGCAACCTTAAATTGCTGGACTCCTTCGAGTAAATCAGGTGGAAATGAAGCTGGCTTTCAAAAATCCTGTCTGTATTTCAGTAGTTACACTTTGTATTACACTTTGGCCAGATGATGACCCATAGTTTTCTTTGAACTAGGTTTAACATGGTCCCTGACTGGTGAATTTCCATTCTTTCTTACCCTTCCTGGATCAGTAGCAAAAGAAAAAAAAAAAGGCAGCACCATTTTGCTATATATTTCATGGTAGAAGGGGCAAATGGCAGAACTCTATCAATTTCATTGTTTAAAAGCCAAGTAATGTGGCGGTGTAGGCCTATAATGAAATGCAAGGGTAAACTGGACCCACTACTTGAACTAACACAAGACAGAAAACATTATTTTTGATAGGTAGCAGAAGAAGACAGGAAGAAGTTGCCCTTCGGTGAGCTGGGGTGGGTAGAAATTGATGGTGGCCATTCCTTCCCTTGAGACTCTCTGTAGCCTACGTTCAAACTGGGGCAAATTGATAATCGGGATCAGCTCTGAGTGTGATGTCCAGATTGATCGGAAATGAAACAGAAATTGACTGATTGGGTCTGTTCATTCATAACACTGGTGGTTATTTTTTTTAAAAAAACTTTTAGGTATTAAAGAAAGTATATAAATAATTATTAAAAAAACCCCAAGGGATTAAAAAGGCAAAATACAGATGAATAAACAAGTGGTTTTAAAATGTCATGGAGATTGTCATTTTCCCGTACAGGTGGTCTTTGACTTACAACTACAAGTGGGACCAGAATTTTTATTGCTAAGCAAGGTGGTTGTTTAATGAGTCACACCTAACTTTCTGACCCTTTTTTGCTACTATTTGCTAAGCAAATCACTGTGGTCATTAAATGAATCATGCAGCCATTAAGCAAATCGGACTTCCCCTGTGAACATTGCTTGTCCAAAGCTAGCTGGGAAGGTTGTAAATGGCAATCACATGATCCTGCGATGCTGCAAACGCAACACTCATAAGAGTGAGTACTGGTTGTAAGTCACTTTTTTCAGTGCTGTTGTAACTTTGAATGGTAACTAAATTAATGGTTGTAAGTTGAGGAGTACCCGTATATCATTTGTTAGTTCTGGATAATGAAATATTTTAAATTCTTTGAAAAGACAAAAAATCACTATTGAATTTTAAGCCAAGAATAAACACCAAAAATTAGAGGGCAACTATAAATAGCTGTTAAATAGACTCCAGAAGATGGTAGAGGACAGGAAAGCATAGAGGAACGTTGTCCATGGGGCCGCGATGGGTCGGACACAACTTTGCAACTAACAACAACAAAATAAATAGCTGTTGCTAATTTAAAATATTAGGTAGGTGGCAGTCAGGAAGTCTTTTAAGTCATCTTGCTTGGAGATGCTAAACCAGGAGAGGATTTCTGGGCAACTTCATAAGTAAGAATAAGAAGCGATAACATAAACTGTTGGCCAGTATTAAGTGCATATCTGTGACATTACATTACAATTGCCTGATACTATTACATGGAAAAATTACATTTGTCAGACACATTGAACTGGAATTATTCCTTTGCATATCTGCAGGAGGCAAGGCTCACAAGGTGAAGCTAAAACTGTCGCTGCTTTGGAGGTGGAAGTTTTCAATAGGGTGTTGCTAGTCTGCAGCATTGAAACACTGCAGTTGTAAACACCTAAGTCTGCTGATCTGAATCCAAAATGAGATGGATTGGCTACCCCTGCATGAGAGCTCTCTTCCCAACCCCCACTTGATCTGGAAATAACCAGTTTCTCTTGTTGAAGCTGGCAAATAAAAAAAATGTTTCTCAAGCCCAGAATCTTGAGACTTGAGGCTCAGGAAATAAATGTCTCCTACTTCGTCATCCACTCTAGGCTCATAAAAAAGCCATGTTTGAGAAAAGTGCTATGAAAAGAAATCCCTCACTATGCCACTTAAGATCATACGTAGCATGCGCTTGGCATGAAGAATTCTGCTACTTGTTTTGGAGACTGCCTTGACTTTGTGTTCGGCTGTTAAGATGCCAGGATTCCATTTCCAAGCCTGGTTCAATCAGACTTCCAACATGCTTCTAGTTTACAGAGGCCTATTGTAAGAAAACACAGTTCAAGTGCACCACCACCACCTTTAAAAAAAATAAACAACATTGTTTGGAATAGCTTACCTTCTTTGTCTTATATGCTTGTTTACAATGTATTTGTATATTTGTCTCCACTGAAAGTGGATTCCAAGGTTCGTTTAAGTCAGGGATCTTCAAACTCGGCTCTTTTATGACTCGTGGACTTCAACTCCCAGAATTCCTCAGCCAGTATACCTGGCTGAGGAATTCTGGGAGTTGAAGTCCAGGAGTCATAAAAGGGCCAAGTTTGAAGATCCCTGGTTTAAGTAATAGAGTTAAGCAATTTTTAAAAATCAGCATGAAACACAGAAACAAGGACTTCAAATAAACTTGGTGTTTATGTATCAATATTATAGCTATGAAAATGCAAAGTGCATAATATTATTTGGGACATTGACAGAGGAAGATGTGATCCATATTGATTCGGCCACTTTCATTTATTTTAAGTTACATTCTACAATTATTGATATGACACTTGGCTCCTCCTTCTGGTCCTTTTCCTCTTCTGTCTCCAATATTTGCTTTTTAGATTCCTCAAAAAGAAGCAGTCAACAGCCAGTTTTCTACATGGAGGCCAGCCTCATCTGTGCTGGAATTATTCCAGCTGGAACTTTGATAATCTTCTTTCAAAAGGTCCTAGAAAATCCAGAAAGATCTGCTAATTGAAACAAACCTCTGTCCAAATTGTTTGCTGGTTTAAGGAAATTTATAATATTTCAGTACTCCTTTTTGCTCTCATTTTTAAACTGAACTACCTGCTCTTTTGGTGAAAGTATATCTTTCTTGTGCAGAACATTTTTCTGTTCAGATGTGAAGTTTTTCTCAAAGATGAGGAAACAGAACACGAGTCAAGTCCTTAAGTAGTTCTTCAGGCTTTCAGATGCTTCAAATTTTCCTACTTCACAATGCCTAGGACTAAATTTGAGACTTCCAAGTGGAGGCCTTGTTCAGTCTAGATGCTGTTGGACTAGCATTTGACTGCAGCTAGCAAGAAGGAGATTCTAATCATCAGTGGAGGATTTTAGATTTCTTATTCCTGCTTTAATAATTATACTACACCAGCTCCATTCAGTCTTCTAACTTCAGATGGATTGCATGCATCATTTTCAGAAAGAACAAAAATTTACATATTCTAGCAGGACCAATCCGTGCCTTAAAACAAGTAGCTCTTATTTAAAAAGGTAAAGGTTCCCCCGCACATGCGTGCTAGTCGTTTCCAACTCTAGGGGCCAGTGCTCATCTCCGTTTCAAAGCTGAAGAGCCAGCGCTTGTCTGAGGACGTCTCTGTGGTCATGTGGCCGGCGTGACTAGACACCAAAGGCACACGGAACGCTGTTACCTTCCCACCGTAGTGGTCCCTATTTTTCTACTTGCATTTTTATGTGCTTTCAAACTGCTAGGTTGGCAGAAGCTGGGATGAGTAACAGGCGCTCACTCTGATACGCGGCAGTTGGGATTTGACCCGCCAAACTGCTGATCTTCTGATTGACAAGCTCAGCGTCCTAACCCACTGAGCCACTGCGTCCCTTAGCTCTTATTTATAGGTTACCTTTCTGATTTAACCTTTGCCCAAGTTACATATTGCATCCAAATTTAACTCACATACATGTTTACAGTTGGTTGTGAGGTTAGAAGACAAGTGACTTGAAGCCTGGTTGCTCCTTCTATAAATATTTGGATCAGTAAAAATTTACAGAGCCAAGTATTTATTAATTTGAGAAAATGCACCAGAAGATGTAGTAAATGGTGGATTGAAGTACTTGTGAGAAAAAAGATGTGAACCAGATGATGAAAAATTGGATTTGCAATCTTTCTTTCCATTTTTAATTTCCAAGAGCTGGTAATTCTGTCTTGTTTTCCATGAAAAAGGGCAAGAATGTAGAAAACGTACATTAAGTCTAGGTTTCTCAAATGAAAATGACAGATGATTTGTTGAAGTAAATTTTTGTTTTGTCTTTCTTTGCAGTGTAAAATGGACTGGTGGTAACTAAGGAAATATTTAAAAAATGCCTAACTAGTACTCTATTGGGATTTTCTTTGAAAGAGGGAAGAAAGAAGGAGATATAATCTTCCCTAGTTTGTTGCCCTGCAGAAATGTAGCAGTTCATTTTCTAATTATCCCAAGCCATTCTGAGTGATGATTGCTTTGCTGTCCCACCAGCTATTAACTTTTTTTCACAGTCTTGTCATCACATTGTGGTTTTATGCTATGATGCCCTTTGTCTTTGAGAGAAAAATGAGTTGAGGAATATGCTGCTTTGACTACTAAAATCTGCCTCCTCAGGCCATAGAGCTTTGGGTTTCATGAAATGGTAATGGTGATTACTATAATCAGGAATGGCAGCCTTAGGCCTCTGCCATGGTTCTAGTTGCGTTAAAAAAAAACCCCAGAATGAGTATGTACTGTGAAGAGCCCATTTCCTCCATAACCAGTACTAAATATGTTTTTGCTCATATCCTCTATGGCATTCTCTTATGATTCTTAAAGAGGGTAGCATCATATTTAGTCCTCTGATTAATTCCACAAAAGGAAGATGGTTATATTAGTAGGCATGAAAATATTAAAACAAGAAATTACTTGGCTAATTCTGTGGTTTAAGCTTACAGTCCCATATAAACAAGAAATGAACAACTGTGCACAGTATCTAAGTTTTACTTTCATCAAGGCATTAGATATAAACATCCTGAGGGGTGGAAAATGGATTGTTTTATTGTGTTTATTTAGTGGGAATATAGAGGGAATAGCCTGAGTTACAATACCTGAAAAAGTGGTATTCACACTTTTCTACAAGTTAAGGATACTTCTTAACCCATTCAAATAATTTCCAAAAGTGTAGGGCCTGACAGTTCTGGCAATTACAGGATTTGTAATACCAACACATTTCAAAGGTACCCAATTGAGGCAGGGTGCTTTGGTGAGATACAGTCTTTTCTGCAAAATAATTTAAATCTGAAATAAATATATAAATGCCCAGGAAAGATAATTAGTATACGGAAGGCTATTCCACTCAAATTCAAAAGTATATCTCTAAAGGTCCTCATGCTTGTGGTACAGGGAAGACATTTGTAGATATATTACATGTATTTCTTGGTAATGTCCAGTAGGAATGGAATGGACCTTAAGATCATATTCCAACCATTTGCCTTTATGGTGTATCTTAACTGTTTCATTTCAGAGTTGTGGTGGACAATTATTCTTAAATAGAGTTGCTATGCTGCAAGATGAGGAGCCATATAAATTGATCAAATAACTCAATAAAATAAAGTGAAATCCTGCTGCATTTTAAAAAATTATTCATAGCCTCCATGATTTCTTTACTGACTGTTAATATTGGCCTACATTTGCTAGTCAGTCAGGTCAATGAAGATTTAATATCACCATCTTCACTAGGAGCATTTCTCCTTAAAAGCACTGCTCTGTAGGAGCAGAATTACTTTGAAGAATATAATATGTCTGACTAAACTTAACAGCATCTACAGAAACTATTCAGTTGTAAGACAGATAGCTTAAAGTTATATTTTGATTTCCATCTGAAAAGCAAATAGAAACTTTTTAAAAAACTGCCAAATTAGGAAAAAATAGTAAGCCTCATTCTTTCTTTTCTTATATCACTTTCTAGGCTATGGTAGCTTGCTATCCTGGGAATGGAACTGGCTATGTGCGTCATGTGGACAATCCCAATGGAGATGGGCGATGTATCACCTGCATTTATTACCTGAACAAGAACTGGGATTCAAAGGTATGTAGCTCCTCACATGTAGTTGAGCTGCAGACTCAAAAGGAACCTACTCCAGAAACAATTCTTCTCCACATAGTTGTTTTCTTGCTCTTCCATATTTTATGAAGTACCGTGAAATTTCTGAATACAACAACACCATTGCTTCTGGGTAGCTGAGATGTGAAGATAAATCCATTTCATGTTTGCATTATTTTTTAATTTCAATTGGATGGACAGCTTATTGAATATGGGGATAACTTAGAATTTCTGAGCCATTGGCATGACTGTCACTATTTAAAGGTACAGGTAACAAAGGATTTAGTTTGATGAAAACAAATGGGTGCCTATAAAGGAATAAATGGATTCTGACAACTGAGGTAGTTTAACTGAAGATTGGCAGATTCAGCTGTGGTCATCTTTTCTTTTTGTCCCATATAAAACAGCCTTTGAAATAAGAATATTTGTTTGATTTTGCCCTTTGTACAGTATAAGATCCCCCTATGTTTACCATGCCTTGGCCTCAAAAAACGCATTGCTAACACGCGTGGGAGAGCTTAGAGGCTGTTTGCTGTGATATATTTAAAGAAAAGCAAGTTGACATTCTGCCTTTAGGTTTGCTAACTGTCAAAAGCATCGGTTTTCAGCTACTCAAAGCCCTGAATCTAGAAGTGTGCCCACTTCAAACCATGTCCAACTCTTGTGGATACCCAGGAAAAAGTGAGCATTATTTTTTATATGACACTGAGATCCCTCAGACTTTTCTCAGAGTGGAAAATAAAAACAATCCTTTCCTTTTCTTTAAAAAATACACCAACATGAATAGATGACATAGGGACATTTCTTATAATTTAGATGCATCCAAGCAATAAAGGAAATTATTTACATGTTTTAAAACTCTGTACGTTAATGCCAATGTAATAAGTATACTGGAAGAACTCTTAACTGCAGCCCTCTGATGAATATATATTTGATGGTATAAAAGACCACAGATGTTATCTGGATAAGAAAGATGTAAATTTGATTATAATAACAATCTGGCTGCAAAACCTCACTGTCAACATGGCATGCAGAGAGTGGTGTTATAGTAGTGTTCTATTAAATCTGGGCAGATCCACCTTCTGGAAGAATACTATGGCAAACTAGGACATCTTTGAGGGAGCGAAGACTGTGTTATAGTGCTACCTGTGGCCAGTCAACTAGTCCAGGCCAAGGGAGCCTCTCTAGATAAGGAGTGACCTAAAGATTCCCCACCTGCACTCCTCTGGAGAAGTCCACAGGATTTGAAGATCCTTGTAGTCAACTCACGAGTTGAGTGGCTGGGAAATGAGAGAGAGAAATCTAGCTCATATTTATTTATTTAATTTTATTTGTATACCACCCTTCTCCCGAAGGACTCAGGGCGGTGAACAGGGCAAACATATAAAAATACAAAGATACAAAAGTTAAAAAAGAATTAAGTATGGGGATGGAAGTGGTTCAAATTTTCCGTCTGGATATGATAGCGAGAAGTTTATCATAACAAAAAAGTGTATAACAGATCTGCTAAGGAAAACCAGACAAAACCGGGGTCAGAAAGTCTTGAGAAAAAGAGAGCATTGTTTTCCCCATCCACTGTATTAATACTTGATTCATTTTAAGATTTGTTCATGAAACACAAAGAGCAAATAGACTATATTATATCCAAAGACCCTTCAGGAACAGCAACACAAATGGTACATACATAGGTCAGCCCTGGGATTATGGGTTAATGATTTTCTTCCATTGAAGGAAGATGAGACGAAGGGGCCCCAACGGTTGTGGCAAATTTTTCATCAGCAGATGAGTTCTTCATTCTCCCCCTTCATGTCCAGTTGGGTCCTCAGTAAATCTCACCTGACTTATTTTTTTTATGCACATATATACCTACATTTTAAGCCGTCTGCTTATCCTGTGTAATCAAAAAATGATCTTGTTCTTTTCTTTCTGTTTAAGCTGCATGGGGGAATTCTACGAATATTCCCAGAGGGCAAGTCCTATGTAGCAGATGTCGAACCCATCTTTGACAGATTACTTTTTTTCTGGTCAGACCGAAGGAACCCACATGAAGTGCAACCTTCCTATGCAACAAGGTAAAGACTGCAGGTGTGGGTTTTAATTAGGGACAGACTTCATGTATAGTTAGATGTACTATTCCAGCCTTGACAGTAAAATGATTTCAGGTAGCAGGTTCAGGAAAGAACCCTGAATCCAATAGACGTCTGAAATATGAATTCTGAAACTTGCTTGATGAAAGGAACAATACTCTGGGTAAGTCATATAATTTGGGAATTATACTGGAAAAATAGAAGTATCTATTATGTAGAAACACTTTTGATATGGAAGTGTGCTCTTTTATCCTCACATTTTACTAATCCCTTTATTGAAAAGGAAATCATTGCATTTTGCCATGTTTAATTCTGTACTGAATATCTACTGATTGGTATTTACTATGTGTATATACATAGTATGCAGTTAAGAGCCAGTTTGATGTAGTGATTAAGGCATCAACCTGGGAACTGAGAGTCATTCACAGTTCTAGTCTGTCTAGTAACAGAGCCAGCCGTGTGAATTTGAGCCAGGCACTTTCTTTCAGCCCTAGGCAGAAGGCAATGTCAAACCACTTCAAAAAAAAAAAAAAAACCTTGCCAGGAAAGCTCCAGGACTTGCCCAGGCAATGTCCAAGAATCAGATATGACTGAACAGAAAGGGGGGGAAAAGTATGCAGTTATGCAAATTAATTTTAACTTCCTGGCTCTATTGAGTGTTTCTGTCCTCTAGTTCTGTGTGCCAGATATTCAGCCTTGGTTAAAGAACCCACTTATATACCTGTGCATGCGCACACAAACCCTTTGAGAGTTTTTTTTTAAAAAAAAACAATTTAGTTAAAATTGGTAAAATTTTGATAGGTGTGTTTGGATCCATATAGCAAATTGTGAGTAATGGCTTTCTTGGAATCTAGACATTTTTTTCTTTGTCACAAGCACCCATGGCAATTATTTGTGGTGCCAAATTATATAGTGAAGTCCTCTTTCAGCATTACTGCATCTGTGATACTGATGCTTTCTCAATAATTGCTTTTGCCCTGGCTAGAGAATGTGCCCATCTGCTTCTTACTAATGATGTCCCTTTTCATAGCAATATGTAAGCAAGACATGGCACTTTAGGAGGACTTACAGACTTCACAATAGTTTTCCCCAAGCTGGTGCCCTCCAGTTTGGTTGGGTTTGCCTGTAGGAGTAATGGGAGTTGCAATTCCAGCACAGCTGAAGGTGCCAAAATGAAGAAGATAGTTTAGTAACTATCTGACTGTCTTCATATTTGAAACTATTGCCATCTAAAGTCACTAAGCAACATAATAAGTTGTATGCTCTATGAACTTCCAAATATATAATAAAGCCTCAATGTAATGGATCATGGATTTTCCCCCCTTTGTAGATATGCAATGACGGTGTGGTATTTCGATGCTGAGGAAAGAGCAGAAGCGAAAAAGAAATTCAGGAATTTAGTTGGTATGAGAATTTATTTTTTACCCATGTATTCCAGGAACACATTCTACTATGTTCTGATGTCACAGAATTAATTACATAAAGAACACCTTGCCCAGTCCAGAAATGTAAGCTCTACACATTGAAACAAGTTTCTGTTCATTTTTATGTTTCATGTCTAAATGACTGGGACCCAAATATGAATTTATTTTATTTAAGAAAAGTTATATGGCTATTCAGCTCTCATTGATTCCTGGTGGCTTAGAAAGATAAAAACCTAGTATAAAAATAATCAATAGCAATAATCCCCCCCAGTGACAACAATCAGTTTGACATCTCAAAGAATTCCTTTCATACCATCCTGCCTTTACCAAGACTTTCATAGGAAATTCTTCTCTACATATCTTTGTTCAGAGAAATGCTATGTGTGTAGAAAAATGGATTTTTTTCTGTTATGGCACTGAACTTAAGGGTATCTTCCCAAAGATGATAGGATTGGCTCTTTTCAGTCTTAAATTAAAATTCTCTTTGCTTAAGCATTCTGAAGAAAATTTGGAAGTAAATTAAATGTACATTCTATGTTTAACTTACAGTTCCTGATAGGGGATTTTTTTGTGTTAAAGTTTCATGCTCCTATTATATTGTTTTTATAATTTTATGTGTCCTATTCTACAACACAAATAGAAAAGTCATCAAAGTGCATATGAAATGTTCATGCTTATTAACCTGGTGCAGGGCTTGAGTATGAATTTGTTTATTTCTCTGTTGCGTGGTTATTTAACCATCTCTTCAATTATTCATTGCAGATGCAGGAAAGACAGAAGCAGTTCTCAGTAAAGACTGAATAACAAATGATTTGATACAATTTTTGTATAATGATAATTTTCGGACTGTTTGCAAGCAATAAGATCCAAAGATTACATGGTCTGTTTTTTATGATTATTGGATATTCTTCAATGCACTATTTTTGACATTAACTAATGTTTGCATATTACCATGATGGTACTCATGACAGCTTCCAATCTCTTCTATTTGGCGTAAGCATCCCTCTTCTGTTCTTGCCTTTTAATTGAAGAATGCCACCAGAATGAAGAATATCACCAAATCTCATATGATATCAAGGTGAAGATGGCAATACTAGTAATAAAAATACTAAATATTTGAACAATTGGAGGAACCTGAGTCTATTTGCACTTTAGTTACATTTTCTGGTTCGGTAGGAAGGAACTTTACGAAGGATCCTCACTGGCAAACTTCAGATGAGCAACACAAGCAAGCCAAGATGCAAACCAGAACTGCATACTTGTCAGGAGCCAGATTCATTATGTCACTGCAGAGCTTTTGATGGTGTGCCTCATCGTTTTACTTACAGACTATTAGAGACTTCTTTGGCTTGTCTCGTTGCCAAATCAAAGCCTCTCGCTTGCCATAAAATTGTCTGGATTTTATCCACATTGTTCAAGCCAAGCAACAGCAGTTCTATCACTTTGCCTTTTTTAGAGCCCCCAAATAGAAGTGGTAGCCATTGTGCACCTACCTATAGTGTTTTTAAAAAGTACTTCCTTTGTGGGTTAGCTCTGAGAATTATTTTTTATCATCTTTTTAAACTGTTTGGCAAAATAGCTAGCCACCCTCTCCAGCTCCTACCCATTACAAACTTTGGGAAATGTTGATGGCAAGCTAAGAGCAAGTATGCCAAGAAATCATCTAATCAAATTTCATTTTACTATTTTTCAACTGATCTTCCACTAGTCACATATTGTATGTGACAAAAAATGAACTCCAGCAATCAAGCTTATTGTTAAGATGGGCTTGATGACTAACTAGCTGTTGAAGAGACATAGAAAGCCATGTCCAGCTGGCTCTCAACTGTTATACTTGGGAAACATTTGCAGTGGCCACTGAAAATGGCATGTAAACTGGCATTCGGTTGTGGTGTAAATGTTGGATCTATTATAAATGGGGCTAGGATTGTACAACTGAATTTCAGACCTAATCACTGTTGTTTTGGAACCCATAAGAAAGTGTGCTTTGAACTGTAGACTTACAACTCAGTCTTAAGACTTGAGATGCCAGCAAAATAAATAAATAAATAATGCATTAGATGGGAATGTTCCAGTTGCTGTACCTATGCAGTGTCATACAGCATGAATCTTGGAGAGCAGATGCACTATGAAAATATTTAAGATAAGATTCATAGATCTGTGTTACCAGTATGAGGTCAGGATAGACGTTGCTATCATGATGTATCGTATTGAGATTACAAATACAAATATAAAATGTGGTCCCAAATGTCACTTTGCTACAGATTAAATTACTGCATTGAAGCCATGGGTTTTACAGAGAGAGATTATGAAGCACATCCTTTCTTCTAATGTCACTTTTTCAAAGAAAAGAATTTCTAATGAATAAGCTTAGCAGTAAATGCACTTAGACAAAAAGCAAATTGTTTTCGTCAAAATATGCAATGAATGAATGCAATTCAATCCTTTGAAGATAATTGTTCATTTCTCTGTAGTGTCTAGTAGTGTTTTGAATATAGTGATGGAGACTGTATTTGTTCTTCCAAGTGTCCATACTTTTCTCCAGGTTTCATTTTTGTTCTTTCTTTTCATTCCAATTAAACTTTTCAGTTCAGTTTTGACTATTATGGCTTTAAATAGGATGGCTGATATGATATCTCCTAGTAATTTCTGGAGACACGGAAGTCACTTCCAGAAAACATGAGCCACAGAACAAGGCTAATATATTTAAGAATTGTGCAGATTAAGCCCAAATCCAACTGAAAATATTTTTTCAGCAACACAGTATGTATAAAGCAACATAATTTCTAACAAAATTGCCATTTACTTCAGGAAACAAGGCTCTCCTGCCTGCGTTTGATGTCTGATTTTTAAGATGCTCTGTGATGATTCCCTTTCTTCTTAAATATTTCCTTGAATGTTCCTCTTTGATCACATAGTTTTATACATGGAGAGTTTATGATATGTTTTTCTTGTATAAAATATTTTATTTCAGGAAAGAACAGTCAGTTAAATTTGACTTATGCAAAATAGACTTAAAAACTAATTGCTTTCATTTGTGCTAGTGAATGATTCCCCCTCCCCTTTCTTGTGTAAAGAGCTCATAATTGTAAGGAAAGTGTGGCTATACAGCATATATTAGCAGGAGAATTTTGTAGGCATCAAACTGAGATTTTACAAATCAAAAGATGATAGTATTTATTTAAAAAAAAATGAAAAGCATCTGGTAGCATCTTAAAGATTGATATGGATTATAGCTTAACTCTCCTAAACTACAGTTGACTATAATAGATTTTTTGTTTCTTTTTGGCTGCCACAGACTATAATAGCCAACCTTCTAGCACTCACATGAAAGTGAAGATGGGCATCAGCCTAAGTATATTTATTTCTATTCTGTTTCAGAATGTCCAAGTCTCAGGTCTCTAGTCTCAAGAACAGAAAAAGATGTTTGCTCCAAGGCTGATCAGTATTGGGAGAGAACAGTTGGATCATGAAGTGGAAGGCAGTCTGAGCAAATTGTAGAACAAGAGTCTTCAAACCTGGCAACTTTAAGACTTGTGGACTTCAACTCCACAGGGCTGGCTGAGGAATTCTGGGAGTTGAAGTCCACAAATCTTAAAGTTGCCAAGTTTGAAGACCCCTGTTGTAGAAGGTCAAGAAATGGATGAGGTCTACCTTGCCAACTGCCCAGTCTATCCAACCATAACCTTAAAGGAATCCATTATCATCTCAACGATGCATCCTTGAAGAGATATACTAAAATATATAGGAATTACTAGGAGTTTAGTACTTCATTACTAGGAATAAAAAGGAATCCAGATCAATATGTCTGAAAAACAAAGATCTGTTTGCATAGCATCAGGAAACTTGCATAGCATCCTTCAGTCTCCTTTCATTTGGAGACAACTCTTTCATCCACAGAAGCTTCTTCAAAGGAAAAAAAACTGCACACCTCATAACCCCACATTCTCTTTCAAGAAATAGGTTTTTACCCTATTCACATGTGACAAAATAAACCCTTTTATGATTTCCGTGCAAGATTGTGCAATCAGACCTATTTTCTCATTCACCTAAGATAAAAATTTTTTTTTATTATTGTTCCCACCTGCTGTAGATGCATATCATGAGGACTGCTTATGTCTTGAAAGAGAAAAAATAGGGTAACAATTTCTGTGTAATATCCTTTGTAAAAGGTGTCAGCTTTTTTATAGTTGGGGAAAGAATCTACTGTTATCAATCATAGCTGAACCATTCAACTGCCTAAGCAATTTAGAACTTGAAAAGTTAATGAGATCATCAATTGGCTGTGATTATAGTGTGGTAGTGAAATGTTATTTACCTATTTTATCACAATGTTTCATTGTGTTTTATTTATGCAAAATGATTAACTTCCAGATTATTACAAAAACATTTCTTTTAATGGTTCTGAGTGCATTTTCAATAAGCAGTTTGTTAAAAAAAATTGTCACAATGGAGCTTCAATGAAGTTATTGGATCAACAGGAAAAAATGTTGATTTGGCTATAGTTGAGGAGGCAAAGGTACTTTTATTGCCTTTTTCTTGCCATGACTGAAGGCCCCCCCTTGCCCATTGGGCTTGAAAAGTGTGCTGGGGGAAAGGTGAAGTGTGAAATAATTTCATTGCATTTATAAATAAATATGATTTCTAAACAGTTTAAAGTCACATCTAGGGCTAACTGTTCAATTCTACATTTCATGGAGTGGTGAGATAATTTTTTCGATCTATAAAAAGTTGCCATATTGTATCCATTGTTAAATTGTCAGGATTACAGCTTTCTAGGATTATTTGAATCGTCAATTTAAATGCAATCCAATAATTATCACACCAGACCTAATCCCTCTGAGTACTGTACAAAGTCATTTAAAATAAACTGTATTTACAACAGAAAAAAGTTGGGCAAAACAGTCAATTTTACCTTCTTAATATGAAGACTCCATTTGTATTTTTAAACCTAACAACACATTTTGGAAACAACACAATGAAATATATTTTATCTCTTATGTGTTTCCTGTGTTTCCAATAAGGTTGGAACTTGTGGAAAAACAATTCAGAAATGTCGTTTTTGAAAAAAAGAATAATACTGTGTTCTATTCCTGCATGATTGCTTTTCAATGTAACTATTTCTACTACTGCTTGCTTTGGAAAGTGCATTAATTTGCTGGCCATTCTTAATCATATTTTGTGACTGGCTCCCTACGTCTCTCAGGAGGGCAAACCTTTTGCCAGGCTACATGCTGGTCATTGTTGCTGGCAGGTGGGCTGGATAGTGGTCTATACTGTGGAATGTTGCCATCCTATCCACATTTGTGTTTGTGTTATTTAAAACGATGTAGAATGAAATAAAATCTTGCAGGAGTCAATAAACTGAGCTGTGGATTTTATTGTAGTCCATTTTTCTTCTATATGGGACTTCTAAAATTTCAGGAAAGGTGGCCTTGAACCACTGTTGATTTCACCGATAGGCAATTTATTATTTATTTCTAAATATCTAAACCAGCCAATCCCTTAAATGTTCTAGACAATGTACAAGTGACAATAAAAATACAATAGACTTAATGTTACCATTCAGCAATTGTTGGAAGTTACGACAGTCCTGAAAAAATAATTTTACAACCAAAGTACATGTTTACAATCTTCACAGTATTTCCTCAGTCATGTAATTCCCTTTATCATCAGTACATATTGTTCTGTGGCTGGCCCATTTCGCACCAACTTGAAGAGTAGAGGAAGGGATTACAGTGAGTAAGCAGGCACATAATGGGGAACAATCAATTGTTTGCCTAGTGTGCTTGGTACTGCCGGCACCAGTGCATCCCTTTCAATATGTTTTTCCCACTGTATACCTGCTTACTCTTTTGTAATCCTTTCCTTTCTGATGAATGAAGAAACATTTAATAAGAGGTGCAGAAGAGTACAGTGATGAGAATCCAGAGGTGCAGGATATTTGTGGAGAAAAAAATAAAAAGATTTACAGGGAAGGGAAACCAGGAAAGCTAGAAAAAAAGTATTCTGATCACTCAAAGGGAAAAGAATTAGTTGAATAAGTTAAAATACAAAGAACAAGACAACTTTTTAATTTGACTAGCCATCTTATTGGAATTAGCTAATGGGGGTTCTGATAGTTTATTTTATTTATAATATTTATATGCCATACTTTCATTGTTTTCATCCCAAAATAAAGAGCTGTCAGTCTACCTGGGGAGCATCTGGTTGATTAAATAAGATACAAACAGCATTTTGATAGATGTGGTTATAGTGTCCCCTGACTGACGAGTTACACACTCCTGGAGAATGTCTTCTATTTTTCACTGTTTTAAAAACACTCTGTGAAAGGAGACGGAATAATGCTTCTCTTAAAGCAGAGCAGAAGCTGCAGACTATAAGAAATATTACACCAACTAAACTAAAAGATCTCTGTACAGCAATTCTCTCACGCTGACAACTCTAGTTAATGCCACTATCTTATTTGGTTCCTCTGTTGGGTTCCCACAGAGGTAACTCTCCTCAATACAGCTAGGAGATAAGAGATTTTGGTCCTTGATCCTAGCCAAAGGGCTTTTATACAGCAGATTCAGATTTCTCTGGAGAAAAATGAGATGAGAATGACTATCTGGGAGCTGTTGCATCCAGAGAAATTTATGTGCAGATTGGGATTAAGAAAGGGGGGCATCATCCCATGAAGGGGATTAACTCAAATTGAAGAAGCAGCACAATGATCATTGCTATATTGCTCTTTTTGATGCAATTCTTGATACTGTCAGCTCTGGAAGTTTTGCACTGGAATACAGTTAACAAAATTGGCATATTAATGATCAGAAACAACAAAAATAGATGAAAGAAATACATTGAGAAATTTTATATAACTGAAGGGATTTGTAAAACATCTAAAGGAGGAGGCATTACAAGATTATAATTATCTGATGAAGAGAATGCCAGAGGACATTTAATAACTTTAGTTTCTTTTTTCTTTTCTGCATTACTTTTTTCCTTTCCTTTTGTTTTCTTTAGATTTGTCTTTCATGTTATATAAAATCCTCACTAAACACAAATAAGAAAGATAGGAAATGATAAGAGGCAGAGTTGCATTCTTGACAGTTTCCAGGAATCTTAGTACAAATCTGAATAAAATTTGGTGACAAAAATATTAACAATCTAAGATAAGCAGATGGCACCATGTCACTAACAGAAAATGAAGAGGATGTAAAACAGATAAAGTAATATCCTAAAAGTGAAAAACTGAACTACATTTAAGCATCAAGAATATTAAAGTAAAGATAATAGTCAGCCATAGTGACATCAAGATAAAAATTGAGCATCAAAACAAAATAATCAGGACTTTATTTTCTTTGGTTCCAAAACTGGCCAAACAGAAAACACTATGCACTTAAATTAAATGCAGAATATCACTAGGGGACATTGCAATTATTAGCTAAAGATCCTGAAAACCAGGACATCAGTTTAATACAAAATGCAGAATAGTAAATGCTATTGTTTTTCCTCTAACCATCTGTAATTGTGAAACTTGGATAATAAAAAAACATTAAAAAACTGGATTCTTTCAAATTTTGGGTTTGAATGTGGCTATTACATGTTCCCCAGCAGCAAAAATAAGCAAATTTTAGACATTGAGCCAAAAATATCACTGGAAGTTAAGTTTACCAAATTAAGATGATCTTGTTTTGATCATATCATGCAATAAAATTCCTTAGAAAAATTAGTTATGCTAGCAAATGAGGCTAGCAAAGAATGCACTGGATAGATTCCATCAAGCTAATACAGGATTAATCCTGGAAACAGTAAGTAAAGTTATAAAATACTGAAAGAATGAAAGGGCTTTTTTTCTCATAGAACGCCCAGAACGGAGTTCCGGCACCTTTTTTGGATGGAACCTTGTAGGGTAGGCAAGGCGGGTTGTATGACATGTGTGAGTTCCGGCACCTTGTTCCTTTACAAAAAAAGCACTGGCTGTAATGTATAAAATCTCTGAAAGTCAGAGACAATTGGGGGAGGAGAGGAGAGGAGAGGAGAGGAGAGGAGAGGAGAGAGGGAGGGAGAGAGAGAGAGAGAGAGAGAGAGAGAGAGAGAGAGGGAGGAGGAGAGAGAGAGAGAGAGAGAGAGAGAGAGAGAGAGAGAGAGAGAGAGAGAGAGAGAGAGAGAGAGAGAGAGAGAGAGAGAGAATCTTCACCTAGTTCTCCCTTGTCATCAAATGATGATTTACCAAACAGAATTAAGTAAATAAGCAGTTCAGCACTGGGTGTTTTCCTGAATCATATTAACCATTCAGAGGCACTGGATTTGCAATCTGCACACAACTGAAAAGCAGGAAGTTGGAGAGGTCTATCTAGTATTTCCTGGAGGATCAACAAGTATCAGATAATTACAAGGTATCATGAGCAAACTTGCCAGTAGCACATTTTGAATAAATGCTCAATCTTCTCTGCTCCTTGTTATTCAATCACAAAAGTCTGTGAACTACACAATCGCAACAGAACTTAACTATGGTCTTAAGTCTAGACTTGATCTCTCTGGAGACAGTGAGTGGAAGAGCTTCATGTTGCTACTTTTGATTTCTAATTTATAGCTTGAAATGATCAGATCTATTAAAATAATAGGTATTTAGTAATATCCACTTCAAAATGCTTCCTAAGAGCAATTCATTTTATTTTATCCTTTTATTAAATCACCAAGCAATAGTCTGATGAGAAAAGAACATACATATAATGCTTTTAAGGTGAAAGTTTAGTCCTAGTAACAAGACTTATACTGTACCATGAAAGCCATTTGGATGACTTTGGACCAGTCACTCTCTCAAGCCAATTCACCTCACAGGGTTGATGTTGTGAGGAAAATAGGAGGAGGAAGGTTTGTTGGATCTGTTCGCCACTAAGTTATTTGTAAAAATAATTTTATACACACACACACACACACACACTCTAAAATGGGGTGTAGTGCTTACCCTATGAAGTCTATGCCTACATGCAGGACCCAGGGGAAGAAGGTACTCACCAAAACTTTGTTTCTTGATCCAACCTTCTTCATTTTGGCCTCAGGCCTTCAGCAAAACTGAGGCCTCAAAAGAAAAGAAAAAAGTGATTCTCCTGTGGGCTATACTAGTACATTGGTAAAATTGCTTTCCATTTTTGCTGAACACATGAACAAAAGTGGTTGTAACCAGCATTTGGAGAAGAAAGTGAACCATCCCTTCCAACTTGGAATTGGCTCTGAATACAACAGTTGCACAAAATATATCCATATCATGTGTCTATGCCATCTATTTCTATGTCATCAATATCTATATCATCTGTATCTCTATATATTCACCCTAGAAGCAGGAAAAGCCCGTTTGTCATTATGGATTCATAGTGTACAAGTATAGAAGCTTAATGCAGACTTGTCCTCTTGACATTCCAGTCATGTTCTGAAATGTTCCATCCTCACCTATATTTCTCATTTCAGCACTAACACTTGTTGAATCTATGCTGGAGTCCTTAAATAGTGCTTTCAGGTATTTATACCTAGTTAAATTATCTCAATATATCCTGATTTTTGTCTTGAGAAACAAGAATAAACAGAAGACCTTTTTATTACCTTTCTTCCCATACAACAAAAGGCAAGATGATGAGGCCCAAAAGCTACAGCAATACTGTTCACTCAGAGCTAGCAAGCAGCCATTCTATATCCTAATTAGATATAGCAATAGCAACTATTCACATAAAAGCATGATGCAAACAGTGGCAGCTAGTAATTTATGAGATCACTTTTCATTGTTAATAGAAAGGGAGTTCTTTTAATGTTTTGTTCTTTGTGAATTCTAATTAAAATACTCACCCATGTTTTTATTCCATCCTCATTGCTATCTATACTAAAATTTCTTCCTTAGGATTATTCATCAGCATACTTTTCCCCCCCTGACACTGAGGAAGTTGTTCCCATTTATTTTCCCTGCTTCAACATTTTTATATGTCTAACTTTGAAAATACTGTAATTTTGTGTGAAATGGGACATTTAGGCACGGACCCTTGGCTGTGCCTCCTTTGCCCCCTGCCACCCACCTCACCCCATTTACAGCCAGCTTTCCTCCTCTGCTGGCCCTTCTCCAGCCTAAACCCATTTTGTCCCATCAAATCTAATAATACTTCTTTAAGTCTCAGAATAGAATTAAATGTTTACTGCTATTCTTAATCTTAATTTTATAAACAGAAAATATTTTTTCTCCACACATGTCCCCAGCTGTTTCAGTGGAATGATGACCAGAAAAATAACAGAAGAGAATATCCAAGGACTGGAAGTGGGGGCCTGCTTACATTGATTAGAAGTTGGAAACAAAGGCTGGTGTTCTGACCCAGGTCAGGTAGGCAGATGCAGGCACCTATAAAGTCTTTTATTGCACTGCTAAACCATGACAGGCAGCCCTCCTGGGGTGTTGGTAAACCTCCACTCCACTTGACCACCCACAGTCAATAGAACCCAGTCCCACCAGCCAGGTCCACTAGTCATGAGACCCAAAACCCCAAATAGAACGTCTAAGCCCACAAACCAGGTGCAGAGTTTGCAAAACAAGGTCCATAAGCCACAATCCAGAGTCAGAGTCTGCAAAGCTAGGTATGAAAATACAAAGGCTGAAACGCAGTTGAAGTCCATGAATCAATGTTTCCAAAAGTCAGGGGAGAGTGTGCCGAGACAAATGGTTATTCCCTACGAACTCATCCTCCCCTGGCCTCTAATTAAATTACCCTGAGTCAGGTGTTCCTTGTGAGTGGGGCAGGGCTGGCTCCTCGCAAGCAGCCTTGCAGACCACCTCTGAGCTTCCCTCCACTCCACTCTCTATCCCCACAGTTCAGGAGGGGGAGGCAGCTGTTCCTTATTAGAGGGGATCTGTTGTCTCTCATCATTGCTGCCCATCTGCAGCCAATCCTCTGCATCTGGATTACCACTTCCCCCAATGCTGGGACAGCATTGTCCTCAGCCCCTGGACTCTCCTGACATTCCAGAGAAGACGTACCATCCCCATCAGATGATCCCAGTTCCGACTCCGATTTCTCCAAACCAGGATCCAACAGCGCTATGACACTTTGGCTTTTCTCACCTCCCATAATTCACTGGGCTGCACTTCTATCTCTAGATGTGGATGCTAGCTAGCTACCACCTTGGCTGGCTTCAAAAAAGTTTGAACCAATTAAGAGAAGTCATGGGAAACAATGTGTTGATGGTAAGGTGGCTTGCCTCTGAAGGCCATCTGCTTGGATACTAGTGGGCTTCCTATGCAATTGGTTGGCTGTTGCAAGAACAAATCCTGGACCAAATGGGGCAGGATTCCATCAGGGCGGTGTTTATGTTTTTATGATTTGAATCTCCTTGAAACTGCTGCTTGTTGCTGTTGCATAAGGGAAAACACAAAAACTATAGAACTGAGGTCAATTTAAGATGATACAAGTGCTGAGAATGAAATGAAGGCAATGTCATGGAGGCATAGTAAAATAACAATATTGCCAGGAGTTGCATGTGACTTAGTAAGATAGTAAAGAAGGGCTCTTCGAGCACAATCACACTGTGAGAAAACTGAGCTTCTGATCTTGGAGACCTCTCTGGGTCCCATAACCTGCAGGATACCTGGCCCCAGCTTGTTGCAAATAATCAAATACTGTGGCTTATCATTGCAGGAGGAATATAATGCCTAAGCTTGTCTCCCACCCTTTGTTTTCTTATTGGGGGAGGAAATCCTCCCTATTCAGAGGCTGACTCCCAGGCTGACACCAAAGCCCAGGGATTTAGAAAGGCCAGAGTGGAAGGACATCCCGGATCAGGAGGCTTGTTTTACTCTCATTTGCAGGGGAAAAAGGGGGCCCATCCATAGCCCTGCCTGACCTACCTAATATTAGTTTCAACCCTAATAGCATTATGCTATGGTTTGTCACCGCCTGGAGATGAAGAAATAAATTGGTCACATTTCAGAAGCTTTGACAGCTTCTATCATACTTTCTCCAAAAACAAAAGTAGTTCAAAAGCTGTTTAATTGGCAAAGGAAAAAGCTTAACTGTCTTAAGCCCATCCTTTAGAGAGTTTTCAAAAGCTCACTGCAAACACTTCTGCTTCAAAGCTTCTGTTTCTTTATCTATGAGAAGCTAAACATTGGATAATTCTTTAATTAGTTCCCAACAAGATGCTTTCGCTGCAGCACAGGATCACAACAGGGTAATTATGTCCTTAGTTTTAAAACAAGTGTCAATACAAATGGTTTTCTGGCTTCCTCATTTTCCTCCCTCTACACTTCCCCCTTCCCTTGGCCTGCATTTCCTTTAATTACCAAGCTGCCAGCCACAAAGAGGAACTCACCAACTTACTCTGGGTTATGAAAAAGCGTGTGCAGGAAGACAATTACAGGAGACTTCTTTGAGGGAAAATATCTGAAGAGGCTGATTTAGGGTGCAGAGAAGTGGAAACGGGGGGGGGGGTGTTATTCAGCATTTCCTTTCTCCCTTCACCCCCTATCTCCTTTTTCTACAAATCTTTTCAGCCTCCCCATTTTTGTGAATGGGCATATTACCCCCCCTTTCCCTCCCCCAAAAAACTCCTTTAGGGATTATAGAGGAAAAAAAACTGCTTTAGGTCTACGGAGATTCTCAGTTATCCCAAAGGTGCTTTTTCATGAGGCAACTAGTCTTTCTTGTTTTTTGTTTTTTTTCTTTGAAGACATTTCACTTCTCAATCAAAAAGCTTCTTCAGCTCTGATTGGATGGTTGCGAATGGAAGGATTTATACTCCTTGAAGACAGCTGGTCATTTGCATTCTTTTTAGAGAGTCATTGAGGCCACCTCGAGATTTATCTGGGTTTTCAGGGTCACCTGAGTAGTGCAAATTGATGTAGAGCACAGGTGTCAAACTCGTCCGTGTCACGTGATATGTTGTGACGTATTGCGACTTCTTTTGCATTGCCGGAGCTGGGGTGGGCACGGCCTCCGTATGATGCAACCGGCCACTGGGCCGGCAGTTTGACACCCGATGTAGAGCCATCTTGGAATTGCTGAAAGGATTGTGTTGTAGACTGGAGAGAGATGATGTCATATCCCCATCTATGTCAAAATTGAACAGCCCTCTCTCAACAGAGGGGGAGGGATATGATGTCATCTATCTTTCAAAGTGATCCCCTGGGAAAACAAAACTTTTGCAGTATCTTTAAATGAAAGATTGCTGAACTCACATACATCACAAGATTTCAGGCAATCTCAAAAGTTCTCAATAAACACAATGGGTTAAGAGTACATCAGTTGTAACTGTCTCTCATATAACCAGCATCTGTATTTATTTATTGTTTATTTGTAACATTTATTGGCTGCCCATCTTACCATATGGTAACCCTTGGTGGCTTACAGTCATAAAAATGTATCTACATTAAAACATAAATAAATTAAAATCAAAGATTAAAATCTAAGGACATGTGGGGTGGGCGGGGTCAGAATGGGGGGAAGGAGGGATCTATTGTTAATCAATCACCTCCGCTCCACTGAATGGCAGAGCCAGGCCTTTATGCCCTTACAAAAGGATAGGAGGGATGGGGTCAACTTCACATGGGGGGGGGCGAGATGTTCCAGAGGCCAGGTGCAACAGCAGAGAAGGCCCTCCATGTGGACCCTGCCAGCCAGAATAATCAGGCTGACAGCACCTGCAGAAGGCCTCCTCTCCTGGCACAAGTGCAGCATGCCTCCGGCGCAAAGCCCTCTTGTCTTCCTCTTCCCCCCCCATGCCAATTCAAATCTTGCATCACTTTAGCCACTCCATACATCTGATGAAATAAACTGTAGGTCATGAGAATGTTTGCCTTGTAATAACGTTTGTCAGTCTGCAAAGGTGCTGCCAGTCTCCTCCTGATTTTTGACTATCGACTAACATGTCTTTCTTCTTACAAGTCCTGGAAGTGAGATTTTATACAGTGAAAATGCCATGAAAATGTTAGATGGCAGTCCTTCCTCCATTGCTGTGCAAAGAATTCTGTATGATGTTTACGGTATTAAAACAAAAGCAAAAACTAGTCTCACCAAATGTATTAATCATTTTGCGTTGGCCGCAGCATAAAAAGAAGGAATTAAGTACATTGAAAATATTTGAAGTCCCTATTTCTGATGTGATGATGACCCATAAATGATGCTTCTGTGGTAAGCAAAACACCTTATTAAAATATTCCAGGCAGCATAACTTATAACACATTATTTATTGCTCTTGGTGAACAGAAGGGTGGGGGAAAGACTTATGGTTAAGTGGAAGAGTAATCTTCATGATGGAATTGACATCTTTGATATCTGCTGTAATTAGTGGTAGAGTATTTCATTCTTGGGCCCACACTTCTTTTTTTTCCAATTATCAGAACAGCAGCAATACTGACAAGATTCAATAAATCAAATATGGAAGTGTTGCCACCAAGTGGTGCGAGATGGGTTAGTCACCTTAATTTAGTGTTAAAAAACACTCTTTAGAAAAGCTTAACGTCTTTGGCTTGCTAGCCATCTTTGCATGTATCGATACTGATAATTCCATCCGCATACTGAAATGTTTATTTTAGGGTATCATTTCATCAGCAAGCAGAAAAAGACTGAAGCAGCTCAACACATCCCAGATGGCTAGGATTGTCAAAATGGGTAAAAGAGAAGGAACAAGATGAATATTTCTGTTGAAAAATATAGATGCTGCAGTAGCACATAATATGAATGGAGTTGCTTGTTGCGTGCTCCATCTTGATTGTTCATCTTGCCCTGAAAATAGTACATGCATTAGGGTGAACAGGTCTGCAAAAATCCATGCAGCTATAGGTTGCAATAAAAATATACTTTACCCTCTAACTCTTGCTTGGTAACATCTGGATTTTTATAGCTCAGATGTAGTGGCACAGTCTACTGCTTGATGGGAAGCGAAACAGACAGCTGCCCTTTAAGTTTGGCATTACTATACTATCTGGCAGGGTTCTCTCAAGGTTTCAGGCAGATATTTCAGGCAGATTTGTTTTCTCCCAGGCTTACTTGGAGGGACTGAAGTCTGCATGTTATTTATCATACTATAGGTATGTAGGTAAACTCAGTGTCAGAGATCACCACATTTCTTTACACTAATGAGCAGTTTTGACCACAAGGGCAAATGGCAAGAGATTGATAAGGGACAGGAGATTTGGTTCTCTCTTATATATTACTTAATAAATTGAACTTTTGCTTCAAAAATAGCGAGTGTCTGCTGATATCCATTGATTGCTGGACTAAGCCATGTGCTTCCAAGACAACTATATTTGGACCTAATGCTACTTCATTACTCAATATTCTTTTAGCACTATGCATATGTTTACAAGCACATCTTTTACCAGTGACTTTTGTTGAATTCAGAATTGTAGCACAATTTTATGAAAAGTATAAGCTTGGGGAGGGGGAGTTTTGATGGTTGGAGGCCATACTTCCCTCCCCCTACAAATTAAGGGTTACAGTAACATAATGAAAAATATTTCATATTTTGGGGAGTGCGATCGAGACAAGAAATTATCAAGCCTTTTCCGAAGGTTGTACATTTCTTCTGATTTTTCAGCCACAAATGACTAAGGGCATGTTTTTCTGTGGTTTAGCACTAAATTTCAGAATTTGATTTTTTAGGGGACTCTGGTATTATGAAATGAGTAGTCCAGAGGTAGAAGGGTCCCACCTCAGCTGTAAAGGAAGTAAGGAAATGCTCTATTTAGCATTTATATAGAATCTCTCTTCCTTTTCCATGTAAGAGGATTCTCCTTGTACAGCACACAATCCCACTGCCTTGAAACATCTTTGGAAAAGCTGGTGAAATGAACTGTCAGCTGTAATCCCAGGGAACAAGAAAAAGGCAATCGCTATCAGGGATAATGTTTATATAATAATTATAACGAGTCAGCTATTAATCTGAGATTAGTGTACATCGAAGGTTCCAGATGAGGTTTTCTGTTCTGTATATTTGGTTAGAACTAGTCTGATTAGTCTAGGACAGGGGTAGGCAACCTTGGCCATGAGTCATAAAAAAGCCAAGGTTGCCTACCCCTGGTCTAGGATGAGGGGAGTCCACTTATAGTATGCTGGGAATACAATACATGGTCCCAGACCTTCAAAGCCACCATGTCCTTTTCAGGGCCTGTTAAGTGCATAGTTTTGCCTGAGTTGTTTGCCACCTTGATTTAACTCCTTTTCCTCCCTCCAAATCAGTGATTACAAATTGCAATACAGTCCTATTAAATCAGGATTTCACCTTGTCTTCCCTCTTTTGTAATATCATTGGAAATAAAACCATGAAGGTAGTTTTACCTTCTCTAATTGGCACCTTTTAAAACGGTATTTCTTCTAACATTCCTAACAAATCCTTTAATCTTAAAAATAAATTAATAGTGTACTTGTTGGCTCTGGAAAAATCTGATTTTTGGAGTTTTACCATGTTTAACACTTAGCAGAAGAAACAAAGGGAGGGAGAGATGCTTACCAGATTATAATAGGGAAGAAGCTATATATATCAACTATGTCATTTGTCGTCAGAAATAAATATAATCTGTCAGATATAACTCAGTAGCAATATTTACAGCTACAACATTTGTTGGCAGCATTGTTTGAACCAGCAGCATTTTCCATAACATATTATATTCCATTGTTGTTTTTTTTCTGATGCATTTCCCACTTATTTTTTAAAATACTTGTTATGTATTTTTTTGATAATGTATATATCTTTGTTCCTTTTGTTTTTTTCCTTTCTCTGTTCTTATTTTAAAAGCAACAAAAACAATTTAAGAAACAAGCAAATTGAAGGAATAGTGAAATGTTGATTTTTCTAGATATGTTCATTGATGAAACAAAGCAATGATAAACCTCACTTGGTTGTTGTTGTTTTTAAACCAGATGAAATTGACCAGAATTCTGCCTCTTTCATTTCTAGCCCTTCTATGGGGGCAAGTGATGAAACACGGACTTTTCTTCTTTACTTTTTACTAGTCCAGGAGGAGTAAAGAAGCAGGAGAGTCTCTGGTAAATGAACACTAGACCAGGGGTGTCAAACTCAATTTCATTGAGGGCTGCATCAGCATTGCAGTTGCACTCAAGGGGCCGGGTGGGTATGGCCTGGGTGGGCGTGGCCTACTGGGTGGGTGTGGCCAGAGTGCGTATGGCCTACTGGGTGGGCGTGGCCAGCTCTACATCGTTCGCATCAAGGGTGCCTATGGGGGCCTGGGCAGGAGTGGGAGAGATCTGGGGGTCTCTGGCAGAAGGAGGGTCTCTGGGCCAGGGCCAAGGCAGTGGGGGCCATTCCCTCACTGTTTCCAGGATGGCTTCGCAGGCCACATGAAACCACTTTGCGGGCCGGATCCGGCCCCCGGGCCTTGTGTTTGACATGTCTGCACTAGACCATCAAAAATGACCAAAGCAAAGGAAGGCCCTGAAAGCAGGAAAGGCATTTCTAAAGTCAGTTTCATTTTCAGCACAGGAGCCAGTGAGCTGAAGGAGGCCATGTGGAAAAGCCCTCAGAGAAGAGGGATTAGTCCAGCAGAAGGAATAGAACATCCACAAAGTGTTTTGTCTTTTCAGATGATTCAGTGTCCTGAAAAATATCCATCCTTGCCAAGGAAATGGCCAGAGATTTTCAGAAATGTTATCAAAACATTTTTTTTTAAAAAAAGTACAGAGATTGACCCACTCCTTTAAAAAGAACAATAAAAAATATTAAAGTGAAAACATTATTTCAAGCTTCGTTAAACTTTTAGAAACGTTTTCTGGGTGAGGAAAAATAAATCCACAGATCCAATTTGCTTGAAATTTTGCTTTAAACAAAATGTAAATTGTAATCATTCTAGATTTATTTCCATTCAAGTGTTTTATGACTGCCTTACCTAACTTGGCCAGTTTCTTTTCTATCTTTTTTGTCCCAACATAACAAGACTTTTGTTCCTGTGTTGTAGCTTCATCAACTCAAACTTTTCATTCATTGACTGTAAGTACTAGATTGGGAATTATATACCCTGACTTTATGTTTTGTGATGATTCTTACATAAAAGTTGGATGCAATAAAGAATATGTTTACGAAATGTTGCTAATGCTGAAAAAAATTCTGGGGCTTGGCTGTTTTATGTTTACGTAACTTAGATAAAAATTATATTAGCCTACATCCTTGTACAACATCTGTATAAGATATTCAAGGGGATAAAAACCTGCAGCCTTTGCCTTTGAGAGATATTATCCATATATTTATATGTGCAAATCCCTGCTGTTCATTAGGTCTAAACAATTTTTCATTCTTTTTTCACCCAGAAATGTTTTTAATATGCTTTAGATTTAAACAAGTGAGGGTGGGGGAGAATCTCTACATGATTAGCTGAGACTTGGGTCTAATACTAGAAAGTCTTATTTTCCATTCTGCAAATAATATAGTACAATATTTGAAATGAGTGAGGTTTACTAGTAATCAGCTTTGCAGATGATCTAGTTAACTCCATCACAAGAGTGTTGCTTGTAAGATGAATTGCCCCAAGTGCTACCTGACCTTGGCTGGAATTTTTTGAGATTCTGCATTTTCTAGTGTTACGCAGGGTGTGGTAATAGAGTGAAGATATCTAGCCACAGATTCAGTGATCCCTCAGTATAGATTTGGAATGGGATCTAAAGCTTACACAACCTTCAAAATACAATAGTTCTCCAACATTTGCAATCAAATAATCTATCCTAGAACAAAAGTCTCCAACCTTTCTCAGTTGGTGGACCGAAGGGAAAGGGAGGGGGAAGCATTTTACACATGTGTGCACACGCACACACAAACGGGGCTGAAAGCAGGCATGATGCAAAAGGGGCGGTGCTAGCACTTGCATGACACTCACTAGCACCATCCCATTTTTGCCACGTGGTGGCCTTTTTTTGCTGTGGCAGTGCTGCTGGTGTGAGTGGGGGCGAGCACACACACACACACACATGTGCCATCTAGCCAGCCTGTTCTGCGGCCCATTGGCCAGCAGGCCACGGCCCGGTAGTGGGCCGTGGTCCACAGGTTGGGGACTCCTGTCCTAGGTGGCCATTGAATTTCTTAGCCAAAGACATACCAAATAGAGACTGTAGAAATCTTCATTTGCAAGCTTCCCATTCCCACAAGGTTCAATGTAGAGTTGAAGATCAGATGCATGACAGTGAGATTGGGGAAGGCTGGTATATATTTTAGAGCAGGGGTCCCCAACCTCCGGGCTGTGGCCCATTACCTAGCTGTGGCATATTTGGAATTGGGCTGCATGAATGGCTGGCCAGAGCGCATGCACGCACAGCTCAACTTCCATAAGCAATGGGCCGGCAGGCACTTATGTGCGTGCATGCCAACCCGCTGCTTATTCAAGTAAAGCTGCATGCATAATTGCCAGCCCATCACTCACATTGCTCAGTTTTCCCCCCCGCCTGGCCACCAAGCTGCATAGGTTGGGGGGGGGCGATGTTTTAGAGGATGATTTGTGCTATAAGAATCAGTCAAATAGCCTTTCAGAGAGGTTTTTTTGTTGTTATTCCATGTCTTATTGAAAGGACCCTAGTAAGATTTGAGAACTAGAAAATTCCTCAACACACTTTGAGGACAGTTACTGTTACGTATATTAGAAGAAAATTACAAAGCTCCTATAAACAGATAAGAAATATATCTTGGGTCTATTCAAGATATCAATATCTGGGAAGGATCCAAGACCAAGAAAGCTCTTTTATCTCTGTTATGCAAAAATATATATTTTCACTCAGTTTAATGGGAAATAAATTTTGGATGAAGTTTTCATTGATGAGACATGAACCTCTGATCCTTAGGTTAGATTTAAAGAGGACAAAAATATTTTTAATCTCTGCTATGCCATCAACCTTCCATTAGTCTGCAATTTTTCTACTAGAGCAGATACCATGACTAAACATCACGAATACATAAGGGAAGCCACGTGTCATGGCTCATCATAGCCTGGTTAGGAGGACGAAGAGGAGGAGTTGGACCTGGGATTGCCCGACATGCATAGCAAATCTCCCTTGACATGTCTGGAGAGGCCAGGGGCTGAGGACGATACTGTCCTGGGCCCCTCAGGCATTGGGGGAGATGGTTAACTGGACAGAGATCTGCTTGCCTGTACAGATACAGGGTAGGATTGGCTGCTGACAGCAGTAATGCTGATAGACAGGAGATCTCCTCTAATGAGGAACAGCTGTCTCCTCCACTTGATCCAAGGGCATAGAGACCAGAGCGTAGGAAAGGCCAGACAGGGGCTACAAGGCTACTTGGGAGGAAGTTGCTCCTCCCCTTCTCACAAGGAACACCTGAACTGAAGTAACTTAAGAAGCCATGGGGAGTTAGTCTTTGCCTGGAACAATGGTTTGCTTTGGCTTACATGTCCCTGGCTTCGATTCGTGCCTGTTGCTGTTTGCCTTGCCTCACTTGGAAGATTGCTCTTTCCGTATTGTTTTGGACTTAGCCTTTCTCTTATGGACTGCTTTTTGGACTTGGCTTCACTTCTTGCCTTGGACCTTTTCTTTGCCCTGACTACTGCAAAGAGGGTCCAACCAGCAAGGACCTAGCTACTGTGCCCCTCCACCCACTTCTCCTTAACTCAGTTTTGTAGCTTTTCCCAGCAGCCTCTGGCAGTTTAAAAGCAAAGAGGGTCCAACCAGCAAGGACCTAGCTACTGTGCCCCTCCACCCACTTCTTCTTAACTCAGTTTTGTAGCTTTTCCCAGCAGCCTCTGGCAGTTTAAAAGCAAAGAGGGTCCAACCAGCAAGCACCTAGGTACTGTGCCCCTCCACCCACTTCTTCTTAACTCAGTTTTGTAGCTTTTCCCAGCAGCCTCTGGCAGTTTAAAAGCAAAGAGGGTCCAATCAGCAAGGACTTAGCTACTGTGCCCCTCCAGCCACTTCTCCTTAACTCAGTTTTGTAGCTTTTCCCAGCAGCCTCTGGCAGTTTTAAAGCAAAGAGGGTCCAACCAGCAAGGACTTAGCTACTGTGCCCCTCCACCCACTTCTCCTTAACTCAGTTTTGTAGCTTTTCCCAGCAGCCTCTGGCAGTTTAAAAGCAAAGAGGGTCCAACCAGCAAGGACTTAGCTACTGTACCTCTCCACCCACTTCTCCTTAACTCAGTTTTGTAGCTTTTCCCAGCAGCCTCTGGCAGTTTAAAAGCAAAGAGGGTCCAACCAGCAAGTACCTAGCTACTGTGCCCCTCCACCCACTTCTTCTTAACTCAGTTTTGTAGCTTTTCCCAGTAGCCTCTGGCAGTTTAAAAGCAAAGAGGGTCCAACCAGCAAGGACTTAGCTACTGTGCCCCTCCACCCACTTCTCCTTAACTCAGTTTTGTAGCTTTTCCAAGCAGCCTCTGGCAGTTTAAAAGCAAAGAGGGTCCAATCAGCAAGGACTTAGCTACTGTGCCCCTCCACCCACTTCTCCTTAACTCAGTTTTGTAGCTTTTCCCAGCAGCCTCTGGCAGTTTAAAAGCAAAGAGGGTCCAATCAGCAAGGACTTAGCTACTGTACCTCTCCACCCACTTCTCCTTAACTCAGTTTTGTAGCTTTTCCCAGCAGCCTCTGGCAGTTTAAAAGCAAAGAGGGTCCAACCAGCAAGGACCTAGGTACTGTGCCCCTCCACCCACTTCTTCTTAACTCAGTTTTGTAGCTTTTCCAAGCAGCCTCTGGCAGTATAAAAGCAAAGAGGGTCCAATCAGCAAGGACTTAGCTACTGTGCCCCTCCAGCCACTTCTCCTTAACTCAGTTTTGTAACTTTTCCCAGCAGCCTCTGGCAGTTTAAAAGCAAAGAGGGTCCAACCAGCAAGGACCTAGCCAATGTGCCCCTCCACCCACTTCTCCTTAACTCAGTTTTGTAGCTTTTCCCAGCAGCCTCTGGCAGTTTAAAAGCAAAGAGGGTGCAACCAGCAAGGACCTAGGTACTGTGCCCCTCCACCCACTTCTTAACTCAGTTTTGTAGCTTTTCCCAGCAGCCTCTGGCAGTTTAAAAGCAAAGAGGGTCTAACCAGCAAGGACCTAGCTACTGTGCCCCTCCACCCACTTCTTCTTAACTCAGTTTTGTAGCTTTTCCCAGCAGCCTCTGGCAGTTTAAAAGCAAAGAGGGTCCAACCAGCAAGGACCTAGCTACTGTGCCCCTCCACCCACTTCTTCTTAACTCAGTTTTGTAGCTTTTCCCAGCAGCCTCTGGCAGTTTAAAAGCAAAGAGGGTCCAACCAGCAAGGACATAGCCACTGTGCCCCTCCAGCCACTTCTCCTTAACTCAGTTTTGTAACTTTTCCCAGCAGCCTCTGGCAGTTTAAAAGCAAAGAGGGTCCAACCAGCAAGGACTTAGCTACTGTACCTCTCCACCCACTTCTCCTTAACTCAGTTTTGTAGCTTTTCCCAGCAGCCTCTGGCAGTTTAAAAGCAAAGAGGGTCCAACCAGCAAGGACCTAGGTACTGTGCCCCTCCACCCACTTCTTAACTCAGTTTTGTAGCTTTTCCCAGCAGCCTCTGGCAGTTTAAAAGCAAAGAGGGTCTAACCAGCAAGGACCTAGCTACTGTGCCCCTCCACCCACTTCTTCTTAACTCAGTTTTGTAGCTTTTCCCAGCAGCCTCTGGCAGTTTAAAAGCAAAGAGGGTCCAACCAGCAAGGACCTAGCTACTGTGCCCCTCCACCCACTTCTTCTTAACTCAGTTTTGTAGCTTTTCCCAGCAGCCTCTGGCAGTTTAAAAGCAAAGAGGGTCCAACCAGCAAGGACATAGCCACTGTGCCCCTCCAGCCACTTCTCCTTAACTCAGTTTTGTAACTTTTCCCAGCAGCCTCTGGCAGTTTAAAAGCAAAGAGGGTCCAATCAGCAAGGACTTAGCTACTGTGCCCCTCAACCCACTTCTCCTTAACTCAGTTTTGTAGCTTTTCCCAGCAGCCTCTGGCAGTTTTTTTTTAATCCCATTTATATCCCGCCCTTCTCCGAAGACTCAGGGCGGCTTACAATTTTAAGCACAAACCAATGTGCTTAGCAATAGCAATGTGCTTAGCAGTTTAAAAGCAAAGAGGGTCCAACCAGCAAGGACCTAGCCACTGTGCCCCTCCACCCACTTCTCCTTAACTCAGTTTTATAGCTTTTCCCAGAAGCCTCTGGCAGTTCACTATAGAAAAGCCCACAGAGGAAGGCGATAAAAGGAAAATAGGGTTTCAATGCCGATGGAGGGCATGCCAGCCTTGAAAAGTTACGAATAAGTAGACGATTTCCAGAGCTGTCCTGAGAGTGGGGGTGAAATCAAAAGCGATGGTGTGGCTAGTTTAGCTGTTCCTATATTGGGTGGGAGAGGGGGGCACCTCAAAAGCAAACACTGAAGAAAGTTTAATATTGGGACCATCTATGGAAATATTTTTTTAAAAAAAGAAAATCTCTGAAAGTGCCCAGGGAAGGAGATTGGGGATGGGTAGGGAAAAATCAAGAGAAGCAAGACGAGTAACAGGAAGGGGGTCAAGGCACTTGTAGATTCCAATTTTAGAACTTTAGATTTCAAGATATTGTCTGGACAATAATTGTACCAGCAATAACCTAAATTTTATTTGCATTTCCCCTACCTCACTGCATTCCAAAACCCTAACCACAACTCTATTGTATAAATAATCTTGTAAAGCTGCACTGCGGACGGTGTTCCTGGGAGGTTCCTGTTGGAAGGCTCACAATGGTAAATAAAAGCGAATTAATACAGCATTTCCCTTTTGTCAGCAAAGTATGCAAATAGCAGCTTGACAGAGCCTTAGCTGTATTAAAGGCTTTCCTGTTGTATCCTCAAAGGCTTTGCTTCTGGAAGCAGAGGACTTTAGGCAACCTTTAGCTTCATTTAGGTGTAACACACACATTCCCTGGCTAATGTCCTCCTGGCTCAATTCCCTACAGCCCTGGTTCTGGCTTCACACTTCACGGATTTTATTTGCAATCAATAAATAAGCCCATTAACATCAGGGCTTTGTATTTTCATCATATATCATAATTTCTCATAAACCATTTCATTATACAGGTCAGGTTCACCAAGCATGACTCGCTCATCTTTATTTCTCAGTAGATATCTGAGGAATACAGAGAAAGTATGCATGCAATGAATTGTCTGGAAAGAGATGCAGGATTAGAGTAATTGCTCAATCATTAAATTGTCATCTTTGTCATTTTTCTTTTGGGTATCCTTACAACTGCATAATTCCAGTGCCCAACATGCTGGTTTACATAAACTTTTATTCTCCAAAGCAGTTTAGAAAAGGTTATTGTTTCCAAAGGAGGCAAGGAAATGAAGATGAGACATAGCATCTCCCAAATTAATCATCCCACGAGAAGCATAATTTAAGCACAAAAGGGGGATGGATTGCCAGTTTGTTCTCAATCTTGAATTATCCAAATGTTTTTATTATGAGCAGAAGATATAATTTGCTACCAGTTGATCATCTTTGTTTTCTTAATTAGTACTTTAAAACGGCTGGTTTTAACATTTTAGCTGAGTTAAGAGTTCAATCCAAGACAAAGAGTTTTGTAACTCTGATGCAGTATTGGCTATGGTGCACAGCTGCACCATGCTGCTCTACCTTTCCAGCCCGGGCAAGAATTATACTAGGCAAGAATTGGAAGGTATCCACCCTTCAAGACTAGAATTACTTTATCAAGTAGTTAACAACAGAATTTCATAAGCTTAGCTGTGTCTTTCCTTTCTGCCCTCTTATGCCACAGAGAGTCAGAGGAGCTGAGGGTGGCTGAAATGAACAATGTTTCTTCTGCTTCCACTGTTTTCCTTCTGGTTTCTTTTCCCAGGTCATTTGGCTCTCTACAAAAGGGGAAGTGTTCTGCTCTTGTATAGGTTCTTTGAAGCAATTGGAACCTCTGCTAGTATTGTCTCCTCAATTAGATGGAGGAGGAATTACCTCAAGTATAACCCACGACCTTGATTCTTTCTTCCATTAACGTGTCAAATGAAGTCTAGATTCTGGCACATATGAGACATCCCAGATAATTCATTTGAAGGATATGTTTTATCTATGCAGCCCTCTGGTCACGTGAATAGGGACATTGCAGAAATGAAAGGTGTTTGAGAAGTTATTTGCATACAAAAGCTGCTACATAACAGTCTAGTTAGAAAATTGTAGCTAGAATTAACATTCCAAGCACTAGGCTCCAGTTCTTCCAATTGATATCTTGGGTGAGGTTATAATTATATAGCAGAAACTAGTACATGAGATGGATATACTGTATGTTTATTCCTGGTTACACACATGACTGCTGTGGTTTTCATGGTTCCCAACATATTGCTACAATTATATGCTACTGAATACACGCAGCTTCTGTACAGTCCCAGTGTTCTTAACCAAATCTTAGACATTATAACATTAGCAACCATTACCTATTATCTAAACATGTTTCTTAACACTGTCACTATGAATATTTAAGAAGAGACAATATAAAGCAAGCTTGTTCATATCCTCATTCAATGATTCATTTCTGAATTAGACTTTTTGTTATATATTTATCAATTTTCCAGGCACATATCAAAAAGGTTCAAGGTGGTGTTTCAGGTCAAATTGATTTAGGACCTATTTAACTTATTGCCATGAATTTTTTCCTGTTTTCCAGTCACTGTGATGCCAGATACATTAAAATGACCAATTGGTCAAATTTCGTTATTCTTCAAAGCAAAGCACATCAGGAATATGTTCACTTATTATTTCTGTATATGAAACAGGAGGAAAATTGAAACTTTTAATCTTGCAATTTGACTGAGCTGCAAGGCCATTAGCAGACTGTGAACCACTATCACTGTGAACTGAATGTTAAGTTTTAAGTTCAAGATTAGCTTTCTCAAAGCCTTTTTGAACCATTCTATGTCATAGATACTTCTTTTTCTGTTTCAAAATATTTAAAGTACAAAATGTTCGGAACAGGATCCCACTTTCGTCGCCAATTGTTGTGTCGGGTTCGAGGATCACAGAGACTCAGACTTCAAGCATGCAATGACTTTATTAGGAGGAAAACGTGGTCCAGAATGGAGGAACAAAGGGTACCAGTCCACCTTTATACCTGGCCAGGTGAATACCTGGCCAATAGAGTTAAACCCCTGCTTCCTGCCGGCGGGTCAGCCAATCCCTTTAAATCCAGCTCTCCCGCCGAACGCTGTCCCTTTAAATCCTGCTTTCCCACCGAACACTGTCCCTTTAAATCCTGCTTTCCCGCCGAATGCTGTTCCTGCCCGGAGCTGTCCAGCTCTGCGCCTCCTTCGGTAGCTGCCACACGTGTATGCTATGTTGCATACAGTACACAAAATTTCCCAGGTAACTTAGAGATTGTGTGATTATATTTCTTCAGAAAAGGAAACGATATCAGCTTGGGAACAAATATCAGTTGTTAGGACAGTACTACAAGGAACCCTTGAGAAAACATACTAGTAGAGACATTACTTCCAAAGAGTGCTTCTCTTATGCTGTTGTTTGTGTATCACCTGGTTTCTCATAGGAATGATGCTCAAATGACCCATGAGACTATATTAGTGCTTGACTCTGATAATGGTTCCTATTTCTAACTCAGTTGCATAGTTATTGTTTAGGTCTCCCATGTGACCTCTTTGTAGATTATTTAGCAGTGTGGGAGTTGCTTTTATAAAGTTTCTCCTAGATTGCTTGAAAGACTAGAATGATTTTTGGTGTTGCTACTTTTGCGGGCACTTTTACTAATCTCACAAAACTAGAAAAGGAGCATAACAGTAAAATTATCACTAGGTGATAAGCTCCTTGTAATCCCAATCATTTAAACACTGGCATTACAGGGGTAAAAAATTACTGTGCATTGTACCAATTTCAAATTCCAGCTGATCCTAGGAGTGACAAGTTGAGCTGGTAAGCAAAAGAAAGTAAATATAACTAAATTATTGTAAGAAGATTCTAAAAGAACAGATGGCCTTTCTTAATCAAATTTATATTCCATTTCTTCAAGCTACATACTTATTAAACTTGCTTTTACATAACATCAGAGATTGGTAAAACATAGACTCAGAAATTCTGAAAATCATCACATTGTATAAGTTATCTGAACTTTATGACCAACAAGGTCATAAAGGTCCACATTCCTGCTATCCTATGTAGCTAGTAAAAATGATCACAGACTCGTGAACATTTATATTGAAAATGAACAGCCTGCAAGCATGTTCTCCTTTTTTACATGTCAAAGCTTTTCCATTAGCTGGTATAAAATCCATGACATTGCTCTTGTTATGAACTCTGATATCTTAATGTAAATGGCTAAGTCATCTTTGCAAAACTGTCAGGAAGTCTACCAGCATAAGGCCAAAGTATATTTATCTGCACTTACGCAAAATTATTGGTTTGCTTTGGGCTGAAGACTATAGTACAGCTCCTTTGAGTGTCTTTCCAAAATAATATTTGCTATAGGAAAGTGGCAATGTAGGATTTAGATGTAAGCACTAAAAATCAAGAATTCATTGTGAAAGCAATAGGATGCAATTCTAGTTCTTAAAATAATTTTAAATAGCTTTTTTCCTTTCCCAATACATGTAAATAGTGAGTGAAAGGAAACCTATGTTTTCAAATTCTGTCTAAACTGCATTATGTTGAACAAGAAAAATGAGATATTATTGCCTTTATTGGTCTACTATGGCTAGGCACCGAGATGGCAGTTTGTTTTGTTTTAATTAAAACAAGCACAACACAAAATAAGAAACCAAATAATTACTACACAGTTAAATAAAGGAGTCCACATCACCCATCTTTATAGTTAGGGAAACGCACGTCATGAGCCTTTTCAGCTTTCCAGACTTCCGAAGTTAATCGTTCTTTTCTCTCTCCTATTCCTCTAATTATTTCAGCTCCAGCTGAGCGTCCAAGGATTCCACAAGCTTTGGAGAAAACATGTCTCCTCATGATTCACTCAAGCCAGCCATTAAAGCTTCTTATACTTGTATTTCACAGTATTGGAAAGCTTCACCAATCAAAATCTAATGTTTCAATTGCTGCTACTAACACTTTCCAATTCAAACAGAAGACTAGCTTCCCTTATTCGCCAGCAAAAAGGGAAAAAAAAAGATGGAACAGAACACTGTAAAAACAAAAAGAGCCAACTCTGCTTAAATATGACAAAAAAGGTTAAACTTCCACAGATAAGAAAGTCCTCACAAGTCCTAGTGGTTCTTCAAAAAGATGCATGCCTTTCAGAAAAGCGTCTGCATTTACATCCATTTGTTGCCCCTTCATTTCATTTCATTTTTTTAGTGAATATAATTCCCCCCCTCTGGATAATTATTGAAAAAAACCCACCTCTTTTTCCTATCATATAAACACAGTAGCCTATAGTTTTCTCTAGTCTTAATTTTTTATAGTTGTGTTCAAGTAAATACTTGAGATTCTTTTCATTTCAAGAAGCAATGGATGGGGTGGTAAAAGATGCAATGATTGCCTGGGGGAAGAATTTTGGTTATGCACTTCCACTTGAGAAATGGGAAGAGATTTGGTGGATTAATATGAGGCTGGTGGTTTCCACGTTATATAAGGAGAACATATACAAAATGCTTTATAGATGGCATCTCCCTCTGGCTAGGCTTTCCAAAATGTTCCCTGGATTGTCAGCCGATTGTTGGAAGTGTGGTAAAGGGATTGGCACGTATTATCACTTATGGTGGACATGTCCGGAAGTGGTTAGATATTGGATGAGGATCCAAAAATGGATAGAGGAAATTACAGGGTGTTTAGTTGATCTTAAACCAGAGACATATCTGCTTGGCTTCAGGCCTGGAAATATTAAGAGGGGAATATGGTATTTGGTTTTACATATCTTAACGGCGGCGAGGATGGGGTATGCTCAATTTTGGAAGGCAAATCATACCCCGCCAGATGAAGCTATAATTAGGAGAATACTTGATTGTGCAGAAGCAGACAAGAAGTTGAAGGGTAAAGAAGAGACACCAGCATTTCTATCATGGAATAAATGGTATATTTGGATGGATAAAAGATTAAAGAAATGAGGGTGGCTTGGAGGTTGGTCAAAAGTGAAGTGATATAGTTTTTGTTAATGAATAAGCTTTGGAGTTGGATAGTTATAAGAGATTTAGTGAGTGGAATATAATTGTCAGTTTAAAAGTAGATAAAATTTGATTTTTTTGAAATGGTTTCCAATTTTCTGATTTCTTCGTTTTCTGTATATTGTAAATGGTTTTTTTTGTCTTTGTTGATATATGGTGTGTTTTTAACACGAAATGTAAATAAAACTTTTTTTTTTAAAAAAAGAAGCAATGGATGGGAAGTAAAATTTAGAGTATTTGGAGCCAAAAAACTTTAAAGAAAAATAATTGCATTAACTGCAGCTGATCTATCAAGCATGTACAGGTAGCGCCCGATTTACGACCGTAATTAAGCCCTGCATTTCTGTTGCTAAGCAAGACACACGTTAAGTGAATTTTTGCCTCATTTTATAACCTTTCTTGCCACAGTTAAGTGAATCACTGCAGCTGTTTAAGTTAGTGACAAGCAAAGTCAATGGGTAAGCCAGATTCACTTTGACTATATAACCATCTATGTTCGTGGTGGCGAACCTATGGCATGTGTGCCACAGGTGGCACACAGAGCTCTCTCTGTGGGCACATGCACCATCGCTCCAGTCCTAGGCCTTCAGCTGGGTTTTATAAAACCTTTTTGCTTTAGGCCTCCACCACCATGTGCAAAAAAAAAGGTTCAATCAATCAATTAATTTCGACTTCTCATGGGAAAAAAAAAGATCTCGCAAAGTTAGAATTGATTGAACTTTTTAGTTCCACCCAGCTGCCATTACCACCGCAGCCACGCCTACCCAATTGGCCATGCCCACCCAATTGGCCACACCCACCCAATGGGCCACACTCATCTGATGGGCCATGCCCACCAGGCACCCAACGATAAATAAGTGGGTTTTGGGTTGCAGTTTGGGCACTCGGTCTCTAAAAGGTTTACCATCACTGGTCTATATTGACAGGTAATGAAAAATAAAGGAAACAAACCTCAAATGGTTTGAATCTCAGAAGCCGCATACGTTTTACAGCGGATGAAGTCACTGAAGAGTTAGACATTAGGTTAAAGATTATGTCAAAATATAAAAGGACACATAAGCTAACATAAGACATTTTTGAAAATCCCAGAGACTATTTCACTCATCTTAGTACTAAGAAAGACAAAGACACCAGAAACATGAAAGAGAGAGGCTTATAGAAACATGAAGGAGCATCCAGTAATACACAGTTAGTTTTAGGATTCATTAGTGCCAATGTGAAATGGTTTAACTGAAGTCCCCCTAGACTTCTGGAACAAATGCCATATTATGATGATATAATCCATTGTCTGAATTATAAATGATTTGTACGTAGAGTAACTTTCAGTTTACATACCTTGTACTGAAACAACTTCCTTGTTTAATGGACTCAGCATAAATCTGAATGTGCATGAACAGCTTTACAATATGAACCCAGCTTCGCCAAAAGCTGCTTTACTTCTATTATTATTAGAGTTGATTTTGCATGTTTACATTTTTAAGTAAAATGTTAATACTTAGGACAAAATTGAAGAGTGCATCAGCACTTAGAATACTATTGATTGATTTTAATATGTCTAGTGATAATGTAGAACAGATAAACACCCAAATCAATAATCCAACAAGGAAATGTTAATTCTCCTCAGGAAATGCAACTTATTGTGTCCTGCTGCTGTCATTTCCTCCATATTTAGAAGGCAGATAAAAGCCAAACCGTATTCCTGTACTTTCAGGAAACTAAAGCTAGCTTACAATGGTATGTTGCTGATCAAATAGGTTGAGAAAATTGGATGAAATGGATATAATTATCTTCGGCAAACCTAGATTAAACATCAGAAGTGAACTATCCTCCTTGGAAGTGGAAAGCCTACTTTGTTCTTTGAGGATTCTTTGAGAAGAGCCAGGACTTGGAAACAAGCCTTTCCTGAGAATATTTAGGGACAATCTCAGTATGTAGCTATAAACATATCACATTTAAAAACAAAGCCTTAATAGAAAGGAATGACTTAAAAGGCAATATACTATTCAATTTCAATTGCCATATGCATAGGTTGAGACCTGTATTCTTTGTACTCAATATGTGCATTTCTGTTTCCCAGTTTTGGTTGTATTCCTATTTTTGAAATGTTGAGGTTCCCTTGTTATCCCATTTCTTTGCCAAAAATCAGACTCCTATGGACAATGTATTAGCCTTATTTTGGTAACTTTTAAATGATTTATGCTGACTTTCAGCCAGCCTCATTTTCCTCCCGTAAAAAAGAAACAAGAGCATTAATGAAAACTCTACATAGATTGCCTGTTAACCCACAAATAGGAGACACAGTCTTAATGCTATTGTTTTATAATCACTACACTACATAATCATTATATTACACAATCACTTTGTAGTGACGGCAGCACAAAAGCTGGTTTTTAATCTTCCAATTTTTTTCTCCAGTTTGATTTTTCAAAGATGTTGAGACAGGCCTGTCTTGTTTTTCTTGTACTACTTCAGCCTGCGTTTAGAAAATAATATATTAGCAGCATCACCCAGCAACGATTCAAAATCAAGACTCAGATAGTAGGAGATCTGAGCTTTCAGCCAAACTGAAGTGTAGCTCAAATACCAGAAATTATTTCTCCAGTGTTTTTGGGTGGTAATAGGTGGAATGGCCTTTGTTACATCTATATTCAGGTGTCTGTCTGTCAACCTGTCATTCCAGTCCTATAACTTGCTTATGTGAAAGCACATCTATTAATAGAGTTCCCAAATAGGCAAGTGTTTTTCAGTTTCTAATACCGTCAATTCAGTAAATATATAGAATTATCACTTGTGTAGAAGGAAAAGTATAAGTCTCCAAACTAGAATGTCCATGGGTGAATGAGTGCATGTTCAAATTAGATTACACTGTTTTAAGATTAATTGGATTAATATTAATTGAATTGGAATAAGATTAAGAAACTATGTCTTTAAGTCGAGAAAGATCAGATCAGAAAACAACTCAACAAGAAGATTATAACTACACTTATTAAGGCAGGGGTGTCAAACTCAATTTCATTGAGGGCCGCATTAGCATTGCGGTTGCCCTCGGGGCTGGGTGGGTATGGCCTGCTTTATAGGATGGGACTTACTACCAAATAATAGTAAATGAATTTATGGTATTAAGTTTCTTTAGTACATTATAACTCTGATGACAGCTGGTTTCAACTGAAGATGATAAAAAACTTCTGTCCATTAATGTAAATACAAGATTCATTATTAGGAGAGCATAAACCTAAGTTATTTCGTTTTTGATTATATACATACACATGTTGGCACATGTGTATTTATCCTCCAAAAATGTATCAGTTATAGTTATGTGCATGCAGTTATTAAAAATTAAATATATGGAAACAGCCTAAATCCTAGGTGTAACTAAAAAGCTCATAAAAAAATTCCTCTGCACCCTAGAAAGCACATCAGATAAACAACCTTCTGATTTCCTTTTCCTGGTTCATAATAGTTTCATGAGTGGCATAGAGGCCAGCCAGTCTCCTATTTCAATATGCCTAAGAAAACCAGCATGTTGAGAATTCAGCTTCTACTGAAAATCAAAGCACTTTTCCTCTGAGCTTGTTTTTGAAAAGAAGCTTTCTTTTGTATTCAAAATTAAACTTCCATTGCAAACTGACTGCTCAAATTAAGTCTATTTTCAGATTAAAGTTTTGGTCCATTTCCCAAAGTTGTAAGGCTAATGGGAAAGGTGCAGTCTGTAAGTAAAATTCAAAAAGAATATCTGCTACTTTTGTCACGCAGACAGTGTGTGTAAACCAGTGCACCAGGAACATTGCCCAAATCAGTGGAATTCATGTGGACTGAAATATTACATTCCATTTAAACATCAACACATCGGTAGCAGCTCTTGATGTTACCATTTTACTCTGTTCCACTATCATTCAAAAACTACGATACAATTGTTCATTTTAAATGATTATACATGTGTATGATTTTGAGCCCTGTTTTGTGTACTTTTAACCTGAAGTCAATTCCCGGTTTTGTGTTCTGGCAAACTCTTCTGTCCACCGTTTGCCAGATGCCTGGCTAATAAGAACGTATGAAAACATGAGTTATTTATCTTCCAATTTACAGGGTGAGCGATAAAATCAAATGCCTAAATAGAATATGAGTGACAAAGAATTTGAGTGTATTGATATCATATATGAAAGGATAAATCTGCATTTTGATGATCAGCATAGACAAGCTGCTCTCTGAACTCACCCATTTTGCCATAGTTAACATTTCAGCTCTATTATTTAGCTTTGATAATGTGCATAAAATGCTCAGTATGATAATGAGTTGGGGTAGCTGAGAATTTAGGATGGTGGCAGGTTTAGTGTAGTATTTGGATTAGCATTGTTAGCCTGCTTCTATGTATGTCACTTTGAAAAACTTATAAACTTTAAAAATAATCTAGGTACTTCCTCTTTTTTTTAGCTTTTAAAAGCTTTCAAACAAGGTACCCTGCTTAAACAAATACTACCAGCATTAATTAATCAGGATGATCGTATGTAAAAGAAATGATGCCAGATAGTAACAAATCCAAGAGAAGTTTATTATGAAAATGGCACCTGCAGGATGAAAAAAATTAAGTTACATAAAGACAACCATGTATGACATGTATGAGAATCTACAAAAGTATAAAAAGAACCCTGCTGTAAATGAAGTATGTACATTTCTGATTTGCAGCATTATCAATGATCAATGAAAAAAAAATGTTTCGAATAAGCCAGGCACTCAAGAAGTTAGATTCGGTTAGGTTAACACAAAATAAATGTACCATAGCTGTCATTTTTAAACATTTTAATTATTTTTTTTATATATTGTAGAGTTGGTAACACTGCTAAGATTTATACGAACAGAATCCCTTTCCCCTTTATTCAGCTACTTGGCACCAGTCTCCTCATAAAAGATTTCATATATTTGTACAAGAAATAGTTAAAAACACAGACACAGTCTTCACAGGTAATGAAGTTTTTTTCCATTTTGTAATTTTAAACACTATGGATTTCGACAGCAGCTGTGATTATCTGTTAGGTTAAATCACCAGAAATCATTTTGACACAACACAGAAACATTTATAAAAAATAAAATAAAATAAAGCAACAACAGCTGTTTAGCTGTCTTTGTAGCCGATAGGTGCACTCCTTTGATTGTTCAACAGCTAGAACTTCCAAAGTGAAACCCAAACCAGTGTCTCTTGGTCTTGGAATCTACCTAAAATCTTTCAAATTAACTCTTTACGAGCTCAGTATCAAAATTTGTGACATTCAGTGCCCTTTGTGGGCATCACTCTATCCCACTCTTTCTCATCTCTACTTCTCCAATTCAAACCCACTGTACTCGGCTTCATTTCAATGCAAAGGGTCGTCCACCATGTAGAAGACTGCTGAGCTAAAATACATTAGTATTGCACAGTTATGCAAAAATATATATTTGACAATCCAAAGCTCAGCTTTGCTTTTGAACCACATTGGTTGAGCACTCCAAGAATTTTCTGTCTCATTTCAGATTGCTTCTTCTGTATTATTCCATTAACCAACTTGGGAGAACACCAAAGAAATGCACCCTCTACTTACAATTAGAGCACAAGGGACTCTGGAAATGTTAACAACTGAGGCTATATGGCATCACTTCATTTAATATGTCTGATTATCACCTTTTAGTGCATTGTGTGATGCACACTGTACGAGCAAGACATACCCAGAAACTCCTCTGTGGGGGAAAATGGCTCCATTACCTTGAGCTAGTTAAGAGTCTTTTATCTCTGAGAATGGAAAAAGAGAAAGAGTTAGAAGAAGAAATTGGGAAGAAAGGTGAAGGTTGGAAGTAAACAGAGGGAGAGAAAGGTCTGAAAATACACACCAGCAAAGCAACAGCAGAAATGAAAAGGTATACAGACAGTGGAAGGCCACCACACAAAAAACACTAACCCCCAAGTATCACTGGTTCACTAGGACTGTAGGAATGGGACTTTGCCACTCCAGACTAGAGATAAAGCACAGAGAAGACAAAGGACAAAACAACTACATTAGCTTAGTATATACTGCATATAGTAACACACATTGAAACTGCAATGAGACTGACAGCCAAGGACACTTACACATTGTACACATTACAGTTCTCACATCTGTTATTAGATGCCTTAACAAACAGCTGCCAAAGATGGAGTGGAAGAAGAATTTATACTTGACAGTCATTTGGAGTGTTTGACACTACACTGATTTCTGGCAACGAAGACAAAATAGATTTCTTTTCTTTTGTTTTTACTTAATGTGCAGTTTTTTTAGTTGCAGTTATCTAGTTCAAGCTTATTAACCCATTTGTTAAAACTTATTGGCTTCAACACTAGAAGGAGGAGGAGGGGGATTACAAAAGAGAAAACAATGAGCAAAACATAAAAATAAAGATACAACCTTCCCTCTATAACATTAAGCATACATGTATATGTGTATGTATACACACACACACGTGCACACACGCGCACACACACACACACACATGCACACAAACACATTCACCCACTCACTCACTTATTTGGAAGTTGTAAAATTAGCCTCAGTTCTACTGAGAATAAAAAAATAGAAAGAGAAACAATATACACCTTTTAAAAAATCTGGTCTTTGAGTCAATTTCACTGCATTTTCTTGTTCTTTTTAGCACATTCACTCAACTCACCAAAAGAAAAGTCTTCCAGATCCATTTAAATTTAATATGAGGCTTGTTAGTTTGGAGGTAAACAAATTAAGTCCTGCAGCAAATGTTAATGAGGGCTTTTGTCTTAACTAACCAAGGAAACTGCAGCACCTGACTATGGACTAGCACAGAAGACATTCCTTTCAAAAAAAAAAACCAGCCCACAAGCTGCATATTGTGTGAAGACATTACAGATTAATAAATGATAGCACCATGGTTTTAGAAATTAAGTTAATGTTTCTGTAGTTAACATTTAGTCCATCTTCTTATTATTCTAATCACAGGCCAGAAATTAATTTTTTAAGAACTCAAATTATTGTATGTGCAAGTAAGAAAATCTTAACCATAAAAAGTGAATTAAACTCTGCATAAAATTCTAAAATACTATCCCCTATTTTTTTAAAGGAATTAGGAACAAATACCCCCTTTTCATTTGACTTAGTCAAACAGGGCACATTGTTTTATGCTTGTTTCTTTTAATCTTGATCATATCAAGATCAATTCAAAGTAAACCCCATGGTTGTTATTCTTACAATCTCTTTACCACAACACTGAGTATTCTATGGCAGAGGCATACGCATATTAAAGGCATCTTAATAAAGATGCAAAAGGAAAAAAAATACACATCTTGGAAGAAGACAAAAGGGCAGGCAACTGATGCTTCAGTTCTCTGAAGGCCCAAATTAAAAGTATTTTCCCCATTAAAGAATAAGTCAAGTTAAAGAGAAAGGGGATGAAATGGGGAGCATCGTACGGAGAGAATAAGCTGACCTGCTCAAATTCAAAGTGCTAGGATTAAAGGTCTAAATTAAAACATAGTCTATGCCTCGGAGTTTAATACTGAACACAGTATGTGGTCATATCTCAATCCTCCTTCCGTTCCAGTGTCTGTGCAGCATGGATGCCGTTGCTGTACACAGGAAACGGAAGAGTTGAGAACAGTCCTTCGGCAGTTGTGAACACATTCCCTGCAGGCATTTGGGTCAGGCTGGCCGCGCTCACAGCACTTCCAAATGGTCCTGACATATTGAGTCGGTGGACATGGTGGTAGAGCATTTCCATTGGTGTTTTAGGATCTAAGCCAAAACCGGGGCTGTTAACGTCCACAAAGTTAACAGCATGAGTGTTGGGGAGGAGATTGCCCTGCATGGCTAAAGTAACTTCAGCTGGGGCATACCGGATCGTGCCAGTGGTATAGACCCTCTGAGCAGCCGTGCTGGTGGCAGCAAGGGTTCCAGTTACCCTGTGAACCAAAGGGAGGACCACATTGCCTGCTTGCAATCTCTGTAGGGCTTCCAGATCCCCTGTATACAGTAATGAATTGGAAGTGCTGGGGCCTCCCGGATGCTTGTCCCGTGGAGATGCTGACAGAGGTGGGGACAAAGGGTCAGAGGATACAGGAGCCAAGGCGGAGTTGGATGAGGTGCTGAACTGAGACTTGCGATTGGCAGGATTTTCTGTCCCTGGTGGAGTTAGAACAGAGTCTGGAATGGAGACATGTAAACTACTGCTGGTTTGGGGGGAAGGGAAGTGCTCTGAGTTGGGGGGCTTGGTCATACTGTAAGGTGATTCATTCCTTGAGATTTCCCTGTTGGGTGGGTAATTCCAAATACTGCTATCGTTATCAAAATTGATAGGTTCTGAGATCTCTGTTTTGATTTTGAGCACTGAGGCACTGTTTGGCGGTGAGAGCAGCTGGGGCTGATCCACCAATGTTGAGTCAAGCCCATTTGGACTTGAGGTGCTTGAGAGCCTTCTCCGGGCCACGCTGCCTCCTTTCTGCTTTTTCCTTCTCTTTTTCCTTTTTTGATGCTTGCTGGAAGACTGGACATTTACTTCTCCTGCGCTGTCTGAGTCCTTGGCACTGTCCGAGGTCAATGATTCACAGTTCTGTAACCGCAAGTCTGACTCACTCTCCACGTAGCGCTCCACCTTAATCTGCATAGAACCAAGAGTGCCAAAGCTATCTTCAGGGGCCTTTTGATTCTCAAAGTCAGAATTCTCAAAGCTGTCATCACTGTCTCTGCTGTCCTGGTTGCTGGAGCTGTTCCCATCGTCATTACAGTTCATTTCATTATCTGACTGATTGCCAGACTTCTTCCTATCTGATTCGGGATCTTCGCTGTTTTCTGAATGGTTTCCTTTTTCATCCGACTTTGAATTCTCATTGTCCTCTGAGTAGAAAGAAAAGTGAAAAACATCATTAAGAATGTAAGATTTAGAGCCCACGTAGACTCCTGGAGACTGGTGAAATATTATTACTAGCAATATTGCTGGCAAAGGCATTTTCTTTTAGGTTTAAAATGACAGTTTTACCAAGTATGAGCTGAGCGGCATTTGTCTGTCATTTAACTCCCTCCAGTTCAAGATTCTGCTGCTCAAGCTGAACATAACAGTTGTGTGGTTATTATTTCTCCAGTAATGACAGTTCTGTGGACAGGTTGCTAAATGTGTGTACAATCAGAAAAACTATACATAAAGAGTAAAATACCATGCATGAATAGCACCGGAAAGATGTTATCATCCATATAAAAGCCATTATTCCAGTATAGGGCAGACAGTTAAAATTAAAAGGGCCTAGAGAAGAAAAAGATCTTGCTCTGGAAGCAATAATATTGCTAAGTGGATGCAAGATGTGCCTCTATAGAAAGAGCATTTTATAAGCAAAGCATTACAGGTAAAAAGGCTCCTTCTTTGTAAACACCTGCCTAATTTCAATATAGGAGGAAGTAGGATGTTCCTTGCGATACTCTGTACCCAAGCCATCCAAGGCTTTAACAAACAGTGCTAACATTTCAAATAAGACTTGGAATAGCTTCTGCAGCTGATAAAACATTAGCATCATATTACTTGCCAGTCTTAGCTGCAGCTTGACTTTAGACTAACTAAATATTCTGAACCATCTTCAAAGACATCCTCCCATAAAATGTTTGCAATAATCCAGCCAAGAGATTAACAGAGCACATATGCTGGGCTCTTGCTATGCAAATAAGGTCAGAGCTGCTGTATGAATCTGAGAAGACAGTAGCTGCTCTGAAGCGATGGGGTCACCTGGACATCCAGCAAGAGTGATAGATGTAAGAATACTCCTAACAATATGCTTGATTTTTCCAGAGTGCAACAGCCCCAAACCAGCCCAGTGTTTCTTACCAATTTGTATGAGAATTTGTAAGCTCCACTTATAAGTTATAATTACAGTTTCTAACTTAGATGTAATGGTATGAATAAATTAAAAAATAAACTAAGACAACTCATCCTTCTATGATGCAAAAAAAATACATACAAAATGAGCATTTACATACCTGAGTTATCCTTTGAATCTGATTCAGAATCAGAGGTCTCAGAGGATTCAGAGGTTTTCTCCGGCAAGTGTGGAAGTTGTGCAATATCCATTGGAGTGTCCTTATATTCTGGATTGCTAAAAGAGAAGAAACAGCCAATGTACACATACAGTACATGATAACTTGGAATAGGATAGTTCCCTCTTTTTTCAAAATTCTTTTGAATGCCTCAAACAATAGAAAGCACAGAAAGGCCTTCCTTCCTTCCTTCCTTCCTTCCTTCCTTCCTTCCTTCCTTCCTTCCTTCCTTCCTTCCTTCCTTCCTTCCTTCCTTCCTTCCTTCCTTCCTTCCTTCCTTACACCTTTCTGGGCAACTAGGTAATTAAAAACAACATAATACAATAAATTGCTAAAATTAATCGAATATAGCCATGTAATGAAAAGTAACATCGTTTTTGAGGTTTTAGTTTGCGGGTTTTACTTAGAAAATTTCTATCTTGGTTTTTCACTATTAAAAATAATCTTTATGTGGCACTTAAGCACAACAATAGTAATTACATATCTTGGTTCCTCAAGCTTTGGGAAATTTTCATTAAAAATACCTTTAAAATATATGTCTTTTTTGTTCTGGTATTATCTATCAAAATAATAACTCTTGGTTGAGTAATCAACAAATATATATGTTTTCTGCTATTTGTAACTTATGAGTGAATTGTTTATTATCATCTTCATTATATGATGATCTCATCATTTATTTTGCGTAATTCACAGAAGAATTGTTATTTACAGTTTCTGGACTATTATAAGCAAACTGTGTCATGTTATGTAGCTCCCTTCCAACTCAGTTATTCTGTATTTCTATTAATGCCAGCCCAGTAATAGTTCTCTACAAGCAAGCATAGAAACATGAATCAAGAACATGTAATAAGATAAAAAAACATTTCCAGAGAATTAACCCATTGCATATCCAGGAGTACAGTATGGTCTGAGTAGACAAGTAGGCTACTTTTATAAGCCCCTCGTTTTTATTGGAAAATCACTGTATAAGTTGCGTATCAGAGGTTAATCCATAGAATAGAGGAGAAAGGATGCTCCTATGTTATTTGCAAATACTATGGAGATGTGTAGCATGTACATGGATTCCTCAAGCTGATGGCCTATGTATTTGCTAGTCTTTAATTACTGGGAAACGATTTCAACTCCTATTTCCATTTATCATAATGGCAGGAAGGAATTGGGCTCAAAAGCAGAATGCCTCTTGCTATGTTCAATTCTCTTCCAACAAGTGCTTGGGGCACTAAGTAATATCTGATTCCCCCTTTATCTTCAATTAAATCACAGTGAGAGAAAAGAGGGGTTACAATCCTTTCTCTGGGAATAAAGGAAATGTGAATTCTTTCTGAGCTCATTCCTGACATAAGGACCCAGCCTTTGCAAGAGAAAAGAGGAGAGAAAAAAAAGGGAATCACATGGCTCATTTTCCCCCAATAATTGCTTGTAAGTTCCCTCATGTCTTAACCCCATTTAACAAAAATAAGACTTATTTAAATCAACAAGAATTCTGAGGACATAAGTTTAGGATTGATATGTGCACAATATTTTCCATTTCATTACATAAATATATTTATTAAATTTAAATATATTTTATTTCAAATAAGAAAATAATACGCTCTTTTGGTTCCATTATTCAGATAACAGAAATGAGATTCAGGCATTTCCCATAAAGCACCCAGATAAAATGGGAATCATCCCTCTCCACTGGTCACAATGTGCATTCACCAAGATCTAAGTTCAGAAAGGTCTTAATGCTGTATTTCTCAAGGAACAGCACACCTAATATTTTCCTGTATACAATTCAGAGAGCTTAAACATCTGGCATTTAATCAACATGTCTAACATGGAAAGCAAAGGGGAGTGCAAATAAAAGTTTTAAAATAAATTCCATACTGACAATTGCAACAGAGCTTCTGAAACAATAAGGGCTTGGCTTCCTAGGAACATTACCTTTTTAAAGAAGCCCCTGTTCACAGTATCAAGCTAACAAAGGTTGGCTATGAATCAATTCTAAGCTAAAGCTTTACCTGGATTTAAGAGAATCCAGATTGACAATCTATCCCATGACCATGCTTTTGTTATTCATTAGTACACATTAATTCTAAGTAGACTCACATTGAGTTCCTTGCATTTGTTCTTACATGCTATCCTTCCAATATGTTTCCTTTAGTCACAACAAAAATGCCAATAATTGAAGTGGCAAAAAGATATACCTCAGAAGGTAATTAACCCAGATGATGTTCTTCTCATTTGCATTCTTGGCATTAATAGCGATAGTGGCACTAGACTGTATCCAAATATAGCCCCCACTTTTCTGCATCCAACGGTAGTATTTTGTAACACACTGACCCTTGTTCAGCACTGAATGGAAGAAACAAAAGGCAAATCATTGGCATAGCACTTATACACAATTTCTCTGTATTAAGGCACACCATACCAGTAGAAAGAGATGGAAAGATTTTGTCCCCTATGTTTCAGAGAAAGCACAATTATAAGAACAATTAAATCATTTCTGGGAGCAGTGAAGGCAGTGCCCTGATTTGTAGTTTGATTTTAATCTGCTGTTGGCAGCTCAACTAAGCAAGGGAAAAGCAATCAGAAGCAGAATTTGCTGTGGCTCATGAAGCATCAAATCTGTGGACAATTCTCTATGTTTCGTGTGTGTATGTGTGTGTGTGTCTCTCTCTGTGTGTATCATACACATGTTAAATTTCTATGTGATTTATTCATAGCTGCTAGGTAGTAAACCTCCCCGAGACTCTGGCTATTTGAAAGGTTTGGGAAGATACGGTACCCGAGTTCTTTGATCATTTCTCTTCATTGCAGGTGATATCAACTACTGAACTTACACATCTGTTTCTTTTGATCTTGTCAAACAGAATTTACAGTCTTCAGATGAACCAAATCTCCAGTGGTCATAGGAGGAATGTCTGTAGAGACTTGGCTTAATATTAGAGCAAAATAAATCAACCAATGAACTGCAGAAGGAACTGTGGCCTAAGGGAGTTGTAGAATCAAGCATGTTAAAGCAAGAGTTCTTTGCAATGCTGAAATAGAACCAGAAATGGAAGAACAAGCAAAATGTATAAGTTCTGTGAAATATTGCTTAAAGATGCTTCGTAAAAGAATGTTAAAATTTGTTTCAAGCCAGTATTTCCAAGCCAAATATTGTAATAGAGTTTTAGCTAATTTAAAACTCTCATACAGTAGCATATATGCTGAAATAAGGAAGCAATGTGTCTTTGGCAGAAATATAGACAATGTGTTCAGTATTCTTATTATTTCAGCTTGCATTTCTTCTGGGATGTATTTGTTCTCCATCCTGTAAATCTTGTGCACTAGAGGGCAGTGTGCATTCACATACGGTACATCTCTGCTTTTTGGCATGTCCTTGTCTCCTTCTGCTAAAATGAAAAACCTCTAACTGCTGTAATAAATTTGGCTAAATTAGCTGCTAAATGGTTATCTCAAGTAATATGTATTTGCATTAATCATCTTGCTCTAAACCAGAACAAGCCAGAGTCCTAAAGACGTAGTAAATTCATATTGTCCATTTAATTATGGCTAATAACTGCTTCATATACAATAGTTTCATGAAGTACATTTTGATTTTTTGGGAAGGGGTGGGGGAAATAGAAGAAAAAAAGTCACTTTGAAGACAGGAAAAACTGTGGTTAATACTGTTAAACTTTCAACCTAAAAGTGAGACTTTACCTTTAAAATTTGGCTGTACCTCCAAATTCAGAGAATGATATGCAAGTATATGTAATACCATCTAAAGTTTAAAGCCTACTGCACCTGAGAAAACACAAGCCTAAATCTGTATTAGCATCCCAACCTTTTCTTCTCTTTGTAAAAGGAACACAGATTCAAATGCAAAAGTGCAGGCTAGTGTTTTCTTTTCTTTTTTCTTTTTCTTTTTACATGCTTTCCCTGTTGTCTCTGCGAAGGTTTGCTACAGCTAGCATTGCTGTTCAAGATTCCCATCTCAAGCAGAAAGACTGCAAAAGTTCTTAGGCTTAGCTCAAAAAGAGTTTGCTCAGGGGACAGGTAAAGCCTTAGGTGCTCTTCTGTTTATCCAGAGAGTCTGTGACGCACTGTGTAACTCCAATGGCAGTTAATCAACCGTTCCAGCCTACGATTCCAGGCTGCAAAGCCACCCTGAGGATTTATGTTGGACTCAAACATGTATAAAGCCAGATGCATTCAGCTCCTGAGCTCAAGGCATATGGTACAAGTGGCTCTGGGGCTGAAGATAAGTGTAAATGAGCTCTATTTTTTTTATTTAAAAATTAGATACACCTAAATTCAAGATGAACTTAGGACTCTTGGTGGAAGTGAATTGCAGGATAATTGGGCTCAGAGGATACACTACTTGATAATATTTCTTCACTGAGACTAATAGCTTCACCCATTTTGAGGCTGAAGAAAAATAAGGTGGAGACCACTGGCTTCTCTTTAACTTTTAACTAATAGTTTTGTCAAGGGAAGTCTGTGCCTGCAGCTATTCTATGTCATCTAAATAGTATGGCAGAATTTAGTGTTCACTGGAGGTCTAAAATATTTTGTTTGAAGCCTTATCTCCTTCTCATCTGCCAATTCTTGTCAAGGGCCAACGTTTGAAAAGTTCTTCTCATAACATCCACTTTTGGCCTTCACTTATTCCCCTGACCACTTTACACATTGGTGCCTAAAGCAGATTCCCTTAACCTGATTGTGGAAGGGCTGTTCTTTGGACTCATTTGCGGTTGTTGAGGGTAGTGATTTTGTCATGTTTAAAAACAGGTTTATCTCAGAAATTTCAGGTGTTATTCCCTTATTTCTCTCCTGCCCTGTCCTTCCCTTCTTTGGCATTCAGCATTTACGACATACTGTTTTTATTTATAAGGGTTACTTATTTTCCATATGAATATATATAGAAAAGAAAGACAGGTATACATTTTATTTTGACTACAATGTTCTGACTTTGCAATAAATTGGCTGAAAGCCTGAAAGCTTTGAAAATTCAGTCAGATCTTTTCTTTTCTTTTCTTTTGTAGAAGTGGCAGACATTTGCAATTTGGGTTATAGTGTTTTGTAAACAAGGTAAAGTTGATCAGATTGATGCATTAATCAAAATGGATCTTTGCTTTTGTGTATTCATGTCTCAGATATAATTCAGTGGTAAACTGCAAAGATAAGCAAGAAGGTGGAAAAAAGTGAACTTTCCATCAAACAATTATGGTGTTGAGACTTCAGTTTTATACAAATAGTTCTGAATTCATAATTAGCTTAAGACTGACAATAAGGAATATGGAAATCTTTTTTTAAAGCTTTACTCTATTAGAATACCTCAGTTTATAAAGGTATTAAAAAGTTTAACATTATTATTATTATTATCCATTGACAGGTTAGCGGACTGCCTGCATTTCTGAGGGGAAAAATGGAAGATGGGGGTATTGGGAAATGTGTTTCTTTCAATAAACTTAATATTTTTACTGTTTACATTTACAGTTGTCATCTTCTTGGGTTAAGGCACACTTAGGATTATACTATAAATCACTGATTCCATACTTTAAAAAAAATTACAGTTGTAAGAAAAAGGAACAGAGGCAATATTATGATAAGCATCCTGTCAGGATTAACCAATTCTAAGAAGCACTGGTAAGAGATCTAAAGAAGGCAGAAGGTTCATGCAATAATAGCAAAACTGTATGAATTAAATGTTCTTTTTTAGGACTCTTAAAGGCCTAATAATCTCTTTTTCCACTAATGTATTTCTGAAAATAAAGCAAATAAATAAATTTGCTGGTTGTAAATTATTTTGTTTCACCTGGGCTAGTATAATAACAAAGGAACATTTTAGCTTTTTACTCTACCTTAACACTTATGGAAAATAAGTTTTAAGAAAGGAAGTCTCTCTCTAATGGCAATTTTTCAGTGTGGTATGATGCATCGTGAACACAATCCAAAGAACTTAACACAGGAAGTCATAATCGTGGTGTAATTAAAGATAAAAAAGCTGGCTGGGAATTATGAGAGTTTAGTGCAACACTTCTGGAAGTGAATAGATTGGGGAAGAATCCTTTAGAGAATGGGTAACCAATCTGATTCTACCCCCAACCCATTCTGCCAAAATAAAATACATAGAATTTACAACAACACTTATTCTTTGCAAGTAATCTTTTACATTATCTATACATTTCAGTTCCTAAAAGCAAACCACTAGATTTTTTAGATGAATCTTTTTTTTTATAATACTACTATTATTTGACCCATGGTTAGAGCACACAGTAGTAGGATACGATTATCGGACATTTAGTTCAATAGTTTGTTGTATATTATATACTATTTTCAAAAAGGAAATCTAATTCTATTTCTGAATTTTGTTTAGAGAAGGAATAGAAAAAGAAATATATGAAATTCTTTGAGTAAAATAAAATAGATCAGTACACGTTTCAAGATTTGTGTTTTTAAAAAATATTTCCCCCCCTGGTAAAGCTATTCTTAAAAATCGAAGAAAAACTTCTAAACAGCAAGTTGTGTGTTATAGGAAGGAAGTAATTTAATTCAGTTTGAAGAGGAGATGAAAAAATCTTGTAACGTATTATGTCTTTTTTTTTAAAAAAAGCATTCCATACAATATAATGTTTCTCTATGTTACAAATGACTTTGAAACTTTGAGCATATTGTGCATTTTGGTTCAGCAGATAGTAAACATGAAAAAAATGAGATCAGTTTATTTAAAGTATCACATAAACACTAGTTTACAAAAGCCCTCATTACACCAGGAAAAAAGAGGGGTATGCATTTTATTTACTGCTTTCACAAGAATAATTTTACAAATGGATGAACCACAGTGATCCCAAGGTTGTCCTAATATTAAAATACTGTTAATTTAAAAGGAGAGAGAGAGAGAAAGAGAAAGAAATAGCTCTGCATTTAGTACCACAGTTGAACACTTAGCTGTTAGTATCGTTTCTCTTTTTACATTCACAAAACTGGCAGAGGAAACATGAAAAGGAATACTGACTCTTTAATCTCTTCTTCTCCACCTAAAGCCCAAGGCAAGCTGACAGAGTAACTTCATTCTGGAAACAGTAGTGTTTTTTAAAAAAAGAAAATTTCTGGATTACTTTTTCTTCTGCTTTTGAAAACTGTGGACTATAGGGGAATAAACCTGGCATTGACTTAAAACAAGAACAAGTATTTTTTATCTGAAAAGTTACAGTCCTTGATGCTTACAAGAAGGTCATTTTCAAAACCCATGGGGAAAATAGCATCACAGATAGAGTACACTAAGTGCCTCACTTGCTTGAAACAGAGATAGCATTTTTAAAATACCAGCTTTCAGAATTATCTGTGTCTTTGATGGCATTTTTACTACAAATTTTGCAATTAAGTTAAATAACAAACATTTACAAACTGCTGAAAATTATTTAGTATACATAATATTTAAATAGAACCATGCACACAAAACTATCAATGAATCATGTAACACTCACTGGCTGTCCAAAAACAGATTGGATAAATAGGGATGGATGGATGGATGGGTAGGTGGATGGAAAAAAGGAATTACAGTTCTTCCTCTGACCCATTCTCACAAAATCTTTGGTTTAAAGATTTTGGTTTATCCACCTAAATATATAAACCTGACTTCACTGAAGAAAATCATACATTCCATCCAGAAGAATATGTATCTCTATTTTTGCACCAATTTTAATTCGCATGTTCCCCAAGAAACCTTTGACCACATGATACATATCTGGTACCATGGCTAAAATTTCCATTTTCAAAAAGAAATCTTATTAAATAATTATAAAAAATAAAAGTTCATTATTTTCTAATTTATATTCTAATGTAACTATGTGCAGAATACTTTTATGTATTTATTTATATTTAATGTGATTTATGCTTACAAATTATCCCTTTCTTAATTGCTTAATAATTAACACAGCATCAATCAGGTAAGATTTATATATATATATATATATATATATATATATATATATATATATATATATATATATATATATATATATATATATATATATATATATATATATATATATATAGTCAATTGTTAACTATTTAGATTACTTTGCTAGGCCCCAAACATGGGGCAAATCTTTATTTCCTGTTTTCAGCCTTATCTCAAAGGCCATCGAACAGGCTGTAGTCACACCGGACAGTTCATATATTTGTGTAAATTACTAACAAAGAATTAAGGGAGGCTGAGATGCATTTCTAACTCTTTAGTCTTCATCAGTCAGTCATACCCTTCTGAGATTCGAACCTGGGCTGATTGCATATTAGGCAGTATTTTACCTCTTTGAGCCACAGGATCTCTCTCACTCTCTGTTAGTTTTTTGCAAGGGGAGATATGAGTCAATTGTTAACTATTTAGCCTCCCTTAATTCTTTGTTAGTAATTTACACACACACACACACACACACACATATATATATGTATATATATATATATATATATGTATATATATATATATATATATATATATATATATATATATATATATATATATATATATATATATATATATATATATATATATATATATATATATATATATATATATATATATATATATATATATATATATATATATATATATATATATAACTTTAATACCATCCTTCTCTGTGGGCGCCCCGGAGCTATGGAATCGGTTCTTATTCGAACAAGCATTCTTATTCGAACAAGCCGGCCTGGCCTGATGGGGGATGGGTGGGGTTTTTCTTATTGTTATCTTAATATTTGTAATTACTGTTTTTAGTCGGGCATATATTTAATCCTTTTTAATTTTTGTATTTTTTATGCTTGCCCTGTTCACCGCCCTGAGTCCTTCGGGAGAAGGGCGGTATATAAATAAAATTATTATTATTATTATTATTATTATTATTATTATTATTATTATTATTATTATTATTATTATTATTATTATTATTTATAAATATTTTAAAAACACACGTTTATAGTTTTTCATTTCATATGCTGCATTCATTATTATTACCACTAGTGATTTTACTCTAGTTATTGTCTTGTTTTTATTATTGTTATTCTATTTTATTTTGAGGATATGTACACATGTGTAGCAAAATATAAATACCAGGTATTTGAGAGCATGCTGTCAAATAGAATAATTAAATATTGGAATATCTAAGAAAAAAAGAAGCTACATGTTTCCATTCAGCAATACTATGTGCATTAAATAATTCAGAATAGAACAGGCAGAATTGTAGATACAGCTATATAATTTTAGATCATGATCCTATACTGAAATTAATGGAGTTCAGAATGAATCTTAAATGAACTTGGCACCAGGATTTTATATATACATGTTTAAAAGTTCAAACAGATGCTGCAACTATTTGACAGATATTCTGATATATATAAAGATAATTCTACACACACACACTATAAAGCTAGGTGAGAATTTGAAATAAGGACATGTCTCTGTATAAAATGCATTTTAAATATTCTAGAATATTTTTATTCCTCATGTTCAATGAGTCTCATATCTTTCACAGTGACACACCAGTTAATTATGAATACATTTCATTGATTTTTATGGGACCTATCCAAGAAAGATTAAATCTAGATTCAACCTCAAGTCCCTGATTTTAATGAATCAGCTAAGCATGATTAAACTGAATCCAATCCTTACAACATCTCATTTGACATGCTACCAGACACAAATATTGAAAATTAAGAAATTATATAATATAATAGAAATTAAATAATTTTCATTTAAGTAGAGAAGAATGAAAATTATATGGTACAGATTAAAACATCTATTACTATCTAAATAAACATATCCAAATTGGCTGACATTAGAAATTTACGTTTGTCTCATAAATGAGACATAAATATTTTTTTATTTTAACTGAGTTAGTTAAGTCTTTCACTGGTAAAGTTTAGACTTAATTTATGTTTATTGATTATTCTGTCTGTGAATTCTGGAAACATTGTAGAATAGTGAATTGGGACATGGTAGTATCAAATTCAATTCCTCATTTTGCTACGGAGGTCAGAGGGCAACTTTGGTTGAGTCCCTATTTAGAGTTATATTCAAAGACTGTATGACTGCAGGTTAGTTTTCACAGACAAGCTTTGACTTCTCAGTCTCGCAGTTGCCCATATCTTGGGAAATACATGGACATTGCTTCGGATGGCAAAATGTCTGGAGCTGAAAATGGTTTCAGGAACATCTCATGATGCTTTTTGATTTTAGACTGCAGTAACACAACACCTGGCATTACAGACCTAAGCTAGAGCTGAAGATATGCAGGTTACCCCTTCATGGATTACTGCCTTTTCATGGTGAAGGGGCTTGCGTAATTCAATGAAGCTATAAGCTATGCTGTGCAGGGTCACCCAAGACGGACAGGTCATAGTAGAGAGTTCTGACAAAACGTGATCCACTGGAGAAGGAAATGGCAACCCACTCCAGTATCTTTGCCATGAAAACCCCATGGACAGTACCAAAAGGAAAAAAGATATGATGCTTGAACATGAGCCCCTTAGGTCAGAAGGCATCCAATATGCTACTGGGGAAGAGCAAAGGGCTAGTACTAGTAGCACCAGAAACAATGAAATGACTGGGCCAAAGCCGAAAGGACGCTCAGCTGTGGATGTATCTGGTGGTGAAAGGAAAGTCCAATGCTGTAAAGATTTTTTCTCCATAGGAACCTGGAATGTAAGATCCATGAATCAAGGAAAGCTGGTCAAACAAGAGATGACAAGACTGAACATCGACATCTGCTGACTGCTCTTTAGAAGGCCAGATGCTGAAGTTGAAACTCAAATACTTTGGCCACTTAATGAGAAGGAAGGACTCACTGGAGAAGAGCCTAATGCTGGGAAAGATTGAGGGAAAGAGAAGAAGGGGACGACAGAGAATGAGGTAGCTGGATGGAGTCACTGAAGCAGTAGGCATGAGCTTAAATGGACTCCAGAAGATGGTAGAGGACAGGAAGGCCTGGAGGAACATTGTCCATGGGGTCACGATGGGTTGGACACGACTTTGCAACTAGCAACAAAATGCAGGTTAATTGAACAGAGCAACTAACTTTTTTGCCAATGCAATGTACATTTGTTCTTCAATTGTAATGTACATTTGTTCTTCAATTGCTGGACTGGCTTTAAAGTTAGCATGTTCAAACATCATCTAAACAGAAGACACACTTTCAAATAATATCAAAACAATCTTTTTTGCTTTGCTGATTATCATCAACTTGTACAACAGTTGACATTCATTTGTATATTTTAGCATTTCACAGAATACACAGAATACTATACCTTGACTAGAATAAGTTTGGTTTCTTTTATGATTGACGATATTAAGCACTACAAAAGCACTGAAATTTCAGACTGATTAGGATTAGAATTCCTCTGTATCAAAAGGCTGTTTTTATTCCTACAGTTTTACTAATTGTGTGCTACTTGACTTCGTGTAATTTTTCCCTATTATGATAGCAAAACATCTGAAGTGAGATTTTACTGTCAAGAGTGATCAGCTATTCCATCTATTTTAAATAATAAATTTAGGGTTATTAAAAGATATACATTTATTTAAATACAGTATATGTATCTGTGACTGTCCATGTCTGTATCTATACATAACACAGAGGTATAACTTAAAAAGACTGGTTTCTTATCTTGCAAATTGAACCAGTAAAGTAATCACAGAATAGAAATTTTCAAATGAATGTACACAAAAGCCATTGTGTATCTGTAACTGACTGCAGAGGAAAAAAAGTCTCAATATTGAAGGGCAAAATTCTTTTGAAAATGGGAAGGAGCATGAATAAAGTGATAATAAAGCTGCCTTTTAAAAAAAATCTGGATTGTTTCAGCTATTGGAAACTAAATTAGAACATATAAGAGAATGCTCCCAAATGCAGCCATCGGGGACCTTTGCTTTATGGAAAACAAACTGCTCAGGCTGCTGTTCTTAAGGAATTGTATTTCTTATGGCTGTAAATCAAGTGCAGAAGAAATGGGATGACGTTTTTTGAGCAATAGCTGAGGGTGACAAGCATCTTTTTGTCAGTGTCAGGTTTATGAATTTAGACCTCAATTAAGATTCCAAAATGAAAAACCACATACTATATCTGTAGCTACACAGTCGAGTGACAGTTCCCAAAAGCAATATATATCCATTTTGAAATTTCTGGTATATCATCCTATATTTGTCCAGAAGTATATTCATGACATTCTCTAGAGGTCTTAACTCCTCTATGTCCTGCCTGGATTTCCAGTCAGAAAATGTTTGATATTATTCTTCAGTGAATGTTACTATTTTTTTCCCAATTAATTGAGGAGATATATGCTTCTATATTATGTGACAATCTTTTATTTTTTGAGTAGTAAATGGACTTGCTAAATCAAAACAAGGCAACAATGTCATCTAATACCAACATAGGGTTAGAATAGAGTTTTCAAATATTAGTGGAAAGAAATATGTTTATTACTTTTTTCTCTTTTACTGACATTGGTGTGCAGAATTAAAAGGAAGTTGAAGTGGAATCTTTACATGCCGTGGATGATAAGACCCCAGTCTTCAAGCAGCTTACTCTAGAGTAGTTTCCCAGAGTTAATCCCAATTTATTTATTTATGATTATCCAGTGGGAGCTCTTATTATTGAAATGAAACAACAGTGGAATGCACAACTTCTTTTATATGAGGAAGAAGAATTGAATGTAAATCAGTTCTACCATTTACACAGGTAAATGTGATACTAGAATATACAAATTTTATTAGTGAAATGCCTCAAATGCTTAGCAAAACATTTAAGTTCCATCATCGGTAGCTATATATAGCATAGGCATACAATATGTACTCTATCTAGAAAAATCTTACATCAAGCGGTAATTAATACTGCAATTGTTAAAGCTATGCTATCACTTCTTTGAAAAAATAAGTGTGTTTATTTACACTCAAGATTTAAGATTCAGCTTTGTTGGCAGATTGTATGCTGCTAGGGCTGTGCCAGTTATGTTACACAGAATAGCATGAACGATGAAATTATATGACCATCAGCAAAACAGAAGCCTTTAAAACACAGATTTAGAAAAAAAATATTTAAAACATTATGTTTAAATATATAGGAAATGAGACAATTTACCATCCAATAAACAAAGATAGCAAAATTGTAAATACCATCAAGAAAACTGGAATATTCGGAACATATGACAAGCAATGAGAAATAGAAATTGCTTCAATTAATTATAAGATTTAAGATAAATGCAGAGAAATGTAGAGCTGGAAGATAATGCATATACTGGCTGAAAAATCTAAATATGCAGTTCTGCAAATATAGAATGTCCTTTTTTCATGCAATAACAGGACAAGAACATAATAACAGTGATTATTGACAACCTCTAGTAGAAGATGCTACCAAAAGATTAGATAGATAGACTAACAGTCAGACAGATACTATCCAGCTAACTATTTTATAGGCTTTCTGAACTAATTTGTATCTTTCTTCCTCAAACTGTTTACCTTATGATGTATTGCATTACAAATTTCAGAATTTTTGGATAATATGACTACTGATTACTTTTTTTCTGTAAATACAAAGCCTTATTTTGAAGCACAGCCAATGTCAGCCTGAGAGAATAATAAGGAGCAAGCAGATGAATCCTTCCATTGCTTGCAAGAGGAAGGATTAATTTAGATGATGTTAAAGGCTGATTTACATTTCCTTTGAGCTGAATTGGGGGGGGGGGTGTCGCAGAGGAGCCTCCAAATCCACAGAGCCTTCCGGGACCTTCGGCCTTGGCACCTAATTTCCTTCTCAACTACTGCTCTTTCTAGCTGCAGAGGCTAGTAGACAGACTGTTTGGAAAAGTGATGTCAGATTTCTACCCCTGAAGTTGAACTCTACTCTTTAATTTCAAGGGAAGAAACCCATAAACTTAAAGTCCTATGTTTTTTTTATTTTAATACATGGAAGGAAAAGAAGGAAAACATATAGCATTTCATGTAAGGATACTGCAAAGTGATGTGGACCCATCTTTTGAACGCTTTGCCAAGGAGTTTGATTCTTCTTCTGCTAGTGCTTAAAACCCCATTAAATAAGAACATTTTGTAGGAAACAAAAGATGTCTTATTGCTGGATTCCTTCTAGCTTTATAATAACTTTTCTGCTTTTTGTTTTTTGTTGTAATCAACAATCATAAAGAACTATGATGTATTCACAGTTATAACATCATAATTATGAAATAATTCAGTGTGGAATGTACAAAATAAATAAAAGCAAGAAAAAGCTTAATTCGAACAAGGTTAATAGGTCTCAAAGCATTAATAGGTCTCAAAGCATTAAAATTATATGAAATTCTAATGCTAAAAGCCAATGGTCATTTATTTATTTATTAAAGGTGGTTTCTGATGAAAAGTGAATAAGGTATTTCAGGTATTAACTAAGATAATTAGCAGTTAATTAGGCTGGTCAGAAGCTGGGGTTATCAGTTCCAATAATAAATCTCAATTCCATTAAAATCCTTTAAGCACATACACACATGATTGATTCAGACTCTAATTTGGCAATTCTGAAAATCTTTTATTTTGCTGAATTCAGAAGCTCTATTGAAGTCTTTCTATTTCCCACAGTCAGCAATGATTTCTTTTTACTTCGACAGAATTGGATGAACTTTTCACCAACAAGCTTCTGAGTGCATGATTAAACTAAACTGAAACAGATTTAACAAAGTTCGTGACTGGGAGTTGTTTTTAAAATAGGAACTTGAATTGTTTTTAAAAGGAAGACATTTTTACATTGATAGGCAAAGTTGCCTTTCCTAATGGAATTATGATTTCATATTTCTTAAAGTATTTCTTGTTTTTAACAGATCCTAATATTTGTTAGGAAATTGGCTTTCATGGCAGAGTTAGCCTTATCTAACAAACTTTCAAGATTTCAAGTAGAAAGATGTGGACTTAGTGGAAGAAGACTTTTTAATCAGGAAAGGAATAATTTGTTTCTTTCCCTATCTTGATGGGCTTCTTTCTGAGAATCTGCATGAAAATGGATAGGCAAGAAATGTTTGACTCCAGAAGGATCAATGAAAGAGTTAGAGTTATGATAACTAGAACAGAGTATAATTTTTGTGTGCACTAATGAATTAGCACCAAGGCCATAAGAAGCATACCAGAATAGAAGTAGGTAATACAACTAAGGCATACTTGAGGGCAGCGGCAGAATGCTTTAAATATTCACCATTTCCAGTCCATGTTAGATATGTTGATCTCCCTTGAGCCCCAAGAGGCTGGCAATAAATAAATTCAGCCCCCACCCATGTTACCCATATTATGTTTCCCATGCGTAAAAACAACGGTAGCTCTTGCAGAGGGTATCAAGGCAAAAGTATTTGCTGCTTAATGATAGCTGGATCTCTTATAATTGGCAAACAAGGTCAGCCATACACTGTGACATCACAGTGTAAACCCTGCCCCTTTGGTTTCTGCATCACAATGCTATATGCAAGTATATAAAAGGCAGGGCCTGCATCATGATTCACTTGCCTGCTTTGACCACAAAACTGTGGGCAGCTTTGCTGTAGCCTCTCCATTCTCAGGTAGGACAGTATTAAATATTGTTTTATTCTGCTGACCTGCTCTAACCACAGTGAGTTTTGGGTCTATTAAAAATTAACTTTAACTTTTAACATTTCAACAGAATTAATTACTGTACTTATGTCATGCTTTGTCACATGAACAGATGGCTCTCCTGACTTCAATTTTTATTTCAAAACTTCTCATGCACAAAAACAACCCCTTCGCATTGTGTGATCACAGTTACAGTTTCATTTGAATTTATCACGGCTCACATTTGAACATTCACCAATTGCCTTTAGTGACAGAGGAAAATATGTTTGTTATAACTAACTCATCCGCAAATAAAGTCAGAGAGAATATAGAGGTTCACAGATTGGAATATAAGAATTAGTTCAGTTGCACATTTTAACAGTAAGGTGATAATTTTTATAAGAATACAGTACTTACAGTCTAAATGACTGTGCCTGATCCCTTCCACATCTTCAGCATGAATGAAGTGGTAACATCTTTTCCCTACAATATCTACAGGGGTCAGATCCATGTAATCACTAATCCTGTAAAGGAAAAATAAAGCCTATAAACCAAGAAAGGAAGAAAATACAACAACAATAACATGCTTTCCATTCTGATCCCAAACTTGTATATCTGTCCTGAAAACCATCCTTTTAGTGACAATTTTATATTGTTTTGTTGTGTTGCCTCAGAAGCTGGAATTAACCCCAACCCATAATTTAGTTTTATCTACTAAGAAGAAAACCTAAATTTAATTCTAAAAAGAAAGACCTATATAGCACATCTGTAGCATTCTTGCTATTTGTTTTCTTTTATGTTTGTGTATGCATGTAGGTGAGTCAGTCTTGACTCCTGGTGATTACATGGACAAGTTGCATTTGTTTTGGAACAATGCAGTTGTTTTAGAAGCATTGTCAGAAGTGATTTACTGTTGTTTTTACTTGGTTGTGTTTACTTCCTACAACTGAGAGAGAATGACTGACCCAGAGTTAGCCAGTAATCCTACTCTAGCACCTTAAAACTTAGGCCAGTTTGGCTCTCTTTTTTCTCAAATAAACACGTCCATAATAAAACCCAAATCAAGATTTATTTCCTTCCTTCCTTCCTTCCTTCCTTCCTTCCTTCCTTCCTTCCTTTCCTCCCTCCCTCCCTCCCTCCCTCCCTCTGCTGAAGTCAAACCATTTGTTTTACAAATGCAATCCCAAATTGTCCATAGGTCCAGATTAAACAACACCCGCAAAGATGACAGAATTCCTTAAAATACAAAGCTCCTCATTAAAAGAGCAAGATAATTCAAGGTTATACAATAAAATAAGAACATGTTATGCTTATGCAAAATGATTAGAGACATCTTTCATTTCAGCAGATTGGTCTTCTACTGAGCATATTCATGAAAAAAGGCTCTTCAACTGTTTCCTGGCACAGTGTCCAAACTGACATTTCAAGCAATATAATTTAAATGCTGAGACATACAGATGCCTGAGGGTATTATCTTTTTTAGTCTTATTCAGCTGGGAGCTCTGCTTTCACTTCTAGCTCTTTTAACTGGGACTTTGTGGTTTACTCTGTGCAGATACTTTAAAATCCTTTCAGTAGCCTTTCCTGCTCTATGCTCTGCTCTGCTCCTCTCTGTATGTGCATTTCTCTTATTGATTGTCCAGATGTCAATGTCCTCAGGCATCTATGTTAAAAAATCCTCTCAAACTGAAAATTGGGAGGGCGAATTAGCCTGGTCAGCTAGACATTAGGTTCTTTTTGTTTGGAAGATGTAACTCTTAGTTATGTTTTTAAAATGATGTTCTAACGCTCACAAAATATATTGGGACTATATGAGGACCTTTTGTTACTCAGGTTCTGAGAAAATTATTTGCAAGTTTGTTTTTGAATGGCAGATGGGAAATATTGGGGGATGAATTGGAGTTATCAAAGTAAATGTAGGGTTCACATACTCAGAGTGATCGGAGCTAGTCCCCAGTCACTCTTGAGATAATAAGAACTTAATGAGATTTTTTTTTAAAAAATACAGCAAATTAGGGAAGCACATGTCACGTTCTCACTCCTTGACAAAAATTAGAAAATGTGCTACCACTAGTTTTTTTTTCTTCCAGAATAGATAAATGGAACTTTTCTACTTTGGAACTAAAGATAAAATGGAGGTGTTGCTAATGGGGAGGGACAGATGTAAAGGATAAGAAGTTGGGAACAATCTGCACAATATTCATGACTATACCTCCATTTTATTTCCTATCATGGAAAAGAGGCAGGACCTACTATTCTACTCTTCTATTGTTAGGTATACACCTGTCCGGCCACCTGATTGGCCCAACCACGCGGCGGGAATCCCTGGACACTGGGTTGGGTGGCCAGGGCGAGCGCGGGAGATTGGAGCCTGCGGGTTGGCCAGTGCTGGGAACGCCTGGCATACATATACAGGCGACCGGGCAGGTAAGGCCAGTTCGGCCACGTGTACCTGAATAAACAGTTAAGACCAGCTCGCCTCCGCGTGTTCACTCGCCGACCAGACTGGACACTACAGTGGCGACGAAGGTGGGATCAGCAGCGGCAGAGAGAAGCGCGAGACGAGCAGACGCGAAGCGGGAAATTCAAAGAGCCGTCAACAGCGACACTCCGAAACGAGCAAGGAAGAATGGTGCAAGTCGGCTCAATCCACGAATTCGACCCCAGACACCCAGAGGATTGGGAGGAATACGTGGGCCAGGTCGAGGGATACATGCTGGTGAACGGCATCACGGACGACCAGAAAAAAGCCGCCGCGTTGCTGACGATCAGTGGGACACCGGTCTATCAGGTCGCCGTGGGACTATGCCAGCCAGCAGCGGTCACCAGCGTCTGATACACCGAACTTCTAGGGAAACTTCGAGAACACTTCACCCCAAAGAGATCCGAACTATTCTGGAGGAGGATTTTCGAAAAGCGTAACCAGCAACCCGGGGAATCGATAACGGAATTCGTGGCAGCCGTGCAAGAAGCCGCACTCCGCTGTAAGTACGATAACCTGGAGGTGCGAATTCGGGATCGAGTGGTCCTGGGCTTACGCGACGAACAGCTACAGAACAGAATCATAGCTAAGCCCACGGGGAATCTGCAAGAAGTTCTCGATGAACTGCTCACATACGAAGTCACCGGGCAACGCGACCCCCCACAATAGCAACGGCGCGACCAGTTCCATCCACCAAGAGTGCCTTGCGGACGGTGGGGTGGAGGACTACTCATGGGAGGCAGACATCAACGAAGTCACCCGACGGTTCGGAAAGACCGCAATGAAAGCACCGCGAGCTGACGACACCGATCGGAGCAGGCGGCCACCCCCACAGCAAGCAAGACCACCTAGGGAAGGCCCGAACAGACACCGGGACTCGGACCCGAAATGCGGGAGCTGCGGAGGCAATCACCCCCGCACGAGTTGCCGGTTCAGGAACGCAAAGTGCAGGAGCTGCGGGAAGACCGGGCACAGTCAGAGCATCTGCAGAAGCAAACCACGGGAAAACCTGAACGACATCGACGCCTGGGCCACAGGTAAGGTAACCCCCCGGAATGGTGGCAAAGGGTCCCTTGGGCCGCAGGCACAAACCTGTAACCGAGGGGTGGTCGAGGCCGTTAACCAGATACTTAGGCCCAAACTCCAAATCGAGGTCCGACTACAAGGCACCCCATGCAAGATGGAGGTACACTCAGGAGCGGCAGTGTCCATAATCTCCAGAGAGACACTGGCCCGCATCGAGGCCAAAAGCGGTCGCCCGGTCCCCATAAAAAACACACACATACAGTTAGCCGATTTCCAAAAGTCACCCATAAAAGTACAAGGGACAGTCACAATAGAGGTCAGCTTCAAGGGGTTCAAAGGACCCCTCGAGCTGTTAGTCACCGAGGGCCGGAGGACTAGCCTGGTCGGCCTCAACTGGTTCGAACCGCTAGGCATATGGGTTGGGGGAATTAATGCAATCCAAACCCATAACCTGCAGTCCGTCTGCGACAAATACGCGGACGTATTCGATGGCACCTTAGGAAAATACAAAGGGCCGCCGATCAGTTTTAAACTAGACCCCTCAGTACAGCCCATACGACTAAAGGCGAGGAGAGTGCCATTCGCCCTCAAACAAAAAATAGAAAATGAGCTGGACAAACTAGTAGGCCAGGGAGTGCTAGAACCAGTAGACGGGGGGCCCTGGGAAACGCCTATCGTTACCCCACTTAAACCTAACGGGGACGTGAGAATTTACGCGGACTATAAAGCCACGCTGAACCGCGGATTAAAGCAGCATGCTTACCCAGTCCCGACGGTGAAGCAGGTCCTCGCGACCATCCAGAACGGTGCCATCTTCGCTAAACTCGATTTGGCGCAGGCGTATTTGCAACTTACAGTCACCAGGGAAGCGGCTGATGCTCAGACGATAGTTACCCACAAGGGGGCGTTCCGAGTCAACAGACTGCAATTTGGAATAGCTACAGCCCCAGGTATTTTCCAAGAAGTGATGGAGAAGACATTTAAAGGTATACCTGGGGTGGGCCCCTATTTTGATGACGTGTTAATTGCAGGGAAAAATGAAGGGGCATTAGCTGGAAGGCTGGAAAGGGTATTAGAAAGATTTAGGAAGGCTGGGCTCAAGTTAAAAAAGGGAAAGTGCTCCATAGGGGTAACATCCACAGAGTTCTTGGGATACAGGATAGATGCACAGGGCATCCACCCTACAGAGGGGAAGATAAGGGCCATCAGGGCTGCCCCAGATCCCAAGATTAAGGCTGAACTCCAAGCATTCCTAGGCCTAATAAACTTCTATCATGCATTCATCCCACTCAAGGCTGCCATAGCCGAACCACTGCACAGGCTATTGGACAGCAAAACACCCTGGCACTGGCAGGAGCAACACAAGAAAAGTTTCCAAACACTTAAAGACATACTATCCAGTAAGCCCACAGTAACCCACTTTATAGAAGGGAAACCAATCTGCCTGGCATGCGATGCTTCGCCATACGGGGTAGGGGCAGTGATCAGTCATTGGGATAGTAATGGGGAGCAAAGACCCATAGCGTATTATTCCAGGACACTAACCAAGGCGGAACGCAACTACGCCCAAATTGACCGGGAGGCATTAGCAATAGTGGCAGGTGTAAGGAAATTCCACGATTATTTATACGGGAGGGAATTCACAATACTAGTTTCGGACCTGGCGGAAATGGCAAAGATTTCGGCTTACTTGAAAGATCATTCGCAAGAACGTTATATTATGGAGTGGAAAAAGTGGATTGATTATATCCAGAACAAATATGGGACTAAAAAGTTTCATTTAGCATTTGAATAAGTTTTCTTTTCTTTTTATATGTAATATTAGTATTGCTTGTAGTCATTTCATATGAGCTAGAGTGCGATAGAATTAGCAGTTTATTGTTGTTAGCATATGGATGTTTATGATTGTTCTTCGTTTTTATACCTTGTATTTAGCTCTGGGAAGTCGGGGGGAGGGGGGAATGGGAGGGAGGGATAGGGAGGGTTAGGTAGGGGTGGGTGGAGGGAGGGGGGGATTGTTAAAGATAAAATGTACTGTAAAACTTTTCAATAAAAAAAAAGGAATTCACAATACTCACTGACCACAAACCGCTACTAGGATTATTCACCACTGACAAACAGACCCCACAAATAATGTCACCAAGGATGTTGAGGTGGTCCATATTCCTGTCAGCCTACACATTCTCCATCCAGTACAGACCCGGCAAGGACATGGGTCATGCAGATGCACTAAGCAGACTACCCCTCCCAGACACAGACACTGACCCAGCCCCAGCGAGCCAAATCCTAACAATAGAGGAACTCCCAGAATGCCCAATAACTGCCAAAGACATCGCCAATGCCACCAGCAAGGACCCGGTGCTAAGCAGAGTGGCAGCATGGGTCCTAGGGGGGTGGAATCGAGGGAGCCAGGAACCACAATTCCAGGCTTACCTAAGGTGAAGGGACGAAATATCAGCACACCGGGGGTGCCTACTGTGGGGGAACAGGGTAATAGTGCCAGAGGAATTAAGGGAGAGGGTTATCAGCGACTTACACGAAGGACACCAGGGAGTAGTACGCATGAAAGCCCTAGCCAGGAGTCACCTATGGTGGCCAGGACTAGACAAGGCCATCGAAGAAAGGGTAGCGGGGTGTTACCTCTGCCAGAGGTCTAGGCCAGAGCAGGCCCATGCACCAGTCCACAGGTGGGAGGCCACACATAACCCATGGTCACGCATACACATCGATTACGCGGGGCCATTTCAGGGCAAAACATTCCTAATAGTGGTTGACAGCTATTCCCGGTGGTTAGAGGTAGTGCCTGTCAAAAACACAACGTCAGCCAAGACCATACAGGTCCTGAGGGGACTCTTTGCCACCCATGGGTTACCTGACATGATTGTGTCTGACAATGGGCCCCAATTCACGTCTAATGAATTTCAGGACTTCCTCAAGGCCAACTGGATTAGACACGCAATGTCAGCCCCCTTCCACCCCTCCAGCAACGGCTTGGCTGAAAGGAACGTAAGGACCACAAAAGACGCGCTACGACGGATCATCACCGGTGATTGGCCTCATAGACTGGCACAGTTCCTGCTGGCCCAGCACACCACTCCGTGCACTGCAACGGGGAAAAGTCCAGCAGAAATGAGGTGGGGCAAGAAACTCACGACCAAACTGGACAGACTCCACCCGGACAAGGCAACAGCAGAAATAGAACAAGAGTACACAGCCAGGACTCTGAATGTTGGGGACTTAGTGTGGGCCAGGAACTATAGCCAAGGGGACAAGTGGATACCGGGAGTGGTGGCGGACAAGCTGGGCCCACTCTCATACATCATTGAGGGGGAAGGGGAACGACAGGTCAGGAGACACATTGACCAACTGAGGAAGAGGGCCCCAGAAATCACCACACATAACCAGGCCCAGCAGCCACCAAACAACACACACAGAGAAACATTCACACTCCCAATCGCCCCACAACAGGCCAACACCAGGGTTACGACCAGGGCACCTGAGATGGAGGGACCCAGGGACGTCATTAGCGAGCCAGGGACACCAGAGCCAAACACAGACAATGGGCAAGGGGAACACGCAGGGTCCTTACCACCAGCGGGGCAGGATCAGGGGAGGAATCAGACTCAGGAGAGGGGGGCTGAACCAGCCAGGTCCACGGGGAGATACCCCACCAGGGCACACAGGCCCCCAGCATATCTCAAAGACTACATAAGACAATAGCGGATCCAATTGGGGGGAAAGGGGTGTTAGGTATACACCTGTCCGGCCACCTGATTGGCCCAACCGCACGGCGGGAATCCCTGGACACTGGGTTGGGTGGCCGGGGCGAGCGCGGGAGATTGGAACCTGCGGGTTGGCCAGCGCCGGGAACGCCTGGCATACATATACAGGCGACCGGGCAGGTAAGGCCAGTTCGGCCACGTGTACCTGAATAAACAGTTAAGACCAGCTCGCCTCCGCGTGTTCACTCGCCGACCAGACCGGACACTACATCTATTCTCTGCAGTATTTGAGGTTAGTGTGTATAAGGTAGAGTCTTTGTATATACTAGAGTTTTTTAACCTGTGGTTTCTAAATCGAGGTTCCAAGGATAGATTTCAGGGGTCTGCCAATCAAGTACAAAAGATGCTGGTTTTTTCCCCAATTTCTTTCCTATTGAAAATTGTTTCAGTGGGGAAAAATGCCAAATAATGCTTTTAGGAAACTGCTTCTCCCCAAACAAGTGTAGGCAAAATACTGTTCATCAGCAGGCAAAATAATGGATATCACTGCTGTGTTAGGATATCTAGAAGAACTGATGATAGGAATTAAGGAAAATGTGTACTATAATTATGACTATGGATATCTGTTTTTGTTTTCACCAAATCAGACTAAATTTTAAGATGCCAATTTAATCTTTCCAAGTATTGATTATAATTGCATTCATCCAGACTAGCTATTATAATATGGTTTAATAATAATACTTGATGTTAAGTAGATGAGGAAGTTGTACATTTTTCAAGTGTAGTATAAAGAAATCAATTTTGTATGTGTGTGTTTTTGTGCATTTTTCTGAGGTAGATGTCTCAAAGGATCTAAAAGAGGAACCACTATTGCATACATTTTTTTCCTTTTGTTTTTGATTAAGTAATAGTTTTCTAGGTAAGC